>NC_138552.1:240330990-241021823 GCF_964273705.1 Natrix helvetica
TTGACCTTGTGAAGGACCGATTTAAAAAGGCTGGGCTTGAAGAGACCCGCAAAGGCGGGCGCTTCGGGGGGAAGGTCCTCGTCGTCCGAGAGGCCTAGCACCTCCGGGTCAGGGTCCTCAATGGCAGAGGCCTCGCTGACCACCGAGGATTCCAGGGAAGGATGGCGAGCACGCTTGCTTGGGGGCGGAGCTGCCTGATCGGTTTTGGGACCCCTAGGGGCCGCTGCGGTAGGACTTTTAAATTTCATGGCCTCCGTGATGCCCTTGGCAATGGCGCGGGCCATTAGCTCCTGCATGCGGGGCGATAACTCCTCAGAGTCAGAATCGGGATCCAAGCCCTCTACTAGGGGGGGTGAAGCGTCACCCTGCATATCGTCTATGCTAGCATCCCCAGGGGGAGGAACCTGTTCACAGGCCCAAGAAGGGACCGGGGAAGCCGGCTCTGCAAATGACCTATTAGGGGATAGGTCCTGGGATTCCACCTCCTCGGCGAGGACCGACTGGAGATCTTCCCGGGAGGGAGGGGCTCCTGAAAGGGACTGCACCCTGTCTGCCTGGCGTCTGGCCTTCTCGAATTGCTGTCAAGGGCCCGCTGGCGCCTTTCAGCATCCTTGGCCTCAGCTACCGAAGGGGTTCTGGAACGCTGTTTCCCAGAGCTACCCCCACCACTCTTGCCCGCACCCCCACTCCCCGAAGAAGAGGAACCCTTGCTAGGGGCCTGCGAGGGGCTCGGCCTAGCGTCTTGGGAATCGGGAGGACTGGGCAGGTCCATAGTCAATGACCACACAAGATGGAGCAAGGCTATGATAAGGCAGAAGGATAGATATAGACTGGGTGCTGTAATGGGAAACAAAACGAAATGATCGTTAAAATTGCCATATATACAATTAATCGAATCAATACTATGAAATCATCCCATGTTTCACACCAGTCGGAGGCCCAGGGGTAGGATTAGGGCCTGCACCGAGGTGCAAGGCTCCGCAGGAGAAGCAGGGAGGAGAATGACTATAGAAAAAATCTTTAGGCCTGCGCTTACTTAAGGCCTCCTCCCTGAGCCGGTATGATGACCGTTGGAATGGCACAGGAACCAGCGCCGCTCGCAAAAATAGACAAAGGGCGAAGGTGGCGATCCTAGCCCGAGAAACCCTTGCTAGGCCCTGCCACCTCCAGCGGCCTCCTGACAACGAGGCTGATGCAAAATGGCGGCCATGGCTGGGCGCGCTATTTTCGCGCCTAAAAATGGCCGCCGCAACAGCGTGGAGCTAAGGGAGAGCGAGGGGCGAACGCGCCTCGCAATGGCGACGATCGCCCACTCCTCCCTGCGGCAGAGGTCCTCTAGCAGGCCGGGGAGCGAAAAAAACTTCGACGAAAATAACAAACGAGGGGCCTGGGGACTTAGGAACCTCGCCGCTGCAGCCGCGCCGTTTTAAACGACAAGCGGCAGGCCTCCGAAGCCGTCCCAAGAGGATCGGCTGAGGAGCACCCCCCACCACCTTCCAGCTTACCTCCTGGCCTTCAAGTGCAGATTGTACTGAAGAAAATCGCAGAATTTAAGAGAGAAACGTCTCACGAGGTTGGAGGAATAGTAGAGAAAAACTTTAAACGTAATTTGAGAGTCCAAGCCAAAAAAAGGATCAATTTAGCTCAGAGCTCTAACTAAATACGTCCAAACGGGCTGACTGAGGAAGAATTCTGGGGGATTGAGCACACCAGGAGGAGGTGTGGCTTAAGGAAAAATAGTTCCTCAGTCCTAAGGGCAAGCAGACTGAATTAACCCATTGCTTGGACTCTCCAAGCGGTGTACAGGAAAATGGCCGCCGCAACAGCGTGGGGCTAAGGGAGAGCGAGGAGCGAACGCGCCTCGAATGGTGACGATCGCTCACTCCTCCCTGCGGCAGAGGTCCTCTAGCAGGCCGGGGAACGAAAAAAACTTCGTCTAAAATAACAAACGAGGGGCCTGGGAACGTAGGAGCCTCGCCGCTGCAGCCGCGCCGTTTTAAACGACAAGCGGCAGGCCTCCAAAGCCGTCCCATAAGGATCGGCTGAGGGGCACCCCCCACCACCTTCCAGCTTACCTCCTGGCCTACAAATGAAGATTCTGCTGGAGAAAAACGCAGCGACGAGGAGAAAAACGTCTCACAAGGTTGGGGAAATGTTAGGAAAGAGAAATAAAATGCAAATAGAGAGTCCAAGCCAAAAAAGGATTAATTCAGCTCAGAGCTCTAGCTAATTACGTCCAAACGGGCTGACTGAGGAAGAATTCTGGGGATTGATCACACCAGGAGGAGGTGTGGCTAAAGGAAAAATAGTTCCTCAGTCCTAAGGGCAAGCAGACTGAATTAACCCATTGCTTGGACTCTCCAAGCGGTGTACAGGAAAACGTCTCTACTCGTGGAGATCTATAGTTGCACTGAAGAAGGTGTGGACTTGCTTTAGTTGTTAATAATATACAATTTGATCAGCTTCTTCTTTTGGAACTGAATGTGCCTCCTGCAAGCTTTAGGATCCAATCTGAAATCACTGAATTGCTTTAATGCAAAATTGCTTTCACTTGAAGAGAACACCTGGACATCTCTTTCCAAAGGGATGGATATGTGCCTTTTCTGCAACAAGGGAAGAATGAAGTTTAAGAAATCCACAGCTGTTTAACTATGTTTTAATTCATCTTTAAGTGAAAATTCAACGTTATTATCAACAAGTTGGATCAAAACTCAATTATGTTTTAGCCCCACTGAAATCAAGTAGGACACATTAGTCAATATTTTGACAATGCTTAACTCAATTTCATCATCAGAGTCAAATGATATATCTATGCAGGTGTTAAATTAGTATTTGCAGTCAGTAATGGGCTGAAGGCCAACAATATGAAATTAAAACAACAAGGAAACTTTTAACATTTTAAAGGGTACCATTTAGTATGGCATTAGCTTTAGTGTTGTGCATTTATTGCCATCTTTAGGGTGACATAAAATTTAAATTCAAATTGATAAAGCCTCTTTATTTCTCCATGCATAGTATCAATTTGGACCAGGCCTTAAATTTTATTCTGGAGAAAAAAAATGCATAGTTAGTTGCTCTAATTTAACTTGTGTAGTTTAGGGCATTTGGGTGAATTCATCAGTTATGACTGTTCCTTGAAGAGAGCTGCACAAGCTAATTGTTTCTGACCCCATCTGATGCACTTTCCTTTAAAATTCAATATGGCTTAAGACTTGAAAGAGTTTAGAATTGCTTCTCCCTATACCAGCTGCCTTGTGACTTTATTTATAAGTTGTATCAGCCCTGGAAGCCATCTTTTACATTGGGTCTTCAGTCCTGCCACATTTTCTGCTGTGGGAAAATGGGAGGGGGATTATATGGAGTATGGGAAATATATAGTCAAAATAACATTCTTTTCTCAGAGAGTCAAGGACATCTTGCCCTGCATCTGACTGGGAGGCATCTCCAGTTGGGGAGGTGACTGATTGGACCATGTGATGGACATGTGGGTGCTGGGGAGGAACTTGAATTTTCACTTGGGTGGGGAAAAACTGGAAACTTTCAGATTTGGGTTTTCCCAGATGTGCCACTATGACATCTCTAATAAAATGGAACTTTGAGGAATCTCAAGCCTCGGAGTCTTCTTTGGTTGGGAGTGTTACTTGGAACCCTGACATTGTTCCCTATTGTACAATTTTGGGCACATCAGTGTTTTCTCTGCTGCAAAATCCAAATTGCAATATCCACTCCATAGAAGTGTGACTTAGGCCACTGTTTCTAAACCTCAGCAACTTTAGGTTGTGTGGACTTTAATTCCCAGAATTCCTCAGTCAGTATAGTGGGAGTTGAAGTCCATAGTTTAAAGTTGCTGAGCACCAAAAGTGTCATGGGCCTATAATGCTACTTGATTTCCCCAGATATTTGATTTTTTTAAAAAAAAAAATTTATTTGATTCAATTTATCAGTCGCACCCTCTCCGCGAAGGGACTCGGGGCGACATACAATCAAATATAAAGGCATGTGGCATGGAGGAGGTAAATACATCAACAATTAGCAATACAAAAAGTAAAAGCCACAAAGTTAAAATAAATAACAATAAAATTAATACAATTAAAACAATTAAAATACCCAAAAGATTTAAATATACAGTTTAAAATTGCCAGGGAGGTTAGAAGTTCTGATTAAGCCAGGCTAGTTGAAACAGGTGGGTCTTGAGTTTCGTGCGGAAGGAGCGGAGATCCGTCGTTATCCTGATATATTTGACTGCTTTTGTTAGCTGTTTTAATCATAACAATATGGCATTCACATTTTTATTAATGTGTGCTGTGTGGGGTGTGTGTGTGTGTGTGTGTGTGTGTGTGTGTGTGTGTGTGTGTGTGTGTATCCAGGACATATAAATGTAATAAATGTATTAAATGTGACCCTTAGAAGATAAAGATTGCCCCCCCCCCCCCCGAAATGCTAGACCTGGATGGGAACAAAGAAAAACAACCAATCCAATCTAAAGGAGGCTTCAAACACTCATGCCAAAGGCCTGGGCAAAGAGCCAGGTCTTCAGGGCCATTCAAACACAAAAGAACAGGGACTGTTCAAATCTCTTGGGGAACCTAAAGTCAAGTGCTATTACAGAAAAGATGTGCTTCCAGGTCCCAACTGTTGGTTTAATCAAAGTATTGTAGACGGCAGCACTTTGCTGAGCTTGGAGGCACAGGTGGACCTGGTTAATATCTGTATCAGAGACCAATATCAGTGCTTTGCCAAGTTAATACCCACAAAGGCTGGAGTGGCAAAATCCTTCTGTACTCTTCCCCAAAATTACATTGCTAAATCCATGTAGGTAGCTGGAATTGAGCTCAATTTAAGGCTATTTTCTCCTTTGAAGTTGGCTTTATACTCTGTATCGGTTTTGAGTGTCAGTTGTATTAATTTTATACCCTTCTTACATCCTAATCAGTTACTGCTCTTTTGCGCTTGGTTTACTCCCCATAGATTTTCAGTCACAGTTATTGACTCATTCATTTAATGGAATTTTATAAATCTATCAGCAAAATTTGATTCGCTGGTATTATTCAGCATAGACCAAACCCAAATATTTTAAATGAATGTTTTCTCCTCTTGTCAGCAATCCATCAGTCTTCAATAATTTTACATACTTCTCTTGACCTTGAACAAAGAGCTTCGTGTCATGCAATGAATGGATCAGGAATCACATTTTTTCTCTGACATTAAGTTTTTTAGAGATCAGCGCACGAAGATCGTAAAAAAGTAAAGTGCAGAGAATAACCATTGTTGTACAAAAAGGAAACAAGATTATCTATTGTAACAGCAAAAACTGGAATTCAAATGTAAAAGTCTGTATGTTGTGATGACTCTTTATGCAGAATATCTTGGGAGATGGTAGGAGTGGGTATGTTGTAAGGCCTTGTTCCCCAACCCCTGGGCCGCGGACCGGTGCCGGTCCGTGGATCAATCGACCCCAACCACCGGGCCGCCCGAGGAACTTCAAATCATTTCACTGTGGCGGGCGGCCGAGGCACAGAGCATTGCGCCCTCCCAAGCCCGCCCATTGTGTGACAATAGCAAATGAAAATTCGCTATTGTTACACTGATGCTCCTCCTGGCCAATCAGGGAGCGGGTCCTCCCGCTTCCTGATTGGCCGAAAGGCAAACCTCACGCCATTGGCCGAGGAGGAGGCGCCACGGGAGGACTGAGGACTCGAGGTCGGAGACGCGGGGACTGAAGAGAAGCTGCCGTAAAATAAGTGCATGGAGGGGGGGGGACTCAGCACTATCAAACGGAAAGAGGAGCAGCAGTGGTTTTATTAGAATGTCCTCTCATTCACCCAGGCCTATTGCACTTATTTAGGTCAACAACTCCTGGGTCGAATGTGTTTGTGCGGGTTCAGGCATAAGTGCACGGAGGGGGGGCGGGGGTTCTCTGCTATTGAGGAGACTCAGCACTATGGCGCGATGATCTCTGTATTGAAAGGGGGAATGCTGGGGCATCTCTGTATTGAAAGGGGCATGCTGCCATCTCTGTGTTGAAAGGGGCACGCTGGCATCTCTGTATTGAAAGGGGCACGCTGGCAACTACGTTCGAGACAACAACTCTGCCGGTGTTCTGGATTAAAGTCATGGCGGAATACCCTGAGATTGCCACCACAGCACTTAAATCCCTATTGCCATTTCTGACAACCTATCTGTGTGAAGTGGGGTTTTCTGCAGTGACAGCAACCAAAACAAAACAACGGAATAAACTGGACATAAGCAACACACTTCGGGTGTCATTGTCTCCTATTACCCCCAGATGGAACCATCTCGTTGCAAAGAAACAAGCTCAGGGTTCTCATTGATTTGGCATTCTAGTGAGTTAAATAAAATAAATCACTTTATATTCATTTTTTGGTGTAGCTGTATTTTAATTTGAAGGCATGTTTAAATACAATTAAATTAAAATTATTAAATCAAAACAAGCGGGCCACGGAAAAATTATCAAACATTTACCGGTCCGCGGCGATAAAAAGGTTGGGGAGCACTGTTGTAAGGTATGTGGCATTTTCTTTTGCCCATTCCTTCTTGCCAGCTATGTTGAGATGCAGTGGCATCTTGATGGATGGATGAAGTATGAAAACCATTTGCCTTGACTTGGCCAAGCAAAGCTGCTTTTTATTAGGGACATGTCATCTATACTGTACAGTCATGGTTTGTTTTTTTAGCTTAAACATCATCAAGATACTATCATGCTTTTAATTTTACCTCTCCATTTTTACTCCTGTTCCCATGAGTGAGTGATCCCTTTAGTGTATTCCATTTCTGGAAATTTTGAAAATGTGCATTCTGACCTTAATGAAAAGTTACATAGACACAAAATTCTACTTAACTTCTTCTTTCTTTCCTAACAGTATCATACCTACGATATTAATACAAAATGTTTTGGTCTAACATAAAAGGAAACAAAATAACTAAGAATACTGCAAGCTTGAGATATAGGCTAAGTTTAATTAAAGAAGAAATCTTTATATAATGTATCTTGACTATAACTTGTACATACTTTACCCTCAACAGAGTTTCAAAAAACATTCTTTTGCCAGAAATGTCCTTTTACAATATCAGTTCAATCTTTATAGTAATTTTTGTTTCCAACTTTGAGTTTTCATCAATGCAAACATATTTGGCAATAATTATAAATCATTTTCATACACTTAACTAACTTGCTTTGCAATTATTTTTAATTACTTTCAGGCTAAACATTCCAAAGGAGAAAAAAAATGCACTTTTGCCAGAAGCTTAGCATGAAATACAGTTTGCCCAAACTGCAAAAGAAAGTACTCGTGTTGAAAAAGATATTGCTTTTAAAAAATTATGTAACCAGGGAATGTCAATAATTAAACAAACACAGCATTCAAAGTTTCTATAAAGAGAATATGCTATACATAAAAAATTCATACAGACTATTCCACATGTGTGAAAAATTATAATTCAAGAATTGCATAGACTAACTAGAAGATTGCCATTCAATTATAACAACCACTGCATAGCTGATAACAAGTGAAAGTGGCTTCTGACACACAATAACCTTAACAGGTACTTGACATAATTCATACAAAGACAAAAAATTAATTATAATGCTCAATTTTGAGATGTCTTTTATTTAGGATATCTGCCTCCAATAGCAAATTTTGAAATGAAAAATTAGCAGCAATGTTACGAGCCAGCACATTTCTTCAGATGCCGTTCAGTGCAAGTCTGACTAACTTGTGTTATCTAAGGGAAGTTTATAGTACAGAATACACTTAATTGAATACACTTAATTATCAAGCATCTGCTTTCTTAAATATGTTTTAAATTAAGAAATGAATCCCATTTTGCAATAATTGTATATATAGCTTGTTTCCCATTGGTCAGAACAAAAAGACAATCCTTAAATCGGGGCTTAGCTGTTCCTATCATACCAAACTTAATCAAGTTTTACAACCCATCTAGGCATATAAAGTCTTCATCTGCAACTGCAGTTTCAGCCAACAATTCTATACATAACTTATCCATGCCAAAGAAAAAAGAAAAACAAAACAAAACACCTCACAACATCCAACTGAAAACTTACAATAACTCACCTAATTCTAAAATCCTTGCTCTCTAATGAACAGAAGTGAAAGATTAAGATATTCCTTTCTGGAGATCCTGGAAACAAATCTTTCATGCTCAGCAAACACCTCCTTGATGAATTTTAAAGCTTTGCCTTGAAGTGAAGCTCCATTCACGGCTTCAGTTGAGCAAATGCGATTGGTTAACAGCTCCAATCAGCAGAAACAACAGGAAAAAGGCAAGTTGGGGGCTGCCCTGCAATACTGCGGAGACAAGCTGGAATGACACACAGATGCAAATTGCCTTGAATCGAGCTTTCTGGGGGCAGGAATTTCCACTACTTCCTCGCCTATAGGAGACTTGCTTTCCTATTTAACTCCAAGGGGGCAAAGACTCAATGGTAACAGCTGGGGGTGAAGATTTGATCTCCATGAGACTTTGGGAAGGGCGGTTTTGATTGTAACGTGGCTTTGCTCGATTTATAAGGGGAAAGTGTCAGGTTTTGCTCTTGCTTATATAGAACATAAACCAGTGTTTTTCAAACTGGCAACTATAAAATATGTGCACCTCAACTTTCAAAATTCTGATTGGGAAATGCTTTCAGTTTTATTAAAATTTCACAGGCATTTTAATTAGTACTTTGAACCAGTTAAAGGCAGAGAGAATGGTACCTTCCCTATGTTTTGAGACAATTCTCTCCATTACCAACTAGCTGAGGAAGTTTATGGGGATTATGGGATCCGTAATATAAAACTATTAGGAGATCTTAGAAATGCTTCTTGGATGGAAAAGCAAAACATCTTACAGAAAAATCAAAGTCCAGTTGCTTTTAAAACAAATGTGCACCTTTGGGACACATTGTGAGACATATTGTCAACTTCAAATTTATACAACACTGAAATAAGTCTGATTTATACATCTGAGTCAGACCAAAAATTTTCATTAATTTCAACAATCTGGATAGAAGTAGAAAATGAAGGCAGTAAATATTATCTACTCTAATTGTAATTCCAATTCAACTCTTTCCTCTCTCCCTCATCACCTCAGTAACTTCTGTCAAGTGGTATACTGCCTCTGAACAAGGAAGAGTCTATTTCAATTTAGCATCTTGTATACTGCAATTCCAAGACTGGCAGGTCAATCGCCTCTCCATATAAGACTGCAGCCCATGACTGAGACAACTCTCTATAGTGAGGCTTATAAATACTCAAAGCTTTTCACGCTGACTCTTTAGACAAAAAACCCTTTCATAACTTTATTGATACCAGTAATAAAACAGTCCTTCTGCTCTGACATACAGCCTGAAACTGCACGCATGTACCAAAAATGATACAGAGAGGAAGACAACAAAAATGAAAGAGTGAAGGGAGAAATAAACTCTCAAAACTACAGTCTTCTTCTAATCAAGATAATCAAGACAGAAAGACAGAAACAGTTCAGGACTGCAGGCTTGAGATAGATATGGAAGGTCCAAAACAGAGGTGGTACTCAGCAGGTTCTGACCAGTTCTGGAGAACCGGTAGCAGAAATTCTGAGTACTTCGGAAAACCGGTAAATGCCACCTCTGACTGGCCCCACCCCCATCTATTCTTTGCCTCCCGAGTCCCAGCTGATCGGGAGGAAATGGGGATTTTGCAGTATCGTTCCCCTGCCATGGCCACCAAGCCATGCCACGCCCACCAAGATATGTCCACAGAATCGATAATAAAAAAAAATTGAATCCCACCACTGGTCCAAGAATTCTGGTCTCAAAAAATCAAGAAGCAATCTGCGTCTTTTTTTTATTTCTGACCTAGATCTTCATGAGAAAAGATCCAAATAGTGGCTTATCTAGTAGTAGATTTCCTTGAGCTATGGGAAGCATTGAGAGGACATTTGCAAACACTACCCATCCTAGCCAACTATCTGCAGTGCTGAAATGATGACTGACATACCCAATAAGAGTATTTAATTCAACACATTCTAGAAACAGGTGTATTCAATATATTTGTTTCCTCCTCCGTGTATGTATGTAGGTATGTTGTGTATGTATGTACGTTTGGTGTTGTTATATATTTTTTATGTTTTATGCTCCATTGTACGCCGCCCCGAGTCCTACTTGGAAAGGGAGCGGCTAATAAATCCAAATTTATTATTATTATTATTATTATTCCAACTCATGGAAAGAAATATATCTGTGGTACATCTAACAACTATCCCAGTGGTGGGTTGCAAATCCCATTCCAACCAGTATGGTTGGAACGGGGCTGGCGGCATCCTCATGGATGCGTGCAGCGCGAGTGCACATGCACGCAGTATGCACATGCGTCTGAGCGCCTCCGCAATGCTCCAGCTGCTCTGCAGAGCATCATGCAGGCGCTGTATGTGCCATGCGTGTGCGTGGCAGCGCAGAAGCTTTAAAACCCAGGTAAGGAGCTCAGGTGGGCGGATGGCCCTCCGGAGCACCATACTGGAACGGTATCCGGTGCTCTGGGCTGGCTCTGGTTCGCCCGTACCGGGGCGTACCGCCTGCAACCCACCACTGAACTATCCACACACAGTATTAACATCCGTAGCATGCAAAAGTTACATTATTTCCTCTTTAACATGAACATTCCTTCAAAGGGATTCCCCAATTCACATTGTTAACTTCCCCTTCATATACAAAGTAGAAAGTTCAACTGGATGGTATTTAATAGCTTTGTGAGAGCTCAGCTAGTGATAGCAGCAGATCCCCTTTAATATGTTGGTGAATTAATTAAGAGGGTCCATTTCCAGAAATGTGAAGGATTCCAAAAATGCTCTTGAAAGTCTATTGAGATTTCAGTTTGAGCTTGTTACCTTGAAATGGAAAAGTTATTGATATAAAGATCTGTATTCTTTTTATTTGGGTCCAGATTTATCCATATTTATTTAGAAAGATCTACGGGAGACTGGAATACATCAATTAGTTATCTGCTGAGACAAATTTGATAATCCACCAGTTATTTGCATTTACATATCTGGTTTTGATACCAGAAGGATCATGGCTATCAAAGCACTTTGGGGGAGTGAAAAGTTATTCTCATTGATAAAATGCTTCCTACTAGACCCATGATTAGAATAATAATACAAATACCTAAGAATTTATAGTACATTATATGGATAATGCATTACATAACAATCATGTGATTTGATATGGGATTACACATCTAAGCATACAGAAAATGTAGTTTTCTTTCCTGTACATCTGACTGATTAAGCCACAAATGTGCTATCAAAAGCCACTGCAAGAAATGTAAAAACTACAATGCCTGACTTTAATAGAACAATAATAGAAAAGTGTGCCTTGATCCAAATTTACCAAATTGGATAAGTCAGCTCATAAAAAACTGATTTTCTATGAAAAAAGTTGAAACATGATCATACTCTCTAATAAATAATATTGGAGTGAAATTGTATTCGAATTATTGAAGTCATACTTTCACATGTATTCCATTTTCACAGGTGATTGGCTTTCCACAACATATTACAATTACCGTAATAAGAACCCTACCTGAATAGTGTAAGCATATGGAAAATTCCAGCCTTAGCTAGTTTTACAAGTAGCCAAGGAAGGAGATGATGAATGCTTGGTTCATAATGGCCACATGTGGAACACAGTAAATTGTCTGAGATTGGTATATTAAAAATTCTATAATGTTGTGATCATAAAATGATTCCACTTCTGGCCAGTCACTTAAAGAAGCCACTGCTTACCTATTTACAACCAGTACTCTCCAGAAGAAACTATTCTATATCTTTCAAAGCGGAAACCACAACTACCATTCTTTTTCTGAAACTGAAAATGCAAGTGCATATACACACATGCATACATGCACATAATCGGACAACACAAGACAAAGTGTGACTTTTATTCACTTTAGTTTTGAACTGACCAAATACAGCTCTTCCAATGCAGAGACAACCTTTGCTATCTGTCTCTTGGCAAAGAGAAGGAAGCCTGGGAATTTCAATTGCTAGAGATAAATCAAGGGCCAGAACTCAACTTCCAACACTTTAAGAAGCATGTGTTAAATTTCTCTGAGATACTTTGATTTTCCCTTGTATATGTGAAGTGAAAGTTGCCCATTTTAATTATTATCCAGCGAGCATGAAAATGTTATTGCAATAATCTTCCATTAATTTTTCAAAATAACATATGTATTTATATAATCTATATAGCTACTCACATCAAGAGGCTCTGGGCATTTTACAAGATTAAAAAGCAACCAACCAACTCCACAAATTATAGGCATCTGGTGCCAAAGGATAAATAATTAACTATTAACTACCCATAGTAGCTGTAGGAGAAGAAATGGCAGAATCTGGGCGCAGAGCGATAAGAGGGATCAGCTTAGAATCCCTATGTCCGTGATGCCACAGGTGGCACGCAGAGTCATTTGTTAGGGCACATGAGGTGTTGCCCTGTCAGCTCCAGCGTGCATGCATGTGCTGGCCAGCTGACTTTGGTCTTCATTTTCAGCCATTTTTCACCCTCCTGAAGCCTCCAGAGGGCCAAAAACAACCCAAAGCGCAAACCGGAAGTTTGGGAACGGACTTCCAGTTTGTGCCTATGGGCATTTTTCTCCCTCTGGAGGCTTCCCTGAAGCTTCCAGAGGACCAAAAACAACCCAACAACCACCTGTGGCATGCGTGCCATAGGTTCGCCATCACAGACATAGGGATTCTAAGCTGATCCCTCTTGTTACTCTTCAGGGGAGGGGATCACACGCATAAAATTATGGGTGTGGGCACACCTGCGCGCACACACCCTGCGTTCCCCCCGCTTTTGGCATGCGATGGCAAAAAGGTTAGCCATCGCTGCCCTATGTAGTCACAAGCAAATGAAGTCTAATGCCCCTTGAGGGCTGTTGATCCTTATCTAACTCTATCCAGATGCTGACCATTAGTTGAGAAGATTCCAGTGCATATAGGCTTTTAGCAATAAATCAGCTTAATTGAGCCGTCAGCTTTGGACCTGGTCTTTCCTGCCTGACACTAGTATCATGTCTGACACTCATCCCCACCGTCACTCAAATACCTGAGAGAATAGCCAGGTCTTCAGTGCATTTAAATGTAACTATTTCTCCTCAAACTAACATTTTTAAAAGGTTTATCTGTTATATTTTAGTGACTTCTCAAAAAGTATGCATTTAAGCTTATTGACATTTGCATATTCACTTTCTCAATTAGTTTTTAACTAGACAGTACAAACAAATTAGGCTCCTTGAATTCTGAGATAACCTTAGCCCATTTACAACTACTACTAAAGTAATGGCTACATCTCTCATAAATCTCAAACTAAGCAATAATTTGGGCTGCAATTCAGATAACTGGTCCAGGCCTGTGGGGACTTTTTTTAAAGTCCTATAAATGTTTCCCATACTTAGATCGCATGGTTTTTTTGGATGATAACTTCCATCACTCATGATCATTAGCCATATAGTTAGCCATATAGCTAGGACTGTAATAACAACACATGGGAATTAAAAACTTACTAAGAACAAGTATCTAGGTCAGTATGGACCTGAAGCAATGGTTGTCTATTATCTATAGAAAGACAAATGAGTATCCCTATTTTTTAACATCTACCTTTCATACCAAATTAATGCAAACAATGGATACATTTTTGCTAAGTTCTACATGAACCAATTGTTATTGTTAAACAAAAAGTGATTAGCCCAAATCATAGTTTAGCATGGGGGTGCCAAACTCAAGGCCCAGGGGCCGGATTCGGCCCACAGAATGCTTCGATCTGGCCCTTAGGAAACAGCAAAGGACTGTGGTGCCTCTGCCAGTGAAAACAGAGCTCATAAGGGCTGCATGGGGTCCTCCCAGGTTCCATTTTTTCTGGCAGAGGGCTTAAGAACATCATCGCAGCCTAAAACAGAGCTCACGAGGGCTGAGGGCAGCCCTCCTGAGCTCAGTTTACGCTGGCAGAGGGTTGCAGGAAGTTGTGGCAACTGAAAACGGAATTTAGGAGCTTGTTTTCGCTGACAGAGCGCTTGGGTCACCACAGGCACCCCCGACACAAGTGACGTCGAGTCGGCCATGCCCACCCTGGTCACACCCACCCCAGCCCCCCAAGGTCAAACACAACCCTGATGTGGCCCTCAATGAAATTGAGTTTGACACTCCTGGTTTAGCATGATGTGTAGACCCATCCACATAAAATGCAAACTATCCCCCTCTATAGACCTAATCAACTTTTTCTATTCTGAGAATTACAGATATGCAGTTATAACATCATCAAATAACCAGGATATGATTAGAGATAATGGAAGTTATACTCCACAATATATGGTTGAAGAACACTGGGTTCACCTAATGTTCTCTTTCTACTTTATCCTAAGTCCCTAATATTTGTAAATCACCAATAAAGATATTAAAATATAGCCTGCCATAAAATAATGCCTGCTAACATAGGAATATTTGCAGAAATTCCTAAAAATGTGAGTGCAGTAACATTTCAGACATGGTATTTGTAAATCCATGGTTATGAATTCCCTATTGAGTATCAAAAATAATTATTATAAATTCTGATTTAAATCAAGTGATAGAACTGGTTGAGCACTTAGTTCATAAATCATATTCACAGTAGAAAATCTATTAACCTTGTTTAAATATACTGCATCGCATCTGTACTATAATAAATGTGTTTAGAAAATGTACCCTAATGGGGAAAGAGGTTTTAACACGTAATTTCTGGATTAAAGACTGCACCACCAGCTAAATAGTGAAATTATTAGTGACAGGTTCACTGACTTACTTTTTAGAGGTCATTAGAGCTTCCTTAAAATATGAAACTTTCATTAATGAAACAGATGTAAATAAGAAAAGAAATGTTCCAAATTTTATTCATGGATTGATCTGATTTATACAGTCGTCTATTTCAAATACATGACATATTACTATTTTTTTCTCCCCTGCTTTAGTGCCAGTGACCTCAAAAGTAGATATTCACCAATATTCCCCATGCATATGCTCTGTCACTGACAAAGAATAACTCATTTGGAACTAAAAATGAGAAAAAGAAGGCTTTACTTGACCTTCTCATGTAAGGTGTTTTCTTATTTTACTGTCTTCTCTAAGCCCCTTTTCCACAAACCTATCCTTGACGGATTCCCTCAACCTCCAGAACAAATAAGAAGATCTGTGGGTAATGGGAATTGGTTTTACGGGTGGGTGCCATTTAATCAGCAAACAGACTTAAATATAGTTTATTAAAGAACAAACTAAATTTGATAAGAGATTCAAAGAAAGGAAATAGCTCACATATAAGAAGTTACTCAGCTGAGAAGAAAAATACCATTTTGTAGTTCTTCTCCAGGTTCCTTCTCAACTTCAGTTGTAAAAAAAAGTAGCGGGAAGGGACTATGTTCTACTTTATTTTTTGCTTATAAATCTAACCTCCCCTCTTTCTGCAATTAAATGATTGGAAGGTTCATGTTGAAGTTTGTGGAACTGCCAGAATTAAATCTAGTCTGGCCAAGATTCCTGAATGAAATACAAATAATGAAGTAAGTGTAGCAATTAATTTCATTTCTTTATCAGCCTACACCAAATACTCCTGCATGAAATATATCTGTTTTGAAATGGTCAGGAAAACATTGATAAAATTCCCAACCTGGGAACGATTCAATAGATGGATAAAAATGTCAAATCCAATCTAAACATCTGGCTGACTGTGCAAGCAACTATAATAAAACCATCAGCATTATTATTCTGTTACAGCTATTGGGCTCTAAGGACTGACTCAAAGTCTAGACCAGGCTTTTATGCCTAAGGAGATCTAGAACTCATAAGCATATACCAAGTAAATCTGGAGAGCAATAGATTTTTATTAAAAGTACAAAAAGTGTCAATGAGCATTAAATATTCCTATAGCAATTTTCTCTCCAACGCAATACAAACTTACTAAATATATTATCCAGTCTGATCTCCTGAGTCCTATAAGGTATTTTTGTATATTTGCTACCAGTAATTTCCACATGAACAAACAACACAAAAGTGTGACATATATTCCCCATCCCAGTGATCCCAGAATGCTAAATTGTCCCATCCTTTTGAACCTAGACTTTTCCAGAAACAAGTTATTGCACACTGCAACTCACAATACAGGGAATATTGCGCAATGAATACTGTATCAGCTTTGTTCTTTCTCTTTATTACCTAACATTTGCAAAGGGGAAAAAAATACTAAGTGGACAACAAATATGCACAGACATTATCAGGTAACAAATTACTGAAATTAGAAGTAAACTGGATTTCTTTTTGACTGTACGCCAAAACAAGGTTGTAAGATGCTAGTTACTCACTGGAATACAAGATGGCAAAGAATTTAGTTATTTACAAGAAACTCTGAACCTATTTTTTGCCTAGATTGTTATTATTGGCAAGCACAGATTATTATCTTTTTGGAAAGACACTTTTACAGCATATACCAAAGACTATCTTATCAAAATGTGCATCATTTCAACATTTATTTGTGCAATTGGAAATACTGGACAATACGATTCTGTTTGGTCAAGATTTACTGTTTAAAAATCCAGCTGTATTATTTCATAAACATATACAGTAACATTAAAGTTAAATAGCGCAACACTTAAAAGGAACAAAGATTTTCTCGCCTTAGCTAAACAGGATTAGGTAGCTAGATTTTAAGAGAATCCATTTACATTTTAAAATAAAGCAAGAAATTATTTCCCCCTTTTTCTGAAATGTGCAATAGTTGCTATCCCTCAAGTTAAAGAATTGATCTTTTTCCCTTCCTGAACCTCAGGCCAAATACAATTTAGGGTAAGAACCCAGAAAACTTTAAATTGCTTCTCCTTTTGCCATTGTTGCATGCTGTTTCTAAATATTTGCGATTCCCAGATTACTAAAATGGGCTGAGATGCATTCCTTTGTAGTGCAGATGATTTGCACAGACCTCATGCAGTAAAGAAATTCTCACGCCTTCAAGGAACAAACTGGATTTAGGGGATGCTTTGCTCACATGCTAGGGTAAAGTAATCATGAGGGTCAAAAAGAGCTCTTTCTTTTGCTACAATTCTAGGGACAGTAATATTGCTAATACTGCTCAGAACGGTAGTGATTTTAAAATACTTGCAATCAGAATCAAGCTGTACCTAAATTAAAGCAAGTTTATGACAGGATTCTGTCACACAATTGCATGGAAATGAGAATTTGTTGTAAAACCCATAAGACGACCATGTCAAATTATGATTATTACCAGTCAGATTCGCATAAAGGCATCTGTCTGTCAACGTTTTCTCCTCTATAGCCTGGTTGAAGAGGCAAACTGCCAGACAAGGCTGCAAATTTCTGATAGTAGCATTTTTTTTCTATTATTGAAATCTCTAAATATCAAAATACACTGACTCTCTTTTATTCCCATAATGCTGCATTATTTTGAACTGGGGGCTTGTTTTGGAGGCAATGCTAATGTATCAGTCATGAGAAAAACAGTAATTGATCTCAACTTAGCTCACATAAATCTTTATTTTTTTTATTCAAAAGTAAGCATTTCCCAAACAACGTGAAACCTGGAAAAACCTTTACCTTTGAGGTTCTTAAATGGAACAGTGATTTGGAAAAACTGATTTTAGCAACATTTGCTTATCTCAAGTTACTCTATTATTTTAGGAATACAGAATACATTATGTTCAACTTGTTGTACTCTTAAAATCATCATGCTTGAATGTATTAGATTTAAACTGGCTGCCTTAGCTGTTTTCCTTACAAATATTAAATTAATAAAAAGTCAATTATTTAGGTAGGTTATGAAAACATTCTAATATTGCTAAAACAGCATGTAATGTATTTCATTCTGAACTTTTACTTTCCAGTAAAGAAATATAGAGTTTTTTTCTTCCTTCTCTCTTATGGTGTGGCTTTCAAAGGGAGAGTTATCCTTCCCAACGCTAACAGGTAGTTAGCGACTTATGATCACAATTGAGCCCAAACTTTATACTGCTAAGTGAGACATTTGTTGAATTTTGCCCCATTTAACAACTTTTCTTGCCATATTTGTTAAGTGAATCACTGCAGTAGTTAAATAAGTAACACCATTGTTAAATAAACCTAGCTTCCCCAGTGACTTTGCTTGTCAGAAGTTCGCAAAAGATGATCACATGACTTCAGGACACTGCAATTGTTATAAATATGAATCGGCTGTCAAGCATCTGAATTTTGATCATGTGACTATGGAGATGCTGCAACAATTGTAAGTGTGAAAAATGGTCATAAGTCACAGTCACTAAATGAACTGTGGTAAGTCAAGGACTGCCATCAGGAATATATAGACTTGCTGACCAATTGTCTGCACCTTTCACTCTGTACTTTAAATTCTATTCAGGGTAGTAAAAATCCTCCTTCCAACCTCTCCTAGGAAGCCCCTGAATTCCAACTACCAGACATGGGTTCTTGCACTCTGGATGACCCTTAGATGACCAAAGGGCTGGATCAGTCATCTGGATATTTTCAGCCAATTGGTAACCCTACTGTGAATGAATCCACCAAGCTCTGCAAAAACAGTGGACAGGAGATGCCATATGAAAAATGCCCGGCCAACTTTTCTTCCTGTTCTTGAGGAGGTGATACCAACTGTATGGTGAAATGCTCTTGCAAATTCTGCAGATCCTCAGCAAGGGAATGATAAGGCCCACATTTTAGAGAACATTGAATATCTAAAAAATTAGCATTTCAGATGACGGATAACTTGGTCTTTGCATTTATTCTTCATGTTGAAAGTATGTCAGTTTAAAAATGGATACCCAGAGATACCCCTCCCTCCCAGAATATTTACAAAAGTTATGCACATTGCATGCATATAAGTCCAGAAAGCCTCACTATTTAGTAAATTCTAGGACTAGGATGTTACACACGTCAAGGGTTAGGATTTGCTCATATGTAGAGCTCAATGTTAGGATACAAAATGGTGGTAGAGTAAAAAGATTACAGATTTAAGCAGTGATGGACTCATCAAACCTACACACAAAACTCCCTGGGAATCCTGTTGTTTGAAAGTATCTAAGGAGATTTTAGCACACCAACCTCATTTTTGTCTATAATGCCCAGAAATTGTAAACAACAGATTAAAACTAATCATGTAATTTAGATGCAATAATTCAAAATAGGCATCTTTTCCCTATGATACAAATAGATGGGGAGAAGGAAAAGGAAGGCTAATTGTGAGACTCAAAAATGCCAGAAGCAAAGTTAATGAGAAATTAGGTAACTGCATCCCTACTTTCAATATTGCAAAACACAGTATTATACAATGTGTATACGCATATAGTGCTAAAAATTTTATTGGATTGAACATCAAAAGAACTTTTAAAAGCATTTTAGAAAGCTAAGCAATGACATCAATCCTTTGAAAAACAAGTTTCAGCCAACCCACTTAATAACTGTCAGGCTAAAACTGCTGAATACACACTTAGTAATTGCCTAAGCTTTTAACAGAAAGACACATTTTAAGTGAGAGAACCGCAAACAATATTAAAATGCTGTGGACAAATTATTAGTAGCAATAAAACATATTTATACACTTCTTAAAATGACACATGGGAGAAATAATTAAATGCACTATTAAATAAAATTGTGTCTTAGTTTTCAATCTAAATTAGTTAAATGGATTTTATTTTCCTGGCTGTGACCACATTGTTGAAGTATGATACCCAGCATGCCAGTCAAATCTTTAAAAGTATGTAATATATTCTTTTTCTAGGATATTGGTCTCACCTACATCATATTTGTTTCCTTGTATATTTTTACAGTTACCATCAAACAAAATTGCTACATGTAAACTATTATTATATTTACATGTTTACAGTAGAGTATTCAAATAATACACAAATATTAGTAGATTGTATATATTTGCAGCATATAAAACAACTACAATGTAGTGTCTTATTTAACATAATTTAGTAGTAGTGAAGTACTACTTTGGAGTAGTAGTTCTTACAGTTCACATTTCATATATTTTGTATATTCACCTTCAGCTGCTTGAGTTGGTTAATATGAGGAGTGGAAACTGAGTTTGATTTTTCTAAATGTGTCTGGTTAGATGGCGGCTTAATCTTTCTTTATGGAATACAAAAATAGCTGGGTGCACGCCACAGGCTAAGACTTAAACAAAGGTTTATAAAACTACAATAATTTGGCATATGTCACATGTTAAGCAAAGTAAGCCATGTGTTTATGTGCTCACAAATACTGTATTTTTCGGAGTATAAGACGCGCCTTATAAGTATAAGAGGCTGAAAATCTGGGTGTGTCTTATACATCGAATACAGCATTTTTTTGCCTCCCGAAGCCCTGCCCCTTCGGGAGCAAAAAATGGGCCATTTTTGGGGGGCCCAGCAGCACACTATAAGCCTCCATGAGGCTATGCATGCAATTTTTTTGACAAAAAATGGGCCAGTTTTTGTAAAAAAACGGCAGTTTTTTGCTTGTTTTTGCCCCCCCCCCGAAGCACTGCAAGCCCCCCCCCAAGGCTATTCATGCCTTTTATTTGGAAAAAAGGTCCATTTTCGCCAAAAAAATGGGCCATTTTGGGGAGGTTTGCAGGGTGCAAAAACTTGCTGCAGGTTGTCAGCGATTTCCTTCTCCAGCACATGGATAAATACACTTGGAAACATCTACCTACCTACTCTCTCTCTCTCCCTACTTACATACTGTATTTCTCTCTGTCTGTCTGTCTCTCTTTCTCTCTCTCCTTCCTTCCCTTCCCAACCTACCTACTCTCTCGCTCCCTAACTACCTACTGTATTTCTCTCTCTTTCTCTACCTACCTACCTACTCTCTCACTCTCTCTCCCTATCTATTTACTATATTTCTCTCTCTCTCTTTCTCTCTCTCTATTCCTTTACTTACCTACCTACTCTCCCCTTAATCATTTTCTCCATGTTGTGCATTATTTCATACATCTCAGTCCTATCTCTTCTTCCATGTCTTTCTCCAAAGCTCAAGAGTCTAAAACATTCTAGTCTTTTTATTTAGACCCCAATCAGTTTTGTCCACCCAGAGATCTTACTGGCCCCAACCATGTTAATCTTTCACAAAGCATTGAAAGTGTGACTGTTTTCCCAGACATTTGGGTCAAGGGTAGATGAGTTGTGCTATTACCAATTGTGAGTGGGTTACAGTATTTTTGGAGTGTAAGACGCACCTTTTTTCTTCAAAAAAGAAGCTGAAAATCTGGGTGGTCTTATACATCGAATATAGCATTTTTTTTGCCTCCCGAAGCCCCGCTCCCTTCACAAAAATGGCTGTGCATACCTTTATGGAGGCTTTCAGACACTTCCTGGGGTCTGGAGAGGGCAGAAATGAGCAAAAAATGGGTCAATTTTTGTCCCCCACCCCACCCCCAGAAACACTCTGCAAGCCCCCCCCCAAGGCTATTCGTGCCTTTTATTTGAAAAAAATGGGCCCGTTTTCACGAAAAACGGGCTGTTTTGGGGAGGTTTGCAGACTGCAAAAACTCCCCCCCCCCCTTTCAGAAAGCTTTTTAGTTAGAGTGATTGATAAGAATTACATTGATCAAGTGCTGTGCCAGCAGAAACAAGTCTTAGGTTGTCAGAGATTTCCTTCTCCAGCATATGAATAAATACATCTGGAAACATCTACCTACCTACCTACTCTCTCTCCCTACCTACCTACCTACCTACTGTATTTCTCTCTCTCTATCCCTCTATCTCCCTATCCACCTACTGTATTTCTCTCTCTTTCTCTCCCTCTCTATCCCTCTATCTACCTACCTACTTTTTTTTAAATTTGCCTCTTCAAAACCTTCGTGCGTCTTATACTCCGGTGCGTCTTATACTCCGAAAAATACGGTACCTGCTTTTCCGCTACTTTGCCCTTCCTTCTTTTTTAATCTCTTTTCATTTGCATTTAAATCAAAACACAGAATGATATGTAAGGAAACGACTGTAAGCAGATTCTGGTGTCTCAAGTCTCCCAGCAATTCTAAAATAAAATCATCTTTATTTTTCCTTATAAACTTCAAACTCTCACTGCATAGGTTTGCCAATGTGGCAGAATAGTAATTGCATTCAGTCAAAGATTACTATAGTAGCCAGCCTTACACACTGAGCCAACTCCAACTATCAGAAGGCAGAAATGGAACAAACAGATGCTTTGTCAGTTTTGCTGATGAGATAAAAAAGTAAAGTTTTATTTAAAAAAAGGTTTTAAGTCTGCTGGTTATCATCTATCAAGTGGGACTGCCTATCTCCAATTATGTCTGCTGCCATACCATGAAATCTGATAAGAGTGGATATGCTTCATATCCTCCCAGATCTGACCACTACTATTATCACAAAATGGCAAACTGATGAAACAGAGGCAACAGAAGCTATAGCAAGATCGGAGGGTGTTTTTTTTCTTATTGCAGTGAAGTGCTACAGTAACAAATAAGTTTTAAGAAACCTATGAAAAAAGAGAGTTGGAGGGGAGTGAGAACTACTGATATTACTTTTAACAACCATGTTTTCATTTGCATCTCACTGAAAGCCCTGTGCAACTGTATCCAATTTCAAAATTGCTAAGAAGGCGAGAAGAATAAGAAAAGTATGTGGGATGAGAGAAAATTTAATAGCTTTCCTCCGCCACCCCTCTCAAATCTTCAAGGAAAAAATGCCCTAGAAGCAGATCCTGGGGGCCTTGTTAGTTGAAGATTTCTACACAGCCTCTAAGGCTTAGGAATTTTACTCACACCTACCCTGGCCTTTGAAAGCACAGTTGGAATTTTCCTATTTTAGTTGGCAAACTTGCATTCAGGAGAAAACTGGATTATTTCAGGCTTGGAAATCTTTAATTTGATTTCTTTAAGGGGAAAAAATTAAAAGATTCAAATTAATAATGCATTTTTGAAAGCTGTCAGTTCTGATTTATTGCCTAAAAGAGTACATCTCTCGAAATTTAGACTCTAAGAGTTTTCACATTCCTAAACATTATGAAGCACATTATAGTTACAAAGGAAACAAGAGTAAGCAAGTGGGAATGAAAAAAAAATGGTTCAAGCATGCATGAAAATAATGAAAGAACATCCAGAAACGATTATTCAGCCTACCAGTTAGTGTCAAAACTTGAACATTAATATCTGTATGTTTAAAATCCGAATGTACTAGAAATATAAACAGGTCTATCAAAAACCGCCCTAATTCCATTTTTTAAAATAACTTATGTGCCACTCATATAAATACATAATTGAAATGTAATTGAAATTATAACATAATATAAATATTAAACACTTTAGCTTTGGTTTTTAGAACTTATATGAAGTATTTAAGCTCCAGTAGCATTCAGCTTATATAATAGTTTACAATGTATCATAAAGCTAAATAAGTGAAGATTTTTGCTTCTCAACAGTAAAGCAAAAAAGATAGATAATTCAATTTAACAAGTGTATCAGGTAATTAATTATTTAGAAACTATATCTACAATAGACTTGGCCACTCTCCCAATATTTTTCCATAATGAGTATATACTTTATATATTTTGTACAAGCATATGTTTGGTAAAAACAAATCTCTCTCAGAAGTTAAGTATAGTAGTTGTCTTCAGTGGCAAGCAGGTTAACAATGACTTGCTAACAAAGCCCAGAATACAACAGCTTATTTCATATGACTCGCCTATTTTTAGAATAGAATAGAATAGAATAGAACAGAATAGAATTCTTTATTGGCCAAATGTGATTGGACACACAAGGAATTTGTCTTTGGTGCATTATCTTATTTACACTCTTTCTTTACTCATCCTGTTTTTTTGTTTTTAATCCTTTGTCCCAATCTAAAATCCCATTCTCTCATATATCAAAATCTCATTTCTCTAGATCAGCATAAACTATAATCAGCATGCCAACAGTGAGGGATTTGAAAACCTATAATCCAAACATATGGGAAGCAATAAATTGTCAGTTCCCAGTTTTGATCTTGTACTTTTTTCTATTCCCATATTGAGAATATTTCATCTCATTTCTGATTCATCTCATATGTTTCAAGAGGTTTTTATGCAAATGAATATTTCTAAGCCTGCACTGTCATAGATTTGTCAATATGTTCAATTCATTACAAATAATGGAATTTAAGTGACACTCTCCAGCAGGCAGCAGTTTTAAACTGCTTAGAAAATTTACAAGAAATCATGAATATGGTATCACCTTTTCCAACTAACAACATACATCTAGTGAAGCCATGCGCAGATCGTGATAACTTATGCTTTTTAATAAAATTTCTAGTTAGAAAAGGTACCCACCAGAGTTCTTGTGATTTTTGACAACCATTGATCAACATGCCTCTCTTCCTAGAATTTCTCACACCAGGTATCTCTGCAAAGATGTCACCCTCATTTTGAAATAAATAAGCATCATTTTAAATACTGCTTTAATGTACAGATTTAACTTAAACTTGTTATTTCCCTCATTACAATGTTCTGAATTAGCTTGGGTTGTTTCCCCAGAAAGTTAGTTCTGTGTGGGGTGCCCCTAATTTCCAGTAACAATTAGTACATTATGCCATAATTAGTACATTGCCTCCAAGTTCCTCTTTTCCCAAGCTATATATTTCAGCATGCACTTCTGACCCTCAGGTTCCCTTTTCATGCAGTTGCCTTGTCCCATGACTACATCGGGGGTTTCATTAGAGGAAGCATTTTCAGAGAGTTTTACTAATTAAGCTGTTTTCATTACCTTTTATGCACTGGATTGATTGAGAAATGACTGCAAATAATAATTCCCAACAGAAACCAGATTTTTGGACAAAGGGGGTGTTTTGACCTTTCCTTCATTATCACTTGACCAATTGGGGCTGGTAAGAATGCTGGAATTTTGAAAGCATGCTTGTTGCACTGACAAGATGGCTGTGCAAGATGGAAAATGGCCTATTCATAAAGACAAAATGATATGGCTAGAAGAAAATTGTCTAATAATCTAAGTAGGTGATGGAACATAAATCTAATTAGTGAAGCAATGATGCAGAACCATGCTTTTGAACTTAAATTTTCTGTTTTCAAAAGCCTTCCACAAAAGACAAACAGATCACACTGGTGAATTGTTCAACCATGAAAATACAAGGCAAAAAAATTGTTTCCACTAGCTAGGCTAGTAAGAACCTAGAGAAGCTGAACTCCAAAATTTCCAAATGCCACCAGGTCCGAGACAGCTAGTTTAGCAAATCAACTTGCATTTCATTGATAGCACTTTTTAAGTGTCTGCTTCAGTGATCAAATCTCTCTCACACCTCACTGAAATCTCTTCATGCTTCTACCATGCATTGTAATCTTGTGCACATTAAAGGTAATTTAACATCTTGCTTAGTGACAGTTTTGAGGCACTGGCATGTAACTGGGTTGCAACTGATACCACTGTTAAATACCTCCCCAGCAAAGTTGCGTATTAACTTCAAAATGCTCCAGGATTAAATATGTTTTCGTTTCAGTTACAGAGCTAATGAAAACCAAATGGTGGAATTTGTTTTAGCTCATGTAATGAATGCTTAAGGGATTTCACTTAAAAGAGAAAAGTCTGAATAAAGTTCCATTTATTCAGATGAATATATAGCCAGCATTACACTATCCAGAGAGATGACTAACTGCAGACAAAATGTAATGCAGAGAGAAATATTTAAGACCCTAATTGAAATTGCTTCAGCCACATAATATAAAACTTAGGACAATTATTTATTTTCAGTGCAGTTTTTATTGCCTATAACTGCAGGTCATTTAAATAACAAAGTAAAATTAATAAAACGTTTCCAAATAACCATTTAAAATCTTGCATGTCTGCTTAGAAATAAATTCAATTTAATTTATCATTATTTATACACCAATAAGTTTGTATAAAACTTGTATTTCTTCTGGTGAAAAAAAGAAATATAAGCTGAACTAAGCTTATAGCAAAACCACATTCTCAACAAAATGTGATGGTATCTTTTACAATTTATGTTGCCATAGCTTAAAACTTTCAGAATGGGTCCACCTGTTTCCGACCAGTGTTAAAAATGTTTCAATTGTACTGACAGTGACAGCTGTTGTAAACAATCAAATCTGAGTACAGGAAATTCATGTTTAAAAGGTAATTTTAAACATGAATTAAGTAATTAAATAACTTTAAACAGTTCCAAATAAATCCAAGCATCCCATCCCAAAGACCATCAGAAAACTCTATTAATTCCTCCCCCAAAAAAGAATAAATAACAAAAACAATCCTTCCCCTAAGGATTTTTTTAAAAAACCATGCATATAGGAAAATAATGTTGCCCCTTCTAACTAAATAGTTAACCTTGTGAATTGTGAGAAGAAAGGTAATCTTAGCAGATACATTTTTGGGCAGTTTGTTCAGCTACTCCAAAGGCCATTCCAAGTTACTAGGGCAGCGATGGCGAACCTTTTTTGGCTCGCGTGCCACAAGTGGGGGGAGCGCAGGGGGGTCATGTGCAGGCGTGCCGCACCCATAATGCAATGCGCGACCCCCCCAGTGTGCATGCACGCACAACGCGCGACCCCCCCCATTTTACATGCTTTTTTCACCCTCCCCAGGCTCCAGAGGCTTTATAGGAGCCTGGGGAGGGCGAAAAGAGCCCCCCGGAGGCCCTCAGGAGGCTTCAGGGACCGTCTGGAGGCTTCCCTGAAGCCTTCGGAACGCTTAAAACCACCCTCCGAGCAAACCGGAAGGCTTCGGAGCGCTCAAAAGGATCCTCCGAGCAAACCGGAAGTGACTTCCGGTTTGCTCGGAGGGTCGTTTTAAGCTGAGCTTTCCCAAGCACGTAGTGCTTTGAGGAGAAGAGTTTGACTTGCACTAAGATATTTTTCTAACCTGCCCCTTCTCTTTTTTGGAGCATGGCTTCTGGCAGATATACATACATATATGCCACACTGAGGGCAATTTATTGGACAGTAAAATCTACAGAACTGAATTCAGCTGGAGTTAGCAACTAAAGGCTGACCAAATGGGGAACCTTGAAAACAATATCGCACAGGTCTTTTGTCTTTTTTTGGGGGGTCTGTCCCTTTGTTGGCATCTTAGATTCAAAAATATTTAAATTTTTCCTTTAAGCTGGATGAGGTGCAGTCGAATGCATTTAGTCTGACAAACAAACTTGCAGTAAAGTAATAAACTGGGGAGGAAAGCTATGGCAAATCTAGATAGCATACTAAAAAGCAGAGGCATCACCTTGCCAACGAAAGTGTGTATAATCAAGGCTATGGTTTTCCCAGTTGCAATGTATAGCTATGAAGGTTGGACCATAAGAAAGGATAAGCGCCAAAGAATTGAGGCCTTTGAACTATGGTGTTGGAGAAGACTCCTGCAAGTCCCTTGGACTGCAAGCCAATCAAACCGGTCAGTCCTAGAGGAGATCAACCTTGACTGCTCTTTAGAAAGCCAGATCCTGAAGATGAAACTCAAATACTTTGGCCACCTAATGAGAAGGAAGGACTCACTGGACAAGAGCCTAATGCTGGGAAAGATTGAGGGCAAAAGAAGAAAGGGATGACAAAGAATGAAGTGGCTGGATGGAGTCACCGAAGCAGTAGGCGTGAGCTTAAATGGACTCTAGAGGATGGTAGAGGACAGGAAGGCCTGGAGCAACGTTGTCCATGGGGTCATGATGGGTCGGACATGACTTCGCAACTAACAACAACAAACTTCAAAACATAAAAGTACCATGAAATGTCTTAGTTAACCTGAGACCTTTGACTTGATCCATAACCCAATGTAAGCACCTAAACCGTGTGGTCAACTCCTGCTACTGCTGTTTCCCAGCATCAGAGTTTCTATCACCCAAGTCTCTGATTCCAGTATTAACATTCAGCAGGGATGCAGTTTTTCTGCAAGTTCTGTAGATTTACAAACATGCAAATGTGTTTGTAAACAACAGCCTCTTACAATTTATCTTTCCAGGCCACGTTGGGCAAAAGTTGTACTCAGTTAACAGTAGCCAAATAAAGAAAAATCATCATTCTCCTAAAACATATATTAACTCTCATTAAAAAATAGAGAAATATGTTAGTGTTTTTAGAATTGCCATGAAGTCATATATTTTTCCTATACTGGCATGGCTGCATTTCTGCATTTACACTGTTAATTAGTCTATCAAAGCAGGATCCCATGGGGCTAAAAGGCAGGACAAGTTATATATGCCTTCTGATCATTCAAGTTTCCCATAAAGCAGTGAAACATTACTACATCTGCAGAAGTCTGAACTGATTTTTTTTTCTATTTGAGGGAAAATCCAAGGTTGCAATGGGGGACGGTGGGAACTTTAAGAAATGGCAAGTGTCCAATCATAGTGTCATCTGATCTGCAGGGAACTTGATTTGCTTCAATTGAGCGTAGAAGAATCCAAGAACACTGCAGAAAGAAAAGCACTATAATGATTTTTTTTCCAAACATAATATATTCTGAGTTTTCCATTATTGTAATTTCTCAAATTCACTTTTAATTTAGATTAGCATATGCATCTCATTTTATAAGTAAGTGGCACAGAAAAAAAAAAAACCCTGCCTTTTCCATTGAAATACTGAATACCACCAACGAAAAGTCCTTTTCCTTAACTGCCACTTATCATTTCTTAGAAAGCAGGAGTATCCCTTTTCCATAATTTAAAATCAGGTCACATTCATATGGAAGATGATCTTTCAAACAGATTCTTTTGGTGATGACACAATGTAGGCACCCAGGAAAGACTTTTAATCCTGATTATGAGTTTTAGCAATTGAGTCGATATGGGCATTTCCTTAGAAAACTAAATGCCACTGAACTTGTGCTTATCCTTATCAATATTTCTTTCTATAATTCCTATGCCTGATCACTCACTCTTATTCTGCTCACTTATCTCATTGTTCCTAACCTTTTTTCCTTAAAGCTTTTTGTACACCTCTTTCAGTATTCATCTCCTTTGTAAATCTGTACTGTAGTCATACGCCTGCTCTGGTCATGTAATTTTCCAATTAGCAACCACAACGCTTAGTTACCAAGACATCGATTGTGGTTGGTAAGCGAGGACTAGTTGTATTAAAAAAATGTGGTAAAATAATAATTTGATGTCTTTTCAGAGATCTTTATAAAGGTCACAATAAAAAAGGCACGTTAAAATATATTAATTTCCTTGGAATCAGAAGAGCAACAAAAACAATATCCCTCCTAGAGGAATATTGGCATATAGTACTTAATTTTTGCTATTATTGTTCAATTGCTAAGTCGTGTTTGATTCTTTGTACTTACCTAATAGGGTGGATCAGAGTGTTGTGTCTGGCCCTGAAAAATCCTTCCTCATGCTAGACTAAGTAAGAATGCACAACTATATTTCAGGTTACCGAGAATTTTTATCTAACAATATTTCTGAAGTTCTGAAAGAGTGAGTTACCTTCCAACTAATATCTAATGCCAATCTTTATAACACCAACTTTATGGCCCTACCAAAATCCAAAGTTAATAAGGAATCT
Source organism: Natrix helvetica (assembly GCF_964273705.1). Taxonomy (NCBI): domain Eukaryota; kingdom Metazoa; phylum Chordata; class Lepidosauria; order Squamata; family Natricidae; genus Natrix; species Natrix helvetica. The sequence continues at coordinate 240,360,508 of NC_138552.1, forward strand.
ATAAGCAGTCCAGATGTTCTGATCTTTAGCCACTATGCCAATCTCACCATAATTTCCATGCCCCATGTTCTATTTTGGCCACCTCAAAATTGAACTCAATTTTGTATTTACTCAAGCTTAAGTATTGCATTGAAGGTCCAGCAAATAAAGAATCTAAAAACCTGGGCTTGTTTTGTCTCTAGAATTTTCTTTATTTATAGGCCAACCTGAGGTACAGTGAGCATTTGGGCTAGGATTATAGTTGTGAAAACTTCTGGTGCTGTATCAGTACACTTCCTTTGGAGTAAAAAAATCTCTCTTGATAGTTGTATAGATTTTAGGCTGCCACTTGCTTAATATATTCCTGATTTCTAGAATCTCCCAGTCATGAAAGACTATTCCTAGATTTATAAAGAAGGGTACTTTTTCTGCTCAATTAACCAGGCTTGTTGTTTCATTTTCTTGGCAAACCCCCTCCCCTCCATGATTTCTCATTGTATTTCATAGATATGTTCAAAGTGCGTGTGAATGGAGACCATTGTTGCATATTTCTTCTTCCAAAATAATACTTCAAATTGCCTTCAATATATTTCAAAATATGTTGTTTAGTACTAGGAAACAACAATCAAATCTGTTATTTAAAATTTAATTTTCCACTTAACAGAAGTTTTCACCTGCCTTAAGCATATTTATAGCCAAAAGTAATTTACAGCAAACTTGATGAAAAGCCGATCATATTGATTCTTATTGATTTTAAATCCATCTTAAATCAATACAGAAATTACATCCTACAATATTGCTTAGCTATCAGAGTGCTCTTTCAATCAATGGAATTAAAGCAAGTTTTGCCAAGTCATTTTGCTGTATATCACTCTTGAGTTTCTTGGAACTGATCTGGGAACACGGGAGCTACCGAGAGAAGGTAAATTGTTGAAAATTAACTCTTTCTCCATTCCTTGGCCTGAAGGGGGAAACAATCCCATCAGCAAGGGACAATAACAGATTCAATTCAAATTAGGGGGCTTCGGTATTCATCAGTGTTGATATTTGGGTAACGAAACATATACAAGAAAATTACATGTTAATAGATTACATCACCCTTTAACTGTGACCACTGGTTACTCTGACTTAGAATGATAGGAATCCAACAACTGGAGAACCAGCCATCTTTAACCCTTGCTTTAGATCAGGTGTCACCAAACTTTCGGACTTCGAGGAGCACTAAATTCATTATTTTAAATATGATCTGCCTAATGATCAGCTGGGTGGACATGGCTAGGTGGTCATGTGACTGGATGGGTGTTGCCAATTTGATGTCACTCATATCGAGGGGCACCTCGCTGGCCTCTACTCGCCCCTCCCCTCCCAGCCACTCTTCGCCTGCCCGCCCGGGCTCCTTAAGGCCTTAAAAGGAAGCAGTTGTTGGAGCTTAGCAGCCACCACGAGAAAAAGTTGGCAGAACAATTGGCTCAGTTCAAATTGGATCTGACTGAGAAAGAGGCTCGGCAAAAGCACCTCACTGAGGGCTACGAACATAGACTTTCCAGGCAGAGAGAAGACCTGTGGGAGTACAAGGCCAGGTACTGGAGGCTGGAGGCTCAGTGGGCTGAGATAGTCAGCCAGTTCCAGGCCATGATACAGTCCCACCGGAACAAGGCCCTCCGGCTCTTTGCCACTAGCGGCACTTCCCTCCAGCCTTCGCCCAAAGCCCCGTACCAGGAGGCTGAAACAGACCCCAAGTTGGAATTTCTGTTCCCCTCCGACCCACACAAAAAGATCATGAAGGGGAAGACTCTCTGCAGCAACACAAACCTTTATTGCACCCCAGGGGCCGTAGTTTGAGGGCCTCTGATTTAGTGCAATATAAAAAATGCAAATAATTTTTCTGTGGACCACCAAAATTTTCTCGCAGGCCACCAGTGATCCATGGACCACCAGTTGATGACTGCTCCTCTAGATTAACATTTCAAAGCTTTAAGAACAGCTAACAATGGAATCACAAAAGAAAAAGGGGATTCTATGAAACTTACTGAATTATCCAACAGCCTTCCAGAAATTTGCTAAAAGCCTCAGCACAGGAAATTATATCTGAGAGATAATACAAAAAATTGAGAAATTGTCATCTGAACCAAAAGACTAAGGGCAGCATCCAACATTAGGTGGATTTCACCTAGGTTCCCTAGTTAAATTTGATCTTGAGGAGATTTGGGAGTACCCAGAGGGAGAGAAGTAAGCTCTTCTGCAGGCAATTCAGCTTCAGGAAAAATGATTACTGTACTGTCATCAAAACTATACAAAGAAGTTCTGCTTAAGGTTCCCCTTTTAATAGCTTTCTTTAAAAAGAGCCAACTGATCTGAAACAGCTTTCTTTGCATTCTGCTAGTCACTCTGAGAACATATACTCCAGAAAGCTATCAGTAGTAAATCAGAGACATTTTTATGTAGTGCTTGAAGGGGAGGAGGGGGATAACTTTGGAGCCATAAATGCTCTAGGGGCAAAACAGTATTCAGATATGAACGTGTGCCAATGTGAAAACCTATATTTTAAGAACACTTTTGGATGAAGAAGCACTCATTATGCACAGGCATGCCTGAAGCCAATACAACACATTAGAAAGCAAGCAGGAACAAGTTATAGGGAGACAGCAGTCTGCTTCATGAATGTCTCATTCCAAGAACTGCAAAGGCTACATTTTAAAAACTATTTAGTAGGAAACAAGCACCAATGTTTGTATGTGTGTGTGTGTGTGTGTATCCATCCAGCAGTAATTTTGAAGTGGAACTGGAATTCAGTGGAATCTGAAGCCCAGGAGCAGGAAAGTGAGAGAAGACAGACTTCCTGTAAAAAGAGAAATACGCTAAATCACAAGGTCCACAAAGATGCAACTATTGAAATAAATAAGAAATTGGGGTTTAAGGGATTTGAGGCAGCAAAAATTAGCTCAGTTTTGTTTTTGTTTTTTTGTGGAAGGGAGCACAGGGGTCTACAGTTGCTTTCAATGTAGTGGAAAGCCTTTGTGTTAAAAGTACAGGTACTCCTTGACTTACAACAGTTCACTTAGTGACCAGCACTGAAAGTTACAACAGCACTGAAAAACTTGACTTAGGACTGTTTTTTCACTTCACACCGTTGCAGCATCCCCATGGTCATGTGATCAAAGTCCAGATGCTTGGCAACAGATTTGTATTTATGATGACTGCAATGTCCCAGGGCCATGGGATCATCTTTTGTGAGCTTCTGACAAGCAAAAGTCAATGGGGAAGCCAGATTCACTTAACAAGCATGTTACCAATTTAACAACTGCAGTGATTCACTTAAGAATTGTGGCAAAAAATATGTATCTTCCTCTTGTTTCTTAAATCAAATAAGACAAAAATATATTACGTCTCCAAATAACCAGAAAACAGAGAAAGTCAAAAAAACCAAGAAACCATAGGGGAGAAAAAAGCAGATGTCAATTTCCTCCAGACAGCCTTATATAATCTAGCCCCTTCCAGAATTCCAGTAGTTGAACTACCTTTCTTTTCATGCCTAACATTCATGTTCTTATAGACAACATATAATCCAAAATGTGCAAAATCCACAAAAGTGGGGAAATTACTTTTAGTAATTGCAGCAGGGAACATTAGAAAATAGTGTTCAGATTCAAATGCATTTTCACAATATACAAAAGTCAATAAATCCTTTTCCTCTATACACATCTATATGCGTATCACTACCAAGTGATATGAGCTACTAAAATACAAGCTCCAGCTTAATAGCAGTCTTCATTCCCTGTCTGATTGCACAGCTTCTGCACTTTAAACAAGAGACTTGCAAAATTCTATACAGGATAGTAGGGATATGAATGTTATTAATAGATTAAAAGGGTAACATAATTATAATTGGACCTCATTTTGATCTACTTATTTTCCCCCATTTCCTGTGGACGAATATAAAAGCAGGCTTATTATTCTAATAATGTCTGTCTAATGTCTGTTTCACTGGAACCACTAAGTACTATCCTGGATTAAGGATACAGAGGGATAATTGCAAACTATGATTTAACTAGATTTATTAAATAAATCATTTGCGTTTACATATACATATAAACAAGCAAACTATGGACAATGTGGGTTTGTCACTGTGGGTTATGTTGTTTGCAAAACAGGGCTTTTGATTCAGCATGTTATGCAAACACAACAAAATGTAATTCATTCAATAAAAACTACATGGCTTAAACTACTGTGTAAATCCAGCCAGTAAGATCAGAAGACAAGACACGGACACGACAAGTTGTTAATAATATCCCAGCAACTATTTAGAAAGTCAACTGAGACATGATGTGATTAAAAAAGAAAATGGGACCGCACATTGAAGCACAAGGAAAAGCTCAATATTCAAAGACTCACACATGATGCAATGTATTTAGAAATCAATACCCTTTCTAATACTTGCGAGCATTTTAATATTTAAAAATAATGTCAAAAGTGCATTTTTGGAACCCTGCATCACTTACCTTGTCTGCTAGAGATACAAGTCGATCCCTGTCGAAATCTGCACTTCTTCCAAATCATAAAAGCTAAATTCAGAAGTGTGTCCCTAGTTGCTAACCAGCATTTAGGCCGCAGCAAGTATTTAAAAGACTATTAAAAGATTATTTAAAGCTTAGCAAGGGGGCTGCCTGTACCCTGACATAGATATACGGTTGTGTGGCTTGGGCAATAGCGTGGTGGTACAAAACGACTGCTGGGATGAAGCTGCTTTCAAGGCACCGCAAGCACCGTATCTGGGCTATGTTCTAAGGAACGACCGGTGGCGATGTCCCACAGATGGAAAATACGTGCCAAAATCAAGCCTCGTCCACGGCTAAAAGTCTGCCCACCGTGCTCAGAGTAAATAAAGCCCTCCGAAACAGTTCTTTGCGCCTCGGGTTCGGGACTCGTTCCGGGGTAAAGGATCAACGTTCCAAAACTGGGCGACTAGCCCAACTGAAAGTGAGAGGGGGACACGGAGTCGCCAGTATTCCACCGCTGTTTCTAGGTCTCTTAAAAAATAAACCAGCCATGTCCAAGAACATAACATTTTCTTTCTCCGTGTTTTATCGCCATTGACCGAAGAACGTGGTTTTTGTTTTCCCGACCACTTAATTTTCTTTCTTTCTCTTCCCCCCCCCCGCCCTTCCAGAGATAATGGCACTTTCTAGAATGCTGTTTTATGTTTGCGGAAGGGCTTCACTTTCAGTCGGCTTCCGCTGGGTGGCGATAGTGTGCAGTATTGAAGCTGTGGTTGCGCGGGAGGGAGACCTGTGGTTAAGAATTACCAAGCACTGATAGGCGATAAGGAAAAGTACTGTATACAAGTTTAAGTAGGGCTGCAGAAATCTGGAAAGTTGCCAGACTATAGCAAAGAAATACAGAAAACTTTTTACTCTCTGCTGCCATTTAGTGATCGTCTGATGATTGCATCCCAGATTGAGAGGATAGAATAGAATATAATTCTTTATTGGCCAAGTGTGATTGGACCCACAATGCTCTCATTGCACATAAAAAGACAAGATACATTCGTCAAGAATCATAAGGTACAACACTTAATGATAGTCATAGGGTACAAATAAGCAATCAGGAAACAATATCAATATAAATCTTAAGGATACAATCCTGCAGTTATAAGTGGGAGGAGATGGGTGATAGGAACGATGAGAAGACTTATAGTAATAGTATATAAATTGTTTCAACTCCTACCCTCAAAATGACGCTCTAGAGCACTGCACACCAACACAATAGTATAGTAATAGTAATGGGACTTATTGAATGGTTTGACAATGATGAGGGAATTATTTGTTTAGCAGAGTGATGGCGTTCGGGGGGAAAACTCTTCTTGTGTCTAGTTGTGTTGGTGTGCAGTGCTCTAGAGCGTCATTTTGAGGGTAGGAGTTGAAACAATTTATATCAAGGATGCGAGGGGGTCTGTAAATATTTTCACAGCCCTCTTTTTGACTCATGTAGTGCACAGGTCCTCAATGGAAAGCAGGTTGGTAGTAACTGTTTTTTCTGCAGTTCTAATTATCCTCTGAAGTCTGTGTCTCTCTTGCTGAGTTGCAGAACCAAACCAGACAGTTATAGAGGTGCAGATAACAGACTCAATAATTCCTCTGTAGAACTGTATCAGCAGCTCCTTCTTTTGGCATTGAAAAATGGGCTGTACAGGTAGTCCTCAACTTACAACCACAATTGAGCTTTATGTTGCTAAATGAAACATTTGTTAAATGAGTTTTGCCCCGTTTTATGACTTGCCACTGTTGTTAACATTGACATTGAAATTGTCAAATTAGTAACACGGATGCTAAGTAAATCTGGTCTCTTTGACTTTGCTTGTCAAAAGATTGCAAACACCGATCACATGACCTCAGGACAATGCAACTGTCATAAGTAAAAGATGAAAGATCATCTTCCATACGAATGTGCACTGATTTAAAATTATGGAAGAGGGGTGTTCCTGCTTTCTTAAAAAATGTTAAGTAACAATCAAGGAAAAGGGCTGTTGTGGATTGAGTGTTATGCAGATAGTATGCCTGTGTTATGAGAAAACAACTTCTCATAATTGATCTAATTGGAATTTAACCAATTGATTTAATTCAATGATTCCACATTCTGGGTTTTCTTGACATCCTGAACCAAAGACAATCCACTGGGTTTGTTAGACCAAATTATGCTAAACTTAAACGTATGGTAATTTGTGGTTCAGATCATATATGTTAAATGCTTCAGTGACTGTAGCAAACACAGTGGTTAATTCTGAGAATATAGTATGTGCTAGATTATAACAATCTGGGCAATCTAGCACACAGTATTGTTCTCCAGATGTTACAGTAATGAATTCCAGCTCTCATTAGCCCCCATCCCATCAATATTAAGGATAATGACATTTGCAATCCAACCATATCTGTGGGGAAAGCGAGTTGTATAACCTTCTGCTAGAAAAAGGAAAAATATATTTATCAAATTATGTTACAGTATCTAACTACCTTATCATATGACTTTTTATGTAAAGATTTTTTTCAGTTGTATCTTATATAGGAAGCAGTGATTCTACTTTAATGAATTTCTTAATGCAGTAACATTTTTTTCAGGTTTGCCTGAAAGTCTGAAAAAAATATTGGAATGAGTAGCAGTGTTGTCCGCCTTCACAAGTCAGAACAGTCTCTTCCTAACCAAAACATACACATCCCTGAAAATTATTTGCCTCCAGATTCATTTTTTCATAGCATATTTCACAAATTATGTACTATGAAGAAGTAATTTTCCCTGTCTTGAATCTCCACTATTCAACTCATTTGATCTAGCTGTCTAGATTGGTGGGGGGGGTGTGTGCTCCCTTTACTCTTTATTTCATGTGCATTCCTCCTGAAGCTGCCCACTCAGTGAAAAACAATGACCACTGCAAATAGAAGTGTATTGTTCTTTTACATTTAAGAAGGTGGAGGCACATGATTGAGTTATCTGTTGAAAAGAAGGTTGGAAGTCATTTATATATTTCTTAACTTTAGTTTTTGTTTTCCTTTTCTTGCACTTTTAATTTCTTTTAATTTCTTTTTTTTCTTTTGCTTTGTCTTTTGTTTTCCTGAAAAAAGTTCTTAATAATTAAAAGAAGTGTATCATTCTTTGGTTAAGGTGATATGACAGCTGTGCTCCCAGTTTTTATTAAGTTGACCCTACATTCTAGCATTCTGCAGGGAACTATTCTTTGTAACTGTTTATTGGGTGCCAGGTATGATTTTATACAGCGAGCAAGTCTCTTCTTATTTATATTTCAGCCCCAAATTTAATAAACTTCCCTCATGGAATTGTTGCTCATTTGCCTTCTCGTGTGCTTTTTTCTGCACCTTATCCAGCTCTTGCATTTATTTTAAAATGCAATGGCCAGATCTTGATGCAGTATTCTAAATATGACCAGGAATAATTCAGTTAAGGGTATTGCAATTGTGATAGAGCCTTTCCTAATAATTGTTTGCATGGCTTTTGTATTTTTGTGGAATGCGGAATGAAACTTCAATGATGCTACTTTCAGTCTGTAAACTAGCACCCAACCTTGATATCTGTAATGGTACATAGGAATGACTTTGGGAAACAGACGAGGAGCCTTAGCTTAGATCAGTGATGGTGAACCTTTTTGGCACTGAGTGCTCAAACCAGAGCCCATGTGCATGTGCGTGCGCTGGAGCATGGGAAAACCAAAGACTGGTTTCACAGAGAGGGCTCTGTGTGCCGCCTCTGGCATGCGTGCCATAGGTTCGCCATCACGGGCTTAGATAATAGCCTGATAAATGAAATTGGGGTCCAAAGGGGGGGATTGGGGTGGAAAACCATCTCAGAAGCATTTCCAGTTTTCAGGAAAATGAAACTAAGGAAGGAAAGAGGTATTGTCAGACTTGCAAAAATTTTTCACTGTTAACCTTACAGTAAAGGTAGTGTCAATACTCATGGTGGGTACTTCTTGTCTGGATTACCTCAAAGTGTTGTGTCCGGGCAGATGACGTCAGGGAGTTTCCCCTGACAGCCGGCATCTGCACTAGCAACAGCCAGGTCGCGTCTGATTGGCTAAGACGCGACCTGGCTGAGAGCGGGGAAACTCTGGCTTGGGGATTGGCTGGGTCGTCTGACAGCTTCGTATAAATAGCTGTCAGACGATCCTTGCATTGATTCTCTCCTGTATTTGACTGTGAATAGTTTGTTCAATAAAGTTGGTTAGATTCTCCTCACGTCTCCGCTCGCCTTTCGTTCGAATATAACACTGGCGACGAGGATGGGATCCAGCCGCTAACCCACCGAAACCCACCGAGCGTGTCATCTTGCCACAATCGCACCGGCGACCGTTCCTGGCCGGCCTAGCTCGTTCCTGAGGAGACCATGTCGGCAATGCCAACCTTCGTGCCTTTTGGCTGCGACGGCGAGACGTGGGAGGCATTCATGGAGCGCTTCGAGTGCTACCTCATAGCCAACGGCCGTCGCGACGTTCCAGACGATGAGAAGTGCAGCTTCTTCTTGAGCTGTTGCGGCACGCCAATGTTTAGCGCCACTCGCTCATTAGCCGCCCCACAGCCAGTCCATTCTCTGGACTGGGCGACATTAACCGAACGTCTTCAGCGCCACTACGCCCCCACTCCATCCTGGGTGGCGAGGCACTACGCTTTCCGGCGCTGTGTACAGAAGCCGGAGGAGTCGGTGAGCCAGTTCCTCCAGGCGCTTCGCACCGCGGCGATGAGGTGCTAGTTTGCCGACCTCGATCGCAACCTGACGGAACAGTTCGTCAGCGGCGTAAAAGATCTGCGCCTTCGCCGGCGGCTCCTGTCACAGGCGGACATCACGCTGACTGGGGCCATCGAGCAGGCAAGGGCGGCTGAACTCTCCGACGAGTCAATGGCGGAGATGTTCAACCTGCCGCCCCCGCCAGGCCGCACCTGCCTGGTGGACGAACTAGTTCCCTTGCCTAATGACTATCCTGAGGAGGGAGCGGTGGCGCGCATTGGCCAGTCTGCCAGAAGACGCGTTCCACAGCGAGCCCGGGAAGCTGTGCCCGCTTGCCTTGGCTGTGGAGGCAACCACGACCGCTCGGGTTGCCCCTTTAAAACCGCAATTTGCTGCCGCTGCCTGAAGAAGGGACATTTGGCCCAGGTCTGCCGAGCGCAGCTTCCCTTGTCACAGCGAGCAGATGACGTCCCGACCACAGCCGCCGTTAAACAGCGACCTGGAGGCCGTGCTGGATGACAGCAGCAGCAGCAGCAGCAGCAGCAGCAGCAGCAGCAGCAGCAGCAGCAGCCTTCGCGCGGAGGCTGCTACGCCGTGGACGCAGACTTCCACGCCAACCCCGCAGAGTTGGCCTTCCACACGGGTGCAGGTGCGGAGCGCATCAAGGCGTCGCTCCTCATAGAGGGCTCCCCCTGCACCATGGAGGTGGACTCGGGGTCATCCCGATCCCTTTTGTCGTGGACAGAGTTCTCCCGCCTCTGTCCAGGCATCTCAAAGACCCAGTTGGCCCCTCCAGACGCAACCCTACGGGACTACCAGGGGACTCAAATTCCTACCCTGGGTTGTCACCTGGTGCGGGTGGAATACGGGGACTATTCGGGGTGCCTTCCTCTACTAGTTGTAGAAAAGCCTTTACCGGCCCTCCTGGGCCTTGACTGGTTCCCGGCACTCGGCCTATCAGTGCACGGGATTAGACAAGTGGTGGCCACGCCTCCCGACGTGGCCGACGTCCTTGCCAGATTTTCTGATGTGTTTGATGGGCAGCTGGGGGCGTATAAGGGCACGCCCATCTCCTTGAACCTAGATCCCCAGGTTGCCCCCATTAGGCTGAAGGCCCGTAGGGTGCCTTTCGCTTTGAGGGCAAAGGTTGATGCGGAGCTCGACAAGCTCGTCGCGCAGGGAGTCTTGGAGCCGGTGGATTACTCCAAGTGGGAGACCCCTTTGGTCATCCCAGTTAAGGCGGATGGGTCCATTCGCCTCTGCGCCGACTTCAAATCCACCATCAACCTTGCCCTCCAAGCGAACCCCTATCCAGTTCCGGTAGTGCAGCACTTGCTCCACTCTTTGGGGCAAGGCTGCATCTTTGCGAAGCTGGATATGGCGCAGGCCTACCAGCAGCTCCCGGTGGATGACGAGGCGGCGGCTGCGCAGACCATCGTCACCCACCGTGGAGCTTTCCGTTGCCGCCGCTTGCAATTCGGCGTTTCCGTAGCCCCGGGGATCTTCCAGAGCCTCATGGAGCGGCTGCTCCATGGGCTCCCTGGCGTGGTTCCGTATTTCGATGACGTCCTGATCGCCGCTAGCAGCCGATCGGGCCTCATCGAAGTACTGATGAAGGTCCTCGAGCGTTTCAGGGGCTCGGGCTTAAAATTAAAGCGCAGCAAATGTTCATTTGCTGTGCCCCGGGTTGATTTCCTGGGCTTCACGATTGACGCCCAAGGAATTCACCCAACCCCTTCAAAGGTTGCAGCCATCAGGAACGCCCCCACGCCTGCCTCCAAGACGGAGCTGCAGGCGTTCCTTGGCTTGCTTAACTTCTACGCGCCTTTCCTGCCGCATAAGGCGTCACTAGCCGAGCCGCTGCATCGGTTGCTCGACCGATCGGCTGCCTGGCGCTGGGGCAGCCGCGAAGCGCATGCGTTCGCGGCTGTCAAAGACTTGCTGACGTCAGAGGCAGTCCTTGTTCAGTATTCGGACAAGCTGCCTTTGACTCTTGCTTGTGACGCCTCCCCCGTGGGTTTGGGGGCGGTCCTGAGCCATGTGCTGCCCAATGGCTCGGAGGCCCCCATAGCCTTTTATTCCCGGACACTGACTTCTGCGGAACGCAATTACAGCCAGATTGACAAGGAGGCTCTGGCTGCAGTGTCAGGGATTAAAAGGTTCCATGACTATCTCTATGGTCGGCACTTTACTTTGTTCACCGACCATAAGCCACTCCTTGGGCTTTTGGCAGGTAACAAGCCGACCCCTCCCATCCTGTCACCGCGCATGACCAGGTGGACAGAGTTCCTAGCTGCATACAGCTATACTCTGCTCTACCGCCCGGGCAAGCACTTAGGGCACGCTGATGCCCTCAGCCGCTGCCCCTTGCCCGTTACTGACCCCCCGACAGTGCCTTGCCTGTCGGTCTTGGCCATAGCAGATTTGGCTCTGCCACTCTCTTCCGGAGAGGTGGCCTTAAAGTCTAGGGCTGACCCTGACCTGTCCCAGGTCATCCTTTGGGTCCAAAGGGGCTGGCCTGAGGGTCCGGTGCCAGAGCACCTTCGTCCCTTCAGGGCCAGGCAGTTGGAGCTGTCACTTCACAGTGGGTGCCTCCTGTGGGGTGACAGGGTGGTCATTCCACCCAGCCTGCGCCATCAGGTACTATCTCGCCTTCATGAGGGCCACCCGGGCATAGTGCGCATGAAATGCCTGGCGCGCAGCTATGTCTGGTGGCCTCGCATTGATGACGAGATAGCCGCCTGGGTGGCCGGCTGCTCCCTCTGCCAACATTCCCGACCGGCGCCACCGGCAGCCTCTCCTAGGGAATGGGAATTGCCTCGTGGACCTTGGTCCCGTCTCCACGTGGATTTTGCGGGTCCCTTCAGAGGCCAGGTCTTCATGGTGGTGGTGGATGCATATTCGCGCTGGGTGGAGCTCATCCTCATGAGGTCCACCACAGCCGAGGCCACGATCAGAGAACTGACTAGGCTTTTCGCCACCCATGGCGTGCCGGACGTCCTTGTCTCTGATAACGGGCCTCAATTTGCATCCACCGCGTTCCAGCTGTTCCTGGCTTCTCAGGGCATCCGCCATGCCCCAGTCGCCCCATACCATCCGGCTAGTAATGGCCGGGCGGAAAGGGCGGTCCGCTCGGCCAAGGAGGCGTTAGGCAGGATGGATGGGGCTGACTGGCCATCAAGGGTGGCTGCTTACCTCTTGGTACAGCATGCCACTCCTTGCCCCCTGACCGGGAAGTCTCCAGCTGAGCTGCTGATGGGCCGGCGCCTGCGGACCACCTTGGATAGGTTGCACCCACTCTATTCAAGTGAACAGCCTGGCAACCTGGGGCCCCCTCCCCGCGCGTTCCTCCTGGGCGATGCTGTTTGGGCTCAGGCATTCTCAGGGGCGGTTAGGTGGGTGCCTGCCACCATCACCGCCATAACCGGCCCCTGTTCTTACAGGGTCCAGCTACATGATGGGACCGAATGGCGGCGGCACCTGGATCAACTGAGGCGCCGCCTGCCCAGCACCAGCGACAACACCCCCGCAAGGTCGACCATCAACGTCGCTGCGCCTGAGCCCTCCAACGTTCTGTTCCCTGGTGCCCTTCCACCAGAAATCGTCCGCCCGGTCCAGCTGCCCAGGGCTTTTCCGCTCTTGGACGCCGCCTCCCGGCCGTCCAATATGGGGGGGGGTCGCCCGTTAGGCGTCAGCCTCCCGGGTTCCAAGTGGCCTTCCCCGAGTCAGGCCAGGCCTACCAACAAATGCCCAGCTCAAGCCCGCCTTCGGCCGCGCCCCCTCGGCCCTGCCTACCTGGGCCTGGTTTTTCTCCGTCAGGGGTGGGCCTCCAAGATGGCGCCCGGAGCTCCACTCCCTTGCGGGAGGAGCTTCAACGGACACCACCTTCCTCTCCGGCGCCTCCTGTCGAACTGAGGCGTTCTGGGCGGGTCCGGCGCCGCCCAGACTATCTACGTGACTACGTTTGTGCGTCGCTTGCACATGCGCAGTCACTGGGGGGGAAGGAGTGTTGTGTCCGGGCAGATGACGTCAGGGAGTTTCCCCTGACAGCCGGCATCTGCACTAGCAACAGCCAGGTCGCGTCTGATTGGCTAAGACGCGACCTGGCTGAGAGCGGGGAAACTCTGGCTTGGGGATTGGCTGGGTCGTCTGACAGCTTCGTATAAATAGCTGTCAGACGATCCTTGCATTGATTCTCTCCTGTATTTGACTGTGAATAGTTTGTTCAATAAAGTTGGTTAGATTCTCCTCACGTCTCCGCTCGCCTTTCGTTCGAATATAACACAAAGGGCTAACAATAACGTGACTAGTGAAGCTCATTGCTGATCATGTGTACCACATTTACAAGATACCAAACTGGAGCATGTTAAAGACAAGGCTAGATTGACAAGTTATTTGCCTGAATATAAGCCACACCTGGTCATCACTCCTTTATGCACATGGAGCTGTCTTTTGACCAAGGCAGTCTGATGTCTATCTATCTTTGAACTTGCAAGGGAATCTGTAAACCCATTGGCTTCTCCTATTCAACTTAGCAGGGATGCTTTCTCATTCATGTAAAGAGAAAGGACCAGTGGTGAGTTCCTACTGGTTCGGATCGGTTCAGGCGAACCGGTAGTGGTTTAGTGGCCTGGGTTGTTAGAACCAGCAGCGAACCAGGCCTGCCACGCCCCCGAACCGGTTCTCTGGGCGGCGTCATAGGCACTGCCACCTTGTTTTTTGCACCTGTGCATGCGCAGAACATTTTTCTTGCAATGTGCATGCACGCACAGTGCACAGCACATAATGCGCATCAAGCTTGCATGCGCATGCACGTCAGGACCGCAACCTGGAAGACGAGTTTCCCAGGGCCCATGCGCGCACCAGAAAATTAACTTTCCATTTCCTGCACACGCATGCGCACCGGCCAGCTAATCTTCTAGCACACGCGGTGATCTGCTAGCCAGCTCACATGCTCACACCAGAAAACGGAAGACCAGCTCTTCCAATTTCCAGCACTGCCGCACACACGAAGGCCAGCTGATCATCACGCACGCATGCACACCAGAAACCCAGAAGAGGAACGGGTGACACCATGCGTGCCAGGCAACATGGCTCCATGTGCCACTTTGGGCATGCGTGCCATAGGTTCACCATCACGGCTTTATATCTTCATATACCATCACCACTATGCCTGCTGTTGGCCATTGGTCTACAATAGATGTACTCTACTCTCTTTCAGTGTCCGATATACCAGTTCCTTTCTTCTACAGAATAACCGTTTATTATTTTCTAAGCTAAAGGAGATCTTCCCCCAGATGATGAAACCATCTTGAATGATCTTCTTCTCTTTTTTTTGAAAATTTTTTATTGTTTTAATTAAACAAAAAACACACAAAAATCATTCTTCATTACATCTTCCAGAAAGCATGTTGATTGGTTACAAATAAATTTCGTGCGTTACTACCACAATCATTCTTTATACTCATTCATATTGGATTGTACATTTTAAATCAAAGATCTTTATGTATTTTACCATCACTGTACCATCATTCTCATTTAACTATAATTGTTTAAATGTGCTTTTATCTAGAATCATTTATATTTAAAGACACAACCACATACTGGCATTCATTAGCTGCTTCTGTAAACCTCAGGCTTATACCCAATTGCTTTCACCAATGCCAACTCATATAAAATCATTAAACATTATCCATTAACATTTTGTTAGTGTAGTTATCTAACATCTTTATAATAAATCTAGACATAAAATTATTAATAGAATTTATAAGTACCCAGGAGAGATTACATCTTTATAACAAAATCCAAAACAAAAAAGTATTAGTATAATTGATAAATCTTTTTCTCAGGTCCCAAGTTATAGTTTATATCCAAATTGTTTTTACTAATTTGGATAACTTCAGTCTCCATGCTGTAGGGAAGGCGACTAATGTAGCTAGTACAGGATTGAAACTATTGAGATGAAACATGCTGAGTGATTTTAACAGAGGACAAAAAGAAGATACAAGCCATTTCCAGGTTGAATTGTATGCCATCCAAGTTGGGGAAAATCTTGGAATAAGTGATAGCGGTATTAGTAAGAACTAAGCACTTTGTTTTTTTTAAAAAAGCAGAATATATTGTTCACTCAATAGCAAAAGATTCTTCAGAACTCTTTGTTAGGCTAAGTGTGGTGACATTCACAGAATTAGAACAGTACCCAAAAGTCTTTTTGTTCCTAGACATTAAGGATTTCCATTATAGAGTAAAACTTAATAATGAGAATAACTCCTGGTACACTAGAAGAATAAGGGGGGAAAGCCAGAGTACAGTGAATCCCAAAAAGCATACCGGCTAGGGAATTCTGGGAGTTGAAGTCCAAACATCCTAAAGTTGCCAAGTTTGAAGAACACTGCTTACTCTACCAGATATTCAAATCATCCTAACAAAAATATTGCCCAAGCTACCGGTATGTTTTAGAGATTTGCCCCTCTATGTAGAACTGTACCCGACTGCTTTTTATCATTATTGTGCACTGGCAGCTCGAGTAGACCTTATTGTATAGTGCCATCTTGAGGTGAAAGAAATAATCATTGCATTAAAATAGATGAACATTGTTTATTAAAGCAATTTTTTCACAAATATCCAGTAAAGCTATTTATTTGAATGCTTTTCTTATTTACATTCTTGTTGACTTATTGATACACTGGGCAACTAAGTTTGTAATTCCAAGATAGCATGACTCTTTTAGCTGGGTATAATAAAAATTAAAGTCCAAGAAATCTAGAGATCACCAAATTGAAAACAACTGTCCTAATCTTTAGCTGTAAAAAGAACAAAACTGGAAAAGGAAGCTGCAGATTGCAAAGAAAACTGCATCCCGTTCCCATCCCAGTGTGTCATTGAGAGCCCCCTCCCTCCAGAAAGGAAGAGGGCTCACCCATCAATCACCAATGCTGGCCAGCCAACCCTATCTCACCAGCATGAATATAAGACTCTCTCATCCTTCCTTTGCTGCTTGCTGCCATTAAGAGATTTCAAATTTCAGCGTCTGTTCCAAAGTAGCCAATCAACACTCCCCCATTGGATTTTGCCACCAGCTAATTGGGCGCAGCAATGGAGTGGGAGTGACTTCCAACATCCCACCAGTTTCTCAATGTCTTTGCTTATGGGAAGCTCCCTGGTATCAGAAATCACTCCTCCATAAGATATATATATTTTTTTGAAGAATTTTATTGGTTTTTAAACATTTATGGGGAAAGGTAAAAGGGTACATAGAAAATTTTGGCAGCTCCCGTGCTAGTGGTAGAAATCCCTCCAAATCTCACAATTTTTACAATGTTGTTATTATTATTATTATTATTATTATTATTATTATTATTATTATTATTATTATTATTATTATTATTATTATTATTATTATTATTCGTATTTATAGACCGCCCCTTCTCCCAAAAGGGACTCGGGGCGGTGTACAGTCACTAAAATGCGTTATAAAATACATACATAAAACAGTTAAATAATTAAATACGTAGGTGGAGGAGGTTGCAAGACTGTATATAGAATAATAAATATAGTACATTAAAAGCTTATTAAAACCCCAAACCCAATTAAAATGAATAAATCCCCGGGAGGTAAAACTAAGAAAGTGCCAGGCCAGCTGATTGAAATAGGTGAGTCTTTAACTTTTGCCGGAAGGAACGGAGGTCGGTGGTAGTTCGAATGTCTGGGGGGAGGTCATTCCAGAGGGTTGGGCCCATCACAGAGAAGGATCTACTCCTAGGTGTTGCCCGCTGGCATTGCCTAGCAGACGGCACCAGGAGGAGCCCCTCTCTGTGTGAGCGGATAGGTCGCAGGGACGTGTGTGGTAGGATGCGATCCTGCAGATACCTAGGTCCTATGCCATGGAGCGCTTTAAAGATGGTAATCAGTACCTTGAAACGCACCCGAAAGGCCACAGGTAGCCAGTGCAGCTCGCGCAGGAGAGGTGTTACGTGGGAGTAACGAGTACTTCCCATAATAACCCGCGCGGCTGCGTTCTGAACTAGCTGCAGTCTCCGGATGCGTCCCAAGGGAAGCCCCATGTAGAGAGCATTGCAGTAGTCCAGGCGAGACGTCACCAGCGCATGAGTGACCGTGCGCAGGGCACTCCGGTCCAGTAGGGGGTGCAATTGGCGCACCAGGCGAACCTGGTGGAACGCCCCCCTTGCCACTGCTGCCACATGGTCCTCCATTGACAGCCGGGCATCGAGGAGGACGCCCAAATTGCGCGCCCGCTCCACAGGGGACAGCTGTTCGCCCCCTATGGCCAGCGATGGGGTCAGCTGGCTGAAACGAGGCGCCAGTACCCACAGCCACTCGGTCTTGGAGGGGTTGAGTTTGAGTCTGTTGTCCCCCATCCAGACCCCGACGGCTTCCAAACACCGGGACATCACTTCGACAGCCTCGTTGGGGTGGTTTGGGGTTGAAATGTACAGCTGAGTATCATCAGCGTAAAGATGGTACTCAACCCCAAAACCACGGATGATCTCGCCCAGCGGCTTCACATATGCGCTGAACAGGAGAGGCGAGAGGACCGACCCCTGTGGCACCCCACAAGTGAGTGGCCTCAGGGACGACCTCTGCCCCCCTGTCAACACACATTGCTTCCGGTCGGAGAGGTAGGAGCCGAACCACCGCAAAACGGTGCCTCCGACTCCCATCCCCTCCAACCGGCGCAATAGGATACCATGGTCGATGGTATCAAAAGCCGCCGAGAGGTCTAATAGGACCAGGATAGAGGAACAACCCCTATCTCTGGCCCTCCAGAGATCATCAACCAACGCGACCAAGGCTGTCTCAGTGCTGTGCCCGGGTCGGAAGCCGGACTGGCGTGGGTCTAGATAGTCGGATTCGTCTAGGTGTCGTGGAAATTGCTGCGCCACCACATTCTCAACAACCTTCGCCAAGAAGGGGAGGTTGGAGACTGGACGATAATTAGCTAGCTCCATTGGGTCGAGCGAAGGTCTCTTGAGCAAGGGTCTCACCACCGCCTCTTTCAAGGCGGTAGGTAAGTATCCCTCACCCAATGAGGCGTTCACCAGGCCCAGGAGCCAGCCTCGTGTCACCTCCCAGGCTGCCAGTACCAGCCAGGAGGGGCACGGGTCCGTTAAACATGTGGTAGGTCGCAGCCGTCCACGCAACCTGTCCAAATCCTCGGGGGCAACAGAGTCAAACTCCTCCCTGAATGGTCTCTCAAGACTCGCTGTTGGCAGCTCGTCTGGTCCACTGACGGAGGCCCACCCGCTCCGGATCTGATCGATTTTGTCCTGAAGATATTCTCCAAACTCCTCTGCTCTACCCTGTAAGGGTGTCTCCCGCGCCCCCTGCGATAAAAGGGAGCGGGTCACCCTAAACAGGGCGGCAGGGCGGTTATCCGCGGACGCAATAAGAGCAGCACAATGTCTACGTTTGGCCGCTCTTATTGCCACAAGGTAAGTCCGCAAATAGGCTCTTACCTGTGTTCGGTCAGATTCGGAGCGTGAGGATCTCCACCTGCTCTCTAGACGTCTCCTGTGGCGCTTCATCACCCTAAGCTCCTCAGTAAACCAAGGAGCCCGGGTGGGTCGATGCCGCAGGAGAGGTCGCAAAGGCGCAACCCGGTCCAAGGCCCCAGTCGTCGCCCTATTCCAGGCAGTCACTAGGTCCTCGGAGCGGGAGCGGGACAAGGCTACAGAAATTGGCCCAAGCTCCGTCTGGAATCTATCAGATTCCATCAGGTGCCTGGGGCGGTACCAGTTTATAGAGTCTGGTTCCGCCTCCTCGCGGTGGGGGATAGCGCCAGGGAAGTCCAGCCGGAGGGATGAGTGGTCTGACCATGACAGGGGCGTGATGACTAAATCCCCTATTCCCAGATCACTCGTCCACTGTTCAGATACAAAAATGAGGTCCAGTGTGTGGCCCCCTTTGTGAGTGGGGCCCTGCACTAATTGGGTCAGGTCCATGGCCGTCATGGAAGCCATGAACTCCCGAGCCACCTCAGTTAAAAACAACGTATAAAAGATAAGCAAAAACAGAATCTTGTTCTACATTATATCAACCATGTGTTCAGTCATCTCTTTTTTTGTCACTTTCTAGTATATCAACAATTACAATAATATTTCAAATGCATTTATTTTTGTGACCTGAGCCTTTTCGCTATTGCTCCCTCCTCCCTGTCCCCAGATGGAACCACATCCCCTCCCTCATTCATATCTTGTACATTACTACCTTCTTCACTACCTCCCATATTTTCGTCCTCTAGGAGAGAACTGTGTTTTTTAATGAAGGCTTCTGCCTCCCCCACTGTATTAATTCTAACTCTGTTTCCCTCCCAAAAGATCAGCATTCCCTCTGGCATTCCATAAGATATTTCAGGCCATCATAAAATGTGTGTCTCACACACACACACACACACACACACACACACACACCAAGGTCACATGACTGATTTTGGTTGCATGGCAACTAGTTCAGACTTACAACTGGTTGTAGTGTTCCATGGTCATGTGACAGTAATTTATGAGGTTTTTTGCAAGTTTCTGGCAGAAAAGTTTTGTGAGAATGGATTTGGGTTTATGACTGCATGATTCACCTAACAACATCATGAAAACAGTCATAAAATAAGGCCCCATCATGTGGGTGCCTTCACTTATGACAGTCATGAGTTATAACCAAAATTCCAGGCCCAATTGCATCCATAAGTCAAGAACTATTTACCTGTATATTGATTCTGAAATACGTGGAGCTCACACCGAATCCACTTGGCCCATTGGAATGAGAACAGACGCTGGACCACGATTCCTTTTGTTTAAGAACAGCAATCGGCAAAATCTTTCAGGGTATCTTGCCTATCATTCCTGGAGTTTTCCAGTACTTTTTTTATTGTTTCAATGTATAACTTACCTTTGCCTAGAGATGCCAATAAAAGATTTACTGTATATTAATAATGATGAAGATATAATGATTGAATTGATTACAACTTAAATCAAATGCAATTCAATTCATAAACAAATGGTTAAAGTTAAGGTGTTTCACTGTTTGATAATACAATAGTATTAGCTTATACAATAGAGTCTTGTGATATTTCTTCTTGATTTTTTTCTAAAAGATTGGTTTATTTATTATTTATTTAAACAATTTATTTTTCTATCCAGCCCATGGCATGACTCTGTGTGGTAGAAGCAGAAGAAAATTTAACCAAGTACAATCCAGAAGTAATAACAACAGTAATATTGATATATAATATGGTCTAAAACAGTCCATTTAATCCATAAAGACCAAACAATTCACTAAGAAGACTGATTTAACTTCTCGATGTAGGTACCTGAGGATTAGACATTTTGATCAAGCCCAAAACCATGCATATCTTATATACCAGTATAAAATTTGGATAATTTTGATTTATTTAAAATTTTGCAACCCTTCTTCTTCAAGTTCATTTACATTTGCAACAGTGTCCTGAGGAGTGAAGGGGATCTCATTACAATTAATAGACCCATATCTTAGCTGCTTCATTTCCAGGTGACACTTTTCATTTGATGTGGTTGTCTTCTTCATTTTTGGCATCTCCTCACCATCTTCATCACTTTTCTTTTTCTGAAACAGCCCAGATAATAACTTTTGCATTGTAAAAACAAAACATATTTTAGAAAGTCTTGATGGAGAAAGGCAAGAATGACTGATAACCACAGGTTTCCTATTACTCAGTGCTGATACTATTGTGAGTGTGTAGTCCACCTCATTCCACTAAGTTCAAGTCCTTTCCACATTAATTAGGCTATGGATTGATCTAGTTATCCATGCATGAATCAAAAGCTTGTAAAGTTGGATTACTAACACTCTATGAGCATTATAGAAACAATCTATTTTTTTTGGTATGTATGTATAAGGGTTCTCCATCAAAGGTATATTTTTCATAAGCCATCTTAATTATATAATTTTTCTGATCCCATCTACTACATTTTTGGAACATAGACCATGGCTACTCTAAAGACAAGTTGATCTTATGGTGTGTGTGTGTGTGTGTGTGTGTGTGTGTGTGTGTTTGTGTGTGTGTGTGTATATAACGGTCTTCTATTAGAATACTAGGATTAATATAGTACTCTAATTTTTTAAAAATAGCACAATCAATGTCATGTACTTGGTACAGTAGAATGGTTTCTCCCCTTATCTATCATCTGTGGAATAATGACATTTTATTGCCTGATTGTACAAATACTTCTGAGTTTTACTGTTAACATAGCCAAAGTTTCTGTATTATGATATTTGAAGGACATGCCGTCACTGTTCTTTTTTTAGACTTTATCACCCAAATTTTTACTCTTCAAAAATTTCATGGTCTAATAATCTAATTGCATTTGGGGCATATACTTCCAGCTACTCCATCACACGATCAGATTTTAAATATGTCAGCCGCTAACAAAATACCAACGTTACAAACAGGTTTCTCAACATTACAAGTTGACCAGTAACTTTGCTCTGAATTCTTTGAAAGTTATTAAAACAAAAGTTGGGAGAAGTTGTTACATAGGTGCAGTAGATTATAAGGATCAACATCCTGGGCCATGAATCATAATTATGCAGTAATTTGCAAAATACCTGATTAGTAATGATTTCTTAAAGGGATAAATCTTTGAATGTATTTTTAAAGATAAGCCATTCCTTTTTTACTTGCTGCCTCCTTTCCAATCTTTTCAGGGCCAAGGACATATCTGGAATTTCCAAACAATTATAAAAAACAAATAAAAATTCAGTTGGAGTAAGGGGCTTCCCAGTTATAAAGGTATAAAGTCTGCAAGCATATTGATGCCTATGGTCACCATTTGGTGGGTGGGCTCGCTATAAATACTGCATGAAGCTTTTAAAAATCTGCAGTGACTCTCTTACAATCCTCGGATTTAAGCTCAGTTTTGATTGATGATTAGTTTAAGGACAACAGGAAGCATATATTCACAAAGTTTTATTGATATCAGGCTTTTTTCCTTGAAATCTGGACGGGAAACAGTTAATCCAAGAATGAGAATACAACAGATGTGTCATTTATTACACAGAAGGCAGGATAACAAGAATTCTAGCAAATAATCTCTTTTTAAAATGAAACACCTTTGTATTAGCAATGTAGGGCAAAACCCCTCATTCCTCCAGCTGAGGATATTTCTACTTCATTAATATAGTAAGAGCTGTGAGACCATTTTTAAAGAACAAAATCTACCTCTAGCTTCATTTAAACATAGATGGTCCCCAAACCAAGCAAGAATATGATGTCTAGAGAAACTTGCTTCCTTGTATTTTTCTTTTACAAATACCATGAATTTTTCAGCCATTTTGGCAGTCAGAGTGCTGCAAGAGGCCGTGGAGGCTGAGAACGGGCTGGGGGGGGGGGCATGTGCAAGTACCGTGTGGCCCGTTTTGGCCAGCAGAGTGCTGCTAGAGGCCGGAGAGGCTGAAAACGGGCCACTTGCTTGAGGGCCTTACATTGCATTTCTTATATTTACCTTGTTTTGTGTCCTGTAGTATTCATCCACCGCATACTGGTATTTAGATTCATTGAGTCCAAGGAATGTGGCAAATTTCCCACCAAAAAATTCACAAGCTGTAAGGATATTGGAAAAAAAAAAGTAATTTGAACAAGTCATAGAGTTTTCTGTGTGTGCAGATATGCAAGTGTATCTGTGGAGTATGAGTACAATCAGAGCATCTATTAGTAGATAGTGGCCAGTATTAGTCCACAATTTTTTCCTTATCACATGCAATTTATTTTCTGGTTTTTGGAAGAAGAAAATAAATTCTGTGGCTGGGGCACAATCCATTATTAATTTCTTTATAAAGGTGTAAGAACATATAAGTTTTCTCAGAAATTGATGATTATGTACTAAACCAGTGTTTTTCAACCTTGGCAATTTTAAGTCCGGTGGACTTCAACTCCCAGAATTCCCCAGCCAGCTGGTGGCTGGGGAATTCTGGGAGTTGAAGTCCTCAGGACTTAAAGTCACCAAGGTTGAGAAACACTGTACTAAACATTCTTACCTTACCAGCCTATCATTTACACTTAATCCACCCCACCATATACTTACCAAAAAATGCTGTGGCTACAATTTGAAGTGCCCAGCTTCGCAGATAATTACCCCAAGAGAGATTGGCCTATGAATAAAGCCAGAGGTCTATTAGTAACAATACAGAGACTCATCCGCAACTGCTACAAAGCAATCATACTACAAGGATGCATTTCAGAGCAAGACCATAGGCTTCAGTTGCAAAAAGAGAAAGAGGAGGTTATTACTATACCAAAACTACAACCAAGTGGCCACTTTTGCTGAAATTTAATTCTTACCTATATAAAGAAAAGCATCACTTTCCTGGAAAAAAAAAACCCAAACAAAATGTAATAGTAATAAGGCAATTTTCTTCCCGCCCCACACCAAAATTATTTATCTAGCTTATCTTCCCTTTTTGTCCTTTTTCATGAATAAACGATAACCTCCGTCCACCCATAAATAGAATGGCTATCAAATAGTACAGCTTCTAATAGAAGGGAACCAGGGGCAAAACAAAACAATCAAGGCTAGGAATTAATATTTAATATTACATGAGTAAAATATATCACCTTTCTCAGCAGCCAAGAAATCCAGCAGAAAGATATAAAGATTTTTGCAGATAATATATATATTGTAAACAGTTTTTTTCCCACATATTTGAAAACACACACATCATTTATCATCTAGTAAGGTACTTAGAAATGATAGCTGAAAGATCAACAATCTGATTCTAAAATATTTCTAAAGTTCATCTCACTTCATTAAAAAGTCTTAGCATTTGTGTCACTGCAGTTGATCTGCTCCTTTTCTTTTCTGTTCTGACCCAGCTTCCCAAGCATGACAAACCCTGTCAAGTCAAACCAATGATTCCTTTATTAGGAGTACCTGCAGCCCTGGAAAAAGGTTTCTCTCTCACTGCAGGCTAACAAGTCTGTCCAGCAGGGAGATGAATAGATGAATAGAAGGATACCATATCTATTCATCTCCGTCCCCTGCCTTTTATCCCCAGAGCCACGGTAGAGCTTTGCTAACAGCGGTGGCTCTTCTGTCCCAAGGATCAGCCCACAGATTTCCACTGCTCTCCTCTCCTCTACCTTCTGCGCATCTGTGTGTCAGCACTGGACCTAGCTGTTCCTCCTCTTCCTCATTAGTCATCTCCAGACCTAGGAGTGTTGACTTTCCATCTGAGGGGTGACAGATGGCCCAGGCTCTGCCTCTGTCTCTCTCTCTCTGACAGCTCCATTCCCTCTTCCCCCTCGGAGCTCTCAGGTTGCCTTGATGCTGATCCTGACTCCCACACTTCCTCCTCATCTGATTTGGCTGCTGGAGGGTCCAGTGGCCAATAGGCCACAACATTTTCTCTTTCCTTTCTATAGAATGCATAAAAAACCAATTTCTTCAAAGTACAGAAACAAATCCCAGATTTCAGGAAAAGCTTATTTCCAGGTGATTGCTTCTGACATGATCAGCAATTGTGTTGCTGTTGATTTTCAGTGGGAAAAAAGAGGAGGATCTACAGCAGTGGTGGGTTTCAAAAATTTTTTGAACCTCTTCTGTGGGTGTGGCCTGCTTTGTGGGAGTGGCTTGATGGCCATGTGACCAGGTGGGAATGGCTTGCCAGCCATGTGACTGGGTAGGTGTGGCCAACTTGTAAAATGTGGTGAAATTCACTTAACAACGCTCTTGCTTAGCAACCAAAATGTTGACTCAGAAACTCTTGCATTTGAAGCACACAAGTCTTAAAGCTGTCAAGTTACAAGACCATTGCACCCCTAACACTTTAGAAGAAAACCCCCAGGGGTGTTCAAAGTTGACAGCTTTAAGACTTGTGGACTTCAACTCCCAGAATTCCTCCTCTTGCTCTTAATCTTGATGATGTGCAGATGGGCGGGGGGAGGGAGCTGGAACCGGTTCTAAACAGCACTGTGGATTTGTGGAACCTCTTCTATAGAAGAGGTTAGAACTGGCAGGAACCCACCCCTGATCTATAGGTTGCCCTAATGTACCAGCAGTCAGACAAATAGATTGATGATGATGATGATGATGATGATGATGATGATGATGATGATAGCGATTGTAAACTCACAGTGTCAACTAATGGCTTCTGATTGTCCTCCTCAACATCATCTTCTTCTGAACTGCAGTCCTCCATTGTTTCACCATTTGCGAAATAAATAATCTTTCCAGGAGATTTATTTTCCTTTAGGGTATTATCTCCCAGTTCCCTTCCATCATTCACCTCCTCCTGTTCATCAAAAGGAAAATCAACTCAGACAAAACAATTTTAGGAAAAGATGACAACTCTGATTTTTTTATTTCATCTTCTAAAAATAGAATAAAAACATAATATTTGTAGCTCCGGATTGAACTGTCGGGTCCTTAAGGTTCTCTGATCTTGATTGTTTTCCTGCCGATGTTCCATTACCAAACTAGGGAACATCATCAGTGATGTTATCATATGTCCTATTTAGGTAATGAAACGTCTGCCAAAAAGAAAGAAAAAAGCAACCAAGCTCAGAGAGCACCAAGGACCTCACAGAATAAAAACAGACTTTTCAATTTTGAAGATTTCATTTGAAGGCTTCTGAAATTAAATCAAAACCTCCTAAGCAAATGAGGAAAGTGTGATCTAAATTTTGTAAATATTGTGTTGAGAAGGTTTGAGCAACAAGAAAAGGAAAGACATCAATCAATTCGGTGGGAAATAAGAAAGAAATTGGCATGAGTATGTTGTTTCCTCCCATTCTTTTAGGATGTGCTTATATGTGTTGTTCCTGGAGATATGTTTTATGTCTACTTGAGACTGCTTTCTTGTGGATAGGGCATTTCATTTGTTTTTTCAATCCTCTGACGAAGTAGTCCTTTGAAATAAATTGGGACCTGTGGTACAATAATATCATCAACTCAGAGGTGGATTGCTCCCAGTTCAGCCTGGTTCGGCTGAGCCGGTAGTGGTATTTTGGCCTGGGTCGCAGAACCGGCAGCGACCCAAGCTGACCATGCCCCTGAACCGGTTCCTCGGTTGCCGCTGCTGTTGCTGGCATGTTGTTTAGCGAAACGAACCGGTAGTAAAACTGGGAGCAACCCACCTCTGCATAAACTGTTATGAACATTAAAAGATGAAATTACCTATTTTAATGTGAATCAAAAATCAGATTTACTATTGTGGCATTGATTTGTTATATAATAATAATAATAATAATAATAATAATAATAATAATAATAATAATCAGCTGCTGTAAAAAAATCACGCAGACTGACTATAAAATGCGGCACAATTCAGTGGCACAAATGATCCACTGGAATTTGTGCAAAAATTATAATATTAAAACAGCAACAAACTGGTGGGAACATAAGCCTGAAAAAGTCATCGAGAGTCAGATGGTCAAGATCTTGTGGGATTTTCGCATACAAACGGATAAAATACTGGCGCATAATACACCAGACATCACACTGGTTGAGAAAAAGAAGGTTACAATCATAGACATCGCAATACCAGGTGATAGCAGGGTCGCCGAGAAGGAATATGAAAAAATCGCGAAATACCAGGACTTAAAAATTGAAATCCAACGATTATGGCACAAACCAGCAGTGGTAATTCCAGTGGTAATCGGCACACTGGGTGCTATTCCAAAAGCACTGGAATTACATTTAAAACAGTTAAAAATTGACAAAATCACCATCAGTCAAATGCAAAAGGCTGCACTGCTTGGATCTGCACACATATTACGAAAATACGTTACGACGTCCTAGGCCCCTGGGTGGGGCCCAACTAGTAATTAATGCCAAATCCGGCGAAACAACTGGCCGCTGGGATACACTTCTGTTGATGCAATAATAATAATAATAATAATAATAATAATAATAATAATAATAATAATAATAATAATAATAATAATAATAATTATTATTATTATTATTATTATTATTATTATTATTATTATTATTATTATTATTATTATTATTATTATTATTATTATTTAAATTTCTAGACCGCCCCCTCTCCCCGGAGGGACTCGGTTATGATACCATGTACATTAATGCTTGAAAATAGTGAGGGTTGGCTATCTGTACTTTTACTTTTCACTCCAGGTGGGCTGTTAAATCAACACACACACACACACACACACAATTTCCATTGCTGTCTCATTTTTCCAAAAAAATAATAATAATCAGGAGTAGGTTCTGCTCTTTGCACATGGTTACAATGTTGAAAATCTTATGCCAAAGGATTATTAGGATATTCATAATCCAAATAGTATCCTTATGATTAATATGTGCTTACTTTGTTGCTACCCATCATGATTCCAGTCAACTTTCCTTATGGCTGAAGCCCAAAAGAAACAAGAGAAAATGAAGCATGCTTCATTCCTCATTTCTAAATCAATTCCTTCAGCTATATTCAACTTCTTTCAAAACAATACTTACTTTAACTATCAGCAGTGAATTTTGAAACCCATTAAAAAGAAAGATTGCACATCAGCACACATTTTAATAATTGTATGCATTTAGTTGTACAATAACAGGTTTCCCCAACCAACAAATTTATTATTCAGCATTATCTTTCAAGTCATTGTTGTAACAAAGACTGTAAAGTCTTTGAAAAAAACCCCCACAGAATTTCCTCTTGTATCAACTTCAAAGCAGTCGAGATTTGTCAGAACAGAACAAGAACTTACCTTTAAAGTTTTTAGGGAATTGTTCATCATGGGAATGATATCAGATTAAAATAATGCTGAGATAGAAAATGTATAACACATCACTGGGGGTCCATGCAGAGAAATCTTGGAAAGAAGAGCATTTCAAAGGAGGCCAGCTGAAAAAAACAGTATAGCAGACCAGGATATCCCTTTGTCAACAAGGGTGAGCCAAGTTTGAAATGTGGGATGGACTTTCTCCTATTCTGTAATTTAATTACCAAATCTAAATATTTATAGTGATAAGCTAAACCAGAAGGCTAAAAAAATGCAAAATGAGACTTTAGAAAATGGCTACACATATGATTACAATCAATACATTCCCATTTTGGGGAGTTATCTCCAGCATGTTCTGTTCTATGATCCACAATCCCCACCTCCTTTTTACGTCAAATGCTTTTGTGGTTTAGAAGTTCCGGGAGTACAATTCTTTTCCAGCAGATCTAATCAGCCACAAACAAATACCGCACCTCTGTTGAAAAGCAAGATTACTTGGAACTGTAGATGCTATGCCATCTATGGGTTGCTTTATAGCATTGCCATGTCTTTTAAGACATCATGATTCACGACATAGCTTGCTGCATCTTAAAGTGAGTGAGGGAACACTATAAGAAGAGATGCCGGGGAGGCGTGAAAAACATCAGCATGGCACCCCCATCCCTTTTTATGTACACATTAAATAGTAGCAGGGTTTCGATCACGTGTTACTGTTTGCTGTGTGCAAATTGAGAATAAGACATAGGCATTTTCATATATATTTCCTTTTTGATATTTCCAAAAGAGGGCAGTGACTGAAGGGGTACCCCACTGCAAACTTAAAATTTTTGGATCAAGCTGCAAACAATGGACTTTTTGAAGTTTTTCTTTCAATCTCTGTATTTATTTCCAGACATGTGTCATGAAATCAAAAAAGCCTTGAATTCTGACCATTCTTTAACTACCTGTACTCAGTCTCTCTCTAACATCATGACTTTCTTCTTCTCTCCACACTATGACTCTGATCCATGAAAGCTTATGCTGTAATAATATGTCAGTAAGGATAATAAGTTTGTCTTTAAGGTGCCACAAAGCATTAGGTTTAATAAACAAATCTCACAGTGCAACACTGCCCTCTGGAGAACTTACAACAAAGTACCATATACGTTAGTTTTGTTTGATTTCTCAATAGTCCTCCATTTAATTCTATCTCCCTCCTACTGCCCTTCAATAGTAATAATGACCAACCATAAATTGCTTCCTTGCTGCAAATATATGTGGTTTGAAAATGAAAAAAATGATTTAACATTACAAATCAAGTCCAATGAGGACTGCTTATGTGAAAAGAATGCATCAGTTCTGGAGAGAACACTATCCAGAATCAGAAATTACAGAACAGAGGCTAGCAGAATGTCGATTTATAATATGAAATGGTTATTTAGAAACATTAGCTTTGCTATCCCACCTCCTTTACATGGACAATCTAAAGCCATGTGGAAAAGAATGATTGGAAACTGAATCACTGCTCAACAGGCAAGATATTGCAATGGAGTTTGGACTGGCCAAATGTGCCATACTCACCATCAACACAGGATAGTGAAAACTGAAGGAATCTAGATGCCCTATGGAAATAACGTCAAAGGATGGCATGAAGCTGCTCATTCTTCTGCAATGGAATTCTGGCACCGATATTACTTTATTTAAGTTTATATGCCCCCCAACTCTCAGCAACTCTGCTTGGCCAAGAGATAAAAGCAGCGTTTACAGGTATTTCCACTCAAATAAACTCCTTGGCTTACCTCTAAAGCACGGGTATCAAACACATCATGTCACATTGCCATTATGTTTTGTGATGTTTTTCCCATTAGTGGAGTGAGGTGGGTGTGGCCTGCGCTGACGCATCCGGCCCAAGGGTCGCCAGTTTGACACACCTGCTCTAAAGAGTCTCACAAAACATTGAGTTGTGATAGTATTATGTATCTGATTTTCACAGATAAATGTCACATTACCATAACACAGACATGCAAGAGAAAAAAATGGGAGTTGAAAAGTTGCATCTTCTATGACCTCCACATAGACCAGCTTCCTTGAATCTAGTAAGGTTTTGAACTGTACCAAGAATTGCATTCATTTCAGTAACAGTGGCTAGAGAGCCAGTTTACTATAGTGGTTAAGTTTGGAAAGCAGGAGTCTGAGAATGGGAATCCCTCTTTAGGAGCTCTGGTGGCCCAGTGGTTAGAATGCAGTACTGCAGGCTAACCCTGCCTATAGCCGGGAGTTCGATCATCCTTCCAAGGTCAGTAAAATAAGGACCCAGATTGTTGGAGGCAATATGCTGACTCTAAACTGCTCAGAGAGGGCTGTAAAGCACTATGGAATAGTATATAAAAATAAATGCTATTACTATTATTCACAAAGCAGTTGGATGACCTTGGGCCAGTTATTCTTTCTCAGCCCTAGGAAGACAATCATAGCACTTCTGAAATCTTGTCAAGAAAATTGACTTGTCCAAAAAGTCATCAGTAGTCAAAAACTGACTCAAAGGCACCTCCCCATTAAACCAGTAATTAAGTCTAATGATATTTAGAAATATTACAATTTGTTTCTTAATAATTTCCTGGGGAAAATTAACATGCCAGTCATTTTATTATTTATGAAGTGCTATCAGGCTTACACAGCTTTTATAAAACTGTTTTAAGCCAGGTGTTAGGCTTAGTTCATATATTTCTTAACCAGAAAGGTGTGAAAAGAAGCAGCTCAAGATGTAAAAAAAAACATGTCTAATTTCCATCTTATATACCAAACCCAACTCTAGTAAGGCTAAAAATTCTGCAAACATACAAACAATTTGAAAATATTAAACATACAACATGTTCATATTGAATCATTTGATCATTTTTAATGAGAAAAGTACATTGGTTGAAAGTAAGCCTTTATATACACATACATATATTTTAGGAGTGTAAAATATTATATATCATTAAAAATCATATTTTCTATATTATATAGGATTAAAAATAATGGTAAACACTTTTATCTTGAAAAATCAAACAAGGTAAGGAGTACTTTAATTTATATTTTATTGATATATTTAAAGCCTAAAGGCCAGGATCAGAACAAAATGCAACAACAAAGATTGAATAGCATGTGAAGATGCATTTGTCTGCATTCTACAATGGCCAAGTATTAAAATTAATGTATTCATATTCTAAACGTAATATAGCTGGAGAGTTTTCAGAAAAAGACAGACTTTTGTGTTCGTGTGTGTGTGTGTGTGTGTATGTCTGGATTTGTGTGCCCATGTGTGTGTGTGTATGTACACACAGCCAAAATAATTTAAAATAGTTGAACTATCACAAACATTACATTCTAATTGTAGACGTGCTGAGAAGCCTTTTAAAAATATACATTACTTCAATTTCCAATTTTATGTAAGGTTCCCAGTGTTTCCATCCTAATTATTGATCAAGATTTAGGTCCACACTTTTTAAAATGTAGATTCTGATATCGTTAACCAATAATTTCCTGGGAAATCTTAACAAAGATGCAATGAAATTTTTTTACTCTTCCTTCATTTGAAAAATAAATACATGAAAAATCTGATGGCTCCAGATTAGATCATTTCTATTTTGTAATACTTTTTTTAAATGGCTGCCAACCTTTTTAAACTGATAATTAAATATTGTAATCTCTTATCTAACTGTTAAAGAAACAAAATAAGATTGTGCAAATATGTGGAACTGAATAAATAAAAACTCTCAAAACATACAATAACTGTAATACAAAGTATTACTAACCAGAAGGTTTATCAAGACTACAGTTCCTTACTATATATTGTGTAACTCAGTTATATTTTATCACTATTGAGAAGTGCTTGGATATCTTCAAGATCTTTAAATATCTAGTAAAATATGTACAGAACAAATTTATGTTCATAATTCAAATATTTTCTTGTGACTGATTTATCTTGTTTGCTTCAAGCAAGCTGGAAAATATTGACTTGATTTCTGGCAACAGCCAAAATATAGGATTGCAATAGGGCCTGCACATCAATTTAATGAATAAACATAAATGGGACAAAATAAATGCCTAAACATTTGGCCTTAATAAGGATTCCCATAGGTGCTAGGTAATAACCCTAAGCCACATTAAATATTCCCACTAACTGTCTTCAAAAAACAAGTCAGAGAAGTTTACAGAAATTACCATAAACAAATCCAATATATAAATTAACAAATTTGATGTTAATTATACCAAGCACACATCAAATGCAGTTCTCCACTTTGAAATTTTGTCAAATTCCATGTGAAAATTCTTTAAACATTTGTTACCTATAATTTATCTGTTGTTTTTTTTAATATTAGAAAACAACAATGTTTTCCGCTGACAGCAAACATACAACTGTTGGCAATAGATTGCAACTTTCTAATTACATATGTATATAAGGAAGATATATAGTACTGTAACTGCACAAAGAAAATATTCAAAACAACCCTGTTTGTAGTTTTGTATACCATGAAATAATATTACTGAAGTCTTACAGTACAAATCTGTCACATTTGAACAGAGGTGGAAACCAATAAACAGAGATAAAAATGCTTGTTTTTACATTTCAGCTTTTACTGCCAAATAAGACTTGTTCTTATATCACCTTTTTGAATCTTCTGGTATCTAGCTTTCCAATTATATCCATAAAACTCATTTTTGTGCAGCAGTTTCTCCATCTTTAGCATGGTTTAATATTTTTTATTCAAGTTTCTCCCCCCACATTTCCTTGTGTCATAATTCTAAATGTTTAACAAATGTTTATGGAAAGATTTCTTTATTTAGGGAAACACCCTTATTGATTTGACATAGCAGTACTTAAAAGTGACTCCACAAAGAGCGACCTCATAGAATCAACCATCATTTGAAATCACTTTTACTGTGATATCATTTGTAAAATTTGAAGTGCAAAAACGGCAGTAATCTACAGTGTACTCCTGCAGAAATGTAATTTATACTGTCTAAAACATTCCTGTGTTTAACTGTATTTTCCTCTTGTTTGTAATATTATTCTGAATAATTTGAGGCTTGAATAATTTATCTTTATAACAAATTCATTATTGTCTTGTTTGCTTTACTGTTGTGCAGACTTTATAAACCCTGAGCAGAGCCTCAA
Organism: Natrix helvetica; assembly: GCF_964273705.1. NCBI lineage: Eukaryota > Metazoa > Chordata > Lepidosauria > Squamata > Natricidae > Natrix > Natrix helvetica. Next base: position 240,393,582 of record NC_138552.1, read on the forward strand.
TCTCATCCCTTGCATTCGCCATTATTTGTTCCAGAATCTAATGCCTGCTCATCTAAATGCTAATTTCCACTATGGCCCCAATCTTCTTCCAATCTAGTTTTAATCTCTTCTTCAATTTCTTCTTGTGAAAGAAATCCACTCAACCCAGCCAATGAAAAGATGTGTGTATATTCATGTGTACCTATGTGTTTGTGCGTGTGCACGCACGCATGCATGCACACACACAACACACACACACACAAAGTTGAAAAAGAATACATTTTGTTACAGTAAAGGCAGCCAGAAGAACTAGCACACAGGACAGGCAATAATAACCCTAAAGTTTACAGAAAGCAGTTTATGAGGAGTAGTTCTTTGCAATTGAGGATCTTATGAGATCTGGCACCCTGTGTCTTTTTGAGGCTTTATATCTGGTTCTTTCACAGGTTTCACTTCTTCCTCTGCCTTTGGTTTAGCCTATTAATAAAAGAAAAGTAGAAAAGATGATGCTGCATTGGGGTACAATAAAGTACAATATTTTTTAAAAAAAATAATGGCAATAAAGCTTAAGCTTTTCAATGCATAGCCTTTGAGAAAGGATAAAACACACACACCCCACCCTTCACAGGACTTTGTCACCTACCCCTCTATCCCCAGCATTTCTCTTATCCTGAGAACCAATATAAAAAACTGACCATTACAGATAACACAGATGAAAAAAGCAACCTGTTTGTGTTCTTACACTGTCCTCCTTTGGCCTTTTGGTGAGATCAAATGCAGCAAGGGATTCTGGGGACCACTGAGCATGTACAGCTGGGAATTCAAAAGCAATTGGCTCAACCAGACCATAATTTGCTTTCAGCTCAAGCTGGGGAGCCTCTGGAGGAATTTTCTGGAAGTAACTAAAAGAAAACCAATTTGAATGTTAGCGGCCCTATTTCTTTTCCACGTAATTCCATATAGTTTAAGAGCAAATTAATGCTACACATAGCTTGCATAATATAACTGCATGCAATTCACAATCTGCACTCCACTTTCACAAATATGACAGGTGCTAAACACACTGAAGATTATTTTTATAACCATATGTACAAACAAGCCAAAACAGAATCCAAGACAGAGTTTTAGCAATCCAACTGGCTGAATGGAAAATTGATTCCTCAAATTACTTCATTGTGGCCAGTCAATGTTAGAGGGGAAAAAACTAATTTTCCTTCCATTATACATTATGGTTTAAATAATGTTAATTGTAGAATTAAAGAATTATTCTGCTCAAGGTAGAACTGCCTCGGTTTTTTTTAGAATTGATTAATATTGCAATTACACACACACACCTCTCAGTGAAGAAGCTGCATGTTAGAACAGCATTCCCTTAAGGCATATTTGTAGAGGAGGGAGGGAACATTGTATATGAGTCGGGGTTGACTTCTGGTGACTCCCCACATGAGTCCATACAGTTTTCCTGGTGGCATTTTCAGAAGTGGTCTGCCATTTGCCTCCTTCCTGAGACTGAGAGAGGGTGACCAGCTCAGGGCTGCCCTATTAGCTTTTGCAATTAGGCCTCAGGTTTTCCCCCTTAACCCCTCTAGAATAATTTGCTGAGGCAGTCCAATAATGGGATACTTAAATATGTTCTTTAAGTACACCATTATTGAACTCACTTTTAGGGGACACACACACACCTCTTGGGGACCACTTGGAAGCTGCAGGTAATCCAGAATTCAGTGGCATGTGCAATTAAGGGCATTTCATTGTATGCCCATGTAATATAGTTGTTTCATGAGCTGCAGTAGTTACCAGTGGGCTTCTGTGTACAATCCAAGTCGTAGTTATTACCTATAAAGCCTTTCATGGCACAGAATGTGATTATATGAGAGACCATTTGTTTTCTATACTGTCTGCCCATATCATTCAATCAATCAATCAGAATTGGCATTCTCCACTCCCACTTGTTAGCAGTGTCATCTGATGGGACTGAGGAAGTAGGCCATCTCTTTCCTAGCATCTATCCTCTAGAACAGGGGTGTCAAACTCATGGGCCAGATGCTGGTCACACCACCCCTGGTTTAGCGAAGGGGGGGGGGGGAGTTGTGATACGTCACGTGACAATGTGATGCCGCAGGTTTGACACTCCTGCTCTAGAATGATTCCACTCTGACCTTATTTACCGTATTTTTGGGACTATAAGATGCACCAGAGTATAAGACACACCAAGATTTCGAAGAGGAAAACAAGTAAAAAAAATTAGTTTTTTCCTTCCCTGGCACTCTGCAGGCCTCCCAAACTCTCTGTGCAGCCCATCTTTTTTGTGAAAAACAGGCCTGTTTTTGTGAAAAAGTGGTCCATTTTTGGCTTCCCAAACCCCCCACGCATCCCTTTTTTGCCTTCCCTAGTCCCCAGGAGCACTCTGCAGGCCTCCCAAACCTTCTGCCCGTCCCTTTTTTGGCAAAAACAGGACGCGCGGGGCAGGGTTTCAGGAGGCCAAAATTGGACGTATTTAGTATATAAGACGCACTGACATTTCCACCCTCTTTGGGGGGGGGGGGGGTATGTCTTATATTCTGAAAAGTATGGTAAATGAGGCCTTAAAACCTGGCTCTTTCCCCAAGATTTGGACTACAGTGAATGTCATTTTCCAAAGTAATTGATCTACTAGAGTTTTGTCAGTTTTTTCCTGGATGTTTGTTTTTATATTGTATGCCATCCTGAGACATGATAAAGTTGGGTGGTCTATCAATTTATTAAATATATGTTAACAAGGCCAGACACTATAGTGTATTTGTTTGAAAAAGGTATTACAAAAATACTTACATGAATCCATTTTCTCGCTGAGATTTTTCTAAGGCATTTTTTACTACAGTTCCTAATTTTATAAAGAAGAGATGTCCAGATGGCTTTGCTGTAGTCCCTGGCCCTTTGGTTTCACCATATTCTTTGCATAGTTTTTCTGCCTTGGCATAAACTTTGTAAGAAAGCAAAGAGTCAGTCTGTGTTCTTACTACTTATTTGTACAATTTTGAATAAAGTGCAGTATTTCACTTTATAATCTATTGCATTGAGTCAAGATGCTGCATTCAGTCAATAAAATGTTAAGACAGATATAAGGATATTAGCTACTCAGGGATGTTGGATGGCAGCTACAATTACATGAAAAAAGAACAAGTTTTGCTTTATGTTTATTGTTATGTTTTTTATTCCAAATCTGATTATAAAAACAAAATGACAATTTTTATGAACACATATTCTAATATTTTTTTAAAAAAAGGACATGATCATCTCCCTGATTAGACTGTCCCACGTAAATCTATCACAATAATCCTTACACCTCTCAAGAATTCAAGTTATGATTCGATTATTCAAATTTATGATTTCTTGAGTATTTACTGGCTTTAATTTTTAGAAATGCCAAGGGGAAACCATTTATTCTATAAACTATGAAAAAGCACTTACATTTTTCTGCTTCTTGTAAAGACCTAATAGATTCTCCGCATTTATCACTGGCCAAGAGGGTCTGACCATGGTAGCAAAAAGCCTGGGGAAAACAAGATATCTTTAATATGCTTGACATGCTCTGGAATTACCTTAATTCCTTACTTGCTTCAGCAGTGAGGGCAGAAGAATGAACTTCAAGATTTGGAAGGCAAAGAGCTAAGAGAGAGCAATTGGCTGTTTCTATAGCTCTTACCGCGAGGATACTCTGCAAAATAAAGGCAGGCTGTTCTAGTTGCACATGTTCACCAATGCATTTACAGCAGTAGAAGACTTTGATACATGGCAGTTAAGTACAAGCCATTAAAAAAGAAAAGTACTTGCTTTATGTTCTCAGCTATCCCAGCACATAGCAAAAGAAAAAAAATATGCATGAAAATGAGTATTTATATTTTTCCATATTTTATTCCCTTATTTGAGACAATACTGTACACTGTTCCCTTGCTGAACAGACTCATGAGGCAAAGAAATGCCCTTTACTTCAAGTGGTTTAAATTTACCATTTACTGTTGAATTTACCATTAATCGGTAAATGGGATTTTGCAAACAGAATATACATGAGAAAATATACTTTACAGATAACAGGGAATACTCTTTGAAAGAAAGCAGCAAACATCAATTTGCCAAACAGCTGGTTTGGTTCACTATTTGGAGAAAAGTATGCTTGCTTGAAATTCAGATAAAACTCAGATATGTAGATTTGGTCAATTAACTCTTAAGTACACTACCTTGAAGTCCATTAAAACAAAGGTCTACTACATACCCTTTCACTCTTAGTCCCATTGACTAGGAAAAGCTTGTATGTGTAAATTAAAAACCACTTGTTTTCTGCTATTGATCCAATAAGATCAAACAGAGGTGAAAACTCCAGGCTCCACCTTTAAAAAATACCATCTGATAGATCCCAGGATGCATGTTCTCTGTCCCAAGACCTGGCTTTTGGAGTAGCAACTTCCTGGCAATAAGAGCAGTTTGGATCCTGCTGTCTTTCACTTTTTCCCAAGCTCTGGTTTAGGGGACTGAGTGCCTTCAGAACATATCTGTATTAAAAATTCTAAGTATATTGATCTCCCGGTATCATCATGTTTCATTGTTTTGGATTTTATTGTTTAGGAATCATTATGAGTTGAGTTGCCTTTGATTTATAAATACATGAATTCTAAAAGACTTACAAAAATGTTGCTTGAATAAATGCTATTTTGTGTAACAATTTCATAGCCCTTTGAAAATTGTTTAAAAATTGTTTTTAAAACCCCAAATACTCACATAAGCCATATAGAAGCACGACTTCAATTGAAGATATTTTCTCCATTTCAATGTATATGCTGGATCCAAACTAGATAACGCATGATCTAGGAAAAGGTATCATTGTTTTTAAAATAGTAACCTATTCATTAATTTTTCTATTTGCAATCATCGTCATCGTCATCATCATCATTTTAGCTATTGTCTATCCACTTCAAGATGAAGGTCACTCCCACATGTTTCCAACCAATATAGTCCTGAACTTTTTTTTGCCAATTGGGCCTGCAATACTTGCTGATATTGTTGATCTATCTTGTATTTTAGAGTCCTGCTTAGAACCAAAACATTGTCTATAAAGATACATTTGTCCATGAACAAGAGATATATTCCAAGCCATAAAAGTGAAAGATGTATGCTGACTTCTTGCCTTCAGTCACCATAAAAACAAAAATAAATAATTATCGAGCATGTTTACTTGGCCAGAGATTTCATTTTTTATCCATGGTACTTCCTTGGTGCTCTGTCCACAGATAAGATTCTAAGCCTTAAAATTGGTATCAAATATTCACCAACTTTTAAGTAAGTAATAATAACATACCTGCTTTTTGGTAGAAATTGGCTGTTTCGTAGGCCAGGGCTGCTATTAGACCAGGATTATGTTTCAGCTCAATAGCCCGGGCAATTGTCACTAAGACAAAAATAAGAAGCTACTATAAACATCACCTTGTGTTCCATTTATTTCTCTAATTGCATAAACATGGACAATTTGTTAAACATATAAAACCTACTTAGAAAGCAGTATATTTCTTTCTTTCTTTTCTTACTTCTAATGTTGTGAAACTGAGTTGAGACTCCAGCCTATGTGAGAAGTGAGTCTCTGTCCTTGAATTTATATTCTAATATTTGGAGAATGGGATTGTTGCGTAAGCACATTGTTTTGGGTGTGAAATTGTAATCAATTCCATTTCCATTGTATACATATGTGGAAAAGAAGTCCCTACAATAAATAGTCATGAGGACAGGAATAGAAATGTTCTAATCCATGGCAATTTACAATTCTTGATGGCAGACCTGGGTCTGACTCAGATTGCCACAATGCCAGTGTGCAAAGCAGGACTTCAATTTGCTGTGGCACATTGATAGGGGAGATGGCCTGGATATTTGGAAGAGGGGGATTGTTACAGTAACTTCATGATATAGATTCCTATCTAGTGAAGCTTGGTGTTAAAACATATTTATTGTACAGGTGATGGTTTCATTGAGACGACAGATGTTCTTAAATGCTCACAGGGAATGTAAGAATCAAGGATGCTATGTGAGGTCACTGACTTATGGAGTAGGGAAATGGAAGAGGCCATTGAAACCCTTGCCCCTATCCAGTGTTATGGATTCCAGACGTCTTTTTAACACATTGGTGAACACTGACTAATTAAAAAATGGGATTACACTTATATCATAAGTAGTATAAGGCTTGCCATTTTCTATGACACTTATCACATCCATCCTAAAGTAACTTTTTCTGTTTTCTATGTGGGACTCTGCTTGTACCTATTTGGGAAATTGGTGTATATAATGTGAGATACTCAGTAAAGCATGGACAGGTTAATCTCTGTCAAAGCAAATACTTGCTTGTCAATTACTAAGCCAAAGTTCTGCTGCCATTCTAAAAATTGGAGTATAATTTCTAACACACCTCTTCACCGCTAGAGACCCTGTTAGATTTTAAAGATCATCAGAGATACTTTTGCCACCTGTGTCGGACAAATATTACCGTATTTTTCGGACTATAAGTTGCACCGGAGTATAAAACACACCATGATTTTGAATTGGTTAAAAAAAAAAAGGCTTTGTACTCTGCCGGTCTCCCAATGCCTCGTTTTTTTACCAAAAAAAAAAAAAGGCTTGTAGAGTGCTCCTGGGGACAGTCCCCCCGCAAAAAACAAGCAAAAATATCCCAGTTTTTCGCAAAAATGATCCATTTTTTGCAAAAAAAAAAAAAAAGGGGGGGGGAGAAGGGCGTGCAGAGGCTTTGGGAGGCTTGTAGAGTGCTCCTGGGGGCAGTGGGGGGCAAAAAGGAGGAAAAAGAGCCCATTTTTTGCTTATTTTTGCCCTCACAAGCACTTTGCAAACCTCCCAAACCCTTTGCACATCCATTTTTGCAGAGGGGGGGGGGGGGTTCAGTAGGCTAAAAATGCTGTATTCAGTATATAAGATGCACTCAGATCTTCACCCTCTTTTTTGGGGGGAAAGGTGCATTTTATACTCCAAAAAATATGGTATATTATGATGATATGTGGGTAGGCTTGCATTTTGGATTTTTTTTTTCCCTTTGAAATTCATGATGTGCCTTTTATTAAACAATTTATTACATTGTACTTTTCAGTAATAATTCCATGGATGCTGCATCTGAAAGGAATTAAGGGGCAATGTAATACATTATGTCGGACTATTTCTACAATTCAGTTCTCCAACAGAACAAATTGTTTTAAAATCCTCAGGGAGGAAGCCCCCAACATTTTTCAGATGCAAAGTTAGTAATATTGCGTAAGTACCTTCTTGTGCTTCAGCTTGACATTGGATAATATAGGAATCTATTAGTCGAGCTTCTAAATCCCTTCCCTTTTCTACAGGAGTGATCAATTTAGGGATATGGCTTTCCTAAATGAAAAAAAAATCACTTTAGTATTGATTGTGGCTGTATTTAATTAACCAATGAAGCATCTAAACATTTATGAAAACTTAATAACTACGATGCATACCCATATAAAAACTGCAATCATTCTACCAGATATCTATCTGTGATTTAAGAATCACATCTAATATTTTAAAATCTCCTTCATTGGAACATTTTATTTAAGGAACAATTTTTAAACTTTCTAAGCAAGGAATAATGGGAAACATGTTCATATCCCATGTAAATTTCAGAGTGAACAATACTAAGATGTGCGTTCTACCTGAACATCTGAAACTATTCTTAACCCTACCGTGTTTCCCCGAAAATAAGACAGGGTCTTATTTTCTTTTGAGCCCTGAAATAAGCACTTGGCCTTATTTTCAGGGATGTCTTATTATTTTTGAGGTGCAGGAGGAGGTGAGTGTGGCTACCTCATGGCTGCTGCTCTGTTGGAATATTTTTGGGGAGGACTTATTTTCAGGGGAGGATTTATTTTAGCACATGCACGCAAAAGTCCGATTGGGCTTATTATCCAGGGAGGTCTTATTTTCGGGGAAATGGGCATGAATTAAATAAGCCTTTTTAAACAACATGTGAATCCTAATGAGCTACTACTAAGAAGAGCAATGAGTTGTGCATGCTTCAGGAATGTTTTGGAAGAAGTGTTTCAGAATCCACATATGCACTGCATATTTCTATCCATTATTGATTAATGCTACCTTTCTTTGTCAGATTTTTATGCCAGCTTTTAAAATTGCTATTTTAATCTTGCATTCAAGTCAAAGAAAATGCACTTTTTGAGGGGAAAAGGCTTTTACCTTTAAATGTTTGAAAATCCCAGCTGCTATTTTCATACTGCGATGGACATCTTTTGCTTCAACTTCTGTTACACTAAATGTTAGCAATTCATTAGTATTGAAATACTTCAGTTTTAAACATCATCCATCAAATTTCTTAATATTACTGCTAGCCAAGTTCTTTCACTATTTCTAAAAGTGTTGTTTCCACATTTCACATTTGCTCAGCAAATAATATATTTCTAAGGAATCAGAAAAAAATTAAGTAATACAGAGAACAAATGTCAGCCTCTTTGGTCCATCTAACCCATTATTGTCTACTCTAGGATGCAGAATGTGATGCACCGCTGAATAAAAATCTGATTATCACAATACTCTTGTACTTTAACTGGAATAACTTTCAGCAAATGTCACTCAGGCTAATGTTTTACTGGATAAGGCATTAATTGTTTAATAAAATTAATTAAATTACTGCATAAGGTATTCATTACTAATTCAAATGTTTTATTTGGCATCTAAAAGCTACGACAGTGATACCAGCCAACTTTCCTGCAAGTACAGGTAGTTCTCAACTTACAACAATTTGTTTAGTAACTGTTCAAAGTTACAACAGCACTGAAAAAAGTGACTTATGACCATTTTTCACACTTGTGACTGCTGCAGAATCCCCATTATGATCAAAATTCAGATGCTTGGCAACTGGTTCATATTTATGACCTTTGCAGTGTTCCAGAGTCATGTGATCACCCTTTGGCACCTTCGGACAAGGAAAGTCAATGGGGAACACAGATTCACTTAACAATTCACTAACTTAACAATTGCAGCAATTCGCTTAACAACTGTGGCAAGCAAGTTTGTAAAATGGAGCAAAACTCACTTAACTGTTTTGCTAAGCAACATAATTGTTGGGCACAATTGTGATCAAAAGTCGAGGACTACCTGTAGTCTGGGCTGACAGCTAATCAGAATCCAGTCAAATCAAGGCTTCTGACAGGTATCTCGCAAAAAAAAGCCAACTAAGAGAGAAGCATGGACTTATCAGACACACTGATCGTAAAACCATATCATGTTCTGACATTGTGATATCAGGTGCTATTAAAACTATATTGTTTTTTTCTTTAGATTTCATATTTGGGATGAATTTTGTAGACTGAACTACTAAAATACATAAATCGGTTTTCTAAATAAACCAACTGTTGATTCCCAGGGCAGGAAAATTACCTTTCTAGAAACATATTGAAAAGATGTCATTCATGTGGGACATTATGTAAAGAAAATATTCCCAAATAATTAGACAAAAATTATTTTTCTCTTTTACTGTCTGATATTGCAATTCAACTTGCTTTACATTTGTAAGCATAAGGCTTGGCTCCTGCAATTTCACAATAAGAAAATTGAAGACTGTAGATTGAAATGATTTTATTCTCGACAGCAATTTAGGCTACAATCCTATGAACAGTTTAGCAAAACCAAACCCAATTTCAAATGGGCTTAAGGCATGTTGTTAACCTTTTGATATTACTCTAATTAAAGTGAAAATACTTACTCTTCTTTCCCAGCTAATCTTGATGCATATTTAGTGTACCACAAGGCTACATTAAATCCCATAGAAACTAATTCAAACACAGCATCTTGCTGGGCGCTAAGGGAAGAAAGGGGAAAAAACTGTCTTTTGCAGAGTTTATAACACTTCTGAAGTACAAAACATTGCAATACGTCCACTTATCTTTTAGACATAAGGCACAATACTATAAAATATCTTTTCAGGAATGTTACATTGAGTTCAACTGCTTAATTCTTTTTCATTCCTTCCTACCCCAAATGATGGGAGCAAACCTCCAAAGTACTGAAATATTTACATACAAGTTAAATAGCTTTAAAAGTGGAAATGTTATGACTGAAACTATTCGTGTTTTGTTTTAGTCTGGTCAGGAATGTCCAAAGTATAGTGTCTTTACAGTTCTTCCCTTCAGAATGAAAATACTGAAGTAGCAATCAATCACCATTCTTTTAAAATGTTTAATTGAGCACTACTATTAAAATACAAAAGGGATGCAGTGGCTCAGTGGCTAAGGTGCTAAGGTTATCAATCAGAAGGTCGGCAGTTCAGTGGTTCGAATCCCTAGTGCGGCGTAATGGAGTGAGCTCCCATTACTTGTCCCCGCTTCTGCCAACCTAGAAGTTCGAAAGCACGCCAAAAATGCAAGTAGAAAAATAGGGACCACTTTGGTGAGAAGGTAACAGCTTTCCGTGCGCCTTCAGTGTTTAGTCATACTGGCCACAAGACCACGGAGACATCTTCGGACAGCGCTGACTCTTCGGCTTAGAAACGGAGATGAGCACCGCCCCCTAGAGCCAGAAACAACTAGTACACATGTGTGGGGGAACCTTTACCTTATTAAATTACAAACAATAGGGTTTTTTTTTATACAAGTGGAAACTTTGCTGGATGCAATATAATACTGAAAAAATAAATTTCATCTTGACTAAAATTAATTTATCTAAGCATATACTGCCATACAAGGGCTTGTTTTTATTTATACAAATCCCAAGGATATATAGGTAATGTTAAGAAATAATCACATAAAAACATTACGAAACATAACTCACTTCTAAGTGTCATTAATCGGTTATATTTGTGTATACAATATAGCCCATTAGACAATGAAAAAAAAAGATAGCCGTAACAAAAATCACACTTGGAGATAATTGCAACCTAAGATTTCAACTGATGATCCCACTAATAAAAATATTTTCTGTCATAAGATGGCTCTTTCAAAATCTGAAAAAAATGTAAGAGCATTTTTAACAATTCCATAACATCATCTTGGTAACTCATTGAGTTACTTTTGGTACTAAGAACTACCTTAAAGTTTGAAAATCATACTATATGTATACCTTGGTATTTGTCCTTGCAATGTGTCCGTCCATTTAAAATTCTGAATGTATCTCAGTTTGCTATCCTGTGAAGAGTTATCCAGAGCAACTATAAAGCCTGTTAAAATAATTTCAGTATTAAAATAGGATATCCCCTACAAATTAAATTATCATTTGTCTTCTTTCTTTTTTTTGCTTTTTCTGCTGATAATGTGACTGTTAATATAAAACTTTTTAATATTTAAAATGCCTGGGTATCCAAAATTAGCCTCAGAGTTCCTTTTCACTTGGCTGATTAGAGATCAGTTTATACTACACTTGGAGGTCATTTTAATAATTTCTTTAGTTAAATTCAAAGTAATTGACATTCCATCCTCAGAGCAACAACAGATAGAGAATTCTAGGAAATGAGCCCGGAAAGTCAATGCACTAAGTATGGGGGGAGGGGGGGGAGAAAACGATGCACCCTCATGTCAAAATAAATTGATGCAAACGAAAAGCCCTTCTGCTCATGTGAGGGATCTTACATTATCCTGCATCATTCCAGAAGCCCTCCCAATGGCTTTTGAAAGACAAGGGGAACAGATGGTGAAGCCCCATTACATGGAAGATATTCAGTTTATATATTACAACATATAGCATATACTTTATACTAATTGCATCTTTCCAAAAGATAATCTTTACATAGCTAAGATTGCATTATCTAGATTCCACTTGTCTTTTGGAAAACTTTGAGGTGCTCCATCATAGAGGTCAGTTGGTTAGACAGCCTGTGAACTATTATTATTATTTTTGAGTGTTCATTGGCTTTTCCTTGGCTAACATTATAGGCCTTTATCCTTCTGCTATTTTTTAATGGAGAATTTGTATAGGTTGTTAGCCACCCAAAGTTGCATTTGCAAGACAGGTAGCAAGAGAAATCAATTAAATAAATAAAGATATTTTAGTACATTTCACGATTTGTACATGTGCAAAAAAATTCAAGTGAGTTCCCCGACAGAGTAAGGGGAAATGAACACTGCACTACACTGCACTGACAATGGCTACAGAAGAAAAAGAAGACATGGCATGGTACCCTGAACAGGAATATAGCACCGAAATACCTTGTGGCAGATGGCATTCGTGGTTTTAAAAACTTAAATCTGTTTGTTAAAATACGAAGGGGAAAGGCAGACATAAAAATTAGCAGTAAAAACTCAATGGGCTGGAAATGGGCAAAGTTCTCAAAGGAAGAAATCTTGACAAAAATAGGAGCAACTCTCTGTTGATGTTGTTTAAAAGCAGTGATTCTTAACCTCAGCAACAATATGGATTTCAACTCCCAGAATTCAACTGCCAGGCATGCTGACTAGGGAATTCTGGGCATTTAAAGTCCACAAATCTTAGAAATTGCTGTGGTTGAGAAACACTGCTTAAGGTACAGTAGGTAAGGGTATATGAACATGCTCAGCTCTGTCTTCTACAACACATTATAAGGTTATAACTATCTGCTATCTAAACGAAGGACTGAAAATGCTAAAAAAAGAACCGTGTTCTGTAGCTGGCTTGAAAAATGAGTCGGGGGGTGGGGGTGACATAGAATTACTGCACTCATATGGACTATTTTAAGACAAGCCAATGCTAATCAGAGTTTGCTGCTTCATCCCTCCAATTTAACTGGTTTGTTTTATCTACCATGTGTTTAAATTAGTGAAATAAAGCAGACTATTGTAATTTCTCAAATAATGTATAATATTCAAGACCAAACAATAAGGCCGCATATCACTGAAAACCCCCAAGATCTGCTTCACTCATTATTTTCCACAATATATTCATAAGGGTAAAGCTGCACTTGGCCATCAATTGTGCCTGGCATCCACTCAGGAAAAAGATTGGGCGCACTGCATTCAGAGAATTTTGCCCACTCCCACAGAAGCCTCGAGAAAAAAGGCAAGTCTGTAGTTCTTTATTCCATGCGTGGGTATGAAGGAGTGACGGTGTTTCCCTTTACTTGCATTGCTTTGGAGAAAAACAGAAGAAACCAGGGAAGTGCCTGTTATTTCTCTCTTCTTTCAAAAAGCTTTTTGAAAGAAGACAAGCTTTTTGAAGGAATTAATGAAAATGTTTTTGATTTCTATAAAACTTTGGACAAATAATGAAATACTAGGCAATATTTCTTCTTGTTTTTGTCCTTCTACAGTTTTCTGCAAATCGGAGACACTTTCATAGTGTTCCATAGTCATCAAGATATCTTGGAAGTGGAGCTAGAGAATTGTCACTATGAGAATTAAAATAATACCAGAATGAGGTGGCCAGTTCAATTTCTGAAATCAAGCAAAAATGTCTAACTTGAAAATTAAAACAATGAGCTTTCTGATCACATAAACACCTCTGTGATAAATATAGCATGATGGTTTTCCACTAGTTACTGAACACACATTAAGCATCTTTGATCAATCACAACACCCTATCACAGTGCCCTATTTCTACACAACGATGTTGTGAAATTTCTACAAAAGGAAATGCAACCTTTTGGAAAGCAAGGACTATAATTAATATGGGGGGAATGTCTGAAAATATGATAGCTGTGGCATTGTGCAATGCAACATCAATGACATGGGCTTGGTTGGGGATTTTTTATTTTCTTCCTCTTTGCCAGTAGGTGAGGAGTTGTTCTTATTTTTAAAGAAAAGTCTGTGAAGCATTTTTTAAAGATTTAAACTCTAGTTTTACACTCTGGTTTTTGTGTTTTCACACTTCACAGTAGCAGGTTTCACTTCACCATTTTCAGGTATTTGCAATTGGGTCACTAAAATTTAACAGCACAGTTAGAGCAACTTCACCCTCCCAAATAATTGAACTTTTTTTTTTACCTTCCAAGAGTGAAAAATAGGAATCAGTTGCATTTTTCATCATATCTGGATTACAACTTAAATCAGTAAAAAGTTCCAGGAGTCGTGCTCTTGATAACCTTAAATCACTATATTAAAGGGGAAAGAAGACCAAAAGATACTTCTCAGTGCACTGTTTTCTCATATTAACTTACATTCGCATATGTTCTTACAATCACTTACTTGCAGATTTTTGTCGCAGCTGGAGTTGTGGCTACTCCATAGTAATTGAATGAGACCGGAGCTGTAGCCTTTAAAGGGTTTCGATGAAACCAATGAGTCATTCTCCTTCTAAAAGTTTAGAATACAGCAAGACTAAAATAAAGAATAGAAAAAGTTACTGATTTTATATATAACTACAAACCCAACACTTAAAAATCTAGTTATTTAATACATTAGTTTTCTATGGAAATATATTGACATGCACATATGCATATAATATTTGTTAGAGACAGAAAATAAACCTTGCCAGATGTTTGAATAAACATACAAAGGATTGCCCTATATGAAATATTATATTAGATGTGGCGTACAGCACTGAAATTTTAGAGTCTTAACAATTGTGGAAGAAAACCACTTGTTTTAAGAATAATCAATAGTTATTAATTCAATTTATATAGCTGCTTTTTTCACATATGTGAGTCCAGGTGGCATTATAATTGTTGCATCTTGTTTAGTATTAATATGAGCAATACACATGAAAAACAATTAAAACCTAAAACTTTTTTTAAAAAAAATAAAATTAAGGTAAATGCAAGTCTCAACAGAATTTCAAAAAGCATTGTAGATGCTCCTAATGAGATTGAAAGCATTTGCTCCTCTTTGGGAAATGCTAATTTTCATTCAGTTTGCCAATGATGAAAGGGACTATGGATATGATCTGGGTATAGGGCACTCCTGCTATGGGTCACATTGTTTTCACATGATTAACAGCCAGTTGTTGCCTCTCCCTTACAGTCTGCTGAAAAGAAATCTGTTTGCAGAGATAATTGAAGCTCACTTAGCTAATAGAAAGAAAGTAGAACTCAGTAACATGACCAACTCTAAAATATAGCATTGGAAAAAGCTGGCTAGTGTTATTTATGAATTTTAAATATGTTTTTCTACTAAGGTTCTACTTTCTGCGTGTTAAACATTTTTTCCAAACAAGAGTTATTTGGCTGTAGAAACCAAACTGTATCAATCATTAATAACTTTTTACTTTCTAGTATAACTTTCAAAGTAGCTTCATAAAGTAAAGGTTTTTAAGCTGTTATCGGCAGAGCTTTGCATCCCTTAATATTGTAAAATGTCTTATGATTATGAAAACAACTGTTTCAAAATAGTTTTTGTGTTTCCAGAAATGTATGCAGATATGTTCTAAGTGCTGGGGGAGAGAAAATATCTTTCATGAAGAACAATGAAGTTCTTATGTTGTGCAGTGGTGTGTATAGGTTTTTTAATATGACTGTGTTTGACATGTTTATTGTTTTTAGACTTTTTTTTTGCTTCTCCCACGGATTTAAACACCAGATGACATCACTGCTGCCAGTAGTGGTGGAACCTTTCATAAGAACACTATGTGAAGAATCTTGGAAACCACATATTTTTTCTTTTTTCAACTTTTGTTTCTTGCACTTTTTTCGTTTCCTTTCCTTTCCTTTCCTTTCCATTTTTTCCTTCTTTATATTTGTTTGCTATTTTTTATCTTCCTAAGAGTTTTAATTTTATATAGAGACAAATCAAGAAAAGGAACTGGACATGGAACAGCTGTGACAGGCAATCCTGGATAATGGCTTTTTATTGGAGTGACAATGTAGACTGGTGAAAGCTTTGAAGACTCCTTTTAAAGTTGTAGGAAAGTTTAGTCTTGGCTTCTTTAAAGCCAGGGGGTGAAAGATCAAATCCTGCAATGCCATAAAAATGGTGTAAAAGTCAGGACTATGAAGAGCAAAAAGAAAGAATACAAGTTGGACAATTTGACGAGAGATAAATTACATTGCTATTTCTGATATCAGCTAATGGATGTTTTGCTGAACTAGGATTGGGGACGATGAAGATTATGGTTTCTGTATTGTATTCAAGTTAGGCTGAGGTGAAAAGATTTTTTTATTTGTAACTTTAAAAGAGAATGAAAAGCTAGCATATTAGCTTATGTTTGGTATGATGAAACTTGGCCTTTTTTGTTGCCTTTTTCTTTTACCTTTTTTCTGCAGATTTTGAACTTTTTTCTTTGTTTAGTTTGTCTTAGTTTTTACTACATTTACTAAAACTTTAAACAGTTTTTTTTAAGAAAAATAATAATTTCATACACATATGGGACATTTTTTTCCTTTGTTCCTTCTTGAAAATGGTTGACAGTTACTTAACTAAGATTAAAGAAACAGTTTGTTAATGACAGACATATCACTGCATCTTTTAAGAAGACAGACATATACCTTCAAGCATTAATTACCCCATAAACATGAAACCAGTTCTTTCTGAACATTTTAATCAGCCAGGAATGGCCAAGAGAGGTTGGCCCTCACTTCTTCAGATATACTCTCTGCATCCTTGAGATCCAAAAACTGAAGAGAATTCAGAACTGCAGAAGCAGTTGTCATGGTTACATCATCAGTTTCTGCTCCAAGAGAACATAAGGAGCCAGTATACTGTACTACAATGTTGAACTGGGACACAAGGATTTCAGCTTAAAGCCACTCAGATGCAGTCCACAGAATTTGGAACCAATCAACCTCTAGGTTCAACATATCTCAGATGGTTCTTGAGGGAATAAAATGACTGGAATCCCCCTCTGTCAGACAGATTGAACAAGAAGCAACAAACAACAATGAACTCCAGGTTGAGTGAATTTGCTTTTATGTGCAAAGAACACAGCAAATTGCCAGAAGAAACCCTCCATTGCTAAGTGTCTCCACTCCCATCATTCTATTGCAGAAAAGCTGCCTACTGCAGAAAAACAATGTTGGCCTATTCTGTATAGACACAGTAACGATCTAAAATAAGACATTATTTTAATTGCCATAATATATTGCTTCAAGTAGACTTTAGTCCCTGCCTGATTTGGCTGCTAATACATTATTTCCATTTGCACAGAAATTACGACAATCTCTGAGAAAGTAACTTGTGGCCCATCTTTGAAGTTACAACCACCGTACCACCCCTGCGGTCATGTGATCACAATTTGAATACTTGGCAACTGGCAACATCTAATACAAAACGGAGAAAAGTTTTTGGCATAGTATCATGTTCTGTTTGTTTTCAGAATTCGCAGAATTGCTTTTGGAATTGCTATTGGGACTTCATAGCTGCAATGTCATCCTTCTAAATTAGCTCATCTTTATCTTTTAGGACACCAGTCTGATCTAATAATCTTGAAGGAATAAGATTAAAATCTCATATCAGAGAAGAGTGTAATTTCTATTCAGTACTATTTTTAAATTCTGCTGATTAAAAAGTCCTTCAAGAATGACTGACGGTGGCTCAGTGGCTAAGATGCTGAGCTTGTCGATCAGAAAGGTTGGCAGTTTGGCGGTTTGAATCCCAAGCGCTGCATAACGGAGTGAGCTCCTGTTACTTGTCCCAGCTTTTGCCAAACTAGCCATTCAAAAGAAGGTAAAAATGTAACTAGAAAATTAGGAACCACCTTTGGTGGGAAGGTAATAACGTTGTGTGCCATTGGCGTTTGGTTATGCCAGCCACATGACCACAGAGACATCTTCAGACAGCGCTGGCTCTTTGGCTTTGAAACAGAGATGAGCACCACCCCCTAGAGTTGGGAACGACTAGCAC
The DNA here is from genome assembly GCF_964273705.1 of Natrix helvetica. Lineage (NCBI taxonomy): Eukaryota > Metazoa > Chordata > Lepidosauria > Squamata > Natricidae > Natrix > Natrix helvetica. The sequence goes on from NC_138552.1 coordinate 240,411,284, forward strand.
GCATGTGCGATGAGAACCTTCACCTTTACTTATATTGTATCAAATTGAAAGACTTCTTAAGAATGTAATGGATTCTTTGGATCCAAGATAAGACATACTGTACAAAGAGTCCTTCACTTACAAGGACAACTAAACCCAACATTTCTGTGCTAAGCAAGATAGTTAAGTGAATTTTGCCCAATTTTACTACCTTTCTTGCCACTGTTGTTAAGTGAATCACTGCAATTAAGTGAGTAAAATGCTTACTAAATGAAACTGGCTTCCCCATTGCCTTTCTTTTCTGAAAATAGCAAAAGGTGAACACATAACCCGGGATATGCACTGTAATTTTGAATGGTCACTAAATGAATGGTTTAAGCCGAGGATTACCTGTACTATACAGCCTTAGATATTTTCCCCATGCAATACAATAAGACCACCTCCTTTCTCTAGTATTACATAAGAAACCTCGTCCCAGACAGAAACTTGAACAATGAGCAAGATAAAGGTTTTCCTTGTTGTTTATCCTGCCTCCACTACACACAGTTATAATAATAAATCAAGATTTTCCCATGTTGCGGCTTAAACACAATAACAGCCAAAATTTAAAACTCCATAGGAAGAAAAAGAGGCAAGGTAATACTCCTTCATATACAGATAGTCCTCGACTTACATCTACAATTGAGCCCAAAATTTGCTGCCAAGCAAGATAATTGATAATTTTGCTGCATTTTACCACCTTTCTTGCCACATTAAGTGAATCACTGGTTGTTAAGTGAGTAACATGGCTGTTAAGTGAATCTGGCTTCTGCATGGACTTTGTCAGAAGGCCGCAAAAGCGATTCACATGACCCCAGAACACTGCAACCATCCAATACATTGCCAGTTGCCCAGCATCCAAATGTTGATCACATGGCCATGGGGATGCTGCAATGGTCATAAGTGTGAAAACTCATCACAAGGCCTGTTTTCTGTGCCCCTAACTTTGAATGGTCAAATAAGTCCAGGACTACCTGTATCGAATTTTTGCTTCAAAGAAAAAAGCCTGAAACCTTTAAAAAGGAGCTTGTCTCAGTGCTCAGAAATTCTGCCCATCATATATTGTAACACACAGGCCTCCTTCTTCTCCGGCGTTACAGTAATTGCGCTTCCTCCCTAGCAGGCAGCAAAGTGAACACGTCCCCCCTCTCCCCCCTCCCCCCTCCAGCATTAATCCAAGCCTCTCCCAAAAACATACTTGGTCTCCGCCTTCTCTGCTTAGGGTGGGGCTGCTCTATTTACCTTCTCGGTTTCCAGCGGACTCTTGTCAGCAGTAGCCACTACCGTACAGCTCTACGGAAATCAGATTAGGAGGAGGAGCCGCATCCCCAGAACTATGAAAGGAAGGCGGCAAGGCCCGAGTCCGCCTCTCGGTGGCTCTGCTGAAAAGCAAGCCCGGGCAGTTTCCCTGCAAGGGAAGAGACTCGCCTCTTCCAGCCTTCTGTTCCGACTGGCAAATGCGGCGTGCCTAAAGCCATTTCCCGAAGACACGACGGTGTGCTTTCTAACCAACAAGCCATTCGGTTTTGGGGATAACCTAGATTAAACTCGGTCTCTCGCTTTCTCTCCGGTTATCATCAGCTACTTTGCCAAGTGCTGATTGGGTTCGGCTACATTGGAAACCTGGTGCTCCCTCGTGCTTCGGGATTAGTCCCAACCTCATTGACAGGCCTTGGAGTCTATATGTTTGAATGACGCTGCAGTACAAGCGAGCACAGTGAGGCCGGTTTGTAGCAATTCCCAGCCGAACTCTCGGAAACACAACAGACTAGCTACAAAAGGAAGCATAAGTACGTCAACCCGAACGGGCTTTCCATCGGATATATAAATACGGCTTCTTCGGGTTTTCACCCACCGTTTCAAAATGCACCCCAACCTTATTCGTTTGCTGAAGCCTCAGCGGGATTTCCTTAAGCCTCAAAGTCAGGCTCGCTCATGATTGTTGGCACCCCTAAGTAGTCTCATTGATTCTAGTGACGAAGGAGCCGCTGAGTTAAGAGGCCAGAGGCCACGCCCACTCATAGCTGGCAAGCCTCATTGTTCTTTCTCTGCTTTAGGTTCAACTGCGATGTAAACATCCCGAGTAGCTGCCTGCGAATAATCCCGTTTTCTCACACTCCCCGCGTTCTGTTTAGCCTGAGATTCTATGTTGATATCACCTTCCTGAAAATGCCATACTAATTTCGTCAATTCCACTTTAAAACTAGCTGCTTCCTTACTATATGAAGTGTTCACATTTCTTCTATTTCTATTCCTAGCGACATGAAACCTGCTTCTCTTCTAATTTTCTAAAGGGTTTGTGTTTACATCTATTTTACAGAGCCCCCTCTCCCCAAACTTTGTCCTGTCTTGGAAACACTAAACAATAGGCAAAAGGACGCGACGAACAAGCGGAGGAAGAACAAAGCAGTCCGAGTTAAAACGATTTGTGAAACGATGTTCACAATGTTTAAGGTTAAAATCTTACAAAGGCGGAAATGATTGCTTTAATTCTATTCAGTTCTCGAAATTACGCTGCGATTGGAGGTCGAAAAGCTTGTGGATCGTAATAGTAAGATAAGGGTAAGAAATCTTAAAAGGGAAAAGGAGAATTAATAATTATTTAAATATGGTCCTTAAGTGGCCCAGAAATATCCCACTGACCGTGTATACATAAGAACAGGCGAAATAAAGCTTAGGAATGCAAGGAGGTGGGGAAAACGGCAGCCATTCGTTTCGAAATTAACTCTGAACTGAGCATATTTCACAAAAGAATAAAAGGGAATCACTATATTGAATGCATTTGATTCCACGACCAACTGTCTGTGCAAGGCTTGACCGTAGAAACAATCCGGAGAGCAGGAAGCCGCTAAGATTCATCACTGCCAGCGTTCAGGTGCAGTATAAAGAGAGGAGACAAAATACAAGCGCCTACGATATAATAAATAGAAGCTTCCTACCACTCACCCACCTCGGAAGATTCTCTACTCTATGCCAGAGATCCAAAATTTGTAGAGGAGTTAAAGGATAACTTCTGTAGGGTGACCTCGGCAATAATAAACCAAGGAAACCCGCCCGACTCCCTAGACGCCAATAGCCGAAAATCACGTGGCCTTCCTGGACCTGGCAAGGTCTCGCTAACCGGGCGGAAGCGCTTCACGTATAAATGGTAGCATCGAAATCGAGCCGGGCGGCTCTCGGTTTGCCAAGGCGTCAATGCCCCCCCCCCCCCAGGAGTGCATGGTTTTTCTATGCAGCCCAATTGCTCCGCAAAGCAGAGCGAGAGGGATTAGTTGATTCTGAAAGTCAATGCACAAAGAGATGGTGGAGAATGATGGAAATTGCCGGCTGCCCTCTTTGCACCTGTAACATGTTTCTAGCTACAGAAGGATGGTGACTAATCAGCCTGCCCTTTTGCTGGCTCAGTTTCAGGCGTGAAGGAGAAAGTGCGATGAAGTGTGCAAAGCCAGAGGGCCACCGAAAGGGATGATCGTCTGGCGATCTGATCTGTTTGGCTTCTGATGAAAGGCGGCGGCAAGTGAACCTCAAGAAAGTTTCTTGGTGCGTTTACCAGGAGTAACGCATCAAAAGACTATTGGCAAGGGATGTTGTAAAAGTTAGTGCGCATAAAAACGTAACTATTCTCCTCACGTGTAAGTTGAGGCACCTATACTCCAAGAATGTGAGACTTGACTTCCCCCTCCCAATGCAAACTTGGAATTTGCATAAACTTTTCCTCACAGTTCAAGTAAATGCCGAAAGTAACAATAAGTGTGCAGAATATATTCCTCTCTTTCAGGATAATGAAAGAGGATCATAATGCACATAGATTCTGTGACAGTGTAATCAGCATGCTTATAGATGTAACACATTGAAAGCCACATTTCTTAAAACAGAGTGATGTTTTCTTGGGACTTTTCGAAAGTTCTGCAGTTTTCTGCTGTAGCGGCTTGTCATACTTTGCCAGCGGCCGCCTGCTGGAACAGAAGCTCACAAGTAACCGAGCAGCGCCTTCTCCGAGGGCTGCCTTCGCAAGTTTACAATAGCTTAGGTCTACGCACGCATGCGCAGTCGGGAGCCCACGGCGTCCCCAGTTCCGCTGCGCAGGGCAAGGAGAGGAAGGCGGCTTTGGGTACAACCGACCATGCTGGGGGGCGGGGCCTCGTTGGAAGCGACTGCCAGGTTTGGCTGAGAAGGCAAATGGGCTTGGTCGGGGAGTGAGCGGCAGTGTTGCCTGGACTGGAGCGAGCGGCCGTTGCCCGGCGAGAGCCCCCTCCACTCCTCGCTTCCCCGGCTCCCATTCCCCGGAGCGGCCGCGGATGAAGATGGAACCTTAGCAACTGGGACCATGTCGGAAGCAACTCGGAGCCTTCTGCAGCGCTGGGGCGCCAGCTTCAGAAAAGGGACCGACTTCGACTCCTGGGGGCAGCTGGTGGAGGCGATCGACGAGTATCAGATGTGAGTGGGGGGTGAGTGGGCGGGCGGCGGCAGCTTCAAAGGGTCGGGCTGGCTGAAGGGGGAGCTGCTGAAGGCGAGAGCGGGAGGTGGGGGGGAAAAGCCCCTGGGTGGGGCGAGAAGTTGGGGTTCAGGCACCCGTGGGGCTGGGTGCGGGTGGCGGGTCTGGGCGGAGTCCCGACGGGGTGACCTGGAGGGCAGGCAGGCGCTACAAAGCCTCTGGGTGGGGCGAAGGGCAGCTGCAGGCGGCCGGGGGCGAAGGGGCTGCTCCAGGAAGACCGCAAAGGGGAGAAGGGGGTTGTGCGAGGGTCCCTCTGGTCGTAAATACTTCGCGCTGGAAGGCTTTTGTCTGGCGCGAAAGGTCTATGGACGAAGGAAAGGCTCTGCGTCGAGCCTACAGAATTGGGGAAGGGTCGCTCCCATCACTGCCCCATGTCTGCGTCTAAACATAAGATGCAGAGGGGAGGATGCTGAGGCGCTTGCTGTCGATCTGCATCTAATTGCTGCTTTGAAATGCAATGTGTTGGGGTGGGGTTTTTTTTTAAAGATAAACGGCAACAAAATGATTCTGCTAATGTTGTTATGCGGCTTCCCCAGGCTCTGAACGTTTATTTTTCTTAGGTTGGGCAGCTTTGGGATATCTGACGGAAGTTTCGGCCTTGGAAGCCACCTGTTGTTTCTAGATCATTAATCTGAACCTTGGATTCTTTCAGGGTCATCTCTAGCACAACCAGAACCAGATGTATAATGTTAGTACAAGTGGGAAGGAAAGAGATTCTGTGGATTAATTGCTTCTGTTTCTATGATTTAAAATTGGGCATTTGGTAGCTTTAGTCCCATTCCTAACAACTGATAATAAACCTATGTTTCCCTATAGTATTTGGCTAGTTTTTATTGAACTGCCACATGAGGATATTTTGTAACATTAATAGCTTGTTAGGAAGCAATTAATCTATTGTCTATTGCCAAATGTTGCTTTTGAAAAGTTCCATGGTTTCAGAAACCTCGTGGTTGGGGAAGGAATTTAGCTGAGAGAAAGAACTTGGCTCTTGGGAGGAAATTAGTACCATTATATATCATATTGAATAGTTGATATCCATTAACTCTTGTGCTTTCAGAAAGTACAAATTTGTTTTATTCCCAACAGGAAAGTGTCCCACCCTAAATGGCAGTTGAGGAGCCACTGTTGTATACTATTTTTTTGTTTGCTGAAGCTATTCCAAGACCTCCAAGACTAACATATGTTATGTTACAACATCAATGCACCTACTTCTGACTAGAGCATAGCGAGTGCGCTTATAGCCCTGTTGGCTCAGAATTGTAAAATTATATTGCAAGTGTCTAATAAAAGATCAGGCATTTATATTTAACTTTTATAGATTAACAATAACCAGAGTAATTAGGAAACAAAAAAAATTCATTTGTTGCTTTAATTAAACTGTAAAAAGATTAAGCCGGGAGGTTAGTTACTGAATGTTTAAATGTTTATAGCATTTCCCTTGCCCGTTCAGTTGGAATGTGCAACATTGTGAAGTCTTGATCTATAATTGTATGCATTTCTAAGAGCTTTACTGGATCAAGGCCTAAGCTTCTATTATATAGTGTCATAATATAGCTAATCAGCCAGTTGGTAATGTCTCTTTTCTACTGCTGATCTCTAACTGGAATTTAAAGCATTTTCATTTTGGTGGTACTATGGCTACATCAGCTAGTAGGCATTGAAAGCTATATCTCTGAATTTAACCAATCCCTTTTAAACTGCTTGTAACTGCTGGTCACTATTACATCTGATATTTAGCATCTGTATGATACTTAAATTTAAAGCATGGTCTCCATTACATTTCCTTAAACTATATTGCCTTATCAAAAAGTGGCACTGTTGTTTTATAAAGATCACATTTTAATTTGCATGCTATTTCTGAAAAAAGATTGCAGTAGTTTTCAATATAAAAACAAGCAACATAACACAGGTAGTCCTCAACATATGACCATAATTGAGCCCAAAATTTCTGTTGCTAAGTGAGACATTTGTTAAGCGAATTTTGCCCCATTTTACGACCTTTCTTGCCACATTTGTTAAATTAGTAACATGGTTGTAAAATGAATCTGATTTCCTCATTGACTTTGCTCATCAGAAAGTTGCAAAGATGATCAAATGATTCTGGGACACTGCAATCATAAATATGAGTCAGTTGCCAAGCATCTAAATTTTGATCACATGACCATGAGGATGCCGCAATGTGTGAAAAATGGTCATACGTCACTTTTTTCAGTGCCATTGTAACTTTGAAAGTCACTAAATGAACTGTTGTAAGTCGAGGGCTATCTGTACCAGTTAGCACAATAGTAACAATATAATATTTATGTGATGAAAGATGTATGTATTTAATGCCATTTAATATAAAAATGGCATGGTTTTTCCTTGCAAAATTGCAAATTATGCATAATTCCCAGACATTCTTATAGTTGTAATGAATGACCCAATATTATTTAACTGGTTTTTTTTCCTTACATCTGAACATTTTCTTAGGTGAGGAAAAGAGACTGGTTCAAACAGCAAAACTAACAATTCTCATTATTATTAAAGGTTGTGTCCTTAGAAAGCCTAGTTTTGATGCTAGGACCCTCAATAATGGTTCCCCATTAGTAACTTAAATGTGAGCCTAAGACCATTTTCCTCTGAAATTCATGCAGAAATATTTTCAAACTAGTTTTAGTCGATATGAGTATACACATTTGTGAAAGAAAAATGAAATTTAGAAATGATAAGTTTGAAATAACTAGCCATTTCCAAGAAATACTGGGTAGTGCAATCATGTGGGCAAGTTTTGGAGTTTAAGCTAGGTCCAAGTTGTACTTTTGCAGTTTGATTCATTGTGTGCCTTTGCACAAATTGCCATCTTTCCACATCAATTTCCCATCTTACAAAAAAGATTAGTGATTTGCCTCAAGATTTGCTAACAAAGTACAGTGTCAGTAGGTAGGGGGACTTGTTAATGGAAAAATTTAGAACATTTTTTTTGGAAAAGTGATGAAAAAGTGATGAAATAGTGGGTCACAGTACTTCAGATTTAATTCCATAATGCATTTGGAATATTTATGGAGTATTAATGTAGCATCTTTGTGTAATTCTTTAAAGTAGGGGCATCATTTTCTTTGATTATGTAGCAGGTGCAGAGGATAACTATAGAACCCTAAGACATTCCTACTCGAAAGTGTTGCAGATTGGCATTATGCTTATACTCTAAGCACATTTTCTGAATTGTTTCCAAATTTCTGTATAATTGACTTATGATTGAAATACATATTTAACATATTTGCATTACGTTTTCACTTAAAATTATGACTGCAACATTCTGTGATATTAAAATATTATAACACTTGAATATTGCCAATCTACATACAACTCAAATCCTTTTCTATTAGGCTAGATAAAGTTTTCTGCATAATAAAGTTGAAAATAGTTTCTGAAAAAAATAATGTTTGCTTTCTATAAGTTTTTTTCATGACACTTTATGGAGGAAATGTCTACATTCAAATGATTAAGAACTCTTTTGGATTGATTCCCCCCCCCCCCCCCCCGTATTATGCAGCTATTAGGAACTAAAAGGTATCTGTATCTTGGCTGCCATAGCTTGCTGTTTATTTTTTTAAACATTTTGGTATAACTGTAAATAATATGCAAATAAAATTAAGGCACTCTTATATTACATATTATTGCATTTTATATCTTTATAGGATACTTTTTCTAACTACTCAGAAATGGATCCCATTAATATTAATAGTGGGCATGACACTTGCATCTAAAAGCAATAAAATATGCTTGGAATTGATAAAAGAATATGTGTGGATGTTCTCTGTGGAAATTTCATATTAAAATGTATTTTGGAAGGAGAACATTTTTTCTCTCAAAATTATAAATCTTCTCCAATTGTTCATTTTTAGGTTCAAAATTAAGTGATCTCTAACTACCATTGTTACTTTAAAGATGGTGTTTGGAATCCTGTGTGCCTGTTCTTGAAGTTAAGAGAGAAATTGAGATGGACACTTCCATTGAAAAATAGAAACCACTGGATCCGTCCTCATTGGTTTCAATCCTTTAGTCCAGCTGCGACTGTAAACCCCTTGTATAGATAACTTTTGTTTGCCTATTCTATACTTTGCCAACTTCCTCAAACTTGACAAGATTTTATATTCATATTGCATTTTCTATGTTATCATTGAGCATTGCTTATTAAAAATACTGTGTTTTCTCAAAAATAAGACAGGGTCTTATTTTCTTTTGATCCTCCAAAATAAGCACTTGGCCTTATTTTTGGGAAGGTCTTATTATTTTTGAGGTCCAGGAGGCAGTGAGCATGGTCACCTCATGGCTGCTGCTATTTTGAAATATTTGCGTGGAGGGCTTATTTTTGGGGAGGGCTTATTTTAGCACATGCGCTCAAAAGCCCAACTGGGCTTATTATCTGGGGAGGTCTTATTTTCAGGAAAACAGGGTATTGGGGCGGGGGGGAGAATGTGTTTTTGTTTCTAAGTTTATCTGAAAGCAAAGTATAAGATCGTTATCTCTATTTCTAGTACTGTCTACTAATAAATGTATTGAATAGAGATCATTTCCTCAAGTAGTTTCCTCTTTTAGTATTCTGAGCTTGTTGGTACATTGAAAGCCTATTCTGTTCTTTGTCATTTATTTAAGCTGGCCAGAGCAGGGGTATCAAACTTGATTTCATTGAAGGCTGCATCAAGGTTGTGTTTGACCTCGGAGGGGCGGTGTATGTGGCCAGAGTGGGTATGGCCAGCTCAATGTCACTCATGTCAGGGGTGCCTGTGGCAGCCCAAGCACTCTGCCAGCAAAGAAGGGCTCCTGAGCTCTTGTTTCCGGCTGCAACGGCCTCCTGCAACCCTCCGCCAGTGAAAACGGAGCTCTTCCTTGCTGTACATGAAGTTTAGAAAGAATATCATGATAAAATTTAGGAATTCCCTGTGGTCAACATTGAATACTATAGAAGTAGTTTTTCAAATCTCTATCTTTAGAGAAGTCTTAATCAGCTTTTTTTAATTATGCCATCCATTTGCGTTATAGAGGATTATAGAAGATGTAAGGAGATAATGTCATTTGGCCAAATCATTGTATGCTTTATTATTATTCTGCATGTATGAAACTCAAGTTGGTAAATTTCAGTAATTGTGGATGTTTTATGGAAGATTATTGCTGTTATTGCTGTTCTGTTTTGACGAGTTATGAGGGTTTTTTAAAGGAACCAGGAATACATGTAGAAAATCATTACTTTTGGGGTGTAACTCTTGGAGGTCTCATTACTGGGTGTTAAGGTCATTGAACATACAAACAAGTGAATATTTGTCTGTGATTATTGTTTGTGTGTATGTAAGGTCAGGTCAGTCTTGACCCCTGTTGACTACCTGGATTAGTTGTTGCAGTTTTTGTGGAAAGATTTTTCAGAGGTAGCTTGCTTTTGCCTACTTCCTAGTGATGAGAGTGACCAGCCCAGAGTCATGCAGCTGATTTTGTGCCTCATGATCATCTGGTTTCTAGTCTGGTATCTTAACCACTACAGCAAAGTGGTTCTTTGTGGTTAGCTAATGGATATCAGTCTTTGTTTTTTCCAGATTTTAAAACTTGGAGAGATGAAGCTTATTCCAGGAGGCAAGCAAATAGAGATGTATGACTTCAGTGATGCGTCAAACAAATGGCAATGGGGAAATAAAGTGGTGAAAGGGGGAAAGTGCCCTAAAAACCCACAGAATAGTTTGAATTCTTGCTTGTATAGTTCTTGAAAAAGCATAGAGCTCTAGATTACCTTAAGATGTTTATGCCAAATGTGTATTTAAAAGCACATTCTGTTGAAATCAGTGGGATGCACTGCTTCATTATTTGCTTTAAGGGAGATCAGCTGTAAAGCCAAATATAAAGGGATATATATGATGTGTGTTGATCTTACATGGGTCTCTAAGGAAAAATAATTTCAACTGATCTGTCAGCTTTTATGCAGCAAATATATTTTATATATTAAACAATATTAAGCTTCAGGTGAGGGAATGAGGTTATGTTTGTTTTAGTGTTTTGATGAATCTCAAACAACCCAATCTATGCATGTTAAAAATTAGGTTTGAAAGATCACATCTAGTCATGTCACCAGACGGAGACTGCATTGGTCGCGTTGGTGGATGATCTCTGGAGGGCCAGAGATGGGGGTTGCTCCTCCATCCTGGTCCTATTAGACCTCTCGGCGGCTTTCGATACCATCGACCATGGTATCCTATTGCATCGATTGGAGGGGTTGGGGGTGAGGGGCACCGTTTTGCGGTGGTTCTCCTCCTACCTCTCTGGCCGAGTGCAATTTGTATTGGCAGGGGGGCAGAGGTGGACCTCGAGGCCGCTCTCTTGTGGGGTGCCACAAGGGTCGGTCCTCTCGCCTCTCCTGTTCAATACATATATGAAGCCGCTGGCCGAGATCATTCGTGGGTTTCGGGTAGATTACCATCTGTACGCGGATGATACCCAGCTGTACATCTCTACCCCAAACCACCCCAACGATGCTATCAAAGTGATGTCCCGGTGTCTGGAAGCCGTACGGATCTGGATGGGAAGTAACAGACTCAAGCTCAACCCGTCCAAGACTGAGTGGCTGTGGCTACCGGCGCCCCGGTTCAACCAGCTTACTCCATCACTGGCCATTGGGGGCGAACGTCTGGCCCCCGTGGATCGGGTACGCAATTTGGGCGTCCTTCTGGATACCCGGCTGTCCATGGATGACCATGTGACAGCCGTGGCCATGGGGGCGTTCCACCAGGTTCGCCTGGTGCGCCAATTGCGTCCCCTATTGGACCGGAGCGCCCTTCGCACAGTCACTCATGCGCTTGTGACGTCCCGGCTAGACTACTGTAACGCTCTCTACATGGGGCTCCCTTTGAGATGCACCCGAAGGCTGCAGCTGGTTCAGAATGCGGCTGCGCGGGCAGTCTCGGGAGTCTTTAGCTACTCCCACGTAACACCTCTCCTGCGCGGGCTACACTGGCTGCCTGTGGCTTTTCGGGTGCGTTTCAAGGTGTTGACCGTCATCTTTAAGGCGCTCCATGGCACAGGACCTAGTTATTTGCGGGATCGTATCCTGCCCCATACATCCCTTCGGCCGATTCGCTCACACAGAGAGGGACTCCTCCGGGTGCCGTCCACTAGGCTGTGCCAGCGGGCGACGCCTAGGGGAAGGGCCTTCTCTGATGGGCCCGACCCTCTGGAATGACCTTCCCCCCGACATTAGAATGACTACGGATCTCCGCTCCTTCCGTCAGAAACTTAAAACCCACCTATTCCAGCTAGCCGGCTTGGCCCAATTCCACCTTTCCCACCTCAGTTTTATCTAAATTTTTAGGATTGGTTTTAGGGTCTGTTTTTAATTTTTATAAATTCGTACAGGGGTTGTTTAATTTGATTTTTAGCTATGTATATGATTGTTTGTATGTTTTAAAATTTATTCCTGTACACCGCCCCGAGTCCCTCCGGGGAGAGGGGGCGGTCTAGAAATCTAATAAATTATTATTAATTATTATTATTATTGCTTCATATTCCTGTCACCAAGTAGTTTTTCAGGTATCTGTATTGTAACGTTCCCAGTTTGGAAGAGGGAGAGATTTTTGGATAATGCAAGTTGTTGATATTGGGAGTAAATAACTTGGAATCTCAAGAAGTATAGATGTTTATTTCCTTGTCCAGATGTATTTTTTACATCTCTGTATAAAGCAGTGCTTCTCAATTATTTTCTGTCATGCCCCCCCCCCCTAGGAAGAAGAAAACATTTTGCGCGCCCCCGCGCAACTGTAAATAGTATCATTTGTCTATAAAATTGTTATAAGTACACCTCTGCATAACACTGTATCCTTATTAAACACCTCTTATTTTATACAATAAACATTTATCCATAAGTAATTCATCGCAATTCTGTGAGAAAATGATGAGAAATGCAGTAAATATCTTATTTTTAAATTGGTAACAAGGGCCCTACAGAATGAAATTCAAGGTTTATCTAGAGCGGTGATTCTCAAAGTATGGTTTACCGTACTCTTTCAGGGGGATGGCGGAGTATTTTATAAATAAATATTTTTAACATTTCTCGGTTTTAATTTCTAACATACTACACGTCAGTGATATAACCTTTATACTATAAAGCAATCTAGAATCAGCATCTAGGATCAGCATTGCTTGTTATATGAAAGAATACTGTAATCAAATTACAAATGTGTTGTACAGTATTTTTTCACTTTTGTAGCAATATCACATTTCTACAAATCAGAATTGCATAGATTTGGGGGAAACAGTTTTTAGATAAAATAATGAAAACATTAATGGTTGATTTGGTCATCCATCTGTACTTTAATGCAGAAACTTTTCCTTTTTAAATGTATGGGATGGATTTAAATTTATAGAAGATGTGCTGCTATCAACAGATTTACTAAGATAGTGGATACTATAAATATGCTGGTGTTTTTGTTTTGTTCATTTTGAGAGAATTGGAAAAGATGTGGAAAATTTGAATTGCCATAGGCTGTAGTAGTTTCTTTATTTACTTTTACTTTGGGCTAAGGGCAAGATCGCCAGGGGGGCTAAGGGCAAGATCGCCAGGGCAGAATCTCCCTCATAGTCAATAAGAGTGAATATGCTCCATTCTCCATGCATAAAAAAGGACTATTGCAGGGGTGTCAAACTCATATCATCACGATGGCCTCGCATGACATATCGGGACTTTTTTCTCCTTTGCTAAAATGGGCATGGGTCTGGCCCGTTGGCTGGGAGTTTGACAGCCCTGGACTATTAGATTGGTAAATATTAAAAGTCTTGTAGAAAATAGATAAATTGGTTATCTTCTTTATTTTATAGGCTTCTTGGGATCAGAAGATACATTCTGCCTATAATTTGCTTAGTGTACTATTCAATTTATATCTCAAAATGAGTACTTTTATAATTAGAGACTCCTTAAAGACCTTAAATTATTTGTTTTCTTTACCTTCCTCCAGATTAGCAAGACATCTACAGAAAGAGGCAGTGTCTCAACCCAACAATTCAGAATTCACAGAAGATCAAAAGGTACATAATGGTGTATGTTCACTTCATGGTGAATCTATTTTTAGAAGGAATGCTTAATTTGTTTCTTGCAGTCATTTATATAATTTGCTTGTGTCGTATATGGTTTACAAGTGCTGGCTTTGTTTAGCACTTATCTGTATACACCAAATTCAGAGAGTGAACTTAATACTTCAGTTCTTTAAAGATATAAAATAGCTTACAACGAACAATACCTATTTTATTGCATTCGTATTCAATATAAATTATCTAAAAAGGTTATAATTAAACATAGTTACTTTTTCCTGCTTACTATTTATACATGCCTCCACTACACTACGTAATACATTAACATAGTTAAGTGAACATGTGAAAAAAGGGTGTTCTGAAATACCTGTTCTACATCAACTTTACAAAGAAGTATATATCACTTTTGCTGGATTATTACTTTTTAAAGAAGAGCAATTTGGTTTCTTGTCCTGAAAGCTGAAAGCTAAATATTTCAGACGACAGGTTGCCAGAAACACATTGATTCTTCTAGACAGGTTTCTTCCATCAGGAATTCAAAAGCCCAGCTTTTTTTTTTCTCAGAAGCATCTTTCTTTCATGCACAGACTGCCACATCTTGCTACTCTATTCCTCTTATGTTAGTCTGTTAGGGAATAAGGAAACAGTTAAAATTCTGCCTCTTCAATTGTGGTTGAACTGTGTCAATGATAAAATTGCTCTGATTAATATTAAATATTACTTGTGGGGTTTTATTCATATTGTTAGGCCAATTCTTCATCCTATGAACTCCTGCCCCACCCAGATCTAAACTTGTGAATTTGGAGGCTTTGAGGACACTTTTGAATGAGAAGCTGCAGCTGGAAGGTGGACATTTTTTTCCTCCCCTCCTCTCTCCCCCTCCCAGTAACATTGATGGAAAGAGCCTTTTACTTATTCTCAGGCTTTGTTGGATCTCTGCCATTAAGTAATGAATCCTCTGTGTAAAAAGTATATGATGAGATATGGGAAGAGGATTTCCCTACCTTGCCAAAATACATCCTACAAAGACATGGATTTGTTCCTTTTTTATGGGAGATGGGAGTTGTTTTACAAAATAATTGAATGTAACAGCTCTTGTGTTAATGTTGAGATGTAATCTCTGATGTATATGTTGGGCTGACCAGGAAATTATTCTTACTCTTTAGAGTAGCAAAACTTCTGGCATTTGGATGAATTAAATACTCACTCACTTCCTTCCTTTCTTCCCTCCCTCCCTCCTTCCTTCCTTTCTTCCTTCCTATATTCCCTCTGTAAATTTGACACCTTGTGTTTTTGGCACAAAGATTTTTTTTCTTTTTCTGGCCATGTGAAATCATAAAAATTCAGTTATACAGAAAGTATTTTCATTTTAGAAGGTTGTTCTTAAAAACTGATTTAAGTTTTTGAAAAGATAGAATTTCATTGAAGATATAAAATTTTGCATGAAATCTGAAATGTGTTTGCTTGTTTGGTGGTAGTTAACAAATCTAGTGATTAAGGAATTTTAAGGCTTTTTTGAAAAAATATGAAGTGGGTATAAAGATTCACTTTGTTAATTTAATGTGTTTAATAAGGTATTTTCATTAGTGAACAGTGAAGTGCCTTGTTGTGGATAGGATCACTTAGAAAAACATTACTGTAGCTGAGTCTAGCTGTAGTGTTTTAATTTTTTTAATATTTGTATTGGGTGCGGTTCCTGAGAAACAGTTGTGAATAATACTTTTTGGTATCTTGCCACAATTCAGAAGAGACTTTTACTTTAAAAAATTATCTCTAAAACTTTCAAGAAAATCTGTACAGAATACTTTCATTCTTCAACTCTCAAGTGCCTTTTAATATATCCTAAAATTTTCTGGTTCATAACAAAGAATAGTTGCCAAATTCAAGGAGCAATAATTTTTTTAAAGGCAAAAATACAATCTGTTAAGCATACTTGCTAAATTGGAAAAAGAAAGTAGGCTGAAAACTCAATTACTTTTGCTTTATTGTAAGGGATAAGTGAGTGAGAATATGATAGAGGGAAATAGTATCCTCATCCTTACAGTACATATATGAAAGTTTCTACTTTCATATATATAGATATAGATTCACAATAATGTCTGAACATGTATATCTTCATAATGGAGCCTGCTAACTGTATGGCATTCTGTTTCCTGACCTTTTATATCTGAAGTTGCATTTAAAAATGAATATATTTATGCCTGAGAGTAGGAACACAGGGAACTTTAATGTGACAAGCAGTTTTTGGGTGTAGAGTTTTGATTTATGTGTTTGCTGCCTCTAGAAGCTATGTCAAGGACTTGGTTTTCTTTTTTCTGTTCTACCTACTGTGCTCCCTCAGCCATATTGTATATCCTTAACAGTTATTTTTATTTACTTTTCATATAAAAATATTAATACAACAGGTAGCATCAAATTAATGTCTTTTCTGTGTTGCAGAAAATTTTAGCTAAGATTGCAACATGCTTGGAACTCAGGAGTGCAGCTTTGCAGGTATAATTCTGGTTTCCCTGTGATTACTGGTTTCTTTATGGGTTTCATTAAATATTAAAAGCTTAAAGAACACCTTTTGTAAAAACCTGACTCAGGGTCATGTATTCTACTCATCTTTCTGTTATGTGTGATGTATTACAATGTCTGGGTCCAAAAGAATAGAAAAATTAAGCAGTGGCTTATAATATGAATCTTAAAAAAGAATTTGACTTTGGAACAATATAAAATGCTAGTTTATACTAGTTTCTCTAATCTTTCCATTGAAGCGACTTGAAAGTTATAATACTGTAGTTATCCTCTCCCTATCTTCCACTAAGCTATGTAATATTCACAATAATATTATTACCACTTGCATTCCACCAAAGAAAAATATTTCCTATTAGCAAAGGTATATTTTGAAGCTGGTCAAGAATGAGTATAAAATCTGGATGTTCATTATTTATTTATTGCAGCCTTAACAATATATACCACTATATTCCAATACAACTCCAGAAAGATAAAACCAGAGCAGTGTTTTGCAATTACTTCGCTCCTTTCCTAATGGATGATTCCAGTCAGCAGGACGGGGAGGAGAGGAGTTTGTGGCTGCTCGCTTGTGGAATACCCTAGGGGTCACTTTCCTCCCCCTTCCACCAGCCTCTCTCCTTCCGCTTAACATTTATAAGTTATTGTTATATATCAACTGATGATCTGGGATCCAGCATCATCAATGGACTAAAGATATTCAGCTTTACATCATTATCCCAGGTCAGGCTAGTCATGAAGTACAATCCTCCTGGAGACTTTGAGATTCTGGATGGGAAAGAAGAGACTTAAACAGAATTACTGTTTGTCCACCAAGGCTCTCTGTCTGCTCCAGTGGTAACTCTATAATGGGTCCTCCTGGACTTGTGGTTTTTGCTGGAACAGCAGGTAGAAGTTGTAGTCAGGGAAGTCTTTGACTGTTGTACTAGTTGTAGCCCTATCTGGGCTAGGAGGACATTGCTACAGTGATGTCACCACCTGTTCAAACTATTGCAATGTGTTCTATGTGACTCTGCCTTTAAAGACCACTTGGAAGCGCTAGTTGGTTGAAAATGAGACAATCTGTGCCTTCTCCAGTAGGAGCACATTATACTAGTGCTATGGGCCTCTGAGATGGCACCAGGTTATCAGCAGGACCACATTCTTCCATTGCATTTGGCCCACTACATGTGATGTAATTGAAAAAAACTGCTAATGATTCCCCATTTTAGGGCAGTGAAAGGAACTGAGGTTTGGAGGCACTGGTTTTTTGGAATGGCTTCCTAGTTCAAACCAAGTTCATCTGAGGGTCTGTGAACCATGATGTCACCTTGATTATGTTAATAGGTGCTTGTGTGTGTGTGTGATGTTTTATATTCAATAAGATTGTGGAATTTTTAATTATTTATGGTCACACATTTTTATCCTTGTACACTACAAAACTGCCACTATTTAACTGTTGTAACTCACTAATACATAGCAATGAATAATAATTGCAGATGTTAAATGCTATTTTTCTTGTAGTCTACACAGTCCCAGGAAGAATTTAAGCTGGAGGATCTGAAGAAACTAGAACCAAGTAAGTATTTCCCTTTCTTTAATTAAAAAAGTATTAAAGGAATGCCCCCACCAGAAAAATGGATTTTACTAATCTGTATAACTTCAGATTTTATGCAACAGAGTGCCTTTTCCTTGCAAATAATTACATTATTCTTCAGGAAACTCACTTTACATAGTATCTTTTTTATATTAGTAAAGTCTTAAAGGTTCCTGTGACTACTCCATTTTACCCTGGGAATATAGTCTTTTCCAGTAGTTTCTGCAATCATGATTGAGTTTTTTAGTAAAAGAGTTTGGGATGTTGCTATCAGAATGGGTTAATTGGCAAAAGGATTGCCACAAATTGCTTGGGGGATCATTGCCTGAGCTTTATTGGTAGATATAGGAAGCACTATCAGTTGTTTAATTATCAGCATTTGAGAATATCTGTTTTTCCTTTGTTGGCAGAGGCTGTTCCAACTGGAAAAGCAAAAGGCATGGCATTTATTTTGCCAATAGCTTAGAAACATAATTTATTTTTCCAAGTATATGTACTATTGCTATGAGTTTATTATTATATATACACAGACACATACAATGTACTTGGTATAAGTGAGAACTATCATTCTATGTATTTCTTAATTGCATATGAATTAATTTGTTCCTGCACAATATTAGCCATAGATATTGCCTAAATTAAATTTACCCTTTCAAGACAGACATCTCTGTCTTCTAAAGATAAAATAAATTCTAATAATGTTTTTCTCTCCAGAATAATGTTTACTTAATAGGAATAGCATTTAGACTTATATACTGCCTTCACAGTGCTTTACATCCCCTCTAAGTGGTTTACAGGGTCAGTATATTGCCCCCAACCATCTGGTTCCTCATTTTATCAACTTTGGAAGGATGAAAGGATGAATCAACCTTGAGCCAGTGAGAATCAAACTGCTGGCAGTTGGCAGAATTAGCCTGCAATACTGCATTCTAATCCCCGTTCCAGTATGTTTCATATAGAAGTCTCATATTTAACATTTGCTAATTTAAGTAATCTTAATAATGTATGGAAAAATATAATAAGGACTTACTGTTTTCTTACTATGACTATAAGGATTAAGCCCTACTCCTTTTCTATAACTATAAAATAACTATTTCATATAACTATATAAGAATTTTGATGGTAATTATTACTGTCTTTTCTTATAGTTTTAAAAAGTATTCTTACCTATAATAAAGAATTTCCCTTTGATGTTCAGCCTGTTCCACCAAGGTATGGAAACATTGCATGCAGAAAGAAACTATGTCGGAAATTGCAAATTTTTCATATATCAAAGGGTCAGTAGCTTTTACCAGTTACTGGATCCTATAGCTCTTTATTGGTATATTTCAAGTTTTATTTATATCTTTTATAAAAGAAGTTAGAAGTCACTTCATTTGTATACTGTTTTTCTATAGCTTGTTTTCTGCACTCCTTTCTCTGAATTTCTCTTTAATGTTTCTCTTTGTGTATCCTTCTTTCTGACTAATTACATTTGTTCGTTTTTGTCTTCGTGTTCTATAAAAAATGTTGCAAAGTTATATTTTTAAAAATGCAAAATATAGACCTGTGGAATGTAGAAGTTTTGAAATTCAATTCTAAGCTTCTGATACTTGAATGGAGGCCATAAATATAGGTAGTCCTTGACTTACAGCCAAGATTGAGCCCAAAAGTTTTGTTGCTAAGCGCTAAGTGACTTTTGCCCCATTTTACAACCTTTTTTGCCACAGTTGTTTAGCGAATCATTGCAAATGTTAAATTAGTAATACGGTTAAGTGAATCTGATGCTCCCATTGACTTTGCTTGTCAGAAGGTTGCAAAAGGTGATCACATGACTTCACGACCCTACAATCATCATAAATATGAACTAATTGCCGAGCATCTGAATTTTAATTACAGCAGGGGTGTCCAAACTTGGGAACTTTAAGACTTATGGACTTCAACTCCCAGTATTCCCCAGCCAGCATGACTGGTTGGGGAATTCTGGGAATTGAAGTCCACAAGTCTTAAAGTTCCCAAGTTTGGACAACCCTGGATTACAAGATTATGGGGTGGCTGCAAAGGTCGTAAGTGTGAAAAAGGCTCATAAGTCACTTTTAAAGTGCTGTTATAACTTTGAACGGTCACTAAATAAACTGTTGTAAATTGAGGACTACCTGTATTCCCAGTATTATATTCTGATACACTGGCAATGTCAATCCAAGTCAGTTTTCAGTTTCTCTATGATGTTTCCCTTTTTAAAAAGAAAAATATTAGCACCTGGTGAAGAGGAAGATTTAGAATTTGAAGAAGATGAGGAGGAAGGTGGAGCTGGAGCAGGATCTCCAGATGCATTTCCTGCCAGAGTCCCAGGTAAGAGGCCAAACTGAATCAAATGCAGTTATCCAGAAGGGGGAAAAATGAGAATGTTAGAATTACAGTTAGAAACAGAGAATGCAAGGACTGGAAGGGACCTTGAAGGTAATTTAATCCAGTCAGGAATTCACACTTACAGTCGTCTAGCCACCACTACTTCCTACTATTAGATTTTTTTTCTGTTATCCAATTAAAATCTATTTCTTGTACTTTAAATCCATTGTTTCTAGTTTTGTGTTCTGGAAGTTTTGCCCCATTGTCTGCAGATATTTGAAGATAGCTGTCAGATCTCTGTAAAGTTTTCTGTTTCCAGGTTAAACATACCCAGCACCTTCAAATGTTCCTCATAGGTTTTTCTTTTCCAGGCTCCTTTTCTCCAACCATATGCAAGAGTTAGGGGGTGGGGGTGAGGGTGGGATCTGCAACTGGATGTTTGTTTGTTAAACCTCTTTCTGAATAAAGAGCAGGTCAGCATGCCCCTGCTATAGTGCCTATGTGCTAAGATTTTATGAGATGCCATTATTGTTAGCTGAACTAAAAACTGTTGTCCCTTATCATCTGGAGGACAGAGAACAAAGCAGAAACATGGGAGTTTTCTTAGAAAAGCCTGGCAATATCAAGGACACTTGCTTTGTGAAAATCTATACTAATTTTGTCAGCTCCCAAATTCAGATAGGCTTTGAAGTTTACCATTTTATCAATGCATGATCCCTATGGAAATTGGTGCTTCATATTTATTTATTTACTATTAGCCAGTGGTTAAATAAGTTTATTTATTATAGATCTTTACTAAGCAGAAAAAACGACAACATTTAAGCATGGCTAATGTGCAAACCCAGGAAAGGCATGGCTTCCCTGAGAGGTACTAACAGGTGCAGGGAATGCATCCTACACTCACTCCCAAGCTCCTTTTTCCTTTTTTGAATCCTAATTTCTGATAATTTAAGTTAAGTGCCAAATTGAGTTAATCGGGGCTACATGCTGGCATGGATAAGGCAAAAAAACATGAGTGATTTTTTTTAAAAGAGAGGGGCTCTATGTTGGTGAATATTACATTTCATCTACAATTCCCCCCTCCCACCCGAAAATATACCCCATGCAACAATCGTGGTTTAAAAGTAGCCCCAGTTGTGCATTTTAACAATTCCTTAAAAAGCTCTGGGAAGGAAAACCTGTTATTTGCAATAAGTTCCTGATTAAAAAAAATAGGTGCCTCTTTAGACTTGAAGTAAAAGCCTGGTGTGGCCAGGGACAGTGTGATATTTCTTTTAGTCATTCTTAGTCACTAGAGCTGGAGTTTTCAAACTTGGTTTAAAAGCTTGGGGATGTGGGGGATGTGAAAGCACTAAAATTGACCAATTTTGGACAGCAGTAAATGGTTTTTAGGAAGTGACTGAAATAAGTGACATAGTTCAATCTGACAATAGCCTTCTGCCAGTGAAACATCACTATTTGAAGTCAATACCCCTTGCTTTGTACTTACCAAATCTATTCAGGAGGACTGGTAAGATCTTTAAGATCTTATGAAGCTAAAAGTGGAAGAGTTGATTAACTTTATATTGGTTCTGTTGAAAGTCCATTTATGTAATATTAGATTTAGCACAATAATCCCTTTCATTACATTATATGATAGTCACATTTTTCTACAGTATGTTCATTGCCATGTCTGAAATAAATAAACTTCCAACATAAGCTTAAGTTCCAAGAAATCCTGTTTTGGGATATATTCATGTATTACACAAGTAGACTTTTCCCATGAACCAGCACGCAACATTCAGTTTCCAGATAAGAATAATTGAATACAGTCCTGACATAAGTATGCCGATTAAAGTGGATGAATAGAATTTTGTAATAGTTGAAATGCCATGGTGCTGAGATGATGCCATTTAAAAATGAACTTTTTGATAGCTTACTCATTATGGTACTAGATTTAGGAAACTGTTTTGCTGACATTCTAGCTTCCATTGTATGTACTTCATTGTACAATCTGTTTCTTTTCACGGATCCCATATTGCATTATTTTGCTGCCTAATCATTCATGGTCTTGTCTTATCTTCTACTTGCATGGCTCCATTGTGTAACCATGTGCTACATCATTCATCTAACGCAGGAACCAATGAAGGTATGATAATGTTCTAATGTTAAAAGTTGCTGTTTATTAAGATAATCATATTGCTCTTATTTTATTATTTAACATTGTAAATATGAAAACTTCTTTATGCTAAAATCTGTCATCTAACTCTTCCCCCCCCACCCCAAATAAATGGTGGATGATGAATGCCCATCCTATATGCACAGAATCAAATTATACAAGTTTCTGAAGTGCTTTTGATATGGTGACAATCCATCTTTTAAAAGATCAGTTGGCATGTGTGGAGATTGTAGAAAGTTTTTTCTATCACAAATGCAAGCTTACTTTAATACACTATACTAGTTCATGCAGATTTGTACTCATGTATGTGACATACTGTGTATGTCAAGAGTGAGCAGTGATGTTTTGGACTTTCATTCCCAGGGCTCCAGCCATCGTAGCCAGTGGATTGTAGAACTAGTCATCTGGTTTTTATATCTTATGTTCCAGCAATGGTGCTACTAAAGAACATCCGTTACACCATTTAAAAAAGCAAATGTCCCTTTTAATAAAAAAGGTTGTATGGTACCGGACTTTTGCTGTGTTTATTGTTCACAGTAAAATTTAAACATTCTAAGTTTCAATGTCTTTACCCATGTCTCACCTGAATATCATTAGTTAAATACAATAAGTCTAAAATATCTGAAAGGTAATTTACATTGCCTATCTCTGGATTGTGGGGTACTATAGACTTTGACAATAATTCTGCATTTGGCTTTTACTCTTCAACAAATTGGTATTTAGCAAGTGGTTTTAGTCTAATATATTCAAAAAGAAAAGCCTTATATCTATTTTTGGCTCTCTCTAAGCTGCTAACTACTTGTCTTGTCATGATGCATATCTTTCCATGCTTATTTGCTCATGCAATTCAGCTGACAAATTATTTGCACAGAGAATTTAATAGATAATAGTTCCTTGACTTTTCTTGTTCAACTATGAAAAGGATCCTACTTTTCCAGGATGCTGTAATTTACAATCAGATCATATGAATAAATTATGCCAGAGATTGTGTCTTATGATATTGTTATGAGATATCCTTTTGTTGACAGGATTAATAATGAGAGAGAATGAAAGTATTAAAAATGCTGAATGACTTTATTATTCTGGTCTATTTTTTCCCTCAGGTACTTTATTACCCAGATTACCATCTGAACCCGGGATGACATTACTAACTATCAAAATAGAGAAAATTGGTCTTAAAGATGCTGGGCAGTGCATTGATCCCTATATCACAGTTAGTGTGAAAGGTAGGTATATTTTTGTTAATTGATTTGGCTAGGCATGTAATTTTGGTCCTTTTTATCCAAAATTAGCTAGAACTGAATTGGCAAAATATTCCACTAAGTCAGGGGTGTCCAAAGTTGGCAACTTTAAGACTTGTGGACTTCAACTCCCAGAATTCCCCAGCCAGCAGAGAGCTGGCTGGGGAATTCTGGGAGTTGAAGTCCACAAGTCTTAAAGTTGCCAACTTTGGACACCCCTGCACTAAGTAATCAGCATTTAGAGTTTAAAATATTGACATTTGTCATACGGGATTTCTTTCCCCCATGGAAATTCTTCAACATGCTGTCTTTCCAGAACTGCCTTATCTTGACTCTTTGCAAGACTTAACACGTGAAAACTCCTGTGTTTTTTAAATTTTCTAATGATGAGTCACTTTGATTTAGCATATAGAGTTCTTGAAATTTAATCTTCCATTTACATATCAGCTAATTTAAGACAATTTTTATAGCCCAACTTCTCCTGAATAGTGAAAGGTACAGTTAGTCCTCAATCTATTACCATTAAGTTAGTGTCCATTGTTTGTTACAATAGTCCTGAATGAACGTTGATTACGGTGAGTTCTTAAGAGTTTTGGCTGTCCCAGCACAGCCTCAGTCACGTTATCATGATCTGAACGCTTGATAACCCATTTGCATTTATGATCAATTGTCAAGCACTATGCAACCATGGTGCAATGTTCCCTACTGGCTTCCCCAGAAAGGCAGAGGGGAAACTGGCAGGGAAAATAACAAATTGCTGGTTAACTGTATCCCACCTGCGCTCTCTCTCCTAGCCCTCCTGTGCATCTTCTCTCAACCATTCTCTGCCCACAATGCACTCAGGGCTGAACCCACACATCCTTTCCAACCATGTGGCACCTCTTACACACCCTCCCCAATCTGTGCCTCTCGTGCACTCAACTTGCACCAAACGTATAATTCTGCCATGTCTCAACGCATACCATCCCCCGCATTGCCCTCTATTGCACCCTATAGCACCTTCCTCAACTTGTGTGGCACCTCTCACACACACCTTTGCACCCTGTTTGATCTGGGCATCACCTCCCACACACCTCATTCACCCTTCTCAGTAGCACCTCACTCCCTTCTCCACTTGGCAGCATCCACTTATTTGTCTGCCAGGCTTGTACCTTTTCCTGTCTGATTTTGTTTTTGGAAAGCTGGGAGGAAGGTGCCTCACCTAATGACCATGGGATTTAGTTAAGAATGGCATCCGGGCCCTTCAGAGATTGCCGTTACTAAGCAATGCCATTGTTTAATGTTGGAAATTCCGGTCCCAATTGCTGTTAGAAGTCAAAGACTTCCTGTATTAAAAGATTTGCATCCCTCTTTTTTTAACACACACACACACACACACACACACACACACACACACACCCTTTGTTAAGAAATTGCTTTTTGGCCACGTTGCTTCAAATAGGAAATTCTAGTCCAAATTGACATTGCAAGTTGAAGACTATTCATATTAACTGGTTTCCATCCGCTATTTTTTTAAGGAGCTTTGGGTAAAAGTTGGGTTTGTCCTAAGTCTACTTCATTTCTGTTCATGAAATGTTCCTCTAGACTTGACACATGGTCAAGTCTCTATTGTAAATACCAAATATTTTATCACTTTGGAAAGCATGTGTCACCTTTCTCAGAGAATGTGCACTAGGAAGGCCAAATAGGCGATGTTACTTTACTATAATCACACCACAGTATTGTTTACTCATGATCACTACCATGTTTTTGGAAGTGACATTCCTGTAAGGAATCTTGTGTAAAGATATTGTTTGAACTGTTCACAAAAAGAAACAATATTTTCCTTTGTAACACTTAGACTGTTAGATCATGAATGTAATGACCCTGGGAAGTACTCCTTGTTCAATATATCAAATGTCACAACAGTTTTCCCCGTTTAATGCTTAAATTTTATTCTTGGGACAGATCTCAATGGGATAGATCTTACACCTGTACAGGATACCCCAGTTGCTTCAAGGAAGGAGGACACTTACATTCATTTTAATGTGGACATTGAAATTCAGAAACATGTTGAAAAATTAACAAAAGGTTTGTGGCATGAAGATTTGAAAATCATTTAAACTGCGATCAATAGACAAAGCATAATTTAGATCAATAACTTGGAGAGAAGACAGTTGTGCTATCTCCAGAAAAATGTGGTTATCCCATAGTGCCTTAACCAAACAACTCAAAACTTTTTAAAGATGTTATTTATGATTTGGGATGGGGACAGATCAAAAGACAATGGCTTCAAAGTTCTTAAGTTGATTCTTTGCAAAGGTTCAGAATCTTCAGTGAGGATCATTTTTCTTCAAGGCAGTTCTAACAATATTGTATTAACTATGCTAGTCAATAAAGAAGTACAGTGATATAATTTGAAGACTGTTTTAGATTTTTTTTCCTCCTGCCTTTCAGGTGCAGCTATTTTCTTTGAATTTAAACACTATAAACCCAAGAAAAGGTTCACGAGCACAAAGTGCTTTGCTTTTATGGAGATGGATGAAATTAAAGCTGGACCAATGGTTATAGAACTGTAAGTAAGTGTGTGCATGAAACACAACAAACAATGCATTTCAGAACATCTGCTAAATTCTTTCAGATCAGTCATGATTGGTCAGAAACAAAACTTGGAATGTTTTGGTAGTCCCAGGCTTTTTGGTGCAAATCAAATTGGGGGTGATTTTAATGGAGCAAAAATGACAAAATTACTATGTGATCTTCTGTGATCATCAGTGGCCCATGGGTCCATCCACCTGCCTCCTATCTTCTCAGTATCTTCTCTCTCCACTCCAGTTGTTGCTATCTACATGCCCCATTGCCAAGAAAATACCTTACATACTGTTGTACTTTCCCCAGAGCTTTTTATTTCAATCCATATTCAGAACAAAACATTTGTTTTATTCCATGTACAGCCAAAATTTGAGTTTTAGTTGAGGTATGGACTGCCCAAAAACAAAAATTGCATGCATATCTCTAAATGTCAGTAAAATTTTGCCTAAAGCAAGCATCCGTATTTGCTATCATACAAATGGTTATGGTTAAAAGTCAGGAAAATAGTGCACTTCATTAACTTTCTTCCTGAATATGAAGAGAAATGCTAAGCTTCCATAATGCTTGATTTGTATATTATTTTATGATGACTGAGAAATATCTTAGCTTTGAACCCAAATAAAAGTGTGCATGTTTAAAAGATCTGAAGAAGAGTCCGTCCATCCGTCCTCTCCAAAATGTAATATTCAGAATAGATATTAGATTATGTTTGTGATTCTGAAACCATTTTAACTGTTTTGGCTTAATTTAGAAGAAAAACCGGTAGACAGAAAAGTGAAAGAATGATTATCTGAATAATTAATATAGAACAAATTTTGTTTTATACCAAACAGGTGCCACTGAATTTAAATGGGACAATAATTGTGGAGGTACAAATTAGGATTAAGAATCGGATTCGTTTTACCTAGCTTCTCAAATTATACAAAATCCTTTTAAGTAAGAAAAGAAACATCTGGGGTAGGTTCCTAAACAGCATTAAGATTAATTCTGATATTTACTATTTTTTATCATCATAGGTACAAAAAACCCACTGATTTCAAGAGGAAGAAACTTCAGTTGTTGACCAAGAAGCCACTTTATCTTCATCTTCATCAAACACTGCACAAAGAGTGACTTTTGTGAACTGAACCACTTGCCACAAAATCATAGTAGCTGCATATGTAGCACTTGTCTTTCAGGAGGAAGAAAGAATTGGATGCATTTACCTTGTGGTCACAAATGACCATCAATGCTGCACCAGCAGTGGATCAGCAGCCACACTCTGCATCCAAGCCCAGTCTCTTTGGAATGTATATTTTTTATCTCAGATGTTCCAAAGTGTGTTGCAAGTTTTTCATAAATGGGCCGGTTATTAAGTTCAGTTCTGTAACTTGATTTTTACAGTTATATCAGAACCCTTAATTAAAGCAGTTGAAGAATCCTCATCTGCCGAACCTTAATACAGCAATAAAGATATGCCAGTATCAAAAAACGTTTAATCTTCTACTGTATTTTGTTAGTATCATTTTACTAAGTTCATTAAATTTATAACGTATTATTATCATTCGAGTTTAATTATATAAAATGTCAAAAAGACACTTCCACCATCACCACCCATATGTTGCATCCATTTTTTTAAAAAAAAAACTTGTTTTTCTCAAGATTGGAAATTGCCAGTCATAAAATGAGTTATGGTTGTTCTGAAAGTTAGTAAACTCATTACAGTTGGACTTCAGCTTACAACGGCAATTGGGCTCATAATTTGCCATTGCTAAATGATTCAGTAATATAGTTGTGCAATGTCACATTACCACCTTGCTTAACAATGGCAGTCCAAGTTGTCCTGGTTATTGTCATTAAGGAAGGACCTCAGGTGACCTTGACTTCCAACTTCCTGCCAGCTTTTCCATTGACTTTGCTTGTGGGAGACCAGCAAGAAACTTCAGAAATTATGACCATAGCTCACTGTAACATAATCATGAGCCAAGAACCTGGATCACAATCATGTGGCCATGGGGGCAATGCAATGGCCAGAATAGCAAGGGTCCATCGTATAGTAAGTTTCATTTATTCAGTTCTGTCATAATTTTGAACAGTAGCTGAATGAATGCCTGTACATTAGTTCCAGATAATTTCAACTACTATAGAGTTTTACTATTGGGAATAGGTTAATACTCATGGTTTAATTTTTTAAAGAAAAACTGAGTGATTATAAAAGAAATGAATCCATCCTAAATTGCTCTAAGAAAAAATGCTGAACTAAGCTTCAGGTTTCTAAGTTTATACTGCATTATGTGCATAGAAATCCTCTCTACATGAAGGGGATGTACAAATGTCATGAATTATATATATTCTGGATATTAATATCTGACAAATACATCTTAAACAAGGCTGTACCTTTCATGGTTATAATTAATTCTGTACTGGAATAAAAGGCACTGATTATTAATAGTAATATATCATTTACTACAAACCAATTTCCTAACATTGGCAAGTTTAATAAGCATAGACTTCAACTCCCAGAATTCCTGAGTCAGCATGCTTGGCAGCAATAATGGAAAGTTTAAGATATCCACACATCTTAAACTTGCTGAGGTTGGGAAACACTGATTTAAGCTACCTATTTCAAATCTCTATTCCATGCAAGAATTCAAATTAAGGCATCAAGTTACACTGCTGATACTTGAACTTACCAACTGAAGCCTATCATGTCAGTACCTGATTCTGCCATCGAACAGCTCTATTTGATTTTTTTAAAACATTCACCAGAAATCAATATTCTGATAAGTTAAATCCATTACTTTACAAACTCCGCTCTAGAATATAGAACAGGATGTCTATAGAGATTCTCAGTCATCCAGGTCATGGTTGTCCCAAAGGTGCTTTTTTTTTCAAGAGGCAACAACTTTCTGGTTTTTCTTTGAAGACATTTCATTTCTCATCCTAGAAGCTTCTTCAGCTCTGATTGGATGGTGGATTCTCCTTTGTTTTCATAAAGCTATCTTTCTCAAAATGAAATAAAAGATTCCAAACTCTTTCCTGAAGTACAGATACTAGCTAAGTGTCCTCCATCCTAATGTCTCCACCTGACTGCTTTCTCTCTACTAAACTTTTTGGTTATTTTCATTTCTTACTGTATCAGAATAATTTTGAATTTTTCCTACAGTCATAGCTATTCCATCCAAATTTGTACTCGTGTACAAATGTGATGGAGATTCTCATCCTGTTCTCATCCAAGTAATTGATAACATGTTTAAGATTAAAGACTCTGAGTCTGAACCCTGCAAACATCAGAATAATTGTACCTACAAAATTTCCACCTTGTATTAAGGAAGTGAGCTCATTTTTAAAAAAATGAACTGCTCAATAATCTTATCTGCTGACATTTTTTTTCAAGGCAATTGGATGTTAATCACTTTTTTAAATCATCCACTATAGCTTTTCTGGGTCGAAATGGCAGATTAATTACCCTGTACCTCCAAGGGCATTTGCCGTCCCTACTGTGACCTTCACATGTTCTCCAGTATTTCTCAAATACATGATAATTTGGCCAAACTATCAGCAAGTTCCTTCGGTATCCTAAAGTGCAATCTGGACAGATACCAACATTCCAATACCATGTTTCTGAATCTCAGGCTTCCAGTATGTCCCTTCAACCTACATTTTACATTTGCTTTATGAAATGTGCAGCCTGTGCTTGGGGAAGATTGAGCCAAAATAAAAATTGGTAATAGCGCCTTTGTATTAGGCCATCTTCGTTGACCAAGTGAATCTTTATTTTTAATCTCTCTAAAGAAGCCACTTGCCATAGTTTTTAATATCCATTCAACCAACATCCGTTCATGTTGCATGTTACTTGCCTAAGACTGACTACTATTCCAGGCTACATATTCCTCATTGTGACCTCTCTGACTTGATTTTTTTTTTATGCAGCAGCACTGGCTTTTTCTGTTTGTTTTTATTTTCATCTTGTTGGAATTCTTTGGAACTGTTGTTGTTATTACTAACTTCTTAGGAACTTTTTGTGATCAGCTAAATGGCAATTGTTTTAATAGTATTACAAAAGAAAATAAGCAAACATGGGACATGTCTGATGAAAAGGAATGAAAATGTCTTTACACAATGATGTATGTTGGATCACTACTCTAAAACATGATATATTTGGCCTTTAAAACAGCTTTGGACATAAGTCCCTCACAGTCCCACCTTTGCAAACTCGGGAACCATGGAAGAAAACAAGGGGTGCTCGCATAGATTGGCAACTGGTTAAAAAATGAGCAGAAATGGGCAATTCTTGTGTTGATGAGATGCTCAAAGTGAGGTTCCTCAAAAAATAGTTCTGGGATCATTCATTTGTATAGAAAAAACTCATTTGTTTAATTCACTTATTTGATCACCCAGAGGATTGAAGGAGCAGAACACTGTCTTAATTCTGATCTAACCCAACACATTAACTGAGAATTTATATTGCCCTGCTATGAAAACAATGGGTTTACAACCTCTGCTGTTCTCTGTCTTGATTCAAAAGGAGGTAACCCAGAGATGAAAATAAAGTACTTCTAAAAAAACAAGACATGGTGTGCTATGTGTAACCATAGGACAGACTGTCAAAACAACTGAAAATTGACAACCTGCTGGCATCCAAAGCTCACTTTGTTCTCAGAATGGTTTATATTGATTGCCATTAAATAATAGGTATGAGAAATTAACTTTATTAGAAGTATAGGCTAAATTTAGATGCCAGGGGAGAAAACTATTTCCAGGAACAACCACACATTAGAAACTAAGGCTCAAAGCTAACTCTGAGACAGTACGAGTAAGTGTAAAGTAACAATTGATTTTTATAGTTAAAACAATACCGTTAGCTGCACAAACTGTGCTTTCTATTTTTAAACAACTGGATAAGATTTATAACAAAAAAATGAAAACAAGTTTTTAATTGGCTTACACTAAACTGTTCAGAGGGCACAAAAGGCACAGAACATTGAAGTTAACTAAACTGGTTTAGAAAAAGAATCTGGCTGGCCATATAGAAAGAAAAATCTTCAATTAGACAGTGGATATAATAGAGAAAAGAACAAAATAAATTCAAAGGGGAAATGAAGCCCTAGAGAATCTTATTCCATTCCACTCTTTAAACAGTAAGAACAAATATTTTTTATAATATTACTAAGTTCTTGAAAATATAAAATACAAAAGAAAATTAGAACAGTGGGAAAATGCAGGGGGGAAAATAGAAGAGAAAAAAGTGTAGGGGATAGGGGGAAAAACATTGACTTCCAACTCCTTTTAACTCAGTAGAATAATATAGCAACATTACAACCTCGACCTTTTACTTTTACAATATGTACTAGTCATTTCTATTCCAACAAGTTATCTAATCAGCAAAACTCAATTTCAAACAGTAAGAACAAATCTGATGTCAGGGCAACCCAATGCTCTTACAGATTAGAAGCATTAGCTTTAAGAGAAGAAAATGGTGTTCCATAAAATGATTACTAAATTATGTGAGAGCTGATATAATATCAAATATACTATGATGATATGGGGACTATAGAATAGTTATCATCTTATTATGCTGGAGATAGAATAATGAATAAATTTACCAAAACCACTTTTCCCTCAATGACATTGCACCTGCAAGAATTGAGAAAATTCCACATAATACCAATTAAGATTCTTTTAGGAGATCATCCCTGGAACCTTATCACTTTTTTTCTTGAAAGGAGAAGGAATATTTTTGTGATCTAGAAAAAAAATGTAAGTACAACACAGAGATTAAAGCACGTATAAAGCTCAAGACCCACCTATTCCAAATAGCCGGCCTGGCTCAATCATAACTTCATAACGCTCCTGATGGGTTTTTTAATTCAGTAATTTTATTTAATGGGATTTTAAATTGTGTTTTTTAATTGTCTTTCACTTATGAGTCTACCTCCACCATGCACATGTATATGTCTTTGTTCTTTATGTATATATGTTTGTCTTTATCTGTATTTTATCTGTTTTGATTGTACGCCGCCCCGAATCCTTCGGGAGAGGGTTGCGGCTAATCAAATAAAATTATTATTATTATTATTATTATTATTATTATTATTATTATTATTATTATTATTATTATTATTATTATTATTATTATTATTATTATTATTATTATTATTATTATTATTATTATTATTATTAGAGAGAGGAACAGAAATCTTCTCAAGGTCATGAAGTCCTCTTTCTATCAAGGCCAATTTTAAGCAAGCATTCTCTGAGAAGGGAGGGAGATGAATGTCAAAATCCTGGTGAGGATGAGTGACTGACTCGTTTATTCTCCCCCCACAAGCAAAGAAAGAAGTTACAAACCAGAAACACTAAAAAAAAAACCCTCCCTATTGTATAGCATTGATCTCACTGAAATTAAGTCCAAAGAAGTCAGGTATGTCATGAACAATGAGTCATGGGACAGACCAGCAAGAGGTAGCATACTGGAGTATCACGGAGAGACACCTGGCTGGAACTAGGAATGAAGGCTGAAGTGCCCCTGCAATCACATGAACAAAATTGGACGCTTGTCCATTTGCATACCCTTATGACTGGTCCCCCACCTAAACTCCCTTCCACCCTACCCCGGAAGGGTGGGTGATGCAGCAAGTCAGGAAGCAGGCCCAACACCTGTGGGACCCCAATGGGGTGGAAAGCAGAGCACAAGGTGTCACATGGGTGGGAGAAGCCCGAGGTTGCATGTAAGATGGGGATGTGCTGTAGTGCTAGGCTTCCCACACTTTCCGATTAACAACCACAATGGGGGGGGGGGAGCAGGACATGTGGTTGTTAAGTGAGGTGATCATATGGGTGCTGCATTTAACAACCATGACAACTTACGACCATTATGGGCAGGCTCCATTATGATCATAAATTGATTACCGTAATGAAATAACACTCAGGCTTTACGAGCACATGATCCATTTTTACAAAGAGACCATACCAGGTAGTTGTTAACTTAGAATCACAATTGAGCCCAAAATTTCTGGTGCTAAGCAACACAGTTGCTAAGTAACTTTATCCCATTTTATGACCTTTCTTTCCACAGTTGTTAAATGAATCTGGCTTCCTCATTGGTTGTGCTTGTCAGAAGTATGCAAAAGGCGATCACATGACCCAGGAAACTGCAACTGACATAAATACATGCCAGTTGCCAAGTGACCTAATTTAGATCATGTGACCACAGAGATGCTGTAATGGTCATGTGAAAAAAGACAGGTGTAAGTCACTTTTTTCACTGCTGTTGTAACTTTGAATCATCACTAAATGAATGGTTGTAAGAAGAGGACAACTGTATTCTACCCCAAATATGGCAATGGTCTAAGTAATCAGTTTAGATCAAAGCACTGGTTTGGTAAAATTCTGATCGATACTTAGCAATAATCTGAATAATTAACCCTCTTGGAAATAGTTCTCCAGGAGGCCTTTCTTGAATTAGGATTAATGCTGCAATACACAGGGAATTGAAATGCTCATACCACCCAAATTTTGTTGAATGCTCAGCAGCAACCCCTTTTTTTTAGAAGGCAGTTGATTAATTCCAACTATGCTGGGTGTCTGTTACCAGGTAGCGTGAAAGAGAAAAATTAATTACTTATGAAAGTTGTTCCAAGTAGCAAAATGTATCCTTAATACAGCCTATAGTTGGAGGCTTCAAACAAAAGGGTGGTTAAGTATTTTCATATACTGGCTAAAGATTGATCTCCATTAACTTAGAATTTTGACATATTGATCTTGCTAGACAACTTTCATTCCACGTGGACAAAGAAAAAGAAATTGGAGACAGTTCTGAAACTGGTTTTAAGTCAGAGACACTATTGTCGCTGGGACAAGAACAGACTACGACTGTCTTTAGACAAAAAAAGACTTGCAAATGGAGTAAAGCAAAGCACTATGTGGAATGCAGTTGAGGGATAGTAAATTTTATTTTCAATCATTAACATTTTAACCCGATTGCAGTTGAGATGCTTTGGTATCCTGCTATCAACTACACTGAAGGACAACTTTCAGAAAACCCAAGGATGTGTCCGTCTGTTTGGAAATACTGCATCTGTGGGCCATGTGTTAACCTTGTGAGATATACATAATGAATTCTTAGTATCTTTCATTATTAGTAATTTTCTGGGTGAGCAGAATTTGCAATAAATCTCTTTCTACTAAAGACCCCAGATAAAACAAGCCATTGCTAAGTTTGCATTTGCAGTCTTCAAAATGTGTGCTTTACTAATAGCAAATGGATTCTGGATTGATTTGGGGCTATTCTGTGTAGAGCAGAGAATTCTGTAGTTTTGGAGTTCCATACTGCAATAGCAATAGCACTTAGACATATACTGCTTTACGGTGCTTTACAGCCCTCTCTAAGCAGAGTCTGCATATTGCCCCCAACAATCTGAGACCTCATTTTACCCACCTCAGAAGAAGGGAAGGCTGAGTCAACCTTGAGCCTGGTGACATTTGAACTGCCAAATTACTGGCAGCCGGCAGTAAGCAAAAGTAGCCTGCAGTACTGAACTCTAACCACTGCACCACCGTGGGCAATCATATTTTCTTACCAGATTTTATGGTATTCTTACCAGATTTCACGGTATCTTACTTCTGCTCTGTTCATGTTCTTTTTTTCTTTTACTGTACTTTAATTGCTTTTATTTTGACATGTTTTGATATGTTCTGTGATATTAAGTATTCAACTTCAATTTGTATATAGATGGAGTTGAGGCTTATCAGTAAAGTGGCCACATTTGTTGA
Organism: Natrix helvetica; assembly: GCF_964273705.1. Classification (NCBI taxonomy): domain Eukaryota; kingdom Metazoa; phylum Chordata; class Lepidosauria; order Squamata; family Natricidae; genus Natrix; species Natrix helvetica. Next base: position 240,445,984 of record NC_138552.1, read on the forward strand.
TGATATCAGCTATTCAGGATGGTGCAATCAAAAATAGATTGTAAAAAGCGCTAAAAGATTTCCAAATCGGGCAAATGAGCTTCAAAATAGTAAAAGCAAACTTATGTATGTTGGCACAAAACAACCACTTAATCTTTATTTGAAATTATGCATTAGCAAGATCTGAGGTAGCAGAACCTGAACGGGGGAAATTATCCTGGAGTTACAGTGAACAGCTAGATGAAAATAGCTATTTAAATAGCAGCTGCTGTTTAAAAAAATCTATACTTTTCCAAGGGAATTGAAAAGGGAATTTAAAAAAAGTAAAATAAAATTGTAATTCAAACTTGCAAATATGATGCCCTTCCTTACAAAATGAAGCATCCAAAGTAGTTAGGGAACTATATAACTCCCCACAAAAATAGACTGCAGAATATAAAACTCTTTCACTTGGAACAAAGGGAAAACATAGAAAGAGTCAATCGTTTCCAAACCCTGGCAGCTTTAAGATGCGTGAACCTCAACTCCCAGAATATTTTATCCTTGGTAACTTTGAGATGTTTAGATATTACTGGCTAGGGAAGGCCATACATTTTACAGTTACCAAGGTTGAGAAACATTGCATAGTGTGGAGACACAAGCGTGTTTCTCTTTCTAACAATGTTAGAACTCAAAGATATCAAATGAACTAAATTCAAGGAAATTCAGAAATGCTATAAAACATTTTTTCCACTCTGTAAATTGTGATATTCCCTGGTTGTAGTTGTGGTAATGGCAGGTAATTTTAATGGTTTTAAAAGGGAATTGCATAAACTCATGAAGGCTCATGAGGGCTACCAACACTAATGGCCATATATTATTTCTTAAACCACAAATAGTATGCTCAATATCCTGATCGGTGGGCAATATAATAGCAAAAGGCTGATGACCTTCAGTTTGGGCTTGTGAGTTTCTCAAATGTTGTATTAGATGTGCCAATGGTCTTCTCTGGCAGGGTTTCATTGATGTTAACTCCCACTCATCTCAAGCTTTTTCCATTGGTTTCTGAGTTAGAGATACACAATTACACACCCAGGATTTGTTTCTCTTAAAATCAACTCTCCCCAACTTTATGTGCTCACTTTCCCTTAATATCCTAATATCAAATCAAGGATACCGTATCCTATTGTGCCTTCCTCTACGTACAAAACAAAATATGAAACCATATCTAAAAATAGGAGGAGGGGGAGAAGGTGCTATCAGGAAAAAAACAAAACATGTGTTTCATTCCTCTGATGATACTCCTGATTCAAAGGCATGTGTATGTGAACATTTACAAAGCTATTTCATCACATATTTATTTCCAGTATCTGAAAGTGCCTGTGATAGTAGTAATGTTTTCCAAAAATAATGCCACCTTACAAAATAAGCAAGTCTTTCTATTAAATTAGGAGGTTCTAAGAAACCTTTCAAAAGCCAAAACTTTTAAGTTACAGGTCAGAATATTTATGTTCAAGGAACAGAGATGCTCTGTTCTAGAAGGGCCTTTTCATGATTACTATTTATTTGGTTACACTCAATTAACATTTCATTAAAAAGGAAGTGAAAGTTTTGCTTGAAGGTAAATAATGTCTATTGAACTTCTGCTTAAACTTCAAATCATGGGTTAGTCTTCTTTCGGTTGAAAATCCCACACTATAATTCTATAAGGATTAACAATTGGCACTCCTTGGCTTACCCGCTGTAAACCATCCCTTGTCCTGCAGTTGCTGGTTGAGACAAAGGCACACATTCTTTGGGCTCTGTTCCAAGCCCCTAACAAAATATAGCTCTTAACAGAATTGAACTGTCACCCGAAAATTTCTCTACTGTAGATTTTATCACTGAGTAGGTGGACTTACAATTAGTTTTTGAATTGTAGTTAGCTTATCTTTTCTATTGATACAACCTGGAAATAATATTATGAGTAGATATAAGTAGAATATGTATACAAGCATATATGTACGGTATATGCATCATTATATGTATATGTATGTTTAAATCAAAATAAGCATACAAGCACAAAGGGTTCAGAAGTTCTGTGAAATGAAGATTGTCTTATCTTTCACACTTTATCATTCCACCCATCCATCTACTCTCAAGAAAACTGCATGATTCAATACTACTCCTAGAAAATACATCTACCCTTATACAACAGGATAGGAATTTTTAAAGACAGATATAATGAAAAATATTCTTATGTGAGAAAACAATTTTCAGCATCGATTCAATAATTATTTTAAATAAATTGCCCAGTTATTTGATATAAAAATAATGACATAATTCTACCTGAGCCTTTAGCTGGAACAAACCAACAACAAACTAATTGCTACACTTCACTGTAAATGATGCTGAAATTAACAGACTTTGTGTATATTTGATTTAGTATTTCCTAAAGCAGCAGAGGGCTCTCTCATATATTTTTATCCTTGATTCTTTCTTACTACAGTGGAACAACATTTACTCTGGGATACTTACTCTTTATAACTACTTTCAACTTGTTTAACCATTAAAAATAATTTTGTATATAGCAAAAAAGAATCTTGTTTTATTAGTAGATTTGTCCTTCCAATATAGCATGTAGCTTTCTTCTGGTACTTTTACGCAAGATGCTTTAAAAAGTATGAGTTAGAATCTTTCTTTATGTAAACCATTTGTCTACAGTGAATGTAGGCTATATATGAATGGTAGCTTTTCTTACTGAAGCTATTTCCACAGGAAATGTTCAGATTATAATTTTAAATCATTTAACAACATCATTTACATAGGTTACATTATTTAAAAACTAACTATACAGGTATTTCTTATATATTGCACGTTGAGAGCTGCGAGTTGGTCACAGCTGTAAAAGCAGGCTTCAGGCTTATCACAGAAACATTCTAAGTACATCCAAAGAGGATGAACAAGTCTGATTTAGAAGTTATCAAAATGTACATTACTATAGAAATTATTTTTTGCAAAAAATAAAAAGAAATAAAGAAAAAAAAGGAAAGAAAAAGAAAGCTATACTGAAACCAAATCTAGAAGGAAGAGTCCTGCTGAAGCCACTGAAATCCTCAGCACATGAAACGTGATCAAAATCAGTCCAGAAATCTGAAGTCATGGTTTCTGTTCAGGAAGATGTGCCGAGTCTTGTGAGCTAGATGGAGATTGAGAACAGGGAGGGCTTTCTTGGTAGTCATTGGGCCTTGTAGGTGGCAAGTCTCTAACAGGAGGAGAATAATCCCTTAAACCTGGCGGAAGTAGTCGTGGACCTGGAGGATAATCTCTAGGAGGAGGTGGCCGGAAAGGAGGTGGCCCACGGATATATCCTCTCTGTTCAGGAGGTGGCAGGGGAACAGGAGGAAAATCTCGCATTCCAAATGGAGGACCGGGTGGATAATCTCTAGGCATAGGTAGCGGTGGAGGAGCTCCACGAACTGAAAGGGGAAAAAAAAATGAAACTGGGTGGTTCAAAATCAAGTTACCATTTGCCATCACTTGCATTTTAGGAAATCCTGCTTCAATCTTTATGCCCGCACATAAATATTCAAAATAGGCTGTAAAAGATTTCTGGGTTGTAAGGATAAGGAATCTGTGCTCTTTACAGCCTTTTGACACTTCTAAGATTTTTCCTTTTTTTATTTGTTTTGCTAAAAATCAACTAGGCTTAATACAAGACTGAACATGCCATCAAAGAAGCCTATAACACTCAAGTTATTGTTAAGACCCAATCTTTGCATGTTCCGTATATAAGACAACTTCATATTCTATACAAAATAACATTTCTTTCAATACTAAAAACAGAATTTCCTTTAAAGTGCATTTTAGCAAACTATGATATGTACTAAAAGGCATTTGAAAGGTATTTAGCAATAAAGCTAAATAATCTGAAAAAAGCACAATGAAAATAAAGTCCATACCTAAAGAGATAGGAAGAGGACGAGGTCCATACGGCAGGCGGTGTGGTGGTCCAAACCGAATAGGAGGTGGCAAATGCCCAACTGCTGGGGATGTCATTATGGGGGCTCCTGGGAAAGATGGTGGGCCTTTAGAACCAATGTTAACCTGCAGAAGACTGCAGTGTTAGTTATCTATAAGGGCATTATTCATGAAATTACAGAACTATAGATTAAAAGTACTTTAAGAAATATTGCTGCTGAAAAGATCTCAAATTTCCAAATTTAGAGCTCACTGTGTTTAATGGAATTTTTCTTTTTCAAGAATATACTTGTATTCAGGCGACAAAGTAGTATTTTACACTATAAAAGCTTTCTCAAAATGGCAATCCAAATCTGAACTAGATACTCTTCTAAGTGCATTCCTTTATAACACCAGCCAATCCAAATCCCACACCATCTACAGAAGAAAATGATCAGAGGTCCTCAGGGGTTAGAAAAGCCTTAAGTGTCAAGCGCGACCATTTATGAAGCAACTGGATTATATTTTCCTTAGCTTGCCCAACAAGGCATTTAGCTTTAACAAATTGCGAAGCCAAGAGAAAGAACTGCAACCCAGAATGAGTTTTGCACCACATCACTCATGCCGAGTCATGAAGCACTCCATGCTTTTTACATCCTTCCCATCGAATGCAGGAGAAAGGCACCATTCCCAGCCTCTTGGTACTCACTGCAGTTGCTTCACCAGAGGAAGGTGGGACAGCAGAAACGTGGGGGACCTCAAGCTCTTTGGTAAGATTTTGCTTTGGTAAGATATTGCACCCCAGCAATATAAAGATGGGGTGAAAGACAAATAGAAATTGATACATAAGTAAGGCATGATATGGCTTATATAAGGTAACAAAACAAAGATTCCGTACAGCATGTCATTTCACCCAAAGAAATAGAAACCTCCCCACTTACCATTCCATCAAGAACTGCAGTTGAAGGAGAAGATGTTCTTGGCCCACTGTTGATCAGTGTTGTTACAGGAGGACCAAGATCTGGAAGGAGAAAAAAATATATATGACATATATAATATTGCTTGAAAAAAGATGCTACACTTTCAAAATGTAGATGGAATTTCTTGCCATTCTTACCTGGGGCAGACATTCTTCCTGATAGATCAGAATGTCTTTTTTGGAGTGGAGGGCCATCAGTCATAGTATCTGAAGGATTACAATGCAGTTTGGTAAAGAAATTATCATCTTGCCAATTAAAGGCTGTGAAACACAGTGCCCTCCAAATACTTCAGACAACAATCTCCCAATTCTGACTATTGTTCACATTAACTGAGCTGAAAGGAATAACAAAGGGTGTCCAAAAACAACCTGGAAAACACCAGGAGGCCACTCTGTTTCTTTGATCTTATGTCTTCTTTATAAAAAGAGATACATCTATTTTTAAACTGGTGTGATTTAGGAAGTAAGTAGAGTATTAGTCTAGGACTGAGAGGATTTAGGCTTCAATTCAACATGAGTTCTGAAAATGCAGTGATTTTATGCCAATCACCTTTCTTTCCAAACCATCTAAAAAGATTGCTATATGAAAAAAAGGCAGAGCATTATGCACATTACCTTGAGTTCAAGAAGACAATGTAGAATATGTTTTAAAGTAAATATACAATATAATACAATACAATACAATAGTAGAGTTGGAAAGGACCTTGGAGGTCTTCTAGTCCAACCCCCTGCCTAGGCAGGAAACCCTATACCGTTTCAGACAAATGGTTATCCAACATCTTCTTAAAGACTTCCAGTGTTGGGGTATTCACAACTTCTGGAGGCAAGCTGTTCCACTGATTAATTGTTCTAACTGTCAGGAAATTTCTCCTCAGTTCTAAGTTGCTTCTCTCCTTGATTAGTTTCCACCCATTGCTTCTTGTTCTACTCCAGGTGCCTTGGAAAATACTTTGACTCCCTCTTCTTTGTGGCAACCCCTGAGATATTGGAAGACTGCTAACATGTCTCCCCTAGTCCTTCTTTCTATTAAGCTAGACATACCCAGTTCCTGCAACCGTTCTTCATATGTTTTAGTTTCCAGTCCCCTAATCATCTTTGTTGCTCTTCTCTGCACTCTTTCTAGAGTCTCCACATCTTTTTTACATAGGGGCGACCAAAACTGAATGCAGTATTCCAAGTGTGGCCTTACCAAGGCATTATAAAGTGGTATTAACACTTCACGTGATCTTGATTCTATCCCTCTGTTTATGCAGCCTAGAACTGTGTTGGCTTTTTGGCAGCTGCTGCACACTGCTGGCTCATATTTAAATGGTTGTCCACTAAGACTCCAAGATTCCTCTCACAGTTACTACTATTGAGCAAGGTACCAACTATACTGTACCTGTATAAAATATACAACAGTGTGCATTTTTCCTTTCATACGTGAGATATTCAAATTAAAACATGGATCAGGAATTATAAAAGGAATTCATCACTACTACATAAGTGCTTGATAAAGTTTAGCAACAAAAAGCAAAAAATCGGAATTAAAAATCAGTAAGTTAATCAACATAGTATAACAGAGAACCAGCTCAAAACTTTGGGGCAGAAACTTCCACACATAGGATTTAACTAAGTATTCCTATAAAGGTCTTTTATGATTTAGCACTGGAAGACTCCTAGGCAAAGTTCTTTCTCACACAAATTCAAACAGAAAATTATCATGCTCATTTTTTTTAAAGCTACAGTCATTCTAAGCACAGGTAGCCCTCAACTTATGACCACAATTGAGTCCAAAATTTCTGTTGCTAAGTGAGACATTTGTTAAGCAAGTTTGCCATTTTATGACTTTTCTTGCTATAGTTGTTAAGTGAATGTGGCTTCCCCATGGACTTTGCTTGTTGGAAGGTTGCAAAAGGTGATCACATAACACCGGGACACTGAAACTGTCATAAATATGAATCAGTTGCCAACCAGTTGTTTGAATTTTGATCACATGACCGTGGGGGATGCTGTAACTTTTGTGTGAAAAATGGTCATACGTCACCTTTTTCAGTGATGTTGTAACTTTGAATGGTCACTAAATAAACTGCTGTAAGTTTAGGACTACCTATACCCCCCCCCCCCCCAGTTCTTCTTATCTTGATTTAAGTTGAGGTAAAAACACAAGAACCACCTGACTTAGTTACTGAATTTAACAATTAAAAAAAACATCTGCCACACTTGGGCAGAGCTTTTTGATTACTGGGAGGAATTTGTAATATTTTTCAGGTAAGATAGATGATGATGCAAAATGAATATTGCCAAATGCAATATTTGGTAACTGAAGTGCAGAAGGTTTTCAAGTCCTATCCAGGTATGAGCTCATCCAAGATATAAAGATGATGTTAGCATAATGGAGAGCGACAGTATGAAATATTTACCAGGTCCATCACAATTGAACAAATATCATTGGCAGAACAAGATCTGTTTCTACCAAAAATCCCCCAAATCTACCTCAAATAAGTGGGGATATCCTTAAGAGGAATAAAGAGAGAGAGAAAATCAAAGCAAATCCCATTGTGCAAGTGACAGTTCATTTTCATATTGTAGTCCTCATGTAGCGACTATTCATGGTTATGATGAAAAGTAACTTTGTGACTAATGTGCATATTAATGATCTTTGCAGTATCTCTCTCTGTCATGTGTTCACAGGCATTCCAGGCAGTTAGTATGTGTTGCCCTGTGCTTGATCACCCCACCCACCTAAAGCAGAGAGATTGCCTAAACAAGCCCTTTCTTCCTAAGTGGGGTTTCTCTGCAGCATGCCTTCCCTAAAAAGCGCTAATGGTAGATTAACAAGCTCAGCCAGGAGCTTAATGGGCAGATCCTGCCTGAAATTTATAAGACCCTACTCAGTCTCTCACTAAAGGCTTTCTTTTGCCTCCTAAGTAGCTGCTTTCTGTTGCTTCCTTGAGGACTGCCTGTGTGCTAAGCAAATTCTTTTCAATGAGTACAGCAGAACTTACAAACGTTTACAAAACAAAAATGGCACAGAAGGGGAAATCGGCCATGAAAAAAAATATGCTGTGATTTTTTTGGGTCGGAACCTGATTTGGTCGTGGTCCGAAGCATTCGTGTATTCCCATTTCTGTGCTGCTTACTTTGTTATAATCCCTTCCTCTCCAATAAATACAATCAATTTTCTTCTGGGTGAGCATTCCAAAGGGCGACGAAGTGGGGAAAAAGAGCTATAAGATTTTCTCATGAGTTGAGTTTTGGAAACCTTCCCTGCCAATCGAGCTCACCCAGATGTTTAGGGTCATATCCTTCTAATGCTGCAAAGCAAAGGAAGGTGGAAATAAAATTGTAAACACAGCTGCAGGCGTGTAATTTTTCACTTATTTACCATTTCACTTAATGACGGAGTTGTCTGTCCTAGTTGCAGTTTTAAAATGAGGACTACCTGTGCTGTTTGCTAACTCCAGAGTCCTTATTTATTTATTTATTTATTACATTTAGATCCTGCCCATCTCAGTGATAAGGCAACTCTGCACTGCTTACAAATGGTAAAAAGGTAAATATACAAATAGTTAAAATTAAATTATGTATATCTGTTTAGAAGATAAGTATTAGTTTCTTGCTGCAGAATAATAATTATTTTTTAAACGATTGCTTATTAAATTCACCTCTTGATCCATCTCTTGGATTGGCAGAAGGAGGTCGTCCAGGGGGCTCCATCATTAGTGGTGGCGAAGGAGCTCCACCACTCACAGGCGAGGGCCCAAAAGATCCATCGCGACTTAATGGACCTGTTATGAAGTAGAAATAATACGTAGGAAATGTGGCAAAGTATCTATTTACTCTTCTAAAATGGTAAGTTTAAACACATGGGAAACAACTATACCTCTGCGAGGTAAAGTCTGATGGTCTGGCCGGCCTGCAGTTGGTTTGACAATTATTGGTCTCTGAAGGGAAGCTATTTTCTGATTCACCTCTATGATTCTAATAAGAAAAAAGAACATTCTTAGTGGAATTCCAGCCCCTTTAAAAAAAGCTAATTTTTACTTAGTGTTGTCTCTTAGAAACATAAAACATGCTTACTTTTGTCTCAAGCCGGCAGATTCCCTTTTTTCTTCAACTAATGCTCTCTCTGCAGAACGTGCTATGAGCTATAAAAAAGATAGAAGTACATAAATCCAAAACTGTTAGTTGAATATCGCTTGAAATCAAAGGATTGAAGAGCTGTTCAGGAATATCAAGAGTAAATAAATAGAGTAAATAAACACAATGTAACAAAATGTTCAAAGCTGAAATGCTGTTCTTAAAACAAAAGGTACAGCCTTACCCAATTGTCATGGGCCTTCTTCTCATGAGCAGCAATCTTAAAATATTAAAAGAAAAATTTTTTAATTTGCAGAACACCTTATAATCTAGTTTTCTTTTTCAGAATGTCTTGAAATAGCTCCAGACCTGATTTTTATATGACCGCTCTGTTTTTTGCAATTCTTCCTCCATTTCCTGAATTCTCTGCCTGTCAAAGAAGATGAAAAGTTTTTTTTTTAAAACAAAGTTTTATTGGTTTTTTTAGGGAATAAAAAAGGAAAGGGGTAATGGAAAGGTTACAAATTTTGGCAGTTGCAGTGTGCGGCAGGTGTCCCCTCCCTCCATACTCATAGTATACATTTACACAAAGTTCAGTACTAAATAGCAATATATAGTCAGCATATAAATTCAGTTAATAATTTCAATCAATTTATGTCAAGCAGATTTCTTACTCATTTTTGTGACCTGAGTTTTCTCGGTATTGCCCCTTCTCCCCCCGCCAGCAGAGCTCCGGCCCCTCCCGTGTCCTGTGTGTCTGTTGCGAGATCATCTGGTTTATCTAGGAGTGCTTAATTTTTTTCCATAAAGGCCTGCGCCTCTATGGGTGTATTAATTCTAACTCTTGTGTCCTCCCAGAATATTAACATACCTTCAGGCATCAGGCATCTGAACCACACCCCCTTCTGGTAAAGTTTCTTCGCTAATTGCGAATAATTTTTCCTTTTCTCCCTCACTTTCTTGGGGATCTGTTTCAGAATGGTTATTTCCTTATCTTGGTATTTCAAAGCTTGCCCCCTTTGTGCACTCAGAATTTCATCTCTTGTGGTTTTTCTGAGAAATTTAATGTGTACCTCCCTGGGTACATGAAAAGTTATTTCTAACCACAATGCTTTCTCTCAAAGTCAAAAGTCAACATATTTACGTATCAAAATTACTTGTAAATTTTCACTTCTTCAATAGCCAGGACTGCCTTTTCATCTGCAGCAGAAAGCTTCTGCTCTTTTTCTTGACGTTCATACTCCTCTTGTGTCAATTTCCTAGGACAAAATAAATAGCGGCATAATGAAATACAACCAAGTTATGTTCCATTTGGCAACATTCAACTGCCGATACCAAAAAGCAAGTAACCAGAAGAAGATTTTGAAGAAAGAGATACAAGAGCACTATCTTTTGTTAAGGAAGGAGGAAGAGTGTGCCCTTCTGCATTTGGCATTATCAAATATGCTGGCACTTTACTTTCCAGCAAAAGGACATAAGCATGAGAAACCAACAGAGACAAGCTCATTTAAAACACCAACACATCCCTTAAGAAAAGACCTCATCTTACTTTAGAAATCTGAAACTTCTTAAACAAAACTGTCAGAGTTGTGATTGTCACTGAAGAAATGGTAAAAGCACAGGGCTTAAAGAAACCCACTAGCCTAAACAACCACCCACCCAACCCTGTTTAAATGTAATAAATGTCCCAGTATGGACATGTTTTGGATACTATTCTCTTAATGAAACATCTTGAAGGCACACCTAGCAATTCTTTACTATTTCATTAGGTTTCTTTACTTTTGATACTGCTAACTGTCCTTTTGTAACAGGAATATGAAAGCATTCTACTGAATGCATTGATTTTAGAAACTGTTTCCCCTGCAGGATACCAAATATATAGTTTTTCAATAGATAAGTAAATATTTAAATATGGTGACCCGGACTGGAGAGTGTGCTTGCTTTCTTAATAATTGCCATGTGCAGTTTCCTCAATTTGTCCAGGACTGTTAGCAGGTATGCCTTTACATCATCATTTATGTCATCAGTTGAAAATTGCTGCAGTGGAAGCTAGGAGTTGATTGAGGGTAGAATCACAATTTAATGTTATTATTCTCCCTATGGTGATTTAAAAATACTTACTTTTGAAGGGCCATCTCTTTCTGCTGATAAAGTTCATTGAGAATCTCTACTTTCTGTTGAAGCATTTTACACTCGCTCTCTAGCTGAGATTTTACTGTCTGTATGGAACATGAATCATGCTCCAGCTTCTTGATTTGCTCTGCAATAGAATAAATTACATAGTATTACTTCATTCTTTATAGCAACGTTTTTAACATTTATTATGAGGGCTGATGTAGGAACACAAAACACTACTCAGAGAATGAAGCCATTTAGCAGTGAATTAAAAAAAAAAGATAGCAGTCCCCAGAAGTGAAGTATGGATGAGGGAAATAAGGAAGAGAGCAGAGAGGCAACATGATGTATTAGGCAGAATATACATATGCACATCCTCAAAGTACACAAAACAATAAAATTAGCTTATGCACAGCCCTTCTTTTTACTAGGCCCAAGTTCTTGTTTGAAGAATCAGCTTGGCATAGTGATTAAGGTAAAAGGCTACCGTGTTTCCCCGAAAATACGACAGGGTCTTATTTTCTTTTTACTTATAAAATATGACCTTGGGCTTATTATAGGGGAGGGTTTATTGTTTTGGGGTTGCTCCCTTGTGAACTGGCTCCCGAAGAGCCAGGCACAGCCTCAGGGGCGAGGCAGCCATGAGGTGACCAAGCGCACGAGCAATCGCCCAGCAAACCCCCTCTCCAGCCAGGCAGAACGCCATTTACTGACCTAGGGGGTATCCATAAGGCGCCAAGCCACGTGGCGCTCTGCCTGCTCCCCAGCTCCCGCAGCTTGGCACATTAGGGATACCCCCTAGATTAGTGCATGGAGCTCTCCCGGCTGGAGAAGGGGGTTGCGCAAGCGCCTGTTCCGCCCCCAGCAGGCATGCCTCCTAGCCTCAACATGTCTGGACCCAGCTCTCCTTGCAGCAGCAGCAGCAGCCGCGCTCCGAGCATAATGTCTTCTCCGGTTCCAAGCTCCAAAACTCGGCTGCCGAGTCTTCCAGCAGCGCCCGCAGCCACGTTTTGGAGTTTGGAACCGGAGAAGACGTTATGCTTGGAGCGCGGCAGCTGCTGCTGCTGCAGGGAAACGGGGCCCGGACATGTTGAGGCTAGGAGGCATGCCTGCTGGGGGCGGAACAGGCGCTCGCGCAACCCCCTTCTCCAGCCGGGAAGAGCTCCATGCACTGATCTAGGGGGTATCCCTAATGTGCCAAGCCGTGGGAGCTGGGGAGCGGGCAGAGCGCCACGTGGCTTGGTGCCTTAGGGATACCCCCTAGGTCAGTGAATGGCGCTCTGCCCAGCTGGAGAGGGGGTTTGTCGGGCGGTTCCTTGTGAGCTTGGTCACCTCATGGCTGCTTTGCCCCTGAGGCTGTGCTCGGCTCTTCGGGAGCCAGTTCGCAAGGGAGCAGCCGCCCGGCAACTCCCCCCTCCGGCCAGGCAGAATGCCACTCCCCAACCTAGCAATATCCCGAAGGCGCGAAGCAATATGAGCGCCTTTCTTCCCCCTGGCTCCTGCGGCTTGGCGCCTTCAGGATACCGCTATGTCGGTGAGCGGTGCTCTGCTTGGCCGGAGGGGGGTTGTCCAGGGGTTTATTTTCGGGGTGGGCTTATATTTTTGCCTATGCGAAAAATGTGGCAAGGTTTTAGTTTCAGGACAGGTCGTATTTTCGGGGAAACACGGTAGAAACAGGTTGAGTTCTAATCCCGCTTTAGGCACAAAGCCAGCTGAGTGACCTTGGACAAATTACTTTCTCTCAGCCTCAGGAAGGAGGCAATGGTAAGGCACCTCTGAAAACTCTTGCCAAGAAAACTGCAGAAATTAGTCCAGACAGTTGTCAGGAGTTAAAAACTAAATCAAAGGCACAAAATACATTCTAGTTTCAGGATAGCAGCCAGGGCATATTTGAAAACCTGAGAATTTGAAAAAAAAGGATAGACAATCTGTTGCTCTGTCTAAGTTTTGGACTCCCTGTGTGAAAACAAAATGCAGGAGCCAAAACAAATAATCAAGGCTCACTCAGAACTGCTCTCCAGTAAGAATTGCATTTTTCTGGGTTTTTAGATATGAAGTCAAGACTAACAGATATCTAACCTAACAATTGTAACTTATGAACTGTTAAGAGGTAAAATCTAAATCTAAAAGCTGGATAGACCTTATTTGTCTACAAAATTAAGCAGGCATAATACTTCATTTAAAACAATAATGTTAAACTCTTATTTGCTGAACACACCTTCTAATTCATGTCTTGCTGCTACTTCATCATTTAGTTTGGAACGTAAATGATCTCTTTCTTCCTCAATGATAGATAATGTTGTTTTAACCTGCAAGAGTTTAATGAATAGCAAGTGATGAATATGCTATAATATAAACACGGGTCATATTAATTAGATAAATCAATGTGTTATATACCCTTGAAACATCCATCATTTGTTTAATCTGAGCCTTCATCTTTTCATTCCTGGAATCTAAGGAAAGAAAGACATTTCATTTTGTTTAACATGGAAATAATATTTTCAAAAGGGAGCTCGCAGATAACATCTTATAAAGTTTCACTTTGAGCCAATAACTTATTTTTCTTTATTTATGTCATTTATTAAATTAAAGTATCAACATACAAATTAAACATTGCTACTAAGACAAGAAAGGAGTATGGCAATAGAAATGCAACTAGTTATCTTGTGAATTACATTGCAAAGTACAATTTAAGAAGCGCACTTATCTAACAATTCATTATTTTTATTAGTGGTTTTATTACCATTTTGCTTTTATATTTATACTCTCCCCCCCTTTCAGGATAATACAGTATACAGTATTACAGATAATAGAGTATAATTTAAAAATTAAATATATAATAATTAAGTATATGAAATAATCTAAGTGCTATTGCTAATACAAGATGCTCTCTATTTGGGTCCTCATTCGTTTGGGGATGATAGGCAAATCTGGAATTCTGAGAACAAGTCATGCTACTATCCGAGAACAATCAGATCTAGTGATATTTGTCAAAGAGAAAAATAGTTGTTTAACAATTTGCAAACAACATTATTTTGAACCACAGTTGTTTTGCTGGAACAGAGATAACATATAAAGTGGAATGATGACTATCAGAGCCAATTAGTGTAATGAACCCAAGTCAAGGCAGAAATTATATTGTTTTGAGAGATGGAACAAGCTTTTCCCTTTAACTAAAAATCATTGATTTGTTCCGAATTACTATTGTTCCTAATAGTACTAAGTACTATTTTAACTATTGCTCAATTAACTGCTGTTCAAAATTGGGCTTCATGTTACATAGTACCATGTAAGAAATCTATTTTCTGAGTTTTAGGTACCTGAGATCTCTCCATTGGCCAAGTCATTTCCTTCCAGTTTCTTATCTTCTAACTCAGAATCTGCATCAAGTTGCTTCAGCTGCATAATGCAGTTTGTCAAAACCTAAAGCAGCAGCAAAAAAGCCCAAAAGAAATTGAATACTTGATGCAGGAATATAATGATGCAATCATAGAACACAAACTACTGGATAGCTAAACCAAATTTACCTCAGTTTCATTTTCTTTATAGGCCAGTGCTTCTTCAGTGTCTTTCTGAGACTTCTGATATAACTTTATCTGTTCACTGAGTTCAGCATGCCTTTCGCTCCACCCCTCTGCTTCTTGCAGGAGCTAAAAAATAAATTAAAATGTTATCAAAATGTATCTTTCCAGACAATCCTACAAGGTTCCCACGAAGTGCTCAGTAAACTACTGGAGGCATCTCAATATTTACATAGCTTAAACTAAAAATCATAGATTTGAAGGACTTTTCTTTCACTTGTATTTGAGGGGGTGCACACACTCATGTGCACTTGTTTAACATTTGTGAATATAAACAATACACCACAGAATAAACTAACCAGAGGAAAATAATGGCCATTTTGGGTGTTTCGTGTGTTCGATGGGCAAAGGCATTCTTAAAAGTATAATTTTGAAGAAATCAAGCTGGCATTAAAAAACAATGTCTTCCTTTAACTGCAATTTTCCACAGTGGCTCGCCCCCAACTGCAATACCCTTTAGTGACTTGGACATAAATGTCTGTACGGCATTCTCCTATATCCATTGTTTGTTTTCCTCAATACTTCTCAATTACAATCCAATTCCCACCTTTTCTCAATTGCCTTATAGTATTACTTGTATCCTCAATGAAATATGTTACATTCAAGTCTTCAATAAACCTAACATGCAGGCTAGTATATTCAAAAAGTAATTTATTAGGAATAATTGAGGAAGCACAACTTACTTGCTCTTTACGCTTCTTCAGTCTCGTATTTTCTTCTTGCATTCGATGCAGTTCAGACTTCACTTTTTCTTCACTTAATTTAGCTTCATTAAGAGCTATCTGAACCTGTGTCAATAATTCCACATCTGTTACAAATCTTGAAAAAAATCATATTCCCAAGCACCCATTATGCAAGAATTTTATCTGTCTAAACCTTACGTTTATAGATATTATTTTTAATAGTCATAAAAGGTACTTTAAGTTGAATATCCAGATACCTTACCTCAGAGAGCTCTACAGAATGCAAAGTAATGACTTCTTGGAGTTTCTCTAAAGATTTGTGTGCTTCCATAATCTATACAAATAGAAATAAAAATCTGTCATGTACATTGTATATAAAATCATTTTCAGTTAATGCAATACAAATTTGTTAAGATTTTTATGCAGATATTTTTGGAAAGAGTTAAGCAATATTCGGGTTAATACCAGCAAAACTCCCAATTATTTACTACTTTAAATCAGAAAATCAAATTCCCAATATGGATCATCAGTTACAAATTCCCAATATGGATCATTTTAGAAAGAGCATCCTTAGGTCCTCAAAGACAAGATTAGAAAGGCTCTTAGAAGGAATGGACTAGTTTCAGTGTAAAAAATGATAACAGATTTTATATAGAGCATTGGATACAGATAGTCCTGGACGTATGACCACAATTGAACCCAACATTTCTGTTGTTAAGTGTGACCTTTGTTAAGTGAGTTTTGCCTCTTTTTACAATCTTTCTTGCCATAGTTAAGTGAATCACTGCAGTTGATAAGTTAGTAACCCAGTTGTTAAGTGAATTGGGCTTCCCCATCAACTTTGTTTGAGAAAGTCACAAAAGGTGATCACATGACCTTGGGACACACACACATCAAAGGTCATAAATATGAACCAGTTGCCAAGCATCTGAATTTTGATCACATAATCATGGGGATGCTGTAAAGGTCATAACTGTGAAAAACAGTTATAAGTAATATTTTTCAGTGCTGTTGCAACTTTGAATGGTCACTAAACAAACTGTTGTAAGTCGAGGACTATGTACTATTTTTACTGGAAATGGCGTCAAACAACAATGGCACTGTTTTCATACTGCCTACATGACAGACTATTATAATGATTTACATAAATTCCAACAAACACTTTGCATACTAAAATACACTATGAAAACACAATATATATTATGATTTAGCAAAATGTAGTGTATATGGTATTCTTATAACAAATCAATAATCTGTAAAGAATAGAAAAGAAACATTTAGAAACTGATGTTATCCTCTACAAAGCGTATAAAAAGAATATACTACAGTATAAAAGCAGACTGTAAAATCAGTATAACAATACATATGAACTGAGTAAATATCAGAATATTAGATCTCAGGATATAGTAGAAGTAGGAGCAACAGGAATTGAGACATTGTTCTTCCTTATGAATTCCAAGAATGATTAAACTCTCTGTGGTAAATAAGTTACTTACTTCTTGCTGTTTCTTCAAACTGTGTTTTTTCTCCTCTTCTAGCATGCTGTTTATATTTTTCATTCTGTTATCCAGAATCTTATTTGTGTCCTGTAACATATATGTCATAAACAATTGAACTGAATTGAATTTCAATTCTGTAACTCATGCACACAAAAATAATCATTCATACATACCTTAAGCTTTGCAATTTCCTCTGCAAGACTTGTATTTTCTTTCTGGCCTTCCTCCACAGCTTCCTTTACTCTTTCCTTTATCTAATCACAAAGGAGAAATAATGTAATAATAATGGCCTATAATTCAAACTTTTCTTTATTACTTGATGGTCACTACTATTTTAATTTTATTCTTTTAACTTTTAAGGTTTTTAGGACAGTTTACTTATACCTGCTCAATATTGATAAATTTTAGATCATTAATCAAAAGTAAATAAATGCACACAGAAAGACATTTATCCTTATTCCATGTATTTGTCTCATGTCACAATCAAAGATATGAATGCATATATACCTTTTGATCATATTCTGACAACTTTTCTAATATTTCTGTTTTTTCTTTCAGAAGAGTCTTAATTTTTTCTGCTAACTGTGCTTCTGTCACTAAGAAAAAAAGGACAAATGTAAAACAGTTTGCTGCAGAACTAGATCATTTGCTATTTATACAGCCAAAACTGACCCATACATTTCCTGTGTAATCCTCTCCCACAGCACTAATTTCATCACTACACAATAACAACAGGCAATTTCCCACTATGGAGCATGTCATTTAAATATACAAATCTGTTTAGTATTTTTAGCTGAAAAGCGCTGGTGGGGAAAGGGGAGAAACTCTACAAACAAATAATACAGTAATGTTTCAAGCTGATAAACATTCCAGTTTATCTTTCAGAGTCAAAAGTAAGGTACTTATCATTGTGTGAACAAATTGGCCAAAATTATAGGTAGAGGTAGCAAAGATGAGATATTTAGGAATTTATTTGGAATAACTGAGGCAGAGAGAAAAAAATGGATTTTTGGCAATAATAAATATTCAGTAGTCAAAAGGCAGAAATCACATTGTTTCTTAGTCACCTATTCTCAGTTAAGCTGCCCAAAAATCTCAGTTAAGCTGCCTAAAAACCACTTGGGGAGAAAAAGAATTCTCCCCAAGTGACATTAATGCAGTGCAGAAACCCAATATAATACGAATAAACAGGAGTGTGTTATTTGAGAAATAAGAGAATTGAGAAAGAGTTAAGATGTTTTGAAATCCTAAACTTTGTCTGTCATTGACCCACAACACTGAAACAGAAGTTCATCGTGCCTAAATAGCATTAAGTACACATGACAGTACAGCATATTCTATTACATATAAGAACACATACTTATATTAAGCAAGTAACTCTCTCCCCCATTAATCACAGTACAATTTTTAAGAGCAAATGTTTTTACCTTGATACATTCTACTCTTAACCTACAAAGAATAAAAATACAGAATGTTACAAAAATAGCCATTTTATAAATGTAATTTCAACAATAAAAATCAAGTGCTGACCAAATACACTGCTTCCAACACACAAGTACAAATAAACTGCTTCCAACGCAAGCATCAAGTGACATAACATATCTAAGGTGATGCTAATTAAAGTTTCAAGTTCAATATCTTACTGGAAAACCAAGCAACAGGCTTGGTTACTCAATTCATATATAGGAACAAATTAGTCAACAATTTTTTACATACACTCATAATTTCAAAGCTTAATTAGATAATTATTCAAATGATATAATAAACAAGATAAATATTAAATGATTGGCCCAAATCTTGCTCTCTCAAGTTAAAGTTTAGTTGCCTATCAAGTTATTTTTTCACTGTCTACATTGTAATTTCAAGCTGAGCACTTTAACAAGAGCAGCATGCATATTGGTATCTTCTTTCCCATCAATGTTTTATAAACAGCCATGATTTACTGTTATGGTTTTACAAATCTCAGTGTTATTGTTCTCTTCATTACAATTGGTTTCCACAGATAATACATTCACACAAATCACAGTTTATCCTGAAATTTCAGGCCAATTATCAAAAATGAATGAATTAAATAATATGCCTAATTACTGTTTTAAACTTAATCATAAAAGCAACACCACCAAAGCTGGCAGACAAATGTCAACACCACATTTTTCAGATGAATAAAAAAGATGACCTGCTAAGTTTTTTTAAATTAACAAAACATTTTGAATCCATGTTATGCTTTACATCTCATTAGATAAAACAGGGCATCAATTGATATACAGAGATTTATTATTCACTGCTGGTTAATTATCTGCTCTAAGTATTAGTATACCAGGTTACTTACTTTAGTTTACTTATAAACAGGCAGTTTTGAAAATTTACTTACAGATAGACAGGTTCTCCAGAAGAAAATAGCAAGTGTAGCAATTCCAGCAAAGGCAGTGATAATAATGGGCTCCCAAGGAAATCCATGGAAATCAGGGCCAGGCTGCATGTTTTCAGGTAGTGTTGAAACCAGCTTAAAAAAAAGGCAAGTCTCTACATTTAAAATAATTTAAACATACATATTGAAATAGCAGGATATAACACTGAAAATTTCATTTAGGAAGGTTCACTCAAATTAATTCCCTAACTTTCCATTATTTTCTTATTCCCAAAAGCCATAAAACCAGAGTCAAGTGTACAGTATTCACAATGCTCTGATGAATGTCACAGGTTTCAACAAGAAATTCAAGTAATTTGTCCTCCTCTGAATTTGTTTAGAACAATTCTAGTTTACATTCTTTATTTTTAATATTCTAATTATAGACAATACCAGAAGCTAATGGTAACAACTTAAGGCCAATTACATTCTACCTAGTTTATTATTCTTATTGATTCACATTTAGAGTCCAACACTTCCTAGATTTTGAATGTCCTGTTTCATCTTCGTATATAATACATCAACTTTTTAAAATGCATAGTCTAGTAAATAGGACTTTTAGCATAACTCATCACGTTTGCCTTATTCCCCCCCCCTAATCTTGAAAAAATTGATTTGTTGTAATAATTTCGTTTTGCACCATAAGATGCTACTAAAAAGTACCTCACTTTTATCACTGTTTTAAGACTAAAACAGAAATTTAAGATACTGTTGCAGCCAAACAAAATTTAAGTAATGTTAAAACTATACCTAACATATAATTTAAGAAGCACGGATGGAATTAATTTAAAGTACTTTCTCCTGAACTTCCCATTCTTGCATTTTATGCTTTCCGATGGATATGTGTACTTCTAAATGATGCAATCTCTGACAGCTTCCTATACTGTATACTTCAAACATTTTACAATCCAGGTGGTTACACATTTACAGTTTCGTTATCAGAGGTCAACCTAGTTTGCATTGCTCCGTATACATGAGAAATTAGAACTAAATTATCACCACAGAAACAAACTCATACATAAATTATTTTCCTGCCATTATTGTAACTAACAACTTTTACTTCCTTCAGTATTTGGAAAAAAAGCCAGTAAGGATACAAATTCCTCTCCCCACCTCCCACCTTTGCTCTATTTCCTTAACACCTCTATTTACAAAGGGCCACCTAGAGCCACAAATCGGATCCTAAAGTATGAAGGACATCTGGCTAGTAGTGGCTAGAACCGGAAAGCGGCTTGATGGCACAATCTATCAAAGTACAAAGCCAGCATTTAGTTCTGGCAGGTTTTTTTTAAAATAAAAACCCCATTATTTCTTTTTGCAGTTTTTTAAAAAATTACTATTTATTTCGAAGACAAGAACTCTCTCTTTTCCCAACAGCCCGATTCGACTTTCGCTGATTTCTTCGCCGAAAGAGCGGCTTTTTCAACCTTCTCCCCCCCCCGTGACAACAGCTGTCTTCGCCAGGCCCCACCGCCCTGTCAAAACGTCCCCCTCGTCCTTCCCCGCCCGCAAGCCGAGGATATTTGGTAGGCACGGATTCCGCTCCTTTCCAGAGCAAAGACCCTCCGATCCCTCCTCCTTTCTTTTCCTCACCCACAAAAGACGGTCCCTAAAGGAAGCATAGCCCCGGGAGAGCGGGCCCTGGAGCAGAGCGGCGCTGCTGTTGCTGGAAGGGACAACGGATTCCATGGAGAAACCGGCCTGCGACCAACCCCTCGCTCTCCTCCTCACCCGTTGATGGAAGACTCTTCCCCGCCCCGCCCCCCCTGGCCTTCCCGGCTTCTGTTTCCACAGGGACACGTCACCTCACCGTGACCCCACCGCGACCCCTGACGTCATCGGCCCGTGCCTGCAAGTCACGGTTTTAAGTTCCGGAAGCGGAGAAACTCAGTCGGCTTCTGACCGGAAGAAAGGTTCAGGGAGAGCGCTTAAGCTCCCTAGTTAAACTGGTTTTTGCTAAAGAGTTGGAAGTGGGTGGAGGATATTTTTTTTTGTGCTGTAAGCCGCGATGACAGAGAGGATCTCTTTTATAGGAGGGGAGCCATAGTACGTTACGTGGACTCTTCTGAGCTCTTGAAAAGCACGCATTTTCCTTATTATTCTAGCAAGGAAAATAAGGAAATTTAATTTACAATGCAGATTCTAGGTTCCAGATAATCTCTGGGTTCCAATACAGGTAGTTTTTTGTTCTATACCAATTCATTTAGTGGCTGTTCAAAGTTACACCACCACTGAAAAAATGACTTAGGACTTTTTTCATACTTAACAACCATTGCAGAATCCCCATGGTCAAGTGATCAAAATTCGGATGTGGTTCGTATTTATTATCAGCTTGTGTGACTTGACAAGCAAAGTCAAAGCCAGATTCACTTAACCATGTTAATTAACTTAACAAATGCAGTGAGTCACTGATAATATTTGAACAGTACAGACTACAGATTAGGCTGCAAATACTGTGTGCATTTTAATTTTGCAATACGTTCTAGAAAAGGCTCTGATGCTTTACTCAACAGTAAAGGATGACCACATACCATTTTTTTCCTTTTGCTCAATCTTATTTGATTCTTGGGGACTAGACAAGTTCCTTACGTTTTTTGGCAAAGTTTTTCAGAAATGGTTTGCCATTGCATCATTCCTTTATGGCTTACAGAAAGTGACTGGCCCAAGAATCACCCAGCTGGCTTTGTGCCTAAGGCGGGAATAGAATTCAAGAGTCTCCTGGTTTTTATCCTGATGTCTTAACCATGAAAACAAATTCTATTAAAGCATATGGGAAATTGTGGCTTTTAAAGCTACTATATGTCAAGTAAGATAAAATACTTACAATTTTTGTGATGGGTTGCATATTTTCTTTGGCTGACACAACACCATCAATGACAGAACGAATATATGGAGCAGCAGAATTTCCTTCTGATAGATTACTATCTTCTTGCATTGCATCATCCTTAGCATTAATTTGACCTTAGATTAAAACAAAGATTTTGAACCTTTTAATGAAATTTTTATCAAACTATAGTTTTGGGGTATCTCAACACAGTTTATAATATAATAGTAATCATGTTAGTATATAGAAGCCAACCAAAATAGTCTGGTTTATACATGTTTTCATAAAATAACTTTCGTTCATCAGTCATAAAATATAAAAAATAGGTTACCTCTTTTGAAGTTGTATTTTCACTGCTTGTATTTTGAAGCTTGCGTAGTTTTTAACTGTATCCTGAACTGTACATTTCAGTTTTACAATTTAATCAGAATGGATGGTGAATTCTAGAAATTGTAATTTACTAAGACCAAAAGAAAATGATTGCCCATCTCTTATTGAACTGTTTTTTAAATAGACTAGAGTGACTCATTAAATCATCTTACTTTGAATTAATTATACAAAGACAAGCTATAGAACAGGCTTTGATGTTAGGAAAGCTGCAAGGAAAGAGAAGTGGTTGACCAGCAGCAAGGCTATCATTGCAGCACTAGAAGACCAGGTCAGGGAGACATTATGAAAAAAAATCTAACTGTAAGGTTGGTAGGAGTTGACCGCATTATTAAGAGAAAACGGTGCTTTGATTCCACTACTGATTTTGTACTAGTCCCTAGCTATTGTTGATTTAATTATGATATGACTATACTATAGTCATTAGATTGTTAGGTTTGTACCATATCCTAAGCCATTACACATGGTTTAAAAACCACATTGACTAGGTTGTCATGATCTGCTAAACTGAAAACAAACAGTTCTATAGCTTTTATATAACCTGATTCATAATAGCAACTTTTATCCGTCTAAGCATCTGTCTCTTTAAAAATGTACATGCAGAAGAGGCTATCTCTCGTAATGAATATAACTTTAAAAACAGTTTTTTTCCCTGAATTATAAACTTGCAGCTATTTTTATATTCTGTTTTTGTATAAAGGAACAAACTATCCTGAAAGTTACCTGTAATGAAATCTTTTTCTGAATCAACTGATCCAAAGGCAACATCCACGTTTGGCAAGTTTCTGTCATTCTCGTTTTCCATATTAACCACCATTTTAGTCTCTGTTAAACTGTTCTCTTCCTCTTTTGTTTGATCCACCTGAACAGTTTCTTCTTTTTCAAACATCTGTTCTGTGTCTTGCGCAGACTTTGGATCTGTTCCCCCCACCAGGGTTTCCACAGTATGTCGGTCATATTCTGTTTGTTTTTCATTAGCTATAGTAAGTAGAGATTTGTATGTTAGTTAAAAGCTCTCACAGTTTATTTACCTCTTGCATTCTGTTTATTTCATTATATTTTGCTTGCAAATTTATTTTGGTCATCTCTAGCTTAGCATTTGAAGTTAACTAGAATACACACATAGATATTAAAAGCACTTTTTTTCCTGCAAGAATCCTGCAGAAATTGTGGGTTCTTTTTATTGTTTACATTTTCTGTTTCTCCTGGCTTTTTTTCAGCTTAGAAGTCATGGCAACAAATTTCTAGCTAGTCTTTCTAGCAGGCATGACCAAACTTTATGCAGCTATAAACATTTCTTATACTTTTTAATAAGGTTATATTCCAGATTGCTAAAATATTAATTTTGAAACTTTGGTAACAAAATAAAATAAATAACAGAGTCACAATGTAATGTCTCAGGATTTATAATCTTTTACCAGGATTTATCCACGTTATTGCTGTTGTTGTTTTCAATATTCTCAAACAACTGGTACATTTTTTAAATCATTTACACACTAATAATTTAAAAATAATATACAAGATATATTGATACATATAGAGTATCATTTATATTGGGGTTGATCAAGTTTCTAGCCTTATTTTACTGTCTTAGTAAAGCAGATTCCAATTACGATAGTGTACTGTACAAATGTCAATTTGCTTGCACATTCATTTTTAGGAAAATATAATACTGAGTTCTAGAGTAATGCACAATTTATTGCTAGGAGTGTTGTTCCCTGTGTAAAAGTATATAATAGATCCTCCAACTTACATAAGCTTAAAGTAGCCCTCAGGGCCATTGCAGTCCAGGTGCAAACTGTGCACTGCACAAGGTTGCCACATGAGGGAAGGGACCAGCAGGCAACTGCATATGCATGGAGCTGGAAGCAAGTGCAATATTTAATACATTTTGCATATATATATATTTTAAAAGATGGGGAGTTTAGTGGAAGTCTGCCAATGGCACCTTTTATCCTAGCAGCTGTCCTGGTAGTCCTATTGAAATAATTGGAATTAATGTGTTCCATTAATTTAAACTCTGAAAATGATTATGTTGGGATATTACCCAACATGTAACCGATTACAGAGATATGCTTAAAGATAGGTACTCCATGTTTAAAAATAGCTTCACCTGACCAACTGAATATATTAATTTGAGTAGCAAAATATGTCTCCTTCCTTCAGGTATGAAAACAGACTGTCACCTAAAAGTATAATAATGGAAAGTATCTGTTTATCTTACTAGGATTTTGCACTGAAATAAAGACATTTGCACCAAGCCCTTAAAATAAAATAAAAAAACATTTTTTTTACAATGATCTAATTTTCTGTTTTTAAATCTGGAACAGATTGATTTGTCATACCATTGTCAAGTAATTTAATCAGATGTGAAACCCAACAACTTAATTAATATCCATCCTTACAAGGGATCTAGAAATAGTTAACATTTATTCTGAGATTACTATCAAATGCATTTATATTACAAGAGAATCTGGCTTTCTTTTCAGTTCTTTCACCACTCATAAAGCACAATCCAAAATATATTAAAAATATGCTATAAAGGGAATGGAATTTATTTCCAGCTAAGTGGTATGGAATTGCAACCTTAAGTCTTACCTTTAATTGGATCAGGGACGTCCATCCTTGGTTTGGGAAGGGATACAAGTGGAACACTGTCGCTAACTGGAGAGTATTTTTGCCTTAATGAATACATTAGTTCTTGAATATCATCCATTAAAGCAGCTTCTTCATCAAACAAATCTGTATCTTTAATCTCCTCTTTATTTTCCAACTCCCTTGAATCTAAAACTTTGCTCAGAATGTCCAGAATATTAGATTCTGAAGATTCAAGGATTTGATCCAAAGCTTTTTCAGTGTCCTCTTGATTATCACTGTGTTTTTGAGCAAGCATCAACTCTAATTCCATGTCATGAAACAAATGCTCTATTTTGAAAAGATGCTGTTGTCCAACATATTTTTGTAAACGTGCAATACGCTTTTCATCAAGAAACTCTTTTATTATAAGGAGCTGGGTCACAGACTCACTGTATTCTGGCTCTCTATATTCATTTGGGTTTTCCATCGTATCTCTGGGATCATGTAAGTTCTGAAACTGGTTTTCTGAGTCTTGTGGAAGACCTTGTTCTGAAAAATCTGTAGGGAGGTCTTCATTTTTTTGACTGAAATCATAATCCCTGTTTTCTGGTTCAGAAGTGTTTAAATTGCTTGGCATTATTTTCTCATGTATAGTTTTTTTCTCATGTGGAGATGTTTTAATTTCAGACAATATTGCCAACTTTGTCTTCTCATTATCTTCATTTCCCTTCATTTTACTCTGCTGGGAATTATAATTTAGTTGTATTGCCTCATCACTGGCCTCGTTAATTTCTTCTCCCACAACTTCTTCCTTAGCCTGATCAAGTGTCATTGCTGCTTCTCCTGTTTCGTCAACAGGATTAGCAGTTTTTAAAATAGCACTATTTGGCATTTGCAGCCGAGGACTTGGAATATCAGTATCTAATTCGAAACTCTGGTCATCTATCAGTTGCTCCTTGGATAATTTTGCACTTTCAGCATTTTCATCTTGTAGTAACTCCTCTTCTATTTCTTCTATGAAATCATCTTCAGCTTCTAGGACTATAGGCAGGAATTCTTCTGTGAATGATTTTTCTGTATTTAAATAATCAGCTTCAATGTAATCAACGTTATGTTGAGTAAGGTTTCGATGTTGGGTAGTTGTCTTAGATTTTTCTAGAACAGTTTTTTTCTCAGATGTTTTCTTGGTATTGGTAACATCATTTTTTTCATTATTTAAATTTTGCATTGCAGCTCCTTGTTGAGGCTGTTCAATAGGCACTTCCAAATTTTTTTCACTGGAAATATTTCCCATTGCAGAGACATTTGACTGCTTTTTACTACTGAAAATCTTTCTTAATTCAAAATCTTCTTTATGTTCCTTTGTGTCATATTTTGTTTTTCCATCATCCGAATCACTTAGTGACTTATTCATTACGTCCTCTGACAAGCCTAGTACTATGTTCACTTGCTGATTACCTTTCTCATCTGTTTTGCCCATTTCCCCCAAGCTATTGTCACTTTTTTCTTCCCCTCTTTCATTATCTTTTATTATTTTATTTAGAGAAAGGCCTTCTGGATCAACTTTGATATCTAGAGGTGGACTTAATATTTCTTCTGTTGTTTTTACAGATGATTTCTGGTCTTCCATGTGAGGAAATGTACCCAAACTATGTTTAGAAGTGCTTGGCAGTTCTTCTCTTGTCAGCTCTTCATTTTTTGCTTTCTCATCTGCATTGTACTGACTTGTATCTGTTTCTCCTGCAAGGTCTCTGATATTTACATCATGCATCGGTTTTTTAATAGAATCATGTTTTGGTATTAAAGGATGATCTTCAGTTGAAGTATCTGAATGGGTTAACACAGGCTCAACTTTTTGCTGTTTTCTAAATAAAGCTTCTCCTCCTCCTCCTTTTTCTTCTCCTGTTTGATCACTATCAGTTTTATCAACTATTCTTTCATCCTCACTGACATCTGCAAGAAAATTATCCCCTAAATGTGCAGAAACATCTTTTGTTTCATGCTGGAGTTTTGCAGCAGCTTCCTCAGTATCATCATCATCATTATTACCATCATCATCATCATCATCATCATCATCATCATCATCATCCTTATCATCCTCACTATCATTGCTTGCTTCTGATTGAAATACATCATCGGATGACAGCTTTTCGGCTTCTGGGTCTTTTGACAATGTGATTTCTTCTTCCACAAATGATAATGAAGTAATTTCTTCTGACTCTGCTTCTGGTTCTTGTTGCTTCTCTACATCATAAGAATCAATGTCCAGTTCTTCCCTGAAGTTGTCATCATCCCGTGATGTAACAAGGCTTGTTGTCTCATCATCGGACACAAAGGCATCTGCAGTTGAGCCAAATGTTGTTTTCAAACCTTCCGATTCTTCCTGGTGCAAAAGTGTATGAGCAGCATCATTTTTATCTACACAATCTGATTGTTCAGTTTCACCCTGAGAGTTGTTATGATTTTTGGCACTTTCATGTTTTGGCACTTTTAATGTTTCCTGCAGCATTTCTTCTGAAGGCTGATGTGCATTTTTGTCTCCCTGAGAAATGTCTGCTTCATGATTTACACCAAGGCTCTCCCCCTTGGACTCAAGAGCTGCTTCTACATTCTCATTCTTTTTATGGAGAAAAGTGCTGTGTTCACCATAGTCCTCATTGCCTTTTAAATCTGCTTTAAAACCACGATCTATCTCTGGATCAGCAGAAACTGTCCTATCAATCACATCTTCCTTTATTGTTTCCAACTCTGGTTCTTTCATTTGCATGTTCTTTGATGGTTTCAAAAGTTCATTCACATCATAATTGTCAAAATCATCTTTGCCGTCAGCAAAGCAAACAAAATCTGTTTCCTAAAAGGGGGAAAAAATCCTCAATTTTAACTACTTTTTAAAAAATACACAGTACATTTACATGAACTGTTCCTAGTGTCTAAATAATCACACTAGCAGTCCAACTCTTTAAAGCATAAACAAGATCTGGGCTGCAATCATATTTAACTATGAGTAAGACCTATCAATTCTATTTGGCATTTCATAACTGCATTATATCGAACAGGTTGCACCGAACCTGAGATACGGTATATTAAATTGGGCTATATCACAACTTGTCTATCTTTAAACTACAGCTGCAATCCTATATTCACAATGTAACTGGACTGCACTGCATTATAGTGAAGCAGGCAATGGCACCATTTAACATAAATACAAATACAAAACACAAAGTCTGATAATCGGATATAGTAGGAGCCTGACAATACCCTTCTTTTCTAGGTCCTAGTCAAGCAGGAAAATAAAAGTTTACTGAATCTGCTATATATTTTCATACATATTTAGTGAAAAAGAAAAAGGACTGATGAATAAGAGGGTTGCATTTTGTGCAAGCTTGATAAATTAGAATTTTCTATACTCTCCCCCCCTAATATTTGAAAACAACTATTTGCACCAAGTTAATGATTAGCCTAAACACAGATGAATGCTTGAAGAGCAGTTTCCTATTTTTCCAATCTATCATATTTTCTCTGCATTCTGAATCTACTGTCTGCATATAATTCTATTATAGCATGTAGCTGGAAAACAACACAAACATTTAAATTACTTACATCTGTTGGTAATTCTAGCTCATTATGAGTATAAATATGATTTATTTCAAGTAAATCCTTGGGGAAATATCCAAATTTATTTCCAACCTGTTTACAAAAACAAAATAAGAAGGAAACATCATGGGGACTCTATTTCTACCCCCTGTTTAAGCCCAGCTGGGCCGAATAGTCAATGGCCCATGCAGAAGCACAAGCTTTAACAAAGTAGGCTCCAATCCGTAGGTTCAGCAAATAAGACCAACATCTTCCACAAAACGTTTAAATATTATTTAAAAATAACCGTACTGCACCATGATATTTATTTATGGCACTCAGATATCTTTTCAGTGATTTCATATCATTTCTCAATTTTAAAATTATTTAAATTAGAACCACAGAATAAAATAAAATTTGATCCATTTTATAAACAAAATTAAATGAAAGCTACCATTAGAATCTTTGACTTAACCACAATTGTGGTAATAAGTTGTCACAATTGTAAAGTAGGTCACTTTGCCCTACTTTTTTGACTTTGCCCTTTTTTTTCCAGTAGTAAGTGAACACAGTCAATAAGTGAGCCCATTGTTCGCTATGGGTCAGATTCTTCCAGAAATTGGAAGTAAATTGTGGTCATGTGACTGGAGTGCTGCAGACACCATAAATGTGGGCTGGTTGCTGAGCACTCAAAATGCTGTCATGTGACAATGGGATTAACAGATGTTGAACCTCAAATCTGGGTTTCCAGATTTCGGGCTCCATTGTAACTTTGAATGGTTGCTAAGCAACCAGTCATATGTTGGGGACTCTGTGATCCTAAATTCATCTCTTAGAGAGTTACAGAAGAAGTTTTTTTCTCAATAAATTTATAAAAGGGTTATGCTATCTAATGCATTCATATTATATTCTCTAGGTCAGTGTTTTCAAATTTGGCCATTTAAGACGTGTGAACTTCAACTCCCAAAATTCCCTAGCCAGCATGCTGACTCAGAAATTCTGGGAGTTTTAAGTTCACATGTCTTAAAATGATTAGAGTTGGGAAATACTGCCCTAGATTAATACAACTGTTATCAGGAAGCCCATATTAACAGTGGAGAATTGCCACTGAGATTAGATAATCTTGGCAATTAGATCCTGGCAGAGCACATTAAAAGTAAACATACAGTCTACAGATACTATGTGTAGTTAAGTGTGCTTCCTGAGCGTTGTCCTTTCTGGTAGCTTTTATTATGGGAAGACTCAAACATCGGCAATTATGAGATGTCATAAAATTCTATATGATAATTTTTATGTCATAAAATAGTTTACAAAATTTGCCAAATTTTAATTCCACTGGCGTCTCAGATCCTGGATTTTGGATGAATTCTGTAAATTAGTCAATTTGAAGTACCTTGGTTCAAAAATTGTTTCCCTACAATGTCCCGTTTCACCCGGTGAAAATTTACAGAAAAAATAATTTTAATAGTAGATAGATAGCATTCAAAACAGTATGACTTCTTTTACACAGGAAAATAATTTTTTAGAGGTACAGTGAGCCCCATCATGTAATATAGCCACCTCTAAGGATCTACTCGCAAGTGACTTATTAGTAAAGAAAAAGTAGCTTACTAATATCTCCCTGACCCTCACTTGCAAAAAAAAAACACTTAATATAAGATAAATGAACTAAAATAGCATCTCTGAAAGAAATTCCAGCACCAACCTAAGATAACAGCTTATCATGCTAATCCAGAAACAAACAAAATCAACCATATTCAAGTTAAAAATTATGTGTACTGAGGAAAATTCCCAGATACCATCGCAATTTGACTTAACTAGTATTATTTTAAATGTCTCTTAGGCTATTACTATATCATGTTTACAACAGAGAATGGTGTCAAATAACACAGTCATTCTTAACAGGTGGCATGCATGCCACAGATGGGATTCAGGTAGTTTTTATGAGTCACAGAGTAAAAGTCTTTAACATTTGATATGGATAATAATAATGCTTTTAAGAAATTGTTGGGGAAACGAAGCTTATCATTATAGCTAATACACTTATATTCTCAAGCTTATTTCAGTAATATTTGAAATGTTGCTATAATCCATTTTTTCCAACTGAAATTAAGTACAGATGCTTGAATTGTTAAAAATAAACATGTTCTTGAATGTCACAGCAGATTAATGATATTTAAGAATTCTCTCTCATTAATATAGTTTGCCATGCTGACCATGTTATTATTATACTTATTATTTTAAATAACTCACAGAAATATAATTATTTAAATAGGATGAACAGGCAATGGCATTTTCATTTTCCTATGAGATGTTTCTTCAGATAAATTAATATTTGGTCACAGAGGGATTAGAGATATTTTCCTGAAAGGGAAATTTTATCCATGCAGACTTGGATTCAAGACTATTGAACTGCATGGGTGAAGGAAAAGGAAACTCTTAACCAGTTATCTAACTTAGGAAATGCCATTGAAATTATGTTTGGATAATCATATTCATTCCAGAAATCAAGACATAAATCAGACGTCTGTCTCTGTGATTATATTCTTCAGTCTTTTCCTCAAATACCTCTAATCAAGTATTTACCATTTTATCCCAACTTTAAAATAGTGGTTATTTCAGAAGAAGCTGAAATATTAAAGCATAATTGGTTACTATCTGTAAAGGTATGTGAGAATGACTTTGGGAGACAGGAGAATGGGGAAAGAGAATGCTGCTTAGGGAACAATCATGTTCAAGAGGTCATAGCCTAGGGCTGCATAATGGGCAAAGAAAGAGGCTCAGAAGGGACCTCCTCCAAGTTCTCAGGTTGTGAAGCAGGAGATTTGTATATTCAACACTTGCAGGATTGATGTCAGTTTTCTCAGGTAGACCAAAAAGGAAATATGATCAGAGGAACTAATTCTACTTTATTGTAAAGCTATATTAACAGAATTTTTAAAGTCTGAAAGTACAAATCTCCTGCTGTCTCCTTTACAACCTGAGAACTTTGGGTGGAATGGATTCCCCCCCCCCCCCTTCTGAACCTGTTTCATAGTCCATTGTATAGATGTGGGCTATGGCCTCTCTTATCTGTTCCATACGTAGTTTGTCCACCCCACTCCCCAAGTCATTCCCACATACCATTACACTATCCCAATTTGTTTACAACCCACTCACAGGTAACAGACTTCCTGGCTTACTTTTTATTTACAACACAAAGCAGAAGCAAAGTCATACTTTGAAACAATCAGCATACTTGATTTTTCATAAGTCCTAGGAAAAAAAAAAGTGGGATCCCCAAACCATGCTATTTTAAATCCTTTAGCCAATTCAAAATTTGTATCAAGCCTTAATTATTTTGAAATATTCATATCATGCCTTAATAGGCAGAGAAATTAAGGAATAGGTCCTTACAATACTAACAAACAAAGCCTTGAATTAGTCACAATTCTCCAAATATTTCTCAGCAATTTTAGGAACTTTGGTATTATAATTTTTTTTAAAAAAAAAGTTGATTAACACATGTAAAATTCTAATTAAAACATTAATTAAAATATCAGGTTCTCCAATGTTTGTAAAAACAAAGAAAACTTACACTTCCAGCCCAAAGCTCATTTGTTCTTCCAATTAATTTATAATAAACATATATCGATTCACCTTCTTTAAAACCTACAAAACGACAATCTGGACCTTTAAAATCCTTTACTGCTTTTCCTCGACACATTAACACTGTTGAAAGAAAGAGAGACGAAAATAAGAGACAGTAAAAGAACTCTGACATATGTGTCACTGACATATAGTCCTATCTTGTTCACAAAGAAATGCCATGTAGCCCAGGAATAAAATCACTATAATAATATAGTGAAATTATGTTTTCATTATTTCCTAGCACAATGAAACCCAGTCAATAATTTGCTGAAATTTATGACAAAATCCCTATTTAAGTCAATGAGCTGCAGCTGCAACTTAATCCACAATTAAGTTCCATCTAGACTAAAAGGAACTTGTAATATTAGATACATTATCAGTTAACATCAGATCAAATGAATAACCTCCAACAACAGATTCAGCTGTGCAATTAAAGAACCACCCACTTTTTTCCCAAAGAACATATTTTATGTACTTGTTACTTTTAGTAATTTTATGCCAGACATGGAAAAGGAATAGAGAAATGAGAATTAGATACTGAAATTGCTTCTCATTAAAATCACTTGCAGAAATTGTAGGATTGTTTACAAAAAAGACACACAATATTCATATTTATTAAATATACATATAACACATTGAAACAATGCTGGGGGGAGCCTTAAGGCAAACAGGTTATATTAGAAGTTTGCACCCCTATCAATGTTAAAATTGCACATTCATGCCCTGAAGTCTATGTAGAGTAGTACTAATACAATTGGCTTGCTGCCAATCAGCATCCTGGTGCAATTCAGGATGCTAGATATAAGCCTTACACAAGGCATGGCTATCTCCAAGACTACCTGCTTCAAGGTGAACCTGAATATTCTGTAAATTCTGGGAAAGTAGCCCTGATGAGGGTCCCATTTCTGAAAAAAAATCTGCCTGCAGGAGTACTGGTCTGCAATGTAAACAAGACATTCTTGGGGAAAATATACAGGAACCGTTCATTACCTGGGCACAAAAAGGAGCTAAACATGTTTTAAATCAAGAGAACAAAACAGCATTCGGAAGCCATTCAAGCAGATGCCTCTCTAATTTACTGCATGAGGAGAAGGTTCTGCACAATCAGACTTGCAAGATTCTGATATTATAACCACTTTCCATAATAGTTATAGCCTTTCTATGGAGTTGATTTCCTGGTTTGGTCTATTTAGAGAGAGTGACCTCTGGAGCAAGGCCTGATTAATGGTGGTCTTCCTGCTCTCAACAGCTTGCTTGCTTCCATATTGTGAATTCCACAGTTTTAACAAATGAAAATGAAAACGTGACTCTGGAAAAAAAGCATTTGGAGATGTAATATTTTCTCTTACGCTTTTTCTCTGCAGGTTAGTACTAATACAATACACTGTATATTCTGTTTCAATGCTTTTAATTTTTATTTCTGTTGAACCCCCACACCGAACCATCCAGAATAGTGGCATAAAAATACTATTAATAAAATGGTAATGGAACCTCAACATTTGGGTAACAGAAATCTTTTTCTGTCACAGCACAGTATTTCAGATAGTAACTTATCATGGATCCAGCCAGTCTCTCAAAAGTAATATAGTACACAGATGCGGAGAACGTTGCTCAGATTTTAATTACAAGCGATTTTTAAAAATCCTCCATAAATCCAGTTATCAAAAAAACCCTAACTGCCGTAAGTTTTACATTGGCCCAAGACAAGACTCGATTGCTTTCATCATCGCCAGGAATGCTCAGCAAAAGACGTATCTCGCTCTTCTCAAGCAGACAAGGCGAGGGGAGGGATGCCCGCCACTACGCCTCCCTCCCCGGCTCCCCCGTCGCCCCAACTTGGGAGAAAAACTGCGGTTGTACGGAAGGAAGCAGAGGCTACAGTCCACCCCTCTCCCCTCCCCAGCGCCCGCGAGGAAGGAAGCAGCCCATCGCGGCGCTGCTTGACGTGGCCTTGGGGATGCCACAGGTCCAGCCTGTGGTTCAGCTCTGCGGCGGGCTCGGCAGTCGCAGGGACCCGGCGGATGCCGTCTTCCATTCCACTTACTGCTACATTCGGGATCGGCGCAGCGTTTGAATTCGGCGAACCGGCGGTCCGGGACTCGACTGGCATGACTGGGGGCCGCCGGGAAGCAAAGCAGCAATGTGAAGAGCGGGAGCGCTCGGGAAAGACGCCGCCGCGCCGCAGCCATGTTTCAGTCGACGAGGGCTGCCGAGCTGCCGGAGGGGGGAAGTAAAGCAGACACGTCAGCAGAGCCGCCCGGGAGAAGGATATGGAGAAGAGGAGGAGCAGCAAAAGCTGGAGCCGACTCTCTCTCTCTCTTTCCCAAAGGCGGAGGGGATGGAGTCGCACCACGCCCTGGCTTCGCTCTCCGAGCATCCTCAGCTGCCCACCAAAGCCCAGAGGAAGAAACGCCGCACCTGGCTTGCTAAGAGTCATTCAACTCTTCATCCCCAAATCCCATTATCTTGGGTATCTGAGATAGCTACACATACACATATACACATACTATATATATCCCGTATAAATGAGATGCTTCCTCTGATATGGCTTGCAAGCAAATATTTTTTTTCACCCTCTATTATTAAAAGTTCTCTCATTGACTTTCATCACATATTTATAGGAGGAGAGCTGTGCTACAGTCCCTCAAAATTGGAAGTCTGGTAATAGCTTTTCTGACTAACAAATTTTGTTAAAAGACAAGCTTTTGTGAATTGCACATTATTTTATCAGCTGCGTAAAAGTGCTAGACTGATGTAGTTTCATATGTTGCAATTATGAATTTATAGTTATAATGTGTCTCACATGTAAGATGCATCTGCCAACCTGTGTTTCCATTTCTTTTCCCCAGACCATTTCAAATCCTGTATCAGTTTAGCCCAGAGGTGTCAAACTCAAGGCCCGCAGACCGGATCCAGCCCACAGAGGTGCTTAGATCTGGCCATGGGGCCACCCTGGAAACAGCAAAGGACTGGCCCATGGTGCCTCTGCCAGGGAAAACGTAGCTTGGAAGGGCCACACATGTCCAAGACAAATAAATCCACCTCCTCTGGCTTACTATCTTTTATTAGTTTCTTGAAAGGATTAAGCAGGTGAAAGTTGTTATCTCTGAAGATATGGTTGAATGCAAAAGTACACAAAATTAGTATTGTACAAGAAAATATATTCATCCAAGAAGCTGACATAAGAAAGCCAAGGTTTGTTGGATCTTATGTCCTCCCATGAAAGAAGCAGAGAGCCTGCTCCCTATGAAATGTAATTGTGTTCATCTTTGGATGGCTGGCAGAAGAGCCCTTTAAAATAATGAAATGTGTAAAGTAGACAGAGTTCCTGGCGCCAAGCACACACTTTACGACTGTGTGCAATCTACTGTATTTGTCCAATCATTGCTATTTCCTTATTTGCAATTACTATAAATAATCTTATCAACTGTGACAATATATGCAAATATATGAAAACATCACATTTATTGTTTTATTTTTGTTGTTGTTATTCCATGCTATTCTTTGGAATCCTCAATGTTAACCTAAACATTCTGAACATTGCCTACTATTCCATTTCTTGAATGTAATGTCTAAAAACAGTATAAAAGTAATTTTCTTTCAGATGACTTACTTTTTTTGTCCCATATGAAGTGGAATATTTACCGTACATCAGGTTCTTCATCTATATAAATGGTACAGAGGAAGAAACATGATGATACAGAATACCATGTCAGTAAGTTACATAATAAGGCCTCTGGAATGCTTTATAATCCAGAGATATCATTGCTGGTCCTTGATTAGACAAATAATTATTTGCAAAGTTTCTGGTTCTTAGTCCCAAATCTATTATACTTTGTAAGTATACTGGAAAGTCCCTGGTATGCAAGTTCCTTTGCAGACTTTGGCACATATCCATGAAATTCCTCTATGGCCACTTTTATTGTTTATAGTTCATCAAGTTATCAAAGAATAAGTCTTACTATACAGCTGTAAACTATGATGACCATCAATGTGGATAATGTTTAGAATTTTGCCATAAAACTAACAATGAAGGACTAAGACAACTCACTGAACTATTTTGGATCACAAAATAAAATTCAGTTTGTAAGCTGTGGGGAAACCATACTTTGTTAAAGAATATATACAATCATACAATCTCATTTCCCCTCAAGTGCATGTAAAGCTAGAATAGTCTGAGAGAAAAAACATTAAATTAGCCCTTAACATGCTGAGCCAATTAGTATTTAACCATAGATGGAAGAATTTTTTTCCTGAACAGTGTTTAGAGTCTACATATGAATGGATAGATACCAGTGGAAGGACTAATTAATATACTAGTCCCAAAGGAACTGGAGACTGTGGATTTTCAAAGATGATCACAGCTGAAGGGAAAGATTAATTCTCTCTGTATAACAGTATATTTTTAAAAGGATAAGGACTCCTTGAAAAAAATTTAGTTTCACAAAAATTTCTTGACACCATCATAGAAGTGCTTAACCATTGCCTTCTTTGTCCCAAAGGTGTTTTTTTTTAGGAGGCAACTGGACTTTCTTGTTTTTTCGCTTCTCATCCAAGCAGCTTCTTCAGCTCTAACAGGATACTGGGGAATGGAAGCATTTATATTCCTTGCAGACAACTGTCATTTACATGCTTTTAGAGGGTCGTTGAAGCGCTTGGAGGTTTATCAAAGAAAAAACAAGAAAGTCCAGTTGCCTCATGAAAAAGCATATTTGGGCTAATCATGACCTGGATGACTAAGAATCTCTAGTCATTGCCTTTCAAAATATTCCTAGTCCAGCCTTCATCCCTGGGATTTTTGGGCCATGCCCTGACCTGCTTCACTAGGCTCAGCCCTCTAAAAAGGGTCCTCTACAAGAAGCATTTTCTGGAAATGACTCTGAAATGGTTGGATTGGATTGGATTTATTAGATTTATGGTGCACATATATTAGCCTAGATGTAAATATTTTAATTCAATATTGCACAACTACAGTTCATAATATAAAATAAGACAGTACTGCACACCAGTGAAAGACAGGCTAAGGAAAAACTGGGAAAAGAGCAAACTATTTGTCCAACTATTACACCTTGCTCTTTCTTCAATTTCTCTAGATTCCAATTGTTATGTACCGAGAGACCATCAGAACCCCTGAAAAATACGTAAAGGGTGAACTGGTATTATATTCAACGAGGCTCAGTTTACGAGCACAGATAAGCGCCCAGGGACTCCGAGGCGAGGAAGGAACGTAGGTTAATAAAGCAATTAGGCACGAAAGGGAAAGGATTCAGGCATGCGCAGACGAATTTCATACTTCTTTGAAAGGCAGGGAGTATCACGTGAGCCAAGCGTTCTCGCGGTGCCCACAGAAAAGATGGCGCTGGCCGCGGCAAAGCGTCGGAAGTGAAAGAAAAAAGCGGCCGTCGTGTGGAATATAGCGCGTATATTCTCGGAACCGGAATGAAGGCAAGTGGCAAGGAAGGAAACTTCCAATCCCGGTAGGTAGCGCTAATCTCAGAATTCTCAGGTGTTGTGCTCTCATCAGCTATTAGCAATAAAAAAGAAGGTAGCAACCTTAACCAAGTGTGTATGTGTATATGCGGTTGTGGCTGGAGCATTCTGAGAGCTGAAGTCCACAAGTCTTAAAGTTGCCAAGTTTGGCGACCCCTGATTTAAACCAACGAATTCATTGACCGTTAGGCAAGCGATGTTGTAAAACACACTCTTCACGGTCTTTATAACTCGGGTGTTATATCGTGTAATCGTTTTCCTTTTGCTCCTAAAACAGGTGATTAGAAAACTGCCCTGTTAAGGCCAGTGAAGTCCTGCTTTGCATCTCTGGGTTAATATTGAAACTTACGCCTTTCGAATTGCAGGTTCTGTGAAGCCAGGTGGGCTCTTGACTGCTTTCAGTCACATTATTTGGGAAGCACACTCTGGTCACTGGCAGCTTTTTCTGTAATTTTGTACTTGTAATTATTTAGATATTTTAAATGCCACCTACTTTCTTAAGAACTCTGGAAGTGTTACAAGATATAAGAAAAAGGTACATAAAATTATTTACACACACACACATACTTAGTGATCTCCATAGGATCAATGCTTTGATCAAAATGATAAAATGACAAAATAATAATAGCACACAAAAGTGAATACAGTAATATTGAAAGCTCAGGGAAAAGAAATATTTTGCAGTTCTTGAATTGTTACAAGGAGAGAGATTGTTTCAATCCTAATGGCAATTTATTCCACAATAAGGTTCCTACCACAAAGAAAGTCAGATTGGTTGCTTATGTCCAATTCATCCATAAATGTTGTCCATTGATTATCTGAGAACACAGAGTAGTCTATCCATGGCCTTGCAGGCAGCTTGCATCTAATCTATGTAAAAGTTTATACACCACAAGGACTACCTTCAATTGTGTTTGAATGATTTCTGATAGCCAATGAAACTCATTTAACATGAATAATGGAGGATCTTGAACAGGCTGACATGCTAATATATTGTATTGGATATAATCTGGATGCCTTCAAGGGCATTTTAATGTTCAAGCTTCAAGGCCAGTACTATATGAATCACTGAGAACAGGTTTGTTTCCTGTTTATATTGTAAATCTATTTCCAAAAGGAACAAATCAAGAATAAACGTATCGTATATGTTACTGTGAAAGTCCGAAATGCGGCACAGCCAGTCTCCTAGGACCTCCTAGGGGCCGGCTGTGCCGCTCAAACTACCGTCAGTCGCCCCGTGTTCAGCAAAGCAAGCGCGGGGAAGTCCTTTGCAGGCGGCTAGAACTGGTCGCCCGCAAAGGACCTCCACAGACTTGCTTTGATGAGCACGGGGCGACTGACGGTAGTTTGCGCCAGCCACGCCTGCTCAGCAAAGCAAGCCCGGGGAGGTCCTTTGTGGGTGACCAGTTCTAGCCGCTTGTGCCTGGCGCTGCGGTTGAGGTGAAGCTGCCAAAGCCCCCGCTGCCACCGGAATAACTGCCGCAGCCTTCTCCTTCTCCTCCAACAGCACTGCTGGATTTGCCGCCCGGCATTGTGGCTGAGGTGAAGCTGCCAAAACTCCCGCCGGTGCCCCCGCCCATTGCAGCAGTGGTGGTGTCTCCCCCTCTGCTCGGAGCACCTGAGCTGGGCCCCACATTACCCCTGCCGCCTCCTCTGCCGCCGTGCTTTTGAGGAGCCATGAGGCCTTTTTTTTTCTGCTGTACGGCAGGTGCGGACTGACCGCGGGAAGGGAAAAGGGCGCAGGAGCCCTGGCAAAGGTGAGGTGGAGAGGAGGAATCCGACGGCGGCACCATCGCGGTAGCCAGTAGGAAGGCCTTGGAGGGGGCGGGAGCAGGAAAAATAAGGCTTCATGGCTCCTCAAAAGCACGGTGGTGGTGGAGGAAACGGCAGGGATAACATGGGGCCCAGCGCAGGTGCTCCGAGCAGAGGGGGAGGCAACGGCACTGCTGCTACGGGTGGGGGTACCGGCGGGAGCTTTGACGGCTTCATCTCAGTGAAGTGCCGGGCAGCAAATGTGGTGGTGCTGTTGGAGGAGGAGGCAGCAGCAGTTATTCTGGTGGTGGCGGGGCCTCGTCAGCATCTTCAGCAGTGGCCCTGCCCCCGGTGAAAAAAACAAAGATGGAGCAGATCCAGGCTGATGACGTCGCTGCAGCTGCCAGGTCCGGACGGAGGTAGTCAGAGCGGTGCCGAGGCGAAAGAGCAACATGACTTTTTTTTTTTAAAGTTTTATTGGTTTTTTTTAACATTTATAAGGGAAAAGGTAATGGAAAGGTATACAAATTTTGGCAGTTGCAAAGTGTGGTAGGCGCCCCCTCCCTCCAAACTCATAGTATACATTTGAATATAAAACATTGATACATAGTCATATATATTCAGCATATTAATTCTATTGGTACTTTCAATCAGTTTATACATTGTAGTATATAATCCACATATTAATTTCATTACTACTTTCGGTCAGTTTATATCAATGAGATTTTCTTATTCATTTTTGTGATCTGAGCTTTCTTGGTATTGCCCCTTCTCCCCCCGCTGGCAGAGCTCCGGCCCCTCCCGTGTCCTGCATATCCGTTGTAGGATCTTCTGTTTTTTCTAGGTGTATTTTGTTTTTTTCCATAAAGGCCTGTGCCTCTATGGGTGTGTTAATTCTAATTCTTGTCTCCTCCCAGAATATCAGCATACCTTCAGGCATCAACCATCTAAACCACACCCCCTTCTGGTATAATTTATTCACCAATTGCGAATAATTTTTCCTTTTTTCCCTAATTTTCTTGGGGATCTGCTTCAAGATGGTTATTTCCCTATCGTGGTATGTCAGTGCCTGCCCCCTTTGTACACCCAGAATTTCGTCTCTTGTGCTTTTTCTAAGAAATTTAATATGTACCTCCCTGGGTACATTGTGTGTTCTGGCATAAGCTGAGTTCACTCTATAAACCAGGTCTATCTCCCATTCCATCTGTTGTTTTTCTTTGTGTATATATTCAGCCAAAATGTTTGTCATGATGTCCCTTATATTTTCCTCATCTGCTTCTATCACGTTTTGAAATCTAAGATAAAAGGACATTCTCTCAAATTCTGTTTTCATTTGCTGGGTATCAAGTTCTTTGTTTCCCTTCTGCACCGCTTCTACCCCCCCCTCACCTCCGCCACCCCCCCTCCACAAGGTCCAGTCTCTGTGAGTTCTTATAGATTTGGACTTGGTTCTCTTTAATTTCTTCTTTCATTTCCTTTAATTGTTTCTTAATTTCCTCTTGGCTTTGTATGAGTTGCTGAAGCATTTGTTGCAGATCCATCTCTGTACTTTTGGGTTGCATCAGGTCTGTAATCTTTGATTGTGTAGCAGGACTGGATGTTGCTGATGTCGGAGCAGAGGTAGCAAAGCCAGGTTTTCCAGGGGGTGGTCTTTTAGGAGACATAGTTTATAGAATAAAGAGTTCAGTCAGTATGGAGAATGGACAACTGGAGAAGCAGAGCAGCCAGATGAGTCCAGGAGGCAGAAGATCCAAGCAGGAGAGAATTATCTAGTCAATCTGGCAGTAGAGTAAAATTCCCCCCCCCCCCCCCGAGAGTTCAAAGAATAACAATCCACAAGAGATTCTTCTGGGTAGCACAGAGACAAAGACCGGAAGCCTGAATTTTTAAAGGTGGAGTCAGGTTTCACAGTTCATAAAGACAACGGAAGTGTGCCATCTTGCCCTGCCAGCTTTGGGCTCAGAGGCATAACAAAGTTTTCAAAGTTCCCAAAGTCCTCAGATCATCAGTAAATTATGGAGCTAGGTTCAATAAAAAATCACTTTAGCAAGAGTGTGGCATCATTGGTTGGCTCTCCCCCCTCCTCTTTCCCCTGGGGCTGAGAGCAGAATTGTTCCAAGCCGCTTGTCCAAGGGGGGGGAAAATCCCCCTCCCTCCAGCCGCGCCTCCAAAGTAATCCGAAAGTAAAGGTTTTAAAGAGCTGAAAAGTCCTTCAAGTCAAGAAAGGGAATGAAGGGGGGAAGCGCCTCACCACACTGCCGCTGCTTCCTTCTGTTTTTTCATTCTCCGGTCAGCCTGTTGCGAAGACGCTACGCGCCCTCCGATACTGCTCTCCGATGCCTAGAGCGAAGCGGGGGGGCCCACACCAGCCGCCGATGCAGGAATCCCCCGCCAAGCCGCTCCTCCGGCAGGACGCCTCTCCGGGGCGTCCTGTGCCCCCCAAGGAGTGGGGAAGCCCACCCGGGAGCCGGAGCGGGCAAACGACTTGCCCGTCGCTGTCAGCCGCCGGAACCGGAACCCAGAGCAGCATGACTTGAGGAATTGTGGGAGTTGAAGTCCACAAGTCTTAAAACAGTCACGTTTGAACATCCCTGGGGTTTTTTTTCTAAAGGGTTAGGGGTGCAAAGTTCTTGTAACTTGACAGCTTTAAGACTTGCACACTTCAAATGGCAGAGTTTCTGAACCAACATTTTGGTTGCTAAGCAGAAGCGTTGTTAAGTGATACTAATATTATATAACACTTTTAATTAAGCGGGTACCTTGAGTTTTAAATAATACTGATTTCATTGTTGTCTTAGGTGACATCTGTGAAAAAAATTCAGGCGCTCAGGCATGAAAATGTGCCGCTCAAACACTATATTTTTCTGCTCACATTGAAAAAAAATTAGAGGGAACATTGCACTTAACATATAACCATCCCCTCTCCGCTCCCCATCAGCCTGCCACATTGAAAAGGTTGGAGACTGCTGATTTACTGAATTTGTTAATGAAGTCATCCCTACTGAATGTTCTGCTAATATAATCTAACTATTTTCGTACATAGTTTTGGTTATAGTAGTCTTAGTTAATTTGGTTTCCTAATATTGCTTTATTTGAAATATGTGGTATTTTTCTTGATGTTTAATTGCTAGTGTATATTTCATGTGTATATTTCATGAACAAACTATTACTGGGAGCCAGTTTAGGGATACAACTAGAGTGGCTGTTAAACACATTTAAAATGTGTGTTTTTCCTCTTTCCTGTTTTTGCAGATAATTAGAGAATGTTTTGTTTGTACGTTTTACGCTACTTTATAGTTGATGGATTTTCTTCTACTTTACTTTAAAGCTGATTACAACAATATTTTTTCTCTCTGTTTTATTTCTTTAAAAAATTTAGTCATAGAAATGTTGAAGAACTGAGACAAGAAACAATGTGGCTATCCACAGAAGAAACAGAAGATGAGTCTGCGACCAATGCTCTGGTTCCAGGAATTTATTTGCCTTTTTTGCCAAAACATTTTAACCACCCAAGTAAGTTTTTATTGACATGATGGAAATTGGGATGAAGGAAAGTAGCAAAATCCTAGGGTCATTCTCTTCCCTTCCCTCATATAGGCCTTCATCATCCTGCAGTACATTGTAGTGTTACCTTTACTTTGTAAAGTCTATAAACTTGTTATAACCAATTATTTTCCCCAAGAAAATTGCATAATATATCTTTTGGGTGCCACTTTGAAATGCAGTTGAGGAATGGTATATTGAACATTAACATAACACAGAATCTTCATTTCTGGAAAAACTAGCAATTAAAAAGATGGGTTCTAACCTAGCTGTTGCCCTGATACTTTTCCCCCCTTTTTGCAAAGCAAATTTAATTGGGTGACCCTTACCAGCATGCTCTGGTATAGTACATATTATTTTTATTTATTCATTTGTTGAATTTGAGTGATACACAATTGCTAGTTACTATTACTGTTATTAATGTGATGATGATTTAGGGTACTTAACAGGTTACAGATTGGTAACTGAAAAGCATGTGTTGGAAATGTATAGTTTCTTCCCGTAATTCTATAGCCACTTAGGATATAATTTTTTAAAATCTATCTATCTATCTATCATCTATCTATCTATCTATCTATCTATCTATCTATCTATCTATCTATCTATCTATCTATCATCTATCTATCATCTATCTATCTATCTATCTATCATCTATCTATCATCTATCTATCTATCTATCTATCTATCTATCTATCTATCTATCTATCTATCTATCTATCTATTTATTATCTCATCTTT
Source organism: Natrix helvetica (assembly GCF_964273705.1). Classification (NCBI taxonomy): domain Eukaryota; kingdom Metazoa; phylum Chordata; class Lepidosauria; order Squamata; family Natricidae; genus Natrix; species Natrix helvetica. The sequence continues at coordinate 240,489,721 of NC_138552.1, forward strand.
ATTATTTTTACAAATAACTCAATACAGTAAACATATCCAACATACTTTCCTCCCTGTATTTTTCCACAACAGCAACAACTCTTATGAGGTAGGTTGAGCAGAGAGAGAGATTGGCCCAGGGTCCCACAGCTGGCTTTCATGGATAGGGTGGGGCTAGAAGTCACATGATGATTTGGAGCCCATCAAGTGATTTGTCTGAATGTTGTTGCCAGGAATGTAGAAATGTATTGTGTTTTGCATTTGGGGTCTTAGCTTTGTAAGTCTCCTAAAGTCAAAGTGACTGAGTTGAGTGTTCATATAAATCTTTTTAATAAATAAATAAAATGATCCGGAGCTTTAAAGATAATAACCAGCACCTTGAATTGTACTAAAAAACCCTGAGAGTCAGGGCACATCTTCCAGATGTTCTTAATATTCTTCCAATAAGAAATATTCCTTTTTATTTTATTTCCATTGTAGGAAGGAAGTTCATTTCTTAATGCTTTTCAGTTGATGTGATACATAATAATGAATGCCAGGAAAATCCATGAATTTGATACTTCAGGGTACTGATATGATTTCTGAAATAAGATAATGCAAAATTAATACAAAATATATTCTTTGGAGTTCACATTCCAGATATGAATATAAATATTTTTTTTCTGTGAATGGCTAACTTAGTTCCATAAATACTTTACATATGCATTATTTGTAAAATAAATAACAAACATTTTCTTACATTGGTTGAAGCAAATATGGCTGTGAAATCTTCAGAATTCCAAAAGATGAAAGAGGATTGTTTATGCTGTATCCAAGATGCTCTCTTACAAAGTCAGTGGCAGAGGGCTGCAGAATTAATGATAAGCTACTTGGAAATGCTGGAAAATACATCTTCAGAAAGAAGGGTGCCATCTCAAGAGGTAGGTAAATTAATTAACACAATAACTTTGAAATGAATGGAAATATATCATTTCTGTAGAAGGTGTCTCTTTATAATATAATTAAGAACAGGATAAAAATGTCCCATTTATGCATTGTGTCATGCATTTAGATGTATGACCTGGGACATTTTTTCATAAATTTGGGGTGTAAACCTTCTTTAGTCCGTGGGAAACTTTGAAAATTTGAATGGACGTAATGAGTGCTCCCACAAAATGTCAGAGTAAGTTAAAATGGGATTGTCTGTTTGCAAAAAAGTTGCCAAAAATGCAGCCAATCATGAAATACTTACTTAGTTGACACAAGGCAACCTGTTGGCAGGCCTTCCCCTCCTGTTAGCCCTTCAGGAATTCTCTATTTTACCTTTCACATTTTTCTGGACATGTAAGCAAATTGCTTAATACTACCTACCTTACACTTACCTATCCTTTTTATTTTATGTAATATGTGTTGGATCTATGCAAGGTCCTATATTCTGTGTAAATAAAGATGATATGGAATGGTGTTTTCATTTGTAGAATGCCAGATCTCTGTCTGCGTACCTGATGGCACAGCTTATGGGGAACTGAATATGGAAACTATAATGTTCACAGGCAAATGTGTTGGGACATTGATCAAGAAAATCAAGATGACAATCTTGGCCACACCATTGAGTCTGCCATTTTGACTTTCTTGATTTCTCCCTCGTGGATGTCTCTGTTCATGGACATGATGTTAATGATTTTGTTGTAAATAATTGTATAAATTAAAGGTGTGTTAGTATTTACAGTGCATTTGCTTTTAGTACTATGGCTTTATGACTTGCTTGGATTGTATTTTCTTCCTGAGTAGGAGATCTGGAGAATAGGAACTGAAATCTTGCTGCAGCATCCCCAGAGTAATATAGATGAGATCAACTATTTTGCAGATCGGATGAAAAGTTTAGGAGTCAAAAGATATTTAAAGGTAAGGAAAAAACTTTCAGGGTAAAAATAATTTTAATTCAACATTTTAATATTGAAAACATGTTTTATTATGAGACTTCTTACTGATTCCTTTAATAATATGTAATCTTAAAGAGGTCAAATATAAATACATTTATAACCATTATAAAAATGGTCAGAAGTCACATCTTTATATTCCTTTCTTATCCTCCCTCCCTATTCTGTTTTCTTATTTTATTTTCTCACATTTATATTATCTTACCTTGCTAAAATTTCTTTTATAAAATTATATTAAAAAAGAAAATATATTGTTATTTGTAAAACTTCAATATAGATTTTTAAATTGCACTCCATGTTTGATATTTCTGATAAAACATATGGTTTCAAATGTTAATGATACAGAACTGTGTTTTAATTATGGCTTTGGAACTTTTTAAAAACAGTTGTTCCATAATGGATTCTAAATACTGTAAGCATATTGTTTCACAACCTGGGAAAAAATCACTCATATATATGAAAAAGTGTAATTATTTCTATAATAAACATTTCTTATACAGCTCCCCATCTAGCATACCCATACGCAACGGCAGTTGAAAGTGGTCGATTGTTATTAATACAGAATAGTTCTGAAGATACAACTCTTATCTGAAGTTATTGGGAAAATTTACTGCTGCTTTGTTTATGCATATTTGCATCCAAAATTGCTTTTTCTGTTCAACTTAATAAACAAAGCTCAAATTACAGATTTCTTTAGAGCATGCCTTCCACCTTTTGTGCAGCGGATTTCTGGACGAGGCCTATCAGAACTTGCTTTTGACTGAAAGTTGGCGATATGGAGAAGAAACTGTTGCTCAGGAAAAAGAGCTGAAGCTTGTTCAAGCTTATAAGGGGTTGATAGACTATTATATGTGGTTAAAAAAAAAGACGGACCTTTTGGAGCTGGGTGAGTATTTGCCTGTAGATGCCACAGTAGTAACGTGCAGCAGTAACTCCTGCAGTTGTCCATGCATTTTTCAATCCCATTCATGAAATATGAAATGTGAGACACATCTATGACTGAGTTCTCGGGGCATGCTTACTAGGAAGGAAGTTCCAGAGAATTGCATAGAATTAGTGCATGTAGAAATTTTGAATTCATTTGGTATCTTCCCCAGCAACAGGGAAGCTAAAGATTGCTCTATATGTTGTTCCTGTACTGCATGTTTTTTTTTTTAAATGACCTGGAGGACTCAAAGCAAATGACTTTCCCAATTGTCTACTATTATCTTACTCTGGTGATAAGCTCTATCAGATTTATTGGCCTTGGATAACCATACTATTTAATTATGATTTGTGGCCATAATCAAGACTGTCAAAAACACAATGACAACATAATTTAGTTGCTAAGCTAAAATTTTACAAAGGAAAACGTAAGAAGAAATCATAATCTGTTAGTGATCTTGAAAAGACACAAGATGGAGACGTAGGGAAACTCTGGTTGCTCAGTTTACCCATAATATTTTAACACACTAAGTATTAAGGTTGGGAACTGGGAAACTGTGAACGTCCTAGACCTAATTTAAGTCTAAAAATGCTAGTGAATTCCTAGAAGCTTAGTACTCGGACAAATCAGCCATCAGTAAATACAGAGAGATAAACCACAGTTACACATCCAGAAGAAACAATAAAAAGCCAAGGAAATCAAAAGACCAGAACAAATTCATTCCCACGGTCAATATTCAGATTTGTAGGAATCAACATCAGACAAAAGATCAGGCAGAAAACAATACTCTGAGCAAGGAACTACCAAAAGGAAAATCACTCCCCCATTGCATTGCATTGGCAATGCAAGCTACTCTATATAAACAAAGAACAACTCCCTCCCCATACTAGCATTATGATGTTACCTAGTTAAGTAATACAATACAATACAATACAATACAATAATACAATACAATACAATACAATAGTAGAGTTGGAAGGGACCTTGGAGGTCTTCTAGTCCAACCCCCTGCCTAGGCAGGAAACCCTATACCGTTTCAGACAAATAGCTATCCAACATCTTCTTAAAGACTTCCAGTGTTGGGGCATTCACAACTTCTGGAGGCAAGCTGTTCCACTGATTAATTGTTCTCACTGTCAGGAAATTTCTCCTCAGTTCTAAGTTGCTTCTCTCCTTGATTAGTTTCCACCCATTGCTTCTTGTTCTACCCTCAGGTGCTTTGGAGAATAGTTTGACTCCCTCTTCTTTGTGGCAACCTCTGAGATATTGGAATAATGCTATCATGTCTCCCCTAGTCCTTCTTTCTCTTAAGCTAAACATACCCAGTTCCTGCAACCGTTCTTCATATGTTTTAGTCTCCAGTCCCCTAATCATCTTTGTTGCTCTTCTCTGCACTCTTTCTAGAGTCTCCACATCTTTTTTACATCGTGGCGACCAGAACTGAATGCAGTATTCCAAGTGTGGCCTTACCAAGGCATTATAAAGTGGTATTAACACTTCACGTGATCTTGATTCTATCCCTCTGTTGATGCAGCCTAGAACTGTGTTGGCTTTTTTGGCAGCTGCTGCACACTGCTGGCTCATATTTAAATGGTTGTCCACTAGGACTCCAAGATCCCTTTCACAGTTACTACTACTGAGTAAGGTATCACCTATACTGTACCTGTGCATTCCGTTTTTGTTGCCTAAATGTAGAACCTTACTCTTTTCACCATTGAATTTCATTTTATTAGATAGTGCCCAATGTTCAAGTTTGTCAAGATCCTTCTGTATCTTAAGCCTATCTTCTGGAGTGTTGGCTATTCCTGCCAGCTTGGTATCATCTGCAAATTTGATGAGTTCCCCATTTATTCCCTCATCCAAATCATTGATGAAGATGTTGAAGAGTACTGGGCCTAAAACAGAGCCTTGGGGTACTCCACTGCATACTTCCCTCCATGTAGATGCAGTTCCATTGAGAACTACACGTTGAGTGCGGTTGGTCAGCCAGTTACCAATCCATCTGGTGGTGATGCTGTCTAACCCACATTCTTCTACTTTATCTAGTAGTAGGTTATGGTCTACCTTATCAAAAGCCTTACTGAAGTCCAAGTAAACTATATCAACGGCATTCCTCTGGTCCACTAATTTTGTCACATTATCAAAGAATGCAATAAGATTAGTCTGGCATGATCTGTTTTTGACAAATCCATGTTGGCTTTTGGCTATTACTTTGTTTGCTTCTAGGTGTTCGCAAATTCGTTGCTTGATTATTTTTTCCAGAATCTTTCCTGGTATTGAGGTTAGGCTGATAGGTCTGTAGTTTCCTGGATCTAATTTTTTCCCTTTTTTGAAGATGGGAACCACATCAGCTCTTTTCCAGTCCTCTGGTAGTTCCCCGGTGTTCCAGGATCTCTGAAAGATATAATTCAGTGGTTCTGAGATCTCGTCTGCTAGTTCCTTCAGAACTCTGGGGTGTAATCCATCCGGTCCTGGTGATTTGAACTCATCTAGGGTAGACAGGTGCTCACTTACCATTTTCTTCCCTATTTCAATTTGTGTTCCTAATTTTGTGGTGCTGCTTTTGATAGGTTGGACTGTTTTATCCCTTTGTGTAAAGACAGATGCAAAACATGAGTTAAATAGTTCTGCTTTCTCCCTGTTGCTTGTCACCTTCTTGCCACTTTCTCCTAGCAATGGACCAATTGTTTCCTTAACTTTTTTCTTGTTTTTAACATGTTGGAAGAAGCTTTTTTTGTTAATTTTTACTTTTGTGGCAAGCCTTTCTTCATTGTGAGCCTTAGCTTTCCTCACTTCATCTTTACAGGCTCGGGCTATTTGCTGATATTCTGCCTTAGTTATGTCCCCCTCCTTCCACTTTTTATACTTACTTTTTTTGTCTTTCAGTTTGTCAGATAGTTGTTTATGCAGCCATGCTGGTTTCTTTTGGGAGCTGTTGTTTTTCTTCTTCATTGGTATTGTGTTAGACTGGGCTTTTCTAATCTCATTTTTCAAAATTTCCCAAGCTTCTTGAGTTGTTTTCCCCTCGAGGATTCTCATCCATGGAATTTTTCCCAAGCTCTCTCTAAGTTTATTGAAATTAGCTTTCTTAAAGTCCAAGACTCTAGTTTGACTTTGTTCTACTACTTGTGTTTGGATAATGTTGAATTCCAATATTGCATGGTCACTTGCCCCCAGGGTTCCTATGGCTTCAACACCTTCTATCATTTCCTCTCTGTTAGTGAGAATTAAGTCCAGTATGGCTGATCCCCTTGTTTCCTTCTCTACTTTTTGGAAAACAAAGTTGTCTGCTAGGTTTGTTAGGAACCTGTTGGATCTTCCACTTGGTGCAGAGTTTGTTTCCCAGTTGATGTCAGGGTAGTTAAAATCTCCCATTACTATTGTGGTGTGCTTCCTACATACCTTAGTTAGCTGACTAGCAAAAAGTTCATCTTCTTCCTCTGCTTGGTTGGGTGGCCTGTAGTATAGACCTATGGCAATGTCATTTCCCCCACAACCTTTAATATTGACCCAAATGCATTCAAGATAGTTCTCATTATTGTTGTGCTCTATTTCTGTAGAGACATAGTTATTTCTTATATATAGTGCAACTCCACCTCCTCTTTTATTTGGTCTATTTCTTTTAAATAATTTAAATCCTTCTAGCTGTATGTTCCATTTGTCAGTTTCATCCCACCAAGTTTCTGTAATGGCAATAATATCATATCTGCCCTCTTTTACTTGAATTTCTAATTCTCCCTGTTTATTCCTCATACTCTGTGCATTGGTATATAGACATTTGAGTCCATTTTGATTGACCTTGTGTTTACTGTCTACATAACCTGTGTTGTGCCTGACTGCCCCTATTTTCTTGCCACTTGTGTGATTCATGCACATGGTATGACAATCACTATTACATGCTTGGTTTTGCTTGACAGCAGGAGTGATAATCTTACCCACACACACATCTATGTTACATGCATTTATAACCCTATGAATTTTAGTTTGCTGGGGACAGAGATGTTCTGTATCTATTAATTCTCTGTCCCCGCTCTTCAGTTTAAATGTTTATCAAGAAAATATGTGAATTTAATGCCAAGTAACTCAGTTCCTTTCTTGGATGGGTGCAACCCATCTCTTTTGTACAGTTTTTCATTGGACCAGCTACATGCTTCATGACTAATAAAACCAAAGCCTTCCCTTTTACACCACTCCTTTAGCCAAACATTAAACTCTGCTACACGCTGGCCCTTCCCTTTTTGTTCCTTATATACAGGTAAAACCTCTGAAAAGATAAGCCTACAACCTATACTATTAAGTTCATACCCCAAGTTCTGGAAATCATTCTGCACAGAAAGTACATCTTTCTGGGATAGATCATTAGTGCCAAGATGTATAATAGCATCAACGTCACAGTCCTTACTTGCATTCTTGACTATCTTATCTAATAAAATGTCTGTAAGCAAACAACAAAGCTCAGAGAGAACTAAAGACTCTATATTGTCACATATAACAGTAGTGGGAGAAGGTAAACACATCTGAGTTGTATATTTCAGAGAAACATCCTGCCATCTCCAAATGATGAATAGATATATTTGGCTCTGAACTTGAGATGCTACTTTTGGGTTTCATGAAAGAGATACTGATCATAACTTAACCATATATATGTCACCGTGAAAGACCGAAATTGGTGAATGTCGACATTCACCGGTGAATGAAAGACCGAAATTGGTGAATGTCGACATTCACCGGTGAATGTCGACACATACCAATTTCGGTCTTTCACGGTGACATATATATAACGAGTCAGCGTAACGCTTTACTTTTGCTTTTCAATTCGCGGTCCTGGAAACTACTCGTTCTAACCGCGCAGGATGGCAGTTTTTTAAAAAAAAGAAGTCCGCAAATAGAAGACGCTTAAAAGGAAGCGAGGAGCCGAGGTGTCGACAGGATAAGGGTATTAGGGTAAGGGTGTCGAGAGGATAAGGGTATATATTTCGGACATACACCAAGCGACTATGTGAATGTCGACATTCACCGGTGAATGTCGACATTCACCAGATTTCGGACTTTCACAGTAACAATATTCCTTGACTAGCATCTCTTTTTAAAGCTTTTTTTTCTGGAGGATTTTTTAAAAAATGATTTTAAAACCAAGGATGAATATCATGATGTTATCTGTTTCAAATTAGATTTATGAGATGGATGTCTTGTCTTTCACAGATGAAGACAGTTGTACACAAACTTCTCTTCAGCAGGAAATGCATCGCTTGTACCAGCAGGCTAAAGTCAGCCTCAGGGAAATAATCAGAATCCCTGGAGTTTGGGATCCTTTCGTGATTTGTTGTGTGGATGTAAGAACACCCTTTGTACAACAGACTTTCTATGTCACATAGTCTGGATGGCTGTCAGATGGGGCAGCTTTAGAGAGTCATTAGGTAACTCAGTGGTAAAGGCTTTTGCAGAGGTTTGTAGATTCAGAAATTTGTGAAAGTGCTATAAGCTATACCATCACACAGTTACCTGTATAGTTAATCATAAAATGGTTATTGAATGGCTGGTATTTTAGTTCCATTTTGTTGCAAAACAGTTTGGTACTGCTTTGTAACATGGTGTCAGTTTGAAATGAACAGCTGAACATTTATGTTCTTTTAGTTGCTGGAACATTATGAGGAGTATGAAGAAGCACGAGAAGTGTTAAGTGACTATGCGTATAATTCCAAGTTCCCTTCCAACCCTAATGCTCATGTCTACTACTACCAGTTCCTAAAGAGAAGAGGGGAATCAAGGAAAGCACAGATCTCTGCACTGCAGGCAAGAATTCTGGAGTTTTACTGTTCTGTTTGTTTATGATTCTGTTCGTTCTTTATTTTATCTATGAATAACGAAGAACACAAATCAGCTAAACAAAGTTGAATGTTTTCTTGGGAGTTGAATGTGTCTAATAGTGTAATAGAGAGAGAGAGAGGGAGGGAGGGAGGGAGGGAGGGAGAGAGAGAGAGAGAGAGAGAGAGAGAGAGAGAGAGAGAGAGAGAGAGTGAGTGTAGAGCCAGGTTTTCAGGCTCTTGCAGAAAGATAGGAGGGTGGGGGCAGACCTTATTTGTAAGGTAAGATGTTCCAAAAGTTAGAAGCTGCAGCAGAGAAAAAGGCAGGGTTGCTTTAAGAAATTGCAAACAGATACCCATGTGGTGTCCAAACCACCTTTTATATTTGTTATTGAAATATTGGACAATCTTTTATATGTAGATAGTCACGGCCTGTGCTTTTGTACTGTGTTTTCCAAGTGCAAAATGCTCAGACAAGTACTTTTTAGAACACAAATTAAATGCAATAATTGCACCACAATCCTAAAATATTTGTCATATGAATCTGTCACTATTATTACAATAAGAGTGCAGTGCCAGTGATCTCTGCAATAACTGGAATATATTAATGGGCTAACTTCAGTTTGTATGCACCATATTTGCTTAATAAAATACATTTTTTTGATGGCAGAATATTTCAAACTCTTTAGTGTGCTACGTACGTCACATCTGATATACAAGTAGTCCTCGATTTACAGCCACAATGAAGCCTGGGATTTCGGTCACAAGTTGTTGCAGCTGTAAGTTGAGGCACTATGTGAACAGACTCAATTTTATGACCCTTTTTAAGATGATCATTAAGTGAATCAGATCATTTTCTGCTGGAAAACGGCAAAATATGTTACAGATCACAATCATGCAACCGGGAGATGCTGCACCAGTCATAAATACAATTTCATCATCTCACCATGAGCCCAAAATGAAATAATTTGACTTGAGTGTGTGTGTGGCCATCATAACTTTGATGGGCTGTAAATAGATTTTTTTGAAGTCTGTTATATCTTCAAACGGTTGTTAAGAACTGGTTGAGGACTACCGTAAAACGCCTTGGCTCTGAGGCGAAACTGGCAGTCCAATCCTGTCCTCTGGTAGAAACCTCTGACGGTATCTTCTGTAAAACCATTGAGATGTAAAAGTTCCTGATTTCACTTTCCAAAATTCACCCATATCCCTGTTTCTTTCTAGATCCTGCATGAGCTTGTTCCTTCCCATGAACTAATGCTGGAACTTTACAACCTGCTTAAAAAATCGAGTGAGTCCTTTTAAGGGTATCCCAATATTACACACAGATTAGTTGCTCTGTTCCTCCCTTGAGCCATAATTAACAGAAACAGTGTCAAGCAAATCCTAATGCAAATAAAAGTTTACAACCAAGAGTGCTTTTTGCTATCTTGGACTTATCACCCAAAGGAAAGCAGAAGGACCTTGTTCTACCTGCACTGGTTACAGCTTGACTAAACTGCCCTAAGGCTTTCTGTGTAGAATGGTCTTTGCTTTGAAAACATCACTATAGATCAGTGGGTCTCCACCTTCCTAATGCCGCGACCCTTTAATACAGTTCCTCATGTTGTGGTGACCCCCAACCATAAAATTATTTTATGTTTTCTGTATTTTTTCAAAAATACGTATTTTCCGATGGTCTTAGGCAACCCCTCTGAAAGGGTCATTCCACCCCCAAAGGGGTCCTGACCCACAGGTTGAGAACCACTGCTTTAGATGATAGTGCCTAGATGCTCGTGAGAGTGAAGCACATTGATTGCATTATTCTGATACTGTGTTAATTACTGTGTTCTTTTTTTTTCTGGCTCAATTTATTTTACTGGTTTTCATATTTAAAGGCTTGTTACATTTATTTTTTTTAATTCCCTGAACTCCTGTGAACCTGCCTATATCTTGTGATGGGCCCCTCTGTTTCTGACCCACTATTAATATCCAGCAAAGGACAAGGCTTGTTTTAGCTGTGGCCTGCTATCTTTGAATAATATATATTGTTGGCTTTTTAAGCTAATTTTTTAAAAATAGTTTTTATCACGTAATTTTTAATTCACTTTATATTGAGTTCTTTTCAGTCTCCTATAATTTCCAACTAGCATAGTTAAAAGCTACGAATTAATGGCTGACTTCAGCCTGGTGTTTGGTTGGGGAAGGTTCATGTATAGTATCTTATCATTGCAAATTGAGGAGATTATATTCAGTACAATTGGTTGCTACTACTGCAGCTGTTAACTGAATTTTGTCTTTGGTTTCAGAAATTAAAAAAAAGAAAATCCTCACCAACTAATAATGAGAACTTTTGCCTCTTGCATATATTAGAGAACTGTAAAAATAATGGGATCTATTCTAATTTCAGAAAAAAGAAAAAAACACAAATTACAGCTGAAAGTTATTTTTGCAGCCCTGGATTTTGCTGGATGGAAGGAAAATATAAAAGCTTGGAGTTATTTGGCAAAACAGACAGTAGAAATTCTGCAAAAGTAAGTCTATCAGGTCTTGCAATGTGATTACATCTATATAAATACGTGTGCAATATGTATTGTAAAAATCTAATGTGCTTTAATTTTCTTAGGGAGAGATTCTAGTCCTCTGCATGAAACGGGGGATCATTTCAGATGGAAATAGGACATTCTTTAAAAAAATGGAATATGGAACCCAGAGTTGGAAATGTTCAAGAAAATTTAGCAATCTCCTTAGTGAGCATTAGCTAATGAGGACTACCTGTAATAAAGTATAAAATTCCCCTACAAATCTTTGAGGTATGTCTATTCGGATTTAGAGCTAATTCAGATATTCCTTTGAATGTTTTTCAGCTCTGATAAGCAATTTCACTGGCTCAAAAAGGAGTGGGATATTCGAAAGGATTGGTGGCCAGCTTTTCATTTCAGTCTTTATTTGGCAAAAAATAACTGGCAGGAAAACAAAAAACTCACTTGTGAAAAAGTTCTGATAGCTGGCATACTGTTGGGAACAGGTAAGGTTTTCTATCCCTATATGTTAATGATGATTTCAAATACTATTTAAATAGTATTTAAAAAAAACAATTTCTCTTTCTCCATAAAGTGTGCATAGTCCATGACTATGCCACAATGAGCTTTATAGGTGATTATCAGTACACTGAGTTGCATCCAGATGAGAAGTGAAAACTAGTGCCAATATTGAAGTAGCAGTGGTACACGGGCATCATAACTACCTGGGCCACTGCATTCCAACCAGTTGTGCTTCTGAGTAGTCTTCAAGGGCAACCTCTATAAAACATATTGCAGCAATCTAACTGGGATGTGACTAAGGAGTCAGTGACCATGAGCTAGGCTTTCACAAGTACAATTGGCACACAAGATGGAGTTGTGCAAAGGCCCTCTGCTCCAGTGCTGCTACTTGTTGTTCAAGCAAGAACCCAAACTCCAAAAATCTTGGCAAATTTCACACTAATTCTGGTGTCTGATAATTCATATCCCTCCAGAGCTTTGTGAAGCTGCATCCCAACAAACACCTCAATAGCTTTCCCTAAAAGGAAAAGTTGGAGGCAGAATGAAAATCAGGTTGATTTAATGGAAAGGGGACTATGCTTAAATAGCTCTTGGTAATGTCTCAGGACCAACAGGTGCAAATTGTCCCCAGAGAATTGAGCCAAAAACTATGCTTCAGTCCACTTCAGACGACCTACTCAACTGGGTCTAGCTCAGAGCAGATCCAAATGACTTTATATGAAAGACGACTCAAGTGGTCCTCAAGGTGGCCTTGCAGATATTTCTCTGGTCTTTCCCTCCCCAGGAGGGATCAGGTCACTTTGAACAGGCTTGCAGAGGCAGTAAGAGCAGAAAAATAGTTAGGTTTGTCTGCTTTTCTTGTCACAAATAAAACCCGTGTTTGTGGATTTGCTGTGCATCTCCAAGTATCTCTTCTGATGTTTCATCTCCTGGAGTTCCTAAAATCAGGACACTTCCTTTGGTCCATGGGAGGCCACATAGGTAGAATCAATGATAGGAAATAACTTCCCTGAATCACAATTACCATCGTGTACTTGTGCAAACCAGTTCCCTCAAAGACTCAACCAGATTATATTTCAGTTAATGAAATAAAATCTAAAATATAGTCTGAAACCAGTGTATATACTCTTTGTATAAAGCTAAGAAAATGTGTCCTGTTTAATTGACTTACCGTATTTTTGGACTATAAGACGCACCAGTGTATAAGACACACCAAGATTTCGAAGAGGTAAGTAAGAAAAAAACATTTTTGTCCTCCCCAGCCCCCAGGAGCACTCTGTAGGCTTTAGCAGGGCTGGGGAAAGGCAAAAAAGCCCCTGTTTTTCACTGAAACAGGGGCATTTTCCCCTTACCTCAGCCATGCTGAAGCCTGCAGAGTGCTTCTGGGGGGTGGGGAAAGGCAAAACACCCCCTTTTGGTGAACAACGGCCCTTTTTTTGTCCGTTTTCACAAAAATGGGAAGCAGGGGCGGGGCTTCAGGCGGCCAAAAATGGCTGTATTCGGTGTATATGACACACCAACATTTCCATGCTCTTTTAAGGGGGGAAAAAGTGTGTCTTATACTCCAGAAAATACGGTATTATGTTTAGAAGAGCCCTACTTGGGTCACAAGTTAGTTTAATACCATTGTGTCACATTTGTTCTAATGCCATTTCATTTTTGTACACTTTTAGACTGCAAGTACTTTAAATATGTCTCCAAAGAAGGTTGTAAAGTTCAGAAGAAAAAATTCCGACAGTTGAAGAAATTTGTGAAAGAACACAGCTGCGTCAGTTTAAGATTAGCTGATACGTGATTGCTTAGTATCAGATCTCTTGATTTTTCAAGGGTGTTAGATGATTTTGATGTCCTGTATAAAACAAGTCATCCTGACAAACAATTGTTGTAAAATTCAGGTAGTTCTTGAGATCTGACTGGTCACCTAATGGCTGTTTGATGTTACAACCCCCCGCCCCCACCAGCTACATATGATCCCATTTTGAAATATGGCTGTTGCAGCATGCCTTACAACTGGCCACAGGGATGCTCCCCCATTGGCCTGCCCCACTGGCACCCTACAGTGCTTGGTCTACTCCCCAAGCCTCCTGGAAGCACCTGCCATTTTCCATATACTGACAGTTCCTTGTGGAAATGGCAGCTGTTTTCAGAGCATTCTGCCCTGATCAGCTGATCGTTGGGATACTGCAAAGTTCTTCTGGCTCTTGCTAAGCTTTGGCGATGCCAGCTGCCTGAATGCAAAAGTGGAAGCTTTAGAATTATCTTCCCAAAACTGTTCCCTTGCTTAATTCCCTCCCTCCATCCAGAAACCCACATTTGTTCAATAAAACATAAAGAAAGCTAGAGAGACAGACTTGTTATCTTTCTTCCCCCTCCCATTAGATGCTGAAACTAAACTCTGCATTTCAATCTTGATCTTTTAACCCTCTTCATTTGCTAAATTTACTGCCACCATACCTTGATGAGTGACTGCCGGGCTGAAGAACAGAGGAAAGGAAGGAAGCGAGCAAAGAAAATCTGGAGCTCAGCTCAAAAAGTTCAAGCATCTAGAGCATAACAGGTGTAGCAAATGGCCAGCCACTGCAGAAGCTGGGTCATTGGAAAGCTTTTTTGCTGCATTTCTGACTCCCTTTCCAGGAGTCCTAGCTGGAAATCGGACTAGCAGGGAAAAGCTTGGGAACCTTTTGGAAAGCTGTTGCTATTTGTCTGATTCTAGGTTCATCACCTAATTGGGGGGGGGGGGGGAGGCCTTTTAACTCACTTTTTTCTGTTTTTTTTTTTAAATTGAAGAAATGTGGGCTTCAGGGGAGAGGGAGAGAGTTAAGCAAGGGAAAGATTTGTGGAAGATCATCCGGAAGCTGCCTCCATTGTATGCAGGTGGATGGCTCCCCCAAAGCCTAGCAACAGCCAGCAGAGGTTTGCAGTATCCTGCGGCCAGCTGATTGGAGTAGAGGCTTGGCCCACCAGCGTGGCTTTATCATCCATGCACAGAGGCTTGTTTGGAAGCTTCTCTAGCATTAGAATATGGTTTGGGCCCTAATCTAGCTGGACTATCCCCCCCCCCCCCCCCCCGCTGAGCTGTTTTTGGCTTTGCAAAACTTTTTGCTGCTGGTCTGCTCCACTTAACAACGCACACATTCGTTTAACAGCATCAGAGAGAGCAGGGATGGAGTATTGTTAAGCAAGGCTGTTTTGCTTAAGGGCCATCCCCATTTGTGACCATAATGGACAGGCTCCATTACGGACATAGGTTGAAGATGGCTTGTATGTCTACTGTATGTATAAGAATTGTATTTTTTTTACAAAGTTTCTATAAAAAATCTTTTTGTATGAATATACTTCTTTATTAGCTTATTTATGTTTATATATACATATACATACATACATACATACATACATACATACATACATACATACATACATACATATATATATATATATATATATATATATATATATATATATATATATATTAAAAAATGTGTGTGTGTGTTTGTGTGTGTTCTAGCATAGCTCTGGAAAGCCTCGAGCAATTTCAACCAAACTTGGTACACAGATGATTTACCCTCTGGAGAAAAATACTGTGGGGTTAAGACATCCCTAAAATCCCTGGGCTTGTGTTCTATTAAGATACAGCCTTAAAATGGCTTCTACTGTACAGCATTGTGGAACTGTCATGGTAACGGCTTCATAGTACTCCACAAGGGGGCTCCCTCTGGTAAGGGGAAAAATCCAACATTAGAAATTACATTTGGTCCGGACATTCCCCCCCCCCCTATAAATAACGCTATGCAACGCTGGGTTATTGGCTAGTGTTAAAATAAAAATTGAGGCTTTAGAGAAAATAAACACGATAATTTACATTTCCAAAGTTGCATATACAGTAAAACACTTGAAACTTTTTATTCATTTAAAATGTTTATATGGCTACCCATCTTGTGGCACACAACTCAAAATAGGTAAAATATGGATGTGGATAGTGGCCATATATAATATTTGAACAGGCACATGGTATTATTGGATGCATCCTGAAAGCATATATTTCTGAAGGCTTCCTGGTTCACGGCTAGCTTGTTCTGGTATATGAGGGACCAAGCTCAAGAGGTGGGCAGGGCTAGACTTCTTGGAAAGTGGTGATGTTAGTTCCTTAAATACCTACACAGGTAAGTCACTCATATTTTTGTTTTAAAAATCATATACTGGATCAACTGTAATTAGAAAAACTAAAAAAATTCCCAATTGTTGGCCTCATCCACCTCTTTTTACCCTACAGAACTTTGTCATTTAGTAAAGTTTATAGAGTGATAAATGGGATAGTCTACCACTGCCCGTTTTATGGTATGAATGACTTACGTTTTCAAAGTTACCTGCACTTTTTTTTTGTAATAAAATTTTATTGGTTTTTCAAAATTTATAGGGAAAAGGGTAAATGGACAGGTATACAAATTTTGGCAGTTGCAAAGTGTGTGAGGCCCCCCTCCCTCCATACCCATAGCGTACATTTATATATAATGCATTAGTATATAATTGATTATAATCAGCATATTAGTTCTATTATTAAATTCAATCAAATTAAACATTACAATATAAAATCCAAATATAATTCCATTTTCACTTTCGGTCAATTTATAATAATATGATTTTCATATTTATTTCTGTGATCTGAGTCTTCTTGCTATTGCCCCATCTCCCTCCACTGGCAGAGCTCTGGCCCCTCCCGTGTCCTGCGTGTCCGTTGTAGTGTCTGGTGGTTTCTCTAGGAGTGTTTTATTTTTTTCCATAAAGGCCTGCGCCTCTATGGGTGAATTAATTCTGATTCTTGTCTCCTCCCAGAATATCAGCATACCTTCAGGCATCAACCATCTAAACCACACCCCTTTCTGGTATAATTTATTCGCTAATTGCGAATAATTTTTTCTTTTTTCTCTAATCTTCTTAGGGATCTGCTTCAGAATGGTTATCTCCATATCATGATATGTCAATGCTTGCCCCCTTTGTACACCCAGAATTTCATCTCTTGTGGTTTTTCTAAGGAATTTAATGTGAACCTCCCTGGGTAAATTGTGTGTTCTAGCATAAGCTGAGTTCACTCTATAAACCAGATCTATATCCCACCCCATCTGTTGTTTTTCTTTGTGTGTATAGTCAGCCAGAATGTTTGTCATGATGTCCCTTATATTTTCCCCATCTTCTTCTATAACATTTTGAAATCTAAGATAATAGGACATTCTCTCAAATTCTAATTTCATCTGTTGGATGTCAAGATCTTTGTTCCCTTTCTGCACGGCTTCCACCCCCCCCCTCACCTCCTCCACCCCCCCTTCCACAAGATTCAGTCTTTGTGAGTTCTTATATATTTGGGCTTGATTTTCTTTAATTTCATCTTTCATTTCCCTTAACTGTTTCTTGATTTCCTCCTGGCCCTGTAGAATTTGTTGAAGCATTTGTTGAAAGTCCATCTCTGTAGTCTTATGGTGCATCAGTTCTGTTATCTTTGACTGTGTGGCTGGACTGGATGTTGCGGATGTTGGAGCAGAAGTGGCAAAGCCAGGTTTTCCAGGAGGGGGTCTTTTAGATGCCATCCTTTATAACGTTAAAAGTTCAGTCCAAATATGAAGTAAGCAATTAGAAAAGAAGGGTAGCCAGGTGAATCCGGGAGCAGAATAACCAGGCAGAAGAGAATCTCTCCAATAAGTCTGGCAATAGATAGAAAATTTCCCCTAGAAGGTTAAAAAAATACCAATCCACAAGAGGTTCCTCTGGGAGACACGGAGACAAAGACCGGAAGCCTGAATTTTAAAGGTGGAGTCAGGTTTCAGAGTTCATAAAGACAACGGAAGTGTGCCATCTTGCCCTGCCAGTTTTGGGCACAGAGGCGTAACAAAGTTTTAGAAAGTTCCAAAAGTCCTCAAATCATTGTAATATGTAAAATTAAATTGAAAAGAAAATCATCTCAGCCTAAGTGAGGCTTCATTCGTTGGCTCTCCCCCCTCCTCCTTCCCCGGGGGCTGAGAGCAAAATTGTTTCTTGCCGCTTGTCCAAGGGGGGGGGGGGAAACCCCCCTCCCTCCAGCCGCACCTCCAAAATGCTCCGAAAGTTGTTTTAAAGTTTTAAAAGCTGAGTCAAATCTTCATGCAAAGTAAGGGATGAAGAGAGAGGCAACCTCACCGCACCGCAGCTGCTTCCTTCAATTGTAGCATTCTCCAGTCGGCTTGTAGCGAGGCGCGAGGCGTGGAATCGCGATGCGCCCTCCGAGCTTGCTCCCCGGTGCCTTGGGCGCGCGAGAGAGCCCCCGCCGGCTGCCGCCGCTGCAGGAGACCTCCGCGATGCCGCCCCTCCGGCAGGACCCCTCTGCGGGGTGTCCTGTGCCCCCCAAGGAGTGGGGAAGCCCA
Organism: Natrix helvetica; assembly: GCF_964273705.1. Lineage (NCBI taxonomy): Eukaryota > Metazoa > Chordata > Lepidosauria > Squamata > Natricidae > Natrix > Natrix helvetica. The sequence goes on from NC_138552.1 coordinate 240,507,760, forward strand.
CCGGGGAGCCGGAGCGGGCAAAGAGCTGCCCGTCGCCGCCGCCGCCGGAACCGGAACTCCAAAGTTACCTGCACTTTAATGCATAACAATTCAAAAATAAATGAACTGGAAAATAACTAAGGTTAAAATTTTAAAGTATAGTTAATAAGTTAAGAGTCATCAGACCATGGAAATAAAGTTCCTTCAACAAGAAATTAAACCTTGATCACATGATATATTGATCAGTTTTCTCATGGCAAAAGGAAAAATCAGTTGCTAGCTGCTATAAACATGCTTTTCATCTAATATTTTAACTCAAGTATACTACATCAGAGTTTTCCCATTGAAATAAAAAAAAATTCTTAGCTGTTCTCATGTAGGATAAGTTCAACATTGCGCTTTGCTAAGTTCTAAATTTTAGCAACATTAGCCGCATCATTTTATTGATATCTTTGACTTATTTATTTTCTGAATATCCTATCTTAAAACAGGAATAACACTTAATTTTATTATTATTGGCTGCCAAATGGCTTTGGGTAGCTTACAAGTAAAAATCAACTTATTAAAAGAAAAATATAACAGATCAGAACAGCAAATTCAAAAAGCAAAAGAAAACCAAATCAAAACAAAACCAGAAAGCGGCTCTAAAATCACTTTGTCCCAAAAGACTGAAAGAATGATCAGAGCCAGAATATTTTGGGGGATGGGGGGGGATGGTGACCACATTCCAGAGGGCAGGAATTGCAAAAGACTAGGTATATATCTTGGGTCCCACAAGTTGATACTCTCTAATGAGATTTGGAGCTCACCCACCTTGTTGGATCAAAGCCAGAGATGACAAGGGATAATAAATCCTTCAGATAGCAAGACCCTTAAGTCTGAAAGTCATTAAAGATGATAACCAGCATCTTGAATTGCAACTGGAAGCTGAATGGCAACACTACTTACAAAGTAGCTTGATTATACATTAATAACAGCCCCCATCGCTGCCTATGCTACAACATTCTGGACTAGCTGCAGCCCATGTACAGCACATTACAGTAATCCAATTGCGAGGTAACTAGAACATGAATGATTGAAAGACCTTTTTGTTCTGGAAAGGTGCACCTTTGCACAAAGTAGACTTATGTAAAGGGCCAAGAGTTGATAAGGCAAGATGATTTCCAGATTGCCCAGTGTCTTGCAGGGAGAAGTATAACTCTATTGAGAATCACTAATGGGATATATTGAGATCTGGAGGACCAAAATAGACCAGAGAACTCGGAGCAATTCCATATGCCTTCTAGCTATTTAGTTTAGTGCAGTGGTTCCCAAACCTTTTCAGTCCCCCGCCCCCTTGGTGCTACAAACTGATCCTCAGTGCCCCCCACCCAGTGGTGGAATTCAATTTTTTTAAATGACCGGTTCTGTGGGCGTGGCTTGATGGGCGTGGCTGGGGGAGTCATGTGACTGGGCGGTTGCATGAAGGAATAAAGATAGTAACAGTAAAATTCAAAACTGTAACAATTAATTGCACATTTATTCAAAATCCAATTTAAAAACCTTTGTAGTTAGTTAATTCAACAAAATTGTTGAACATGATCCAGTGATACCAGGTTTTCAAAGTCTGATAGTCATTTATCAAGAACCTTAGTAACTAGTAACTTAGTAAACTTAGTAAAATTCAGTGACTACTTCACTGTTCAGTAAATTCTTAATGTGATGGATGGGCTTGATGAAGTGATACCAGTTTCCCAGTGTCTGGTTTTAAGTCACTTAGCAGGAGTCTTAAATCACCACATTCAGTAATCTGGAGTCATTTTCTTTGCTTGGAGAGAAGTTGGATGACCACACTGAAGCCACATTCCACCAAATATGATGTTGAAAATGCAACAAGGAGCTTCTTAACCACTCTCCATAGTGCAGGATAGCGATCAGAAATTTCTTTCTGTAACCAAAACTCTTGGTACGATTTCTTGAACTTTGGCTTCAGCTCAATGTCACCAACATTTGCTTGAATTATTTGATGAGATTATTGCATGGTACCTAGGGATTCCCAATATGGAAAGTGAGAATGGGAACATTTTAACAGATCTATATGTTCTTGGGTTATAATTTTCACTAAAGAACCATGGGGATGGAAAGGGAAATATAGACAATGGAGTCCAATCCCCTTCCTCAAGGTTTGGAAGCAAAGAATACCTCTAGCAAAATGTAGCCTTTTACCTCTCTGGGGAATCATTTTTTAAATTATTATTATTATTATTATTATTATTATTATTATTATTATTATTATTATTATTATTATTATTATTATTATGATTTTTTATTTTTCCCAATACAACTCACACAAAGGGTCATCCACAACTACATTACATTTTCCACACTCATATTTGTGATTCCTTATAACTTCTTTAAACTAAACATTTTTAGTACAAATCAATGCATTGACATATATATCACTAATGCAGTTTCCTTTCTCTTCCATTGACATAATTAACATCTTATGTATTGAATACAAGTATATCAAGTATAGGTTAAACATGAATTGAAAAACATCTAATTCAAATGTATAAGCTGTGAATTTATTATATACTCACAGGCAAACATTGCACTTATGCCTAAGTCCTCTACCCACACACATTATAAGACAGATAAAACTATCTTAGCTGGCTGTTGTAAATATTACTCAGCTAATTCAACAATGCAGAACACAACTAAAAATGATTTTAGCAATTTTCTTCCCAATTTAATTCAAAATGTATATCCAAATGTTCCTCTTATTTTTTCCCCAAGCACTAGGGAGGATTATATTCAAAACCAGATACTTTTGCTCTGTGGGTGTGCGTGTGCATGTGCGTGTGTGTGATTGCTTGCTTCTGGTCACCAGAGTCAGAAGGGCCGGTTGGGACCCCCAGAGGTCATCTAGTCCCACCCCAGACAGCGCCCCCCCGCCCCACATTCCCCAGCCCACCTCCTCTGGGAAGGCTCCAGTGGGGGGGAATGCGGAGCCCCCACCCCTTCTGCTGCTCTCCCCCACCCTTCACTCTTACTCCCTCCCTCTCTTCGCAGGCTGGGCGGCCGCAGCGCTACTGGGACGGTGAGCTTGGATGGGCCGTCGCCCCGGGGAGGAGAGGTCTGGCCGCCAGCAAAGGGCTTCTGCCGAGGCACCCCATGCAGGCAAAGTGAAGGAGGATCAGGCAGGGCACCGAGGCCCCTTCACCTCCCACTTTGTCTTGATGAGGTCGCTGCAGCTGCCGGGCACGGACTGACAGAGGTAGCCAGAGTGGCCCGGGCGGGCGAGCGGGCGAGCGATGGAGGATCAGGCAGCTCTCTCGCTCGCTCGCTCGCCCGCCCCCGGGCTTCCCCGCCGCTCTGGCTACCTCCATCCGTCCGCGCCCGCAGCTGCAGCGACCTCATCAAGACAAAGTGGGAGCGAAGGGAGGCGAAGTGGCCTCCCTTTGAACACTCACTTCCCCCGCCTGTCTGCACTATGCTAGCCCTGCGCTCACTGATTGGCTGGCTCACCAATCATCTCGCCCACCTCTAAGAGCCCTATCTATAGAAAGCCAAGCAGAAAAAAAAATAACTGGGTTTAGATAGGGCTCTTAGAGGTGGGCGGGGCGATTGGTGAGCCAGCCAATCAGTGAGTGGGCAGGGCTAGCATACTGCAGATTGGTGGGGGGAGCGAGTAATCGAGCAGCTTCTGGATGGGCGGGGGTGAGTGAGTAAACTGGTTCTGAATGGCTCGCTAGAGGAGGCCACCTCCAGCTCTCCTTTGCTGCCCCCCTTGCCTCTTACCGCCCCCTTGCCTCTTACCACCCCCCTAAGCCATCTCACCGCCCCCCAGAAGGCGGTACCGCCCACTTTGGGAACCACTCGTTTAGTGTATATAGATTCTCAAATTTCAGTAAGCTGTCCCCTCAAGGCTCCTATAAGACTAAAGGTGTGTTTGAAGATAAATATTGCAGAAATCTGAATTTTGCACTCATCATAGCTTGATTTACAACCCCAAGATACTGTATGCACTATCTTCGTTTTAGCATAGAGCTTGTAAATAGAAAATTAATGAAGGTGTCTTGATTATCAATCCATACATTTATTTATATTTTAGAGAATTGAAACTGTAAGCTAGTTTGAAACAATAAAGAACAGGTTTTTTTAAAAAAACATTCTGCATAAGGTTAGCCTGACAGGCAGGAACATCATGGATATGTACTGTAACTATGTTATATTTTAAAATAGTATTAATCCATGCAGCCTGACCTCTAGAAGTCCTTGGAATCATATATCTGATGTGTGAGTAGACAAAGCAACTCACAAAGACATTCAGCAGAGAATGTCTAGACTCGGACAAGGCAGTTTCTCCTGCCCTTCAGTGAGTGATGAAAAACATAAAAATGAGCAAGACAGCTGCTACAGAAGGATGACATCAGCCTTCATTGCTATTGGCCAATGTATATTTCTTCTATTATAGCTTTGTGGATGAATCCACATCAGTTATAATTCTCACAACAAACCTATTGGTAATGGTAGAACTGAACTGCCTTCAGCCACTTCCAGTAACTTCAGCCCATTTCCATTAACTCCCATCATTTCTAAACAAGCTGCAAAGTTCTTTTCCTTTTCTGCAGCTTACTTGATATCTACATTGGATGCTGAGGAGGTTGGAGAAGCCTAACTTTGCCAGATTGCTTCTTGACTGTACATGACTCCTGTTGTCTTGTGGCCTTCAGGCAAGGGCATTAATACAACACTGCTTTAGTGTATTGGAAAAATGTAACGGGCACAAAGAATAACTTTGAACAGCATTTTTCATGATGGTGGTGCTTGGGATTTCATTTCTGTAGTTTGCAGACCATAGCAGCTAGATTTTTTAGATATTGTTCCTCACATCTATGAAGTTCCAGTGAAGGACTGACTAGGTAAAACTTGAATATTGCCATATGATTGAATGGGGTTTTGGGTTCACAGAAGGCTAATAAGGAAGGGTAGTTTGATTCACAATTAGCCTATACAGTTTTGAGTTACAGCTGGCTCTTTCTTGACCTGTCTAGTGGATTCACAAAGCACATGGAGTTTATAATGTGTAAATCCAATCAAAAGTAACAACAAAAATAGCCCCAAGAATAAAAAACCCAATGTAAAATATAGCAAATACAACACAGTCCAATAAAGCAGAATAAAAAGTTGATGAAATAAAAATGACCAAAGATTAATAACTGATGTAAATTTGGGGGAGAAAAGTAATTAGCTGCCAGTTAATTACTTAATTTGAGATTATGCTCAGTCTTGCACCTTCTCACAGCGATCACAATTAGATAACATTTCCATCTGTATGTACAGAATTCTTGAACTGCTAATTTAGCCAGGATCAGTAGCAGAGCATGCACTTTATATATAGAAGATATAGTACAACCAGCATTTCCAAAGTCAACAATTTTCTAAAATCAGACAAAAACCAGATACTGCTAGATCAGTAGGGACAACATGACCTTCTGTTCATGTGATGCCATAGCTCAGGAGAAAAAAATCCTGTGGTCCCCTTGGTTGGCGTGCATCTCTAGCATACAAAGTGTGTATACTATATGTGTGTGTGTGTGTGTGTGTGTGTGTGTGTGTATGGAATCCGTTCCTCTCAACCATTTAAAATATATTATTGTGAGGTTGAAATATATTGAAGTACTGTTATTCCAAAAGTGTTGCAGTGAGAAGCAATTCCTTTAAATTACCTATGATTAAAAACCCTATTTTTGTTTCAATATGCTTAGGGTCAGATGTGGAGGGGGAATTGTGTTTCTTTAGAATTCAGTCTGGCTAAGCTGAAATAAATTGGAATAGGAAAGTAACTGATGAACATGATTCATCTTCCTTCTGAGCTATTTGGCTGAAGTTTGGGAATCATTTGGAACTGGAAAAAAACAGATCCTTTCTCTCCCCTGTAACCATAGACCAGACATCCCCATATGGCTGCAGCAGCTGTCATTCTTCGGTCTGTCTGCCTATTTGCCTCTTATCGATCTCTATCTGGATGTGTTCTTGGATGAAATCTATGGTGTTCAAGGGGACAGATAACTTCATGAAAAAGGAAGGAGGGAGGCGTGGAACTGCAAGGAGGCGGACTGGAAAGTTGCTTCTCAGCTCACTATTAGCAAACTTAATGAGACAGGGAGGGATTAGAGTATATGCCTGCATGCCTGGAAAACAAACCTAAGCAAACATTGGGCTCTATGCTGATGAATCACAGCTTAGAAGATGAATAGACCCCATTTTCCAGATGGACACATATCAGATTCACTTGACCCCAGGAAACCTCCAGGGGAGAAAACTACTTTAAGCCTCCACAGTTCCAGGATTTCTCTCCGTGCAACTTATTTCCTCATTTGCATCTCCATACTACTTTTGCACCATGCTGCAGTTCTCCTGGGCCATCCCCAGTGCCTGGATTATGGTCCTCCTTTCCAGCCTCCATTCCATCTGGAGTTTTGCTCTGCCTATGAAACATTTGGCTGTTGTGAGCAAGAGAAGGACAACCACATTGCTGCCAAATACTGGGACATCATGGATTATATTGATCCTCAAGCCCAAAAACTATGTGGAGGATTCATCAAAGATATCTTGTGCCAGGTAAGATAGTGGTGAGTAGCCTCATCTTCCTCATATGCCTTTGGGATGGATATGATTGTTAGTAGTTTTGGCCTTTCTGAGAAATGACGGAAATGGTAATTTAACAATTTGCATTTGAGGTTCCCAGGAGAACTTTTCTGCTGGTAAGTAAGTTGAGCCTATTGAATGAACATAAATTCTTCAAATCTGCTTTGCATGCAAATTATTGTTTTAGTTATATCTCCCAGAATCATTTGCTTATGAGATGGACAATGATATAATTTAAATAGATGATAGGTAGGTAGGTAGGTAGGTAGGTAGGTAGATAGATAGATAGATAGATAGATAGATAGATAGATAGATGATTGATAGATAGATAGATAGATAGATAGATAGATAGATAGATAGATAGATGCTAACCATATTATAATGGAATGATTCTGTTAAACTAAACCAATAATTCAAGGATGACTCAAGAGTAGAAGTTTGCCTTCTGATGAATTCACAGTTCAAGTAAGTATAAAGCTGGAGAGAGTAATGTTCATTTGCTCTTCTCTTCTCTGCAAAAATGTAAAGACAGCTTGAAAAGAAAATAAGTGCTTATGACTAACACCATTTTAGTCCCCCCTAAGCAGATTTTTCAAATATCATACAGTACTGATTTGGGATAAGTCTGTTAGACAGTAGCAGCAATATGATAAATTATATCTCTATCTATATAAAGCACGCTACAAGAATAAAAAATGTTCTCAAATCAGTTTATGGAAAAATGATAATCTTCCTCTTGAATTGGCTTGTTTGTCAAGCTAACACACACACACCCGCCCCCCGGCAAGACAGTTGTGAGCTCAGGAAGGAGATTGTGGAATGGTATACCCTGGTGCAACAAAAAATAATCCAGTATTCCATTTGATGAAATTTTAAAAAGTTGCATTCTGTCAAAGGATCATGCTGATTATTTCATGTTCAAGGGTAAAACCAAATGCCTTTTTTGTGTCTTTTCAAACACGGACTATGGTAGAAACTCAGCAAATGAATCAAATCAACCTACAGACCTTTGTATTTTGGCTTTCGGTTGTTATAAAGAAGGCATTTAGATTGCATTCTTAATGACCTGCAATAGCCATGCTCCTGAAGACGGTCTTAGATCAGACAGCTGGATTCATAGAACTGTTGGAACAGCCACCCTCCACCCTCCCCACCTTTCTCTGTCTCCTAGCCTGCTCCCTTCCTTGCCAAACCAGCCACCCCACTGGTGTGCAGGAGAACAATGATTTTCTGGTGGAACCCTTCCTAGACTCCTGTATTCATTGATTTAAGGGTAGGAAGGGGGTTTCCTTCTGAACAGAAGCCAAGTTGTTGTGGTTTACCATATGCCAGCACTGAGCAGCATAACAAAGAAACAACCCCCCCCCAAAAAACACCAACATTCTTCTAGCTTGCCATGCCTTCATCAATGACCTATATTACTGTATAGGGTATGTCCTAATATTGTTAAGTCAGCATAGAACTGCTTTCAGGATTCCATTTTGAAAATAATTGTACAGCTGTTGAACCCTAAGTTATTGTGAGGTTCAATGCAGTTTTGCAATTCATGTATAGACTTTATTATTTATTTATTAAATTTATGCCATCCATCTCATTTTGAAGCAACTCTAGGTAGCTCATGGCATAACATCATTAAAACCATCAGGGATAAAATGAAGATGCAAACAAAATAAAATCAGAGTTACAAGATAGAGGAGGGGAGGAGCTGGGTGGGGGGAGAAGGTGGGATTGGCTCTTAATCAACCATCTCCAGTGTGCTACTCCCCCCCCCGCCCCTGTGGGGCCCCAAGCCATCTGAAACAGCCAGATCTGACCTTGTGGAAAGTCAGAAGGATGGGAGCCAATCTCACTTCAGGGGGTAAGATATTCCAGAGGACAGGAGCCACTGTTTTTTTAACAAAACAGAAAAAAATGGATTATGTAGTAGATTTCGTCTCAGTGCAAAGACAAACTTCAGAAGAAAAATTTTCTAAACAGCCACAGCTGGAGAGAAAAGGATTAAGCTAAATCTTATTGCCCATCTGTACCAAGTTTCATTATTATCATTTTATAGCTGATGAGTTTGCATTATGAATCTGCACTTTAAATAAAATACATTTTAATTACATCACTGTTGGAACCCCATATTCATTTTCCTAATTAAAAAAACTTTGACGTCAGTAGTCTAAGCAGTCTTATTCAGGGTTGTGCTGTGAATCATGTCTATTTGGATCTTTTATCATGCTTGTTATGTCTTGGCACACCAACCCTTTCTAATTAGGCAGCTCCAACTCTGTTGGACTTCAGCTCCCTAAATTTCCAGCCATTCACCGTGGTTGCTGAAAGCTGCAGACTTAATACATTTTGAAGGTTTACATAAATTAATAAACAAAATTGTTATTAACTTCTACAAGAAAAAAAGATGTTTAATCTTTTTTCTCTCAAATAGAAACCCCAAAGATCATAATATTCTGTTTTTAAATCCTTCTTGGATCTTTTTTCATTAGGAACAAAACAGTTGAGTGAATGAGAGTAAAATGGAAGATGATCCACCAGTAACTTTTGAGTCTTTGAAATTCCACCAGACTCCTGAATTCAAGAATAGAAAATTAACTGGGGTCAGGTTGTTTTGTTTGTTTGTTTGTTTTGTTTTTATTGGATTTATATGCCGCCCTTCTCCCAAAGGACTCAGGGCGGTGTACAGCATTAAAAAACACACACCCCAAAAGTTAAAAAGAAATTACAGAGGGAAGGCGCTCCCACAGAGAAGGCTCTCCCCCTGGGAGAGCATCCCGATCCAGGAAGGGGTGCAACTGACGTACCAGGCGAACCTGGTAAAAGGTCCCCCTGGTCACGGCCGTCAGGTGTTCTTCTAAACTAAGCCGCGTATCCAGGAGGACTCCCAGATTGCGAGCCTTCTCTGAGGGGGCTAAAATTTCTCCCCCTATCGTCAAAGATGGAACAAGATGTACAAATCGGGATGACGGAAACCACAGCCACTCAGTCTTGGAGGGATTGAGCTTGAGCCTGTTCCTCCCCATCCAGATCCGCACAGCCTCCAGGCATCGGGACATCACTTCGAGGGCATCGTTTGGGTGGTTTGGGGTAGAGATGAAAAGTTGGGTATCATCAGCATATTGATGATACCGTACCCCAATGATCTTGCCCAGCGGTTTCATATATATGTTGAACAGGAGGGGTGAGAGAACTGACCCTTGGGGCACTCCACAAGTGACGTGCCTGGGGGTCGATCTCTGCCCTCCAGTCAACACAAACTGCGACCGATCCGACAGGTAGGAGGAGAACCACTGTAAAACGGTGCCCCCCACTCCCAACCCCCGAGTCGTCGCAGTAGGATACTATGGTTGATGGTATCGAAAGCCGCCGAGAGGTCTAATAGGACCAGGACAGAGGGGCAGCCCCTGTCCCGGGCCCGCCAGAGATCATTGACCAACGCGACCAATGCCGTCTCCGTATTGTACCTGGGCCTGAAACCCGACTGAAACGGATCCAGGTAGACAGCTTCATCCAGGTACTGGGGAAGCTGACATGCTACCATACTCTCAACAACCTTTGCTACAAAGCGAAGGTTGGAGACCGGACGATAGTTGGCTAAAGAAGCTGGGTCCAGGGAAGGCTTCTTAAGGAGGGGCCTCACCACCGCCTCCTTCAAGGCGGTGGGAAAGAACCCCTCTCTCAATGAAGCATTGGTAATCGCCTGGAGCCAGCCTCGTGTCACCTCCCGGGAAGCCGAAACTAACCAAGTGGGACACGGGTCCAGCACACAAGTGGCAGTACTGAGTCTCCCCATAATCCTGTCCATGCCTTCGGGGGTCACAGGGTCAAACCCATCCCAGATTGTCTCCTCAAGATTCATCCCCGTCGGCTCGCCTGAATCTACCCAGTCAGAGTCCAAGCTTCAGACTGGGATACTTGGAGGGTCAAATCCAAGGATCCTCCAAGGATAAAGAATCCAAGGATTTATCTGATCTAATTTGATATATCCCTGAAAGTCCCTGGTTGGGGTCCTACTGGCAGAAACATCACCACCAACAGATTAACATGTATAAAAGCAATTCTCCTGGCCTTCCAGCAGAACCTTTCAGCATAAGCAAAGGGAAAATATTTTTGTCCATTCTGAATTTCAATCTGCAGATTAGGATTGTTCTCTAAAGCTTTGATTGATTAAAAAAGTCTGCAGCTGTATGGGAATCTGATTTCAAGACATTATTTTGTAGGAAAGGAATATGATGCAGTATATTTAAACACCATCTGGATAATCTAATATTAGGGGCTCTCAGGAAGAAAGAAAGGAAGAAAGGTAGAGAGATAGAGATATTCTTACAAAAGCAGAGAATGTTTTACAGTGGCTATCTAGAATATAGCATTTACACACGGCTGACTGTTAATTCTATGTAGATCTAAATTAAACTGTTGACATGCCGTTGACATGCCGTTGACATGCCGGAATGCCGTTGACATAGTTTACTTAGACTTCAGTAAGGCATTTGATAAGATAGACCATAACCTACTACTAGATAAAGTATAAGAATATGGGTTAGACAGCATAATCACCAGATGGATTCGTAACAGGCTGACCAACCGCACTCAACATGGGGGAATGTTGGGAACTCATCAAATTTGCAGATGACACCAAGCTGGCAGGAATAGCCAACACTCCAGAAGATAGGCTTAAGATACAGAAGGATCTTGACAAACTTGAACATTGGGCACTATCTAATAAAATGAAATTCAATGGTGAAAAGAGTAAGGTTCTACATTTAGGCAACAAAAACTAAATGCACAGGTACAGTATAGTTGGTACCTTGCTCAACAGTAGTAACTGTGAAAGGGATCTTGGAGTCCTAGTGGACAACCATTTAAATATGAGCCAGCAGTGTGCAGCAACTGCCAAAAAAAGCCAACACAGTTCTAGGCTGCATCAACAGAGGGATAGAATCAAGATCACGTGAAGTGTTAATACCACTTTATAATGCCTTGGTAAGGCCACACTTGGAATACTGCATTCAGTTTTGGTCACCACGATGTTGAAAAGATGTGGAGACTCTAGAAAGAGTGCAGAGAAGAGCAACAAAGATGATTAAGGGACTGGAGACTAAAACATATGAAGAACGGTTGCAGGAACTGGGTATGTCTAGTTTAATAGAAAGAAGGACTAGGGGAGACATGATAGCATTGTTCCAATATCTCAGGAGTTGCCACAAAGAAGAGGGAGTCAAACTATTTTCCAAGGCACCTGAGGGTAGAACAAGAAGCAGTGGGTGGAAACTAATCAAGGAGAGAAGCAGCTTAGAATTGAGGAGAAACTTCCTGACAGTTAGAACAATTAATCAGTGGAACAGCTTGCCTCCCGAAGTTGTGAATACCCCAACACTGGAAGTCTTTAAGAAGATGTTGGATAACCATTTGTCTGAAACAGTATAGGGTTTCCTGCCTAGGCAGGGTGTTGGACTAGAAGACCCCCAAGGTCACTTCCAACTCTGCTATTGTATTGTACTATAAACACTATGTAGTGGAAAGAAATTTTTCAAATGAGCAAATGAAATCCTTAAACAGTGGACACGGTGGGAATGAAATTTTTATATGTTCAATTCTTGTTGAGGGAGAATAAGAATAGCAAACAGCACCCCTTCAATTATCACCTCACATGGAAAAATGAAAAGCAGCAGAAGGACTGAGGTTTTTTTAAAAAATTATTAAGACAATTTAATTCTTATGTCAACCCAAAGGAATGTCTTAACTTTAGCCATGCTCAGTCAAAATGGATGTTACTTGTATTCTTGAATATAGAAACAAAGCACAAGACAAGATTTGGACTTTAAGCAATAGATCACATACCTAAGGAAATGGTATGTGAAATGGGTATTGATTTATTCAGTTGTTTTTTAAAAAATAAGTAGCACCTTTGTAGCAGGGATGTGCGGTCAGGGGAGGCAGGGGAGGCAGAGCCTCACCGCTCTCATCATGAAAAGAAAAGAAAAGAGAAAAGGGAAAAGGCACATGTGGTCCCATTCCCCGCCTTCCTGAGTCAACATGAAGGGGACCGCGGAGCGCGAGCACTCCGCAGTCCCCTTCATGTTGACTCAGGAAGGCGGGGAATGGGACCACGTGTGGAGGAGGCTGAGGCTGCCTCAGAGCTTCTGGTTCAGGCCTGAATCACACCGCTGACCTTGATTGTTCATTTGTTCTCTCAGCCCAGTCTCTCCAGGATCTCTTCAGATAATTTGCTTTGCATGGAAAATGCTGCTGATATTTCCCATTAAATATATCAGATAGCAGTTGATGGGAAAGACCACTGCTACGGTACCAGAAACCACAATTTAAACATGGTAAATTGGAATAAAAGCTTGGCTTTAACTGGTTTAATAAGATGGTTTTCAGGTAACTTCAAAAAGTTCTGTGAAAATATAAAATATGCGAGGTAAATGCAACTGCAATTTATTTGCCCTAAACTCTTCAAAGAATACCTGACTTTTTCTGGAAACTTCTTGGGTACTAAACCCTCATGAGAGATCCAAATTTAATTTAATTTTTTCCCCACTTTTATCCTGGACTCAAATAACACATTCTTAATCTGTATGCACAACAGGGAAGTCCAGATTTAATCTTCCACATTGCAATCAATGGGTTAATGACTATGTTGGATCCAATGTATTATTTATTCCTCCATTTTGCAGGAAAAAAATAGAAATATTTTTAGATTATTGTATTCCTTAAAAACACGAAGTCCTGCCAATATGAAATGTCTTTATAACTATTTATTCACATTTGAGTTAAGCAGATGCAAACGGTTGAGCAGATGCAAACAGTCACAGTCCATCCCATAATATTTCAGAGAATAACAGAGTGTATTAATCTTGAACAGGAATGCTCACCCTATGCGGCCCATCTCTATGATGCCGAGAACCCCCAGACGCCCCTTCGAAACCTCCCTGGCCTTTGTTTTGACTACTGCTCAGAATTCCACCTCTACTGCCATTCCGCAATCACACTACTTACAGACGACAGGCACATTCAAGAATGGTGTGAGAAGAACAGGACCCAATTCTGCAACATCGTAAACATTCAGGATAAAGACTATTGCTTTCCTGATGTACTGAGGAACACTGACCTTAACAATAATCTGGGTGTTGTGGTGGCAGACAAGAAAGGTTGCCTTCAACTGTGCCTCAAAGAAGTGGCCAATGGGCTGAGGAATCCGGTGCTCATGGTGCATGCCAATGACAATACCCATCGGATGTTTGTAGCTGAACAAGTGGGCCTTGTGTGGGTTTACCTCCCAGATGGAAGTAGATTAGAGGAACCTTTCCTAGACATTAAGCAATTGGTGCTGACTACACCTTGGGTTGGGGATGAGAGGGGCTTCCTTGGGATGGCTTTCCATCCCCAATACAAAGAAAATGGGAAATTCTACATCTATTACTCCTATCAGGACAAGAAAAAGGTGGAAAAAATCAGGATTAGTGAACTGATGGTTTCCATAGCTGATGTCAACAAGGCCGATATAACCACAGAAAGGTAATAACTCCTTTTCTCTACTTGCTTTCTTCCAAGGCTAAGGACATATTTGCTCATTTCATGTATGTAAAACGTTATACGACAGGATAGACCAAAATAGAATACTAAGACCATGGATAACCCATTTCAAAAATATTTCAATCAAATTAAGAACCACTTATACAAATCCTACAAATACTTGCAATCTATTTTTCTGCTGCTAAGCACGAGAAGCAACATTGTGGTGTTAAGCCAAGAATGCATCTATCTATGGTGCACATCACTCTTTAGTCTACATCATTTTAGAGCAGTGGTCTTTAACTGTTTGTGACCCTGAATCTAACTAAAACAGGATGTTCTGTTATTTTTACTGAGTTATGGCATGACTGATATTTTAGGGTCCTGATTTACAAGCTGATTAATCAATGTCTGATTCAGAACTAGGATTATTCATGAAGGTACAGAGAAGTCCTAAAAAAAAAAGCTTCATGAGATCATGTTCTTTTTAATCCTGCAACCATGCTTGAGTATTCCCATTTCAAAAGGCAGGGAGAGTCATGAATCCATTCTGAGTTGACAATGGCCTATGCAGAAGACCATTCAGAGCTTCAGTCATACTCCAGAAGCAGCAGCAATGCTGCTACGACATTCAGAGTTGTGCTGACTAGCAGTTTGGATTCAAAAATAATAGAAGAGCAATTAAACTTTGCTCGAAAATTAGTGGCTCTATCCTACTATCATGGAAGTATAGATGCTGATGGACATTGTGTCCTGACCCAGATTTTATCATGTACCTCTGATTAGCTTCAGTAGAAACATAGAAATAGAAAAAAAAGCTAATGTCCTTTCTTTGTTTAGTGTAATATAAGTTAAACAAAAGCACTAAGTTGATAAGCTGTTATGATTAATGCTTTAATAAATAATCTGTTTGCAGGAAATCCTTGAAAGCCATCCAAGGCACCCAACTTTATCTATGTTTGTTTCTTCTTCTTCCCTTTGCACATTGTTTCTCATTTCTTCTTTAGGAATCTCTTAGAGATTGAACAACCAGCTGCAAATCATAATGGTGGAGCGATCCTGTTTGGGCTAGACAGTTACTTGTATCTGTTTACTGGAGATGGAGGGAAAGCTGGGGACCCCTTTGGTAAATTTGGAAATGCTCAAAACAAGTAAATATATCCGCCTTTCATTGCATTTAAATAGGAATGGTTATATGGGAAGTTTGTTGATATAAACAGTTTAATAAAGCTAGTTATTGTAACTATTGCAAATTAAATTTTATTATTCTTTAATTTCTATATTGCGAGCCAGTTTGATATAGTGGTTAGGCCATCAGGTTAAAAACTGGAAGACTGTGAATTCTAGTCCTGCCACAAAGCCAGCTGGGTGATCTTGGACCAGTCACATTTTCTCAGCTCTACGAAGGAGGCAACAGCAAAACACTTCTGAAAAACCTTACCAAGAAAACTTCAGGGATTTGTCCAGGCAATCTCCAAAAATCTGACTGAACCGAAGGAGAAAAATCTTTCAATCATTTAAAAAAACTATTTAATACAACTGTTTTAAATAATGATAAAATGGCAGGTGTGCACTTTTCAAATAATGCTGCAATCTATTAATATAAACTATTAAATAAAGTTACTAACTGCATATGTCAATAGTCTCTTGTAACAATGGAAAACATTTATCAGAACATACTGTATATTCAATGCACGGAAAACAAACAGACAGACAAACAAACCAATTAGATTTCTTAAAATACTGCTCACATTTGAGTATGTTATTGTAAATATTAGTATTCTGAATGTGGAAATCAAGCTTTGGCTTAAAATTTCATTCAGGAGATTAGTTCCAGGATGAAATAAAAAATAAATAAACCAAGATTTCCTCTGCTTCCCAAACCAGGCTAAATCTCTATTGAGGTTACTTCACAACTACTAAATGATTTGATGAGTTGTCCATGCCTTTAACAGTGACTTCTTATGTCTTGCTTTTTTCTTAGGAGTAGCTTGTTAGGGAAAGTTTTACGGATTGATGTGGAAGGAAAAGGTCCCCAGGGGAGGCCCTACCGCATTCCCCATGACAATCCATTTTCCTCGGATCCCAAAGCTCGCCCTGAAGTCTATGCTTATGGTGTAAGGAACATGTGGCGCTGCTCTGTGGATCGTGGAGATCCACTCAGTCACAGGGGAAAGGGACGAATTTTCTGTGGAGATGTTGGCCAGAACAGGTTTGAAGAAGTGGATATAATTATTAAAGGCGGGAACTATGGTTGGAGAGCCAAGGAAGGGTTTGAGTGCTATGATACGAAACTGTGTCAAAACTCCTCATTAGGTAAGTATTATAACATCCCAGGACTGCTAATAAGATGAACGCCAATGTGCAGGCATCTTATAGAAGCTTATTACTTTCATTAAAACAATAAAAGCAGTGTTATGGCAGTGTTCATGTAACTTCACAATACACATACCTACATCCTTAGAAGTAAGCGAAGGCCCGACAGCAAGGGTCAACCTATTGCTGAAAACAATCAAAGGAATTAACTAATCAAAAGTAGACATACATAACTCCACCCCAGCAGTCATGGAACCACCTACATTTAATCAATTGAGCCATTTTGCATACTTAAGGAAAATTGTTGGTGAGAAACTTGCAGAAAAGGCTAACCCTCATCAATGTGGCCCTATTTTTGTCTGTCTGCTCCCTAGAACAGGTAATGATATAACAAAGCGTTGCCAGTACTCCCTGCTTGGGCACAAAGACTAGTAGGATATGAGATATAGCACTAAAATATTAGGAAGTGGGTGGGATTATGTGTTCTCCAAATCGTGTTTTTTTTTTAAAAAAAAACTAGTTAGCATCTTTATGTGCTGGTAAAAAACTGGAATGGAGCGTATGAGAACAGGGTCTGTCAAATCACAAGTCTACATCAAGCTATCCATTTCCTAAGAGATGCAGGCATCCTCAGGATCTAGCTGTTTTATTTCAAAATGGCAAAGTGTGCTGTGGAGTTGTGCCACAAATTCCACCTCTCTATCAAAAGGTGGTTCATGCAGCTTGTAATTATATGTTGATTTGGGGATTTGGCCTTCCCTGGACTTACTCTGCAAACACTGCAGCTAAGACCTTTCCTGAGTTTCTAAATGAGTCTGTTATTTCTACATATGTCAATCAAGTAGAAAGTCCTGCCTGTAAGCATTTAACATTTTGTTTACCTCTCAAAACAAACAAACAAACAAACAATCTTTAAATAGATACTTGGGCAGGCCTCTTACTGTTAAGACTGTTTACATAGTATGTTGCAGTCATTGTTGGGTCAAATGACAAATACATTAAGAACACAGTATACTTAATCAAGAATAATATCATGCAAAAAAAATTTATGAGGGTAACACATAGTAGAAAACAATACCTGTACACATGCTTATTGCTCATAGATTAAGGAAATAGTGTTCACAGAAATGGTGCTCTATACTACTATTAAGTGAATGCCCTGAAATGGGCACTGTCCTGTTTCTGAGATACTATTCCCCCAATAAACTTTTCTTAACTTGGGTTTGTTTTGTATAGCTATAAATCCTGAATTTCCTCCTCCTCTGCTGGTTTGGTTATTTAAGGATTGACACCCTGGAAATGTAGATTCTTATTAGTAAATAATAATCAGAAGTTAACATTTGCATTGCTCTCGATCAGGAGATTTTTGCCTCTTTTTAGATAATCCAATAATTTCAGTTGGGTAACCTCCATTTCTTTGTAACAGAGGATGTACTTCCAATATTTGCTTATGGACGTTCGGTAGGAAAATCAGTCACTGGTGGATATGTTTATCGAGGGTGTGAATCTCCAAACCTCAATGGTCTTTACATTTTTGGTGACTTTATGAATGGGTAAGGGACAGTTATTTCCATTTACTTTTAAATACACTAAAATGTGTAATATATGGAGAAGGACAAAGTTTATTGATCACAAATAAACTTTGTGATCAGATAAGATTCTGTTTATGTTGCCTGAGTATGTAAAACATTTGTTTCTTTTTGACTGTTCTAAGTGTTATCTATTATGATTATTTATTAATTAATTAAATTTATAGATCCCCTATCTCACCATTGAGGTGAGATAATTATGCTTATTCAATTCTGCAATTCCCACCAAATGTAAGAGGTTATTTATCAGCTTTTACTTCAAGCTATAGCTGTCCAAACTACAGGTCTTTAGCACATTCAGCCCAGATATGTATCTGGGATTATATATTTGAAGATAGTGTGACCCCATTAGGTTAAGACCAGTGGCTAGCAACATATGAAAATACATGAAGTTCAACCCATCTTTCTAAAGGCCTTGTTCCTTTTTTAATTGCTGTGACAGTGTATATAAAGTTTTATTACCTAGTTTTTGACAGTTCTCATTATAAGGTTTATCAGCTAGTTTTTGACAGTTCTCATCAGGCATTATTATGCCTCAGTTGCAAATATTCAGGTAACATTCCTTTAAGACAATCATCTGAAAATGAGTGTATTTCCCATGGGTACAAGATCATGAATCTACATCGAAAAATTACTCATGGAATCAGTTCTGATAGCAAAAATATATGCAAATTATTTAAATGGGATAGAGCAATAAATCGCTATTGCCCTTCATATCTAATTCCCATCACATCTAATTAGTATGTTCAGTAGCCAAGGATGATGAGAATATACTCTAACAGTATCTGAAGGGTCACAATTTCCCTATTTCTGGGTAATAGAGAAACATAGGAAGTGGCTTACGTATATTGAGTCACAATATTGATCTTTGTTTTGTTATATTGAAGCTCTAGTCTAAGCTTTCAAATGAAAATTCTGAAGACCATTTTTTAGAGAGGCTGGGGGTTGAACCTAGGATCTTTTGCATGGAAGCAGATGTTCCAACATGGACCTATGTCCTTTCGTAAGTGAATGCAGCAGGCTCAGGATCACCAAGGTTTAATTTCATTTTTGCATAAATTAACCGTGTGTACTACCATTATTTTTTAAAACTTTGAACTATTGTGGAATTGCAAAATAAAAATAAGATTTCATTTTCTTTCTCCATTCAGTCGACTTATGGCTTTGCAGGAAGATGAGAGAACAAATACATGGAAAAAACAAGATATTTGCATTGGTAGCATAAAAGCCTGTGCTTTTCCAGGGCTCGTGAGTTCGTACAGCAAATTTATCATCTCTTTTGCAGAGGATGAAGCAGGTAACCTGTTTCTTAAATCTTATTTCCCATATCTTAAAAATGGGGTGTTTGGAGGATCTTTCAAAAAAGTATATGATTAGTACAGGGTTACCTAAATCACTCCCTTGGCAAAATTGAATCTGCCATCTGGTCTGAAACCATAGAGATGATCTGCTGGGAATCCTACCCTCCATGACAGATTTATAGGTAGAAGCTAGAGGATGGTCTGTTTTTATAATCACCTCCACATCTGGAGCAAGCTTCCCTAGAGAGATTTCACAAAGGAGTTAAAACAGTATTATTCTACTAAACGTTTGGCCTGAGTTTATTGGGTACGCGTGCATCTTTTTATTTAATTTTGTTTATCGCGTTTTCTGTTTTATTCTTGCTTTAAGATGTTTTAATTGTTTGGTGTACACATATTGTGTACACTGTATGTGTAATTAACTAATTAAACTGGTATGCCTTTATGCTGACTTTCCAAAGCATGCCTTTGGTCACAGACAATATTTTTGAATAAGTAGGCATGCTTAAAAGGTTTAGCGTTTGCTGTGGATGCTTTTACAAAATGAATACTACTGGAATATTTGGAAAATGTCTACCATGGCCAGTTCCCAAAAAAACATTTATCAAAAAGCAACTTGCTCCTGCCAAGGTTGTGGGACTCACAGAGATCTCTTTAATATGCTAATTTTCCTATGTCTTGTTTCCCATCAAATAGACACAATCCAAAAGTCCTGAGCTTCAGCTGCCACTTACTTTACTTCCTAAGGATGCCTGTGGGCTAATGTGAGACACACAGATCAACCTAGAACCAAAAATTATGCTTGAGGCTGACACTGTATGCGACTTTCCCATTGAAATGCGCTTTCAAAATTAAAAACTTCTTTAAAAATTTAAAGTGAGGAGCAGATGCCAAGAGAAATGTCTGCTCATTCATGCTGCATTGTTCTATACCAGATAGAGCAGGCAGGGGTGTCAAAGTGGTGGCCCGCGGCCCAGATGCATCACATGCAGCTCCACAAAGGGAAAAAACATTGCGATACGTCATGTGACGGCAACGTGACGCCGTGAGTTTGACACCCATAAGATAGAGCATTGTTCTTGCTTATATTAGAGGTTGACTAGCAATCAATAAAGCCAAATCAACTATATTTGTTATCCTACCAATAGCTGAAAACTTTCCAGCTTTATATCTGCCAGAAATTGCAAGAGCAAGAATGGGAAAGAAAGAAAGACTGGATAGTTATAGTACTCAGATGCTTTTAGCCTGATGGGACTTATAACACAAGCCATCCAAAGGAGAACTCAGAACTAAATCACTCTTATCAAAAGTAGTCCTGTTACTAATACACATCCTTTCTTTTGTTGTGTCCAGGTGAATTTTATTTTATGGCTACATCTTATCCAAGTGCCTATGCTCCAAGTGGCACTATTTACAAATTTGTGGATCCAGCAAGGTTAGTACCTCTTCTAAGATTTCAAAGGTTCTTTCTTGAGCTATTTTAAAAGAAAAGAGAAGAAAGACATCTGTAATTGCCAAGACACCCTCATGAGTCAATCTGACTTCAGTTTCATGAATGACATCTGTGGATGGATTTACGCCATTGAGAAGTTGCTCTTTCTTAATGCAGGAGTGCACAACTTTTATTTGTATTTTTTCCCCTCTTTGCAGCTGGGAAAGCTTTTTCTCCCTTCAGGGATTAGGGAAAGGAAGCGATTAAAGCCATATTTCTCAATTTGCCATTTAAAGATGTGTGGACTTCAGTTGGCTGAGGAATTCTGGGAGTTGGAGTCCACATATCTTAAAATGGCCAAGGTGGAGAAACTTTGGATTAGAGAGCACAGCCTGTATGAGTCCCATATTGAAGCTTCCTTCAATATGCAGCTGCTTCTCAGTAAAACACAGCCTGTCACAAAAAAACTGTCCAAGAACTAAAAATATGGAAACAGATGAAATGCATTTAGTTATAAACTCTAATTTATGCTCTAACAACCTGAAAGATTGTTTTAATGATCTCAAAAACAGCTTCTTTACAGGGCCTGAACAAATAATTTGAATTCTTTTGTCCCACAACAAAACCTTTATTTTCTCTGCTCAGAAGTCAAATGAGCATCAGTTCATGTGTGTGAGGGTACTGAATGTGGTGAAATCTATAATATTGTAAAAAGCACCCCTATTTAAAAATTATTGGTCACATCAATATATATTCAATGTTCTGCTTTTTAATCATCCTGGTCCATTCATCATTTTAACCCCAAGGCAAATAAATTATATTAGTGTGACATACGTCTGAGCCATCCCGTAGTCTTGATGTTGGTTAGTCATCACTAAGAAGCACTTAATTTATTGAACTCTGCATCTCTCCTCCCACCAATCCCCATCCAGAGGAGTGTTTATATTATCACCAACATGGGAATAAGCAACAATAATGGTCCAGGTAATCAGTGTTTTAAAAGAGGCAAGGGGCTAAACTTGGGCCTATCTTCCAAAATCTGTTTAGTCCACCTCTCTGTGCATCTTGTTTTCATCAATGGAAGCTATTGTGTTCTTCCTGTTCTTCCTGTTCTGTCTTGTTCTTATTTTAGAGGATAGTTTTATCCCAGCCAATGCCCTCCAGATGTGTTGGACTCTAATTCTCATCTGAAGCATGTTGTAGTCCAACATATCTCACCAAGTGCCAGTTTAGGGAAGGCTGTGGTAAGCAAAACTCAAGGAAAGTTGGCCTGTAGGAGGCCCTAGGGGTCTGACAGCATGGAAAGGAGACAAAAATATATCTTTCCATTCCATCTAAATTTGGTGTATTTATTTTAAAATGGAGGATTACCGTAGAATTTGTCTGCAACTGAGGAACATGTCTAGGACAAACATGAAAACTCCATTGATAGACCTGAAGTGAAAGCATTGGATATTCTACACAAGAGAAAGCCACATTAAGAAAAAGTAGCAGCAGCAGAAAAAGCAAAAAAATAAAAAAATAAAAATGCTGCTGCTTATTTTATGAAAGGATAGAAAAAATGAATGTAGGAAATATAATTTATACTTTGAAAAAGGGAAGTATTTACATAAGAAATTTCAGGATTGGTGTTTGAGCTATTGATTTCAGATGATTACACGTAGTTCTTTTTAATGAACATTTGTGGTTGCAATGGTAACTTTACAACCAATCCTCACATACAGCCTTTGTGGATCTGTACATCAAAGAAAAACTGAAGTAAAATAATAAACACGGACACGATTTCACTTAGTGACTGCTTTGCTTAATGAGGTCACTAAATGAGGACTACCTGTACATACAAAGCAAAACTGGCATGCTGAGCCTATAGTTTGCAGCTACTGGTTTAGCTTTTAAATATGCCATAACTTTGAGTTGTTGGAATAGGAATTGTATGCATGCAGACATATGTTTTAGGGAATGTGAAAGCCTTTTGACTAAAACATTTGAAAGGAGAAGGGATCAATATTGTTCATTCTATGCAATTGGCATCTGTTGCAGATATCTATACATTTAATAGATAGTAAGTATATTCTCTTGTTTTCTTAGTAAAGTTGGGACATAAAATGGTGACAGGTATGGACTACTATAATGTTGAAGAGGCCAAATGTAGGATTTAAACATGGGTGAGAAAGATGTGACCCTTCAGAAGTTGGTTTATCCCTTTCCTCATCCCAGGGAGGCCAAGGGTTAGAATTTAATACCTCAAGGACCACATTCCTTTAAGACATGTGGGCCAACCATGATTGTCAAGAAGTACTATACAGTGTTACTATGGAAACCAGCTCTTTGATGGTGAGATTCATATGACAGCTCTTTTCTAGCCACTTCTGGGGGTACTTCCCCCCTCCCCCCCAAATAGGCAGATGTCAAAGGAGGTTTATTTACTCAGGAACTCTTTCAGTCATGTTAATATGGCATACCAGCCACAGGTCTGCCTTCCCTGTTTTCCTATAACTACAGGTATTTTTTTTCTGACAAAATGTTCTTACCAATCCCCCAATTTTCAAACTCTTAATACATTTTGTGTTAGACTAATAAAGTTACTGCTGTAATATGGGTTGTCTTCCTTCTGGCCAACATATCTGCCTGTGTTTAAAGTCACAATTAATTAGCAGAGCATGCAAAATATACAAACACAACTATGATCTCATTGGCAGGTTATGTAAATTAGGAGTAATGTCCATTTTAATTAGAAAATGTATTAACAACTTCCTTAATTAAAGCCATTATTCTGTCAAGGAAAGGATTAACACCAGGATTCAAAACAGGGTATCTAGAAAAGGGTCAAAATGGCGATTGCACTATTGACACCTATCCTTTTTAAGGCATGTCCTGACTTTTTGGATACTGTCCTTTGGTCCCTTTATTCAAAAGGAATAATTATAGCTAATAGTAAAAACTCCAAAATGTCTTGTTTTGCATTGAAATCAAATTCTTTGAGACCGTTATTACCTACTTTGTATTTAATGATTTCCCTGTTTGGAAAGACCTAAAAGGTCTGCATCCCTCAGACTGCACACCTTTCAATTACTCAAAAATTAGATAACCTCAATTACTCAAAAATTAGATAATTAAATACAATTAGATAATCTCCTTCAGCCCTTGGGGTAAAAAAAAAACCTGAAACCCCTTATTCACATTGAGTTGCCCAGATATATTTTTTGTGATCCAATTTGTGTTTTAGGAGAGCTCCACCAGGAAAATGTAAACAGAAGCCAGTTCCAGTGAAAACAAAGAGCAAGCGGATCCCATTTGTTCCAACTGCAAGTAAGTCAATAAGGGTTTGCTCTGCTGTTTATTTTCACTATGTAATAGTACAAATATCCAGACATACTGAAAGGAAAGATTTGTTCAGCTTTCAGTACTTTCTTCCAGATCACGAGAAGTCATTTCTTCAGCAAGAAATTGTGCATTGTTTCTGTTCTATTCCCACCTCTCACACATAATCCCTTGTCCAGATAATATAGTTGGTCAATGATTTCTGTGATCATTTATTGATAACATGATAGCATAATTTGGTAGTGCTTCTTAATTTGTGGTAGAAATACCATTGGCAGTAAGGAAAAATAGTTCTGGGTGGATGCAGCTTTTCTTCCCAAATGGGAAAAAAAACTCTGGAAAGGACATAGAAGAGCCAAGCTAATAAAAGCCATCAAAGTAAAGGGAACAGAGCATCTTAGCAAGTAATTCCTGGAAACCAAGACTGGGGTGACTTCTGTACCGATTGGGTTTGAGAATCTAAATAATTAAATACATTTCCCCCAACTCTAAAGAGAAATTTTATGACAGCGAGAACAATTAATCAGTGGGATGGCTTTCCTCCAGAAGCTATCAGTGCTCCAACACTGAGGTTTTAAGAAGAGATTGCACAACCATTTGTCCAGAATGGTGTAAGGTCTCCTGCTCAAGCAGGGAGTTGAACTAGAAGACCTCCAAGGTCTCTGCCAACCCTGGTATTCTAGGTTATTCTTTCCTTAGGTTTTGTTCATTATTTAGTTGTAGGTTTTGATTTTGGTACAACTGCTCTCAGAGAGACAAACACTTTCTGTCCCATTAGCTCTCATTTAAAAAAAAATAATGATAACATTGTCAATAGTGGTACTACATTTTAATGTTCTTAAGTCTTACCTTAACTGATAAATATAATAAAGAACTGCTTCTAGACACCCTTCCTTCCCTCCTTCCTTCCTTCCTTTCTTCCTTCCTTCCTTCCTTCATTCCTTCCTTTCTTCCTTTCTTCCTTTCTTCCTTGAAAAAGTAGCATCCAGGTTCTCTGATAGTGTGATTAATATACACATAAGGCATACAGAATTAAAAACTCTTGGAATAGAAAATCAGCAGTGAGTAACTTTTGGCAATTTAATATTCTTGGGAGGAGGAAGGGTGTCCTGGTGATGCAAATATCTGTGGTCATACCACATGTTGGTATGGTTGTTATGTCTTCTTTCCTTTCTAGACTTTTGTTTTAACTATATAAAACTATGTTGGAGCTTACACTGCAGTGTAAGTTGATTTCCAGCCACTGTACTGCTAAATTTGAGTTTAGTCACAGGAAACCATGGCTTTGCAGGCTATTTGTGTACGTTAAATGCTTGATTTAGGCAATATCGTCTGCTGATTCCCTCTTGTATAGTTGGACTTTTAAACACAAATAGCTACAGATATGGGCATTGTTAGATCGGGTAATGGATAGGCACACACAGGCTAACGGTAACAACAGCTCTTTATTAAGTACAACAAGTGAGAACAATCCAGCGAAGGTTGAGTCTGACAGCAGCCTTTTTATAGGGAGCTGTCAGACCCTTTGACCAATAGGATTAAACCTCTGTTCCCGCCAGAACAGGGGACCTTGGTGGAAACCACTGTAGTAGATACCAGAATCTAACAGGCATGGCATTTAAAAGATGTGTATACGTTCATATTTTTTTCTTTAATCTGCTACCCAGCTCAACCTTTCAAATGTAATGCCCATGGTTGAATGAAAATGTGATCTTGCCTTCCACTAGATTTGCAAGTAAGGCAGAAATGTGGGAAGAGGCCATTGCTTGCTCTAAGGCAGCATTTGTAAGTCGTCAATCTACTAATGTGAATTATGAACTTTTAAACCATGTTTTCTCAGAGACTGTGCCTGAACTGATCAAAGAGCGCCTTACAACCCAGTCTTCCAAAACAATTGTCCGTTCTAAAGAACGTCTCCCCGCTTCTTCTGGCCAGAAACGGAAGAAGCCTGCATCCGACAGAAAGCATGGCTCAGCAGATCCTACACGTTCTGGTAAAAAGCTGCCAACAGCACAGCGTCCCAAAGGCTGGGGTGCCCAGGCCAAATCTGATGGGCGAACACAGAAGGAGAAAGCACCAGTCATCTCTGGAGCAAGAACTCCGTCCCCCCCGAAGAGAAGATCACAATTACCTGGAGCCCTGAAGAAACTTTCACAGTCTCCAAAGCTGAAATCAGCAGCTAAGGAGAAAAAACCAAAGAAGGGAAAGAAGAAGAAAGAAAGGGTCAGTGCAAGAAGTTCTGTTTGAACATCCAAAATGCTCCCAAGAATCAAGAGAAGGGAATCTGGATGGGATTGCCAAGTGACTCATTTTACTTCCAAGAAAGTGAATCAGAATGGCATAAAGATATTATACACATTTTTTTAACTTGAATCTACGCAGCTTTTCAGCCACACCAGATGTGGTACATTGATTTAAATGTTTAATTGTTTAAATGTTTACAACTGGGAGTTTAACCATCCCAGATGTTTTCCAGTTAACTACTCTGCACAGGTCTTTCTCTGATAATTGCTTAGTGAATCTAATCAGACACTAGTGCTGGGGTCTCCAACCTTGGCCACTTCAAGACTTGTGGACTTCAATTTCCAGAGTTCCTCAGCCAGCTTTGAAGCATTTTGCTGACTGAGGAGCTCTGGGAGTTGAAGTCCACAAGTCTTAAAGGAGTCAAGGTTGGAGACCCCTGCTCTAGTGGGGACTTACTACAGTCCACCAAAAATACAACTGCATCATGTGAGAATGGATTTGCTCCCTTTTTCTGAAAGACCAGTCCCTTCATGACTTCCTTAGAAAAAGCATTCCTGAGATTCAGAGAGCTGGACTTTAACAGCTCATTTTTGGCAGAGGAAGACGGGCTGAGCAAACGAGGAAAGCGGGTTGTATCCCGAGAATGGAATCTTCTAATTTTTATTTTAAAATTTTTGCATTTTCACAAGAGAAATCAAAATGACCAAATGTTACTCAATCTTTTATATTTCAATGATGCCAACCCAAAAGTTGAATTTTTAAAATGAGTTATAGTATACGGTGCAAGAGTTTTAAAAATTTCTCTCTCTCTCTCTGTATTCTATAAATATAGAATGAAAGAAAAAAAGGGAAGTGTTTGTGGTTTCTGAGAGAGTCTTGAAAAAATATAGATGTTAATCAGAGGAAATTTTATACATCAAAGTCTTCTCCATCTCTAAAATGCATGTCCCTGTGGACTGCGCTCTGGATTTCATCTATCTCACCTTCTCCATGCTGGTGCCTCCCAGATGTGTTACTGTATAGTAAAACTCCCCCAATCCCGGTTGCATTGCTAATATATGTGCTGGCTGAGACTTATGGGAATCACAACATAGCATGCATGGAGGAGACTTTGCTTTGAGAAGGCAGATTGCCCCTATATGCTAATAGAGAAATCCCTGTTCAGATATTGAGCCTTATTAACCAGTCTAGGGTTCCTCAGACTATCTGCTAATTTGTGAAAGGGGAGGTTTTTTTTTTGGTGTTGTAACCTCAAATAAAAGAAATGCAGCCGGTGAAATAAAGAGAGCACAGATTTTCTGTCAGTCTGAACTGAAGCACCTCCTGTCTCCCATGTTGTCGCAGTCCTTGTGCAATCATTCTGCTTTCAAATGGTTAAGATACTGGATGGGGAGCAGGAAGTAAAGTGTACACATATAGACTGGGTGAAAACAGACTTAATAGCAGTAACTGTGAGAGGGATCTTGGAGTCTTAGTGGACAACCAATTAAATATGAACCAACAGTGTGCAGTGACAGCCAAAAAAGCCAGTGCAATCCTAAATTGCATTAACAGAGGGTTACAATCAAGATCAAATGATGTACTAATACCACTCTATAAAGCTTTAGTAAGACAACACCTAAAATACTGCATCCAGTTTTGGTCACCACACTATAAAAAAGATGTTGAGACTCTAGAAAGAGTGCAGAGAAGAGCAACCAGGATGATTAGGGGACTGGAGACTAAAACATACGAAGAACGGTTACAGGAACTGGGCATGTCTAGTCTAGTGAAGAGAAGGACCAGGGGAGACACGATAGCAGTGTTCCAATATTTGAGGGGCTGCCACAGAGAGGAGAGGGTCAAGCTATTTTCCAAAGAACCTGAAGGCCAGAAAAGGAATAATGGATGGAAACTGATCAAGGAGAGATTCAACCTGGAAATAAGGAGAGATATTCTGACAGTGAGAGCAATCAACCAATGGAACAACAGCTTGCCTTCAGAAGTTGTGGGAGCTTCATCACTGGAAGCTTTCAAGAAGAGAATGGACTGCCATCTGTCAGAAATAGCGTAAGGTCTCCTGTGGTGGCAGGTTTGGACTAGATGACCTAAAAGGTCCTTCCAACTTTGTTAATCTGTAATAAATCCACCATGGCCGGATGAGTGACTTCACACTAGCTGCTCTCTGAGCCTATCCTACTTCACTTTTCCCATGACAACCCTGTAAGAGAAGCTGGGCTCAGGGATTCGGGCAGAATATAAATCTGACTAATGAATAGACATCCAAACACTGTCTGGGCGTCATGGGAACAGGGGACGGTAGGCTAAGCATTTCAATAGTGTGCTCAGGAGGGTGATTTTTTTCCCGAAATAAATCTTGCTCTGCTGCCACTGCTCTTTTCCCCATATTCCTTGATCAGCAGCCCCACCTGCTGGTCTTGTCGTGGAACGACAACTCACGCTACAGATTTTATCCTACACGCTCGCTTCTTATTGTCTTTCGGACCTAAAATTCATTTGGGATCCTAGCTGACTAAACATCATTTTTTTTTGCGCACGAAGCAGTCGTACGAGGCAAGCACCCGATTTCAAGGTATAGATAAACGAAAATGTTTTGATTTCATCTGCACCAAACTAAGCTGTAATGAAGGGGAAAAAATTATTTGCTTGTCAGCATTTTGCAATCAGTGATTGTGTTTGTTGTGGACAATAGAGCTGTCACTGACCTTAAATTTCTATATTGAACGTGTTGTGTGAAATTGCACACAGAACATTAAAAAAAAAACACCGAATGAGTATTTTTTTTAAAAAAAAATACTAGGCCCCAGCGAGGATCGAACTCACGACCCCTGGTTTACAAGACCAGTGCTCTAACCACTGAGCTATGGAGCCACCTATCATGTTGGCTTATCTAGATGAATGGTACAGTGCTGTTGTTCGAAAATATTCGCTCATTCCATCGATTTCTCTAGATCGATGTTATTGTGAAGAATGAATTAACTCCGCTTTTCAGTCAGAGATTTGAGACCGCGCTGACTAATACAGGTAACAGAGACAAATCGACTTCCGGCCCATTATGTGTTGTAACATAAAACCATTTAATTAAAAACTAGGAGTAAATACTCAGCAAGCAACCAAGAACGACTTGGTCTGTATATCTGGAAAATAAAAAGACAGAAGTACATTATAGCCTAGCTGTTTACACCACTTTATATACTGTATGTGGGCAATCTACAGTCAGATTTATAGTGTAAGACTGTTGGAAACTTAAAATTCAAGTCCTAACCAAGGCCCTAAGAATTACTAAGGCAATGTCTAAGAATATAGCCAGTTCTGAGCAGGGTTTTTTGGTGGTAAAATTAGTGTTCAGGTGTGATAAATTCAATATTTCCACATATTGAGAAGTCCTTTAAGTATCACTCTGAGGACTCCGATCATTTCATAAATGTTCAAGTTCAATCTGCAGCTCCCAATATTTTTTTATTTTTTCCCAATTGTCCCCCCCCCCCGAATCCTAGCATCACCTGGTATAGCAACATCACGAACCAGACTTTCTTCTTGTCAATAACTGTTATACGAGGGTTATTACAATCAGAATGCCTCTCTAATAGATCTTAAAGTCCCACAAAAGGTCTTAACCAGATCATTTCCCAAAACCTTGGGGGACAATGGGGGAAATTAGATGGGAAATATCATCTTCTGCCCATTTATTTCCTCTTACAGATGAATACAGTGTATGACTGCAACTCACTTCTGATATTCCTAGAATAGTATTTCTCAACCTTAGCATGGTTTCTCACTTTAAGATGTTGGACTTTAACTTCTCTTGGCTAAGGAATTCTGAAATTTGAAGTCTGCCCGTCTTAAAATTGTTGAGATTGGGAAACATTGCTTTACAAGATGGGCCAGAAACACAGTATTGCAACATGGATCAACTTTCATAGAGCTATTCTGACCCCTGTCCTATTAGATTGCTATCCCTTGTATTTTAATGATTAACAAGGGTTGCAGTTGGGAAGTAAGCATTGTTGAGGATACTGTACAGGCAAGAGGGATGTGATCTGTTCATGTTCTTGAGGGGACCGTACCCTCCCCAGGACTTTCTATTCCATGCACTGCAATGTCTAAAACTGCTCTGCAACTTTCTACCCAGTTAAGAAAAACTTGC
Source organism: Natrix helvetica (assembly GCF_964273705.1). NCBI lineage: Eukaryota > Metazoa > Chordata > Lepidosauria > Squamata > Natricidae > Natrix > Natrix helvetica. The sequence continues at coordinate 240,538,237 of NC_138552.1, forward strand.
CTTTCTGTCTGAGGCTACAGTGGATGGAGTCATGACACAGCAAAGGCATTAACAGGAAAGGGGCATAAGCTATGTGTCAGCGTTCCAAATATCATGCAGAATTAAATCAGAGTCCAAGGCAGAGCTATCCTTAAAGTTCCAATTTAATAAGACAGACATGTTGGCACACCTGTGGAAATCCCAAATCTAAAGCTTCCTGGGATTCCACCCAGTTGAAAGTTCATGATCTTATCCCCACACCCATAAATCCATCACATGGTCCAATCTTCTTCAGCCATGTTGGCATCTCCACCCAGCTGGTTCCGGTCAGTGCAGAGGTGCAGAGACAAAAGATGACCTTGGGCTTCTAGAAAGGAATGACAACAACACATTCCACAATTCTACTCCTCTCTATTCCCCCTCCCAATTACTACACTATTGAAACAGCATAATGAAATAATAGAGAGTGTGGCAGGCCAAAGATCCTAAAAAGGAATATAACTGCAGGCCTGACAGGCGGCTCTCCTCAGAAGAAAAACGTTTCCTGAAAAGAGAATAACATAAAAGTTAACATAACAAAATTAACCACCTCTTCCTCCCCCCAGGGGGACCCTTTGGCTTATCGGGAAACTTCTCATGGAATTGTTTTACTAACTTCTCCACTTTTAGATCCCAGCTTTTCACCCAAGTAGCTTCAGACAAAGGTAACCCTTCCAATGCACTAAATACTGTAAGCGACCCCTATTCAGCCTGGAGTATACTAATTTTTTCACAGATGTGCCAACATGTCTGTCTTATTAAATTGGAACTTTAAGGATAGCTCTGCCTTGGACTCTGATTTAATTCTGCATGATATTTGGAACGCTGACATTATGCTTATTTAGAAAGAATTATTTCCTAGAAGAGGGAAATCATCCCTATTAAGTATGCTAACAGGGGAAGCTGCAGAGAGTGGTAAAGGAAAAAAAAAGATGGTGTCCACCATGGTGCAATCAAGCATCATTGTAGTTATCTGGTTGATTAGTGCTCAACTTTATCAACATGAAAGAGAGAGATTGGTTGTGGATGCTTTGGTTTCTCCTAGAGCTGGGGATCACTTGAGGCCTGTAAGCTACAGGTTGATCACTCCTAGGCTTTAAGTACCAATTAGGCTGTAATAATCAGAATAACTAGTCAATATCAATTCTCTCTGAGAAACATTGACTACCCCACTCAAAACCACTAGGTGGAGCCAAAAAATCATAGTACACCAGGGCAAATTAGAACATTAAATCAGCTAAGAAATCAGCAAGGAAACTCTAATATTTCATAAACTCCATAAAAGTTTCATCTGGATTTATTGGAGGATTTAACTGATTTGCATTGTTTTTATTTTGCTCTTCTGAGTTATATACCTCTCATGTAATTTCCCAAAGTTAATTGTTTTGAACACTTTCGAATGCATTTTAAAGCTTTTCGTGTTTCAATCATAACAATGTATCAAGAGTAGTGCAAGTACACCTAGCCTTCTATCCCTAGCATTGGGCTAGGGATAACGTTTCAGTAGGGTATAAACTGCCTAGGGCAGGGATGTCCAAACTTGGCAACTTTAAGACTTGTGGACTTCAACTCCCAGAATTCCCCAGCCAGCTCTGCTATAGTCTATACCAGCAATGGCAAACCTTTTTTGGTTCGCGTGCCACAAGTGGGGGGAGCGCAGGGGGGTCGTGTGCGGGCGTGCCACACCCATAATGCAAGGCGCGACCCCCCCAGTGCGCATGCGCGCACAACGTACGACCCCCCATTTTTACATGCTTTTTTCACCCTCCCCAGGCTCCAGAGGCTTTATAGGAGCCTGGGGAGGGCAAAAAGAGCCTCCCCCCCGGAGGCCCTCCGGAGGCCTTCGGAACGCTTAAAACCACCCTCCGAGCAAACCGGAAGTGACTTCTGGGTTGCTCGGAAGGTCGTTTTAAGTGTTCTGAAGGCGTCAGGGAAGCCTCCGGACGATCCCTGAAGCCTTCGGAACGCTTAAAACGACCCTCCGAGCAAACCGGAAGTCCGGAGCCTCTGGAGCCTGGGGAAGGCGAAAAATAGCTTTTAAAAAGATGAACTCAGCTGGCCAGCGCGCGCATGCGCGCTGGCCAGCTAACAGGGCAGCACCTTGCGTGCCCTGACAAATGGCTCCGCGTGCCACTTGTGGCACATGTGCCATAGGTTCGCCATCACTGGTCTATACAAATATTGTCACCAACAATAGTACTGCTCAATCATTTCTTCCCTTACTATGCTTAGGCTACAACTGATTAATTCTTAGGAATGTTTTCATGGTATCTAATAATACAGTAGATACCATTATTTCGTGTCCCCATGTATAGGACTATAACTCTCTGTCTCCTTTATCCATCTCTATTTATTTCTGTAAAATTGCCAATCACAGATCACTTTCTTTCCACTGCACAGAGGATATGATTTTACACTTTTCTGGGTGGATAGAGCTAACAAATGATACATGCTTTGCCTTATCAGTGTTGTATTTCCTGTAAATGAATCTCCTTTCTATTATAGTTATAAAACCAGTTTCACCAATCTTTAATTAGGTTACAATTCCCTCTCTGAGTAACTCTTGTATGCACACTTGAAACATGTCAAAGAGCACAAAGAGCTTCATGCCACATGATTTTACTTGTCAAGAGGGAAAAGAAGATGTGATTGGATGAGCCATTCTGCATTGTTTTGCATGCCTCAGCCAGCACTTGCTAAAGCTGGAGGAGCCTTCTGTACCTCACATACCTCATCTACACAGAAATCTGTTTTGGTTGTTGCAAATTCTGGATGAATCATAAGAAAAAAAGCAAAAAGACCATTCACTTTGCTCTTAGAAACAAGGGGGTCAAATTGCCTGCAAACAAAGTTCGAAGCACTTTGAACTAACTACCCAGCCCTGAAAAACATGGTGGGGAACAAAGCTACTGTATGCAGGATGTGTAATCATATGTAAGTTCTGTGAGATATCATAGAAGTAGCACAGTCATCTGGACATTTCTTTTGGTGGAAGCAGTGTGCTTATTTATCAGGCCTTTTGCTCTTTAAATGAATAGAGATGCATACTAGTAAGCAGGGGGTGGGACTAGAAGATCTCCAAGGTCCCTTCCAACTCGGTCATTCTGATATTCTGCCCAGGCTCCTTGGTATGTGTTGTGCAGGAGACGAGAGAGAAAAATTGGTTTGGTTTACAATTGAATCCAAATGTATCCAATATTGCATTTTTGAGTTGCATTGTGTGTTGGCTCAATACACATGTAGAGAACATGTCAAGTTCCAGTTGAAATGCATACATTTAAAGAAAGAATGCATCAAAATACATACAAATGTCTGGTGGGACCAATATATTGCAGGATGATCTTAGCAGTAAAGAATGAAACAGAGATACGGAAAGTGCTTTTTTTTAAAGCCATCTTTACTAGGACTTATCAGGAGGCAAAAGGATAACATAGTATGGATTTTTATATTTTTCCTGATCCCCTACTTAAAAATATTACTTTTACCCTTTGTCCTTAAAAGGAACTCTCCCGGGAAATTAGTGGACCATCTTCCCCCTTCCAAGTTTCTTTTTAAAAATGATTTATGGGGATAACCTCTTTTGCATGACTCTTCTTTCATACATTTGGAGGGAAGCTGTTGGAAAAGAGCCTTCTAAGTGTCACAATTTTACACTTTCTAGGTATATATTCTTTATTGCTATAGTATTTTGTGAAATACTATTGCTATAGTATTTCTGCTGGTGTGAATCAATGTTTGTTGTCTTTTAGATCATGTGTTTATTTTATTTTTTGTGGGGGTCTGATTCTACAGAGTATGATAGGCCTTTCATATTCATTGATTCATTCAACTTACATTAGAACCTGCTCCAATTTTGATGGTTTCCAAGTGGTGAAAACAGACAAAAAAATAAAAAAAAATCTCCTCAAAGATCTACGGACTAAAAACAAAAATTCACAATCAACTGGCCCTAAAGACATTTGGAAAAGAATGTTTTTGGTTGCTTGGATAATATAAAGCAAAATAGGTAAGAAATAATTGAAATAAAATATGGATGGATATTTCTGGAGAAATGCATAAACAAGCAAGGACAAAAGCATAAGGAATAACTATAATTTTCAGCGTCAACTCTTGCATATCATTCCTAAGGTCTGAAAGGAGCAGAAATATTTGTTTTATGTGTTTTACAGCAGTTTATATTTAAGTGCAGATTGATTATACAAGAATTCCCAGTTGTCATATTTTAAATATACAATTCCCTATTATCATATTTTAAAACATATGAAATATGTTAAGCACAGGAAGTAAGTCTATGAAATGTCAGACGTGTGTGAAAATTATGGCTAGGTATAATCTCTTGCCATAAATGAAACAGATTCATGACTTGGTGACATTTTTCCATATAACTCTCTTAATCAGAAAGAAATTTAAGAAATATTTAGGTAATTCTGGTTAAGACATTTTAGTACTATAGTCCCAGTTTGGAAAAACATAGAAGATTGAAAATAAGTCTTGGTTAGTTTTAAAGATATTCATTGTAATGATCAACGTATATCTAATTATTTTCAGTGGGCTTAATTAATTCTAAAGTTGACAGAATTACTCAGATTGATACATATGTATAAATCTACACAAGTGGTCCTTGACTTACAACAGTTCATTTAGTGACATTTACAATGGCACTGAAAAAAGTGACTTATTACCTTTTTTTACAGTTACGATCTTTACGGTATCCCCATGATTATGTGAACAAAATTCAGATACTTGGCAACTGGTTCATACTTACGACCATTGCTGTGTCCTAAGGTCATGTGATCACCTTTTGCAACCTTCTGACAAGCAAAATCAATGGGAAAGCCAGATTCACTTAACTAGGTTAACTGCAGCGATTTTAGAATAGAATAGAATAACTTTGTTATCATTTTGAATGTACACTAAACGGCATACATTAAAATGAAGTTTCATTGCATACAGATCTCAAAGGGTCACTGCCTCCAAGATACACTACATAAACATGACAAAATAAATAAATAAATGCATATATGTGGGTATATGCATAAATAAAAATTATGCATATACCCACATATATTATATGACACAGCTTGCTTAACAACAGTGACAAGAGACGTTGTAAAACTCATGTAACTAATTTCTCATTTAGCAATAGAAATTTTGGGCTCATTGTCAAGGACTACCTATACTTATCATAACACACACTTCCTTTTTGGAATAAACAATGTCAATTTTCAAATCCATATACCTGTGCATGGAGGTTATCAGGGAAAAGCAAAATATCAATTAATTAATTGATATTAATTAATATCAAACTCCAAGACTTTTCTAATAGTGTAGGCGAAAAGTGGATGTAATGCCAGTCAGTCTTTAATTGGGTACTGATGAAATTCCCTTTAGATGCCCAGAAGAGGGAGTAGCTGCTCTATTGTATTATTTTCAAGGTAGGGCTGCCCAAATTCTTGCCCAACCAAAATCCCATTCATGCTAACGACAGCCACAAAATCCTCTGAAACTGATTTCAGAACCATTTATGCCCAGTTTAGAAAGAGGAAAGTAACAGAATGCTCTCTGGGGTTCTATCATAGCAAGTTATTTGACAAATTATTATTTGGGGATTATTCATGCTGAATGGAGAAGATAGGTGTTTTTGAACAATGTACTATGGGGGATATAGACTAATTCAGAATTGGTCTAGAACCAGTCCAGAATGCCCCTTGTATATGCTACATCAATGCTTGTGTGTGTGAGAGAGGGAGACGGGGGAGAGAAAGAGAGAGACAGAGGGAGAAGCAAGAGAGGAAGGAAGAGAGAGACAGTTATTTTTTAATTTTAGAGAATATAAATAACTCAAAAATGGAAGGATCATGTTGCATTTATACGAATATATATTATGGCTGCTAGTACTTTAACTGTCTGGTTGTGTTTTTAACTCTCCAGGCAATAAAATGCCTTTCTGGAGCCCAGAAAAAAAAAATTCTGAAGGACACTGTTTATTTTGATGGATCACCATAAAACGTATCAATAAGGACAAAGAGATAAGAATGTCTTTTTTAGACAAAAGCCAATGTTTTTCTTGCTCCGTTTAGACAACGAATAATAGAGCCATTAGTACTGAGAATTGACTATTAAAATGCTGGATTGGGTTACCAGTTCTCAGTGTGGTGAGGGATGCTAGAAAGCATAGGGACATTTCTCAGCAACTCAGCACAAGTTTTTTAAAAAAACAGCCACTGCAAAATTTGCTTTGCCAAGATCTTCTTTTGGCCTATGAATGTCTATGGAGATTCTCAGTCATCCAGGTCATGGTTGTTCCAAAGGTGCTTTTTCAAGAGGCAACTGGACTTTCTGATTTTTCTTCTTTGAAGATGTTTTGTTTCTCATCCAAGAAGCTTCTCCAGCTTTGACTGGATGGTCCTTCCGTTCCCCACCATCCAGTCAGAGCTGAAGAAGCTTCTTGGATGAGAAGCACAATGTCTTCAAAGAAGTTGCCTCTTGAAAAAGCACCTTTGAGTTTGGCCTATGAAACTGAATTGTCCATTTAATATAAGTATTACTAATTGTGACAAATTTCTTTTCTTTTTTTAATTTTTAAACCTTTATTGAAAATTAAAAACTTTAAAATGCAAATATCTTTAAAAATAGTTTTGTATAAGTTACAATCCTTTTTGACAGTACTAAAATAACCATTTGTTATTCAAATAAATTTTTATACATTCCTAATTATTCCTATATCTATACACCTATGTTTCTAAGCTATACATTTCATGTTCCTATTATTGATCCATTGATACCAGTTTTAATAAATTATATAATATTCTGAGTTTGGGCAGGCAAAAAAGCACAAATAAAATTAACCGCATTGCAGGACAGCAGGAGTAGAGGTGGCTTTGGACTCCCAGTATGGGAAACCTATTATAAAGCAGCAAGTTTAGTATGGATTAGAGAATGGGTAAACCTAAAAAACAGGATAATTTTAACCTTGGAAGGACACGACCTGCAGATGGGTTGGCATGTCTTCATGTGGAATACCAGAAGCAAGCTACACACATATTTTTACAGACACATACTGAGGGGTTTGTTGATATGAACATGGGAGGAGATTAAAAATAAACACTATATGAAAATCCTGGGCTTAATTAATTACAGCAGTGAGAATAGCGCTTGCACAATGTTGGAAAAGTGATACAATGCCAACAGACTGTTTGATAATTCAAAATTTTGTTGATTGCGCAGAGATGGATAAACTCACATTGGAGTTAAGGGACAAGGAAGACTCAGAATCATGACAAATTTCATAGCTGTCCTCTATATGTACTTGGAAATCGCTGGCTTTTATTGTAGGAAGGGAGCTCTGAATACTTTCAGGTTACTAAGTGATAATGGGGTGTTAAACTCTTTTTTGGAAGAATGTGACCTTAAGGGTTTGGATTTGGGTAATATATACATTTTCCTTATAAAAATCTAGATCAGCCTTCTGAAGCTTGAGAGTTGCTGGTCAGCATGTTTCATTTCAGAGGTTATTGATCAATATGTATGAAGGACTAGGAAGTTCAGAAGGCTGATCTAATAGATGAGTATGTCCCTGCAGGTGTATTCACTATCTGTGGAAGACATTATCTTGCATGTCAACGTTGCCTTTCCTTGTTTCTTATAATCAGAGTTGCGAATGGCTACAGGACTGGTCCATATAATTTGATAAAAACTCATTGCAAATCCATGGTTTGTTGTGGAACAAACTGCCATTGGAGTTGGCATAACCACATTCCTTTTTATAATTTAGGAGAGAGTTTACATATCTATCTTTTACTCAGAGCTTTGATACATTTTAGATGCTTTGATAAACAAACAATGGGTAGCAAATTAATTTTTTTAGGTTATTATAAATAAACTATGCTGCCTGGACTCGTTTTGGAGTGGGCAACAGATACATTTGTAAATAAAATGAAGTAAATTAAATTAAAATATATTAAAATAAGATACTAAATATGAAAACCATGTTTATATCTTCATCAATTTGGATCAGATCAGTGGTGGGTTGCAGGCGGTACGCCCCGGTATGGGTGTACTGGAGCCTGCCTGGAGCACCGGGTACCGTTCCGATATGGTGCTCCGGAGGGTCCACCCCTCCACCTGAGCTCCTTACCATTGCTTATTTCTCAATGCACAGTTAGGAAAGGCTAAGCTATCACAATGTGTTATCAGAACCCAAAGAACCTAAGTTTCCTCTGCTTTATTCCAAGATTGCAACTGTTAGAAATTTAATATACTCTCTACTATTCACTAACATATAGTCCCTAATACTGAGATATGTATAAAAATAAGATCTGATCCAGTGATGGGTTCCAGATCGGTTGCAATAGGGCCCGGTGCAAGCTTCTTTTTTCTGCTGTGTCTTCATGATGGTGTTTTCATTGGCCTTCCAATGAAATTCATACTCCAACGATCTTAGTTCTAATCAGGGGTGGGTTGCTGCCGGTGTTATTGCCAGTTAGCTTTGAATGCCCTGCTCGCTTCGCTGACGTGCACCCGCCACACGTTGCTTGTGCATGCAAATTGGTCTGTGCATGCGCAGAACACTATAAAGTGACTAAAAAACATGCTGGCAACAGCATGGGCGACCGGGAAACTGTTTCGGGGGCATGGTCAGCCTGCCATCCCTACCGGTTCGGCGACCCAGTCCCAATTTCCACTACTGGTTTGCCTAAACCGGTGCAAACTGGTAGCAACCATCTCTGGTTCTAATGATTTAAAATGTTTCTCCTCTTGTCCCAATGCACATTTTCAAGTGACTTTAGAAAGTGGAATCAGTCTGATATCTATCACCACTATAAGCCGGTAGGGGTATATTCCCTCCCCTTCCCTCCCTAGGCACTTACTACCAAGGGCAATGGATAAGTCTGGTTCATGCTTTGGGCAATAGATAAGTATGGTTCACTCAAATTAGGCTCTACTATTGAATCCATCAATTTTCCAAGCCAATCTCTGCCACAGAGACCCGAATCAGTCAGAACACTAGCTGATCAACTGTGGCATCAGAAGAGAGTTCTACATGTCAGGTATGTCTCTAGATCTGTCATCTCGTATTGAGCTCCTTAGGAAAATGCTTGTGCTTTTCTAAATAGTAGAAATAATACTAAAATGGCCTAACTTATCAACTGATGTCCTATGTTGCTGCCTCTAACAGGTCCTGTACGGTATGAATAAGTATAGTATTATTTGCCAGCATCATATCTCTAGCAGGAAAAGGATTGCTCAGGGGGCAGGAAATGTTTTGTGACTATAGTTTTCTGTTATCTCGTGGACTAATGAATAACACTAACAGTTATGGGGAAGAGTCCCTTGTGATATTTAATAATGCTATCATATATCTCCATCATCTTTTTCCAAGGTCAATTATAGCTCTTTCATTCTCTCCTCATAGGTCTTTAACTTTACTGCTTTTCTCTGAACCTCTTCCAATTTCTCTGAATCGGTTTAAAACTGTGGGTGGTCAAATTCTATGTGTTTTAATCTTCTCATCCCAACTACAAGCAAAATAGAAAGAAAATAAATTGCTAATCTGCTTTCCCTCTTCATGTTACTAGTTCAGGTTGTATGCATGTATCAAGTGGTATAATAAAATATAAAGAGAGAATAAAAAAGACAATCTCAATGATGGGACATTGCAGCGCTGGTAGTTCAGCATTCTCCTTAATAGATCTGTGAAATCATAGCATGGATCTCCACAAGGATCTTGTACACAAGGAAAGCAAGATTTTCCACAGTGGTAGAATGAAGAAAAGGGAGGGAGGGAGGGAGAGAGGAAGGAAGGAAAGTTCTTTGATTTAGTATACAGATTTGTGTACAGATTCTTTGATCTGGTATACAGCCAGATATTAATTGACTCAGCTTTTGCCATAGTTAACATCATAGGATTATACACATCTGGAAGAGTATTTAAACATCTTCAAAGATGCAGTAATATCTATTGTGAAACTGATGCAAAGGCAGATGGATCCTGCAAGCTTAATCCAGAAATGTTGTTGGAAGAAATGTAAATATTGGTGGTTTAGAAAATGTAACTAATATTTGTATGGACATTTCAAGAGAATCACATTACTATTTTGTATATTTTGGAAAAAAATCTTTATCTTTATTACACGAAGTATAGAAGAGTCTTCTTATTTGGGAAAAAGCTCCTTTATACTTATACTGTGCTGAATACAAAATTGATAATTTCTTGTCCAAGATAAAATGCTACACCATACGGATTGCATTTATAGTAAGAATGGAATGGAATAGAATTCTTTATTGGCCAAGTGTGATTGGACACAAATAAATTGGTCTCCGGTGCATAAGCTCACAGTGTAGATATAAACAGCAAGTAATAGATCATAGGTCATAATAATAATTACAATCCTTAAGCATGTTACAAACAACAATTGATAAATCATAAAAAACCAATAGAAGAACATAATAGGAAAGAAGAGAAGATGAAAAAAGATGCAAAATGAGACAGCGCTGTGGGAATTCAGTGTTCAGCAGAGTGACGGGCAAAAAACTATATGTCTGATTGTTTTGGCATGCAATTCTCTATAGAGGCATCCTGAGAGGACAAGTTAAAACAGTTTATGTCTAGGATGCGAGGGGTCTGTAGATATTTTCTCAGTCCTCTTTCTGGTTTGGCAGTATACAGATTCTCAATGGAAGGCAGGTTCCATTGTAGTCCTAGCTATCTGTTGAAATCTGTACCTGTTCTGTTTTGCTGCTGTGCCAAACCGGACCGTTATTGAGGTACAAATGACAGACTCAAAAATTCCTCTGTAGAACTGTATCAGCAGATCCTTGGGCAATCTGATCTTTCTGAGTTGATGCAGGAAGAACGTTCTTTGTTGTGCCTTTTAAATCATGTGTCTAATGTTCAAGTCCTTGTAGATAATAGAACTTAGAAACTTGAGGGTGTCTACTATTGATATTGTTGATGATAAAATGGCCATGATGGGCTCGCACAGAGAGGGCCTCCTCCAGGTGCCGTCCACCAGACAGTGTCGAGGGGCGGCGCCTAGGAGTAGAGCCTTCTCTGTGGCGGGCCCAGCCCTGTGGAATGACCTCCCCCCGGATATTAGGAATACCTCTGACCTCCGCTCCTTTCGTGTAAAGCTCAAGACCCACCTTTTTCAAGTTGCTGGCCTGGCTCAACTTTGATCCAACTATATCGCTCCTGACGGGTTTTTTATTTGGGGTATTTTAATTGCATTCAATTTATTTAGGGGTTTTTAAACATTGTGTTTTTACTTGTTTTTATTTATCAGTTCACCTCCTCCTTGTATATGTCGTGTATATGTCGTATATATGTCTTGGTATATGTTTTGTTATATGTATGTCGATATATTTATTTCCTATGTTTTGTTGTACGCCGCCCCGAGTCCTTCGGGAGAGGGTGCGGCTAAGAAATAAATATTTATTGTTATTATTATTATGATATGTCAAAGGTCTGTTCCTTCTCAGAAGTAATTTTGTGACTCTTTTAAAAATATGCCAAGTTTTTTTTACAAAGGAAAACAGCAAAAAGAAACATATACTTATGCCACTAAAAAGGAAAAGAACAAAAAAAAGAGATAAAAATGAAGAAACTGCCTGAAGCATGATGAGATTCATCTTGTTGGGATTCTTGCCCGTCACACAAAATGAAGAGACATAAGAAGCATTTATACGCTCTACATAATTCTCTGATTATGAAAATATGCCATCACATCACATACAAATAGAAACAATCTAATATATATCCAAATTTCTCCCCAGAGTTTTGAATTCTGCTTTTCATTTATCAAATCACTTGTTTATGTTTTATTTTGGGGCTTTCGTCAGATGATTGTCCTTTATGCTGCTGTATTCAGAATGTACCTTTTTTTCTACTTAGAGATTACTAAAGAATACATTCCCAAGCATTTGTGTATTGATTGCCATAATACACAAATTAATATGGTTTATAAGGTTTCTGATGCTCATTTGATCAAGAGGCATTATAGTATAAGCCTGTAAATGGAACTGAAGGAATGGAACTGAGGAACAGAGAGAGATGAACTGAAATCTGCAGCAAAGATGCACCATTTATGAAATTAGTTTTAAATAAATTTTTAAGGTTAAATTATTGGGGAGGAACAGGGCATTTAGCGAGCCCCTAGAATAATCACAGATTAGAATAGTGAAAACTGGTTACTCTATCTATCTAGAAGATTGATTTGTACTAAAATCATTTCAAGTCAACATATTCTCCAGGTAGCTTATAACCAATACTTAAACACCATTTCCCTCTACCTCATTTGCATGTGAGAGAGAGGGGGAGAGGGAGGAGGGGAGAGAATATTGTGTCTTTACTCCTCTGGTGAAGTGATAGGAACCAATTCCTGAGTAATTACAAATGAAACTGAGCACTGCTTCAGATGGTATAAAGCAGTAGTGCCCAACATTTTGGGTATCAGGGACCGGTTCCATGGAGAAAGATTTTTCTGTGAACTGGAGCGGGATGTGGTTTTGCAGATGAGGCTTCGCTTATTTGCATAGCTCAGTTGATGTTATGCTGTGGAACCCTGATGTAAAGACTAAGGAAGATGGCCTTGACAAAGATAAGCAGGAGCTGTTGTCCAGGCAAAAGCAGCTAAAGCATGAGTGTCAAACTCAATTTCATTGAGGCCTGCGTCAGGATTGTGTTTGTCTTCGAGGGGCTGGGATGGGCATGGCCTGGATGGGCGTGGACAGCTTGACATTACTCATGTCAGAGGCGCCTGTGATGGCCTGAGCACTCTGCCAGCGAAAACAGGCTCCCAAGCTCTGTTTTCAACTGTGACAACAATTCTGCCAGTGAAAACGGAATTCCATTTTCACTGGCAGAGGTGCCATGGTGCAGGATCCACCCTGCGGGCCTTGCATTTGACACCCTTGAGTTAAAGCCTTTTTAAAAGCAGAATAGTCAGATAACATTCAGAAGCAACTCAGACAGATGCCTTCATAATTCACTGAACTATAAAAAAGAGGAGGAAGAGGAAGAGACTTGCAAGTCTGTTTATTATTATAGCCCATCTCAATAAAAGTGGTATTAGCCTTCTTGGGGAGTTGATTTCCTAGTCTAGTCAATCTAGTAGGAGTGACAGTAGGGAGAGAAACAAATATCACACTGTAAATATTCATGTTCCAGCTCATTGGGGACAATGATTATTGGTGAAAATAGCAGGGGAACGGATGGAAATGGTTCTCACTCCTCACAGTAAATTGATAGGCCCCAAAATAGGCTCTTCTGAATGTCTATTTCTCACTGCTCTTGACGGAAGTACATGGAGGATGAACCTTAGAAATATATTATAGTACTAGTCAAATACTATAACGTACTATGTTCCATACATATTATGGAAAACAGCAAACAGCACATCATCATCTTTATAGGGTTTAAGAAATAAAAAAATGCGCTGTTTTCTATTCTATGTGTTGATTACATTGGTTTAATATATCGTTTTTCGCATAGCAGTTAAACATTTTGTGTTAGTGTTGTTTTGATCAGCCTCATCTTTGTAATTACTCAGCAGATACATTCCTTATAATGTTATGACAAACTTTTGACTCAGAGCAGGTTTTTATCTGAATTGTGAATGGCTTCTTCCCATTATTTTAAATGTTTTTCAAGAGGCACAGGTTGCCACTCAGAGTTAACAGCTTGACCTAGGAACTGAAGCCCAAAGGAACAGAAATAGAATAACCTGACTTTTATTACTACAAGATTGGGGCAGTTGGGAGATGCCAATAGCAAGGGAAGACTAAAGATAGTTTGAGGGCAACATTGTAAGCAGTTCATTTTTGCAGTCTCAAGCAACTATATGTTTTTCTCTAGGTCTAGGATATAGTCCCAAGCAGTGAAACTTTAGATTCTGGAAAACTGATTTTCTGTGCCATTCCCATCAATCTCACATGACTTCACAAAGGAATCATTCATAAGAAATATTCATTGCATAAGAGTAAGGGGAGTGTCACATTTTGATGAATTCAGTAAGTAAAGAAAAAAATTCCCATGAACTCTGGGTTTTAGGCTTCTTCTGTTATTCTCATCTTTGGTTTGGCATTGGCTTCTTTTTCCTTTCTTCTTCTTTCCCCTGGCAAATTATGGCCAGAAGTAGAGGTATAGGGGCTGTGTAACTGCAAAGCAAACAAATGCTTAAACAGACTGGCAATGTTACTTAAAGAGTTATAATGATTTTGCTTCTTCCATGCTACAGAACTAATGCAATAGTATTGTATTATTATGGATTGGGAAGCATCTTTTATAGAAGAAAAGATATGTAGTGCAGGGTTGGACTGTAGAGTCCTTGCGACCCAACATTTAGCTGTATGATGATGTTATCTGATTGGGTATTGGGTAATGATATGGAACTAAGCAACCAAGCTCAGATAACACTATGACAGGTTTTATGTCCTGACCCTAGACAACAAGAGAATGAGTACTAACAAAATTCCTGGGTAGAGTTCTATTATAGAATTAAGTTCAGGGATGGGTTGTAAAAAGATGTTTAGTGTGCAATTGGCATTCCTCATTCGTGGATTGTTTTGCATGAGGTCTAAATGCCATAAACAGAATTTACCCACAACTTCTTTCAAAGAATCATAGAACTAGTAATGGATATTTAACTTATTGGGTCTAATCTCCTGAACTGGGATCTACCGTAGTTAAAATGTGTGGGACTAGTTTGGTTCCCTTTTCTTATGGCATCCCAGTAGAGAGGGCTTATAGACATCCAGTTAAGGAGAACTCCCAGATTTCTGTGTAACTGTTTCCTTGATTGAACTGCTCTTAATGTTAGGATGTGTTTTCTTAGCATTCAGTGGAAGCTGCCTTTTTCTCCCACAAAACAAAAATAAAGGCAAAGACAAAGCATTAATAATAAAAAGCTGGGATTGCTACATTGTGTCTTCTGAATGGACTCTTCTGCTGAAAAGCTTCTGAATCCTGATTTAGAAACCAGATTCCATCCAGTAACAGCCTATTTCCCACTTGCCTGGGAACTGATTTTAGAAAGGGGTTTACTTTTGAATAAGTAAAGATTTCATTTAGCCCCTTTTTGTTTCAAAGGCTATCGATGTTTTAAGAAGGAACTGTGGAGGGGGGAAGAGAAATATTTTGAAATGCTGTGGGAAACAGAATGTTGTGTTGTGGAAATCAAGTGAGAGGAACCTGCCTATTAACTGAATGTCAAAAAAAAAATGAGGTTCTTAATACACCATGACAAATTCTGCAGAAGTTGATCTGGCACATAAAAGATAGCCATCTTGCATTTTCCTCTGTACATCTGACTCAGCATGCCAGTTGTTGAAATATTCCTGCTACTAGGATAGCATCATATTTTTTTTAAATATACCACCCCTGTTGTCCTGTCTGTCATTAGTCTATATAGATAAATGTATTGCACTATCCTGGTTGTATTCTATTTAATTAAAGAGGCCAAGATAAGAGCCTTACTGTTTCTCCAGCATAGAAAATACAACACCCCAAGAAGAAAAATTAGATTGTACCAAATATACTTGACAAATGAAACCCATCAAGAACTGAAATGAAGTCTTTTACTTCAATCTCCTGACTTTTATCAGAACATGGAGCTTTCCTTGTCTAATGTTTACACTCTGTCCTTGTTTCAGTGACCTCAAAAGTAAGAAAGACTCTCTTAACGGGTGTGATTATTACAGCATATTTCACAAAGCTACATTCATGCACTACTTTCCTGTTTTATAAAAGGCACAGTCCCAGTAGTGGAGTGAGATGAGGTTCTGCTGATCACACGATGTTTTAACTGAATTCTTCTACCTGTAAGCAATGTGGATATATCTCTATGCCAATAACATTTTATCTGGGGACAGGGAAATGCTGTTTTAAGGCATCCAAAGCACTGTGGGAGAAACCTAGATATAGTACTTAGAGTTTCTTGGGGGAAAGTTGGGAAATAAAAATAAATGTAATTCATAATCTACTTTTAGAAAGTGGCAATATACAATTATAGATAAGTTGCATAACATGGTAATATGAAAAAAGCATACATATTCAATCAGATAGTATCTTCCCAAAATAGAATTTGCCTTTTCATTATGGACAACTTAAAAAGCTTGTTAAGGTTACCTCTACTTGTCAGATATATGGAATGTGGTTCTGGTGACAGGTCTTCATTCTTTGGAAGACCTTCCCCATGGAAATATGGGTAGCCTCAAACCTCTTTGCTTTTTGGGCAAAAGTTAAATCAGTGCTATTCTAGAAGCTTTCAGCCATCAGTAGTCATCCTTCTAGGTACTTTCTTATTAGTAATCTTATTGCTTGTTTTGATTTTATTGCCTATTGAATTGTTCATTAGAGTCTATATATTCCACGTATATGTCTATATTTTGTGTATGTATTGTCCATATTTGTATTTTATATGTTTTTATTGTACGCCGCCCCGAGTCCTTCGGGAGAGGGTGCGGCTAACAAATAAATTATTATTATTATTATTATTATTATCATTATTATTATTATTATTATTATTATTATTATTATTATTATTATTATTATTATTATTATTATAGATAGGAGTACTACTATTATTTCAATTTTCTTAGCCATAAATAAAATTCTGAACAGGTAAATAAACTAGCTCCAAGACTACAAGGCTAAATTTGCCCTTAAATGACCTATGAACACCTATCTGATAAATTATAAACAATGGTAGCTAACAGAGAGGCTAAGTAATATTTTCAGACTTATAAGACCCTAATATGATAATGACTTTTAGTGTGTTTTTTTCTGATATTGTAACAGATTTACTATGAGAAAGTGACTCTTATTTACCATATTTTAAATTTATCTTATAATCTCTTTCCTTTGCAGATGTAAAGAAATTGAAAACTAATTCACCTGCTTTTTATTCCTTGGTTTACAGAGCTGTTAGTAATCAAAATATATTGTCTTCAAATCTGTCAATTTCCACAATCTCTGTCCTTTTCCTACCCTCAGAAAGCCCATTACTCTCCCTTGCTTCAGAAATGGATGAAACTTAGTCTCCAGGCAATTCATCACATCTTTGTTGGTATCTTCTCTTCCTAGGAAAAACCCTTACATGCAATTTTATTAGCATGTGTTTTAATAGAGTTTGATAGCAATAGCACTTAGATTTATATACCACGTCAGAGTGCTTTACTGCCCACTTTAAGCAATTTACAGAGTCAGCATATTTCATCCCAATAATCTAGGTTCTTATTTTACCAAACTTGGAAGGATGGAAGGTTCAAGGTTGACTCAACCTTGAGCCGTTGAGAATCAAACAGCTGAACTACTGGCAACCGGCAGTCAGCAGAATTAGCCTGCAATACTGCATTCTAACCACTGTGCCACCATGGCTTGATGGTGTACAACAGGGGTGTCAAAATTGGCAGCCCATGGGCTGGATGCGTCATGTGCAGGCCGTACCCACCCCAGCTTGGTGAACGGGAAAAACGTCATGAAACGTCACGTTATGGCAACATGACATGGCAAGTTTGACACCCATGCTGTACAACATTTTCAGGATTTGTTGGGAGCTTTTCAGAACTCAAAAGAATGTCAGTTTGTGGACAAATGCATAATTTGTGTGAATGTGTGTGTAACACTAGAAGCTTATTTGTTCTTTTTTGTGAATGAAACAAAGCTGTTTGTTGCTGTACTAAAAAAGTTAAGAGTAGCACACTCAGAAATTGCCTAGGTTGATACAGAAAGAAAGCACATTGGCTGGCTAGCTTATCTGTCTTTGGCTGTTGGCTAAATGGTGCTCTCTGCAAATTCTAGAACCTCATAGCAGTATCATTGGGCTGAAAGCATTTGAAATTTGCAGATGGTGAGGACAATGTGGAGAAGCCACATTGGCTTTAATGTGCAAAGGAAATTATTCACAAATGGAAAGTTTGGCAGGGTGGTAGTCGTCTAGGACTAGATCAGAAGGAAACTGTTAAAAGCCTATCAAAATGCTGTTAAAAATCCAGCTGTCCTTGTCTATTCATGGAAGGCTGTTTGACCGAGTGGAATGGAAAAAAGGAGATGGATTCCCCCCAGTGGTTTTCTATTCCTTAGAATAGTAACCTATTAATTGTCCCCTCTTCCCAAGAGAATGTGTGAAAACCAGAGCATTAGAAAGCAGGAATTTATAAAAGAAATAATTTCCCTATCTGTTCTGTTCAGTGAAGTCTGCTACATGAAAAAACTTTCAGTGAACCAAAGGCCAGTTCTGGCTGTGATGAGTCAATGGTGTTATAGAAATTAAGTCCATTGACATTTTAAAGACATTATTTGGTGACTCTGGACCCCCCCCCCCCCGAAAGTTCTGTTTAAAGATATTTAACTTAATTTTCCTGATTCCTAATCAATGACAATTGTGGTTCCCTATTATTCAAAAGGTCCATAGTTCTTTTAATAAATTTGTTACCTAAGAATCTGTCTTCCTAGGAATTCAAAATGGACTATACAGACGTCTTTCATTTCATCCTCTTGGTCAACGTCTTTTATGGATTACGCAAGGACATTCATGATCATGCACTAACTTTATGACTAAGAAGGGACTTGATTTCTTGCTGCTTCATTATCCAAACTCTTATTAGTAAGAGAAGATTTGAGGTGGGATTTCAATCTATTTTTATTTAGTAGTCCATATATGATTTATGGTACCTAATAAATATTTAGATAAATAAATAGATTCTCTTGGGAGTTTTTTGAAGGTGACGGAGGAGCCAGTTTGGTGTAGAGGTTAAGGCATCAGGCTAGAAACCAGGTGACTGTGAGTTCTAGCCTGCCTTGGACATGAAGCCAACTGGGTGATCTTGGGCCAGTCATTTTCTCTCAGCCATAGGAAGGAGGCAATGGCTAACCACTTCTGAAAAACCTTGCCAAGAAAAACTTCAGGCAGCCTTCCAGAATTGGACACAATTGAATGGAAGAGAATATAAAATATGTATGATTTATAGTATCTAATAAATACTTAAGGCAAAGTTCTGCTTCCATTTTGCCACAATTCTGCTAGGTGTATTTATTTCACATTTGCTATACTACCTTTAATTTATTTCATATTTTCTGTGCACACACATGGTGAATGGGAATCCTGTTGTGAGCAGATGGTGATGTTTGGCAGATGTAGAGCTGCATCACAGAAGAGAAGGTTCATAGAGAGAGAGTGGCCAGCTGTGCAATTGATCATGATATCAGTAGCCTAGTTCTACACCAGGAAGCTTTCATGTACTAATAGCTGAAGGTGAATGCTCTCTCTCTCTCTTGAATTACTTCTGCTGGTACTAAGAGCCATGTTCCTCAGGAGGCATAAAGCTTCTATTCTGTAGAAACCCCCCAATGGCGTACAGTTAGTGATTCCAAATTTATAAATAACGGAATATCCAAATAATAACCAAATAACCAAATATCAAATATTTGGTTAACAGCTGTAGATACTGAAAGGCAAAAGAAGGTAAAAGTCTTCATGTCCTAAACAAAACAAAAGAAAGTAAACCCTCTCTTATCTTGGCACAATTTCTAAAGCTATGAAGATGTTGTTGTGTGCCCAGACCTGACCCCCTTGTGTGTTAAGGGCCCATTCCTTGGCTGTGTTACCATCCCTGAGAACAGTTCTACTACCGTATATATAATACACATACACACACAAACACATATACACAACAACTTGTTTTAATTGCTTTTAATTTTTGTGTGCTCTATGATGTACTGTGCTCAGTTATTCGTTGAGAAGAGGTATCTATAGAAAGGTATGTCTTTGTGCCTAAGGCAGGAGTAGTACTCGTGTTCTCCTGTTTTTTTTATCCTGGTGTCTTATCCACTGTTTTAACCCCCTTCCTGCTTTTAGGGCTGTGAGAAAGTGTCTGGCCCAAGGTTATCCAATTGGCTTCATGCCCAAGTCAAGACTAGAACTCAAAGTCTCTAGCTTGATACCTTAACTACTACACCAAACAGACTCCTAAGTCCCCCTCAAATTGCTTCAGAGAATTTGGAGGCTAAAAATGCTGGAAATGTCCTGGCTACCATGATGAAAAGACCTACTTAATTGCCTTATTGATCCTATTAAGGGATTTATGATTGATCGTGTTCTACCATTTGAATGTTGTATATAAGATTGATGTAACAGAGGTAGATTTTTTTTTGTTCTCTTTCCAATTGGCTTCCCAGAACAGTATCATGAAACGTCTGCTATTTAAATCAATATTTTTAGTGAAAGCTTGCTCTAGCATACTGTATAATCAATCAAACATTTCTTTTACAACTGACTCCCTTAAATATCTAATTATTACATGTTTCCAGTTTTTGCAACAACGTCATTATGTTATACATGTCCCCCTTAATTCATTAACCAATTGTTTAAATAAGATTGGTTGGGTTCTTGCTCATGCTACTTATAAAATGGTTGTTTCAGAAGTAAATTTTTGGTGATTGAAGATCACTATTACATTTGTTGGCTAGCCAAGGCCAAAGTATTGAGGTAAATGTTGCAAATCTTATTTTTTTAATTTGGTTTGTTCTAAGTGTGTACAGTATGATTTCTTAAGGCTTTTTCTGTTTTCTCCTTTCCAGTATTTACAACCAATTTTTGGATGCTTGTACCATGCTTTGCACATTTCCTACTTTAAAATGAGCCAAAACTCTGCCCTGTCATTACTTTTTCACCCTTTGTTTTTGTGAATTTGATTTACTTTAATGTATTTGATAAGCCATCTCCTTCAAAACCTTAGAAAGCTCAAATTTCTCTTTGCAAGCAAAACATGTCTAAAGAATACCCATGCCGAGGCAACTGGAATGGTCCACTCTGTGGCATAAGATTCAAATGTATCTGGATCTCATTGAAATAAAAAAACTGCAAAGCAGAGACTGTTGTACATTGAATGATCTATATACTGCACAGGTCAGAAAGAGGGCTGAGAAAATATCTATAGACCCCCTCACACATCCTGGATACAAACTGTTTTAACTCCTCCCTCAGGACACTGATATAGGGCATTGCATGCCAAAACAACTAGACATAGAGATAGTCTTTTTGCTTCATGCCATCACTCTACTAAATACCAAATTACCACACTTACTGTATTACATATAAGGATATTTACCAATGTAGTAGCTGATATAGTAGGGCTGTATTATTATTATCCTCATCTTTTTTACTACCTTCTCTTATTGGTATCTTATGACTATATTATTTTGTTGTTTGTAGCAGTGGTGGGTTTCCATTTTTTTCCTACCGGTTTGCTTGGCACTCGTGGGTGGACGGGTGAAGCCTCCCAATGCCGCCACTACCAGTTCACCAGATCCGGACTGAATCAGCAGAAACCCACCTCTGGTTTGTAGGTAGACTGAGAGCTTATGCACCAGAGACAAATTCCTTGGGTATCCAATCACATTTGGCCAAAAAAGAATATTCTATTCTAAAAAGAAAAATCCATTAACATCCAAAAGTCATGTTTGAAGAAACTGCATTCACTTCAGGGATATACTAATGACCAGCTGAATATTTAAAAAAGCATGTGGTAGAAAAAAATTGCAGTTTAAAAAGCATTTCATTTTGGAAAGTTGTATTAAAAAATGTGTGAGTTTTGGGAAAATTGCTTACAATAACAAAAACAAATTTGGTTAAAAGCAAATGGAAATTGAAAGAATGAAAGACTGTATCAATACCTCTGATATGAATAATATGAATGTACTTAGTTTGATCCCTATATCTATACCTTGTTTAATGACTTGGCTAATTATGATTGTTTCTCCCAAAAAAACTGTCAAGTTACTGAGATATTGACTGGAGGACCATCTTCTGGTATGACTTGAATTAAAATAGTCTATTGAAAGTAAGTTGTTCTTATGTTCATGCAAATCTAAATAAGAGTGTTACTGTAGTCCCTGATCTTCGGAGAGCAGCATCCCAGATCACAGACACAGTTAATTCAGGCAATTGTGAATGTAGTTCTTTCTCAATCTTTGCTCAATGGACTATATGAAGGTCATAGAGAGCAAGAATCAATTCAGGGCAGATGTGTAAAGATAGGTGTGGGGCAGTGGTGGGATTCAATTTTTTTTACTCTCGGTTCTCTGGGCGTGGCTTGGTGGGCATGGCAGGGGAAGGATACTGTAAAATCTCCATTCCCACCCCACTCCAGGGGAAGGATACTGCAAAATCCCCATTTCCTCCCGATCAGCTGGGACACGGGAGGCAGAGAACAGATGGGGGTAGGGCCAGTCAGAGGTGGTATTTACTGGTTCTCCAAACTACTCAAAATTTCCGCTATCTGTTCTCCAGAACTGGTCAGAACTTGCTGAATACCAACCCTGGTGTGGGGAAGCTTAATCCTGCTCACAATTCAAGTCTTCATGTGTCTCGATTCAAGAATATACCTGTTTAGGGCTGCAGATTTACCTTAGTCCTCTGCATATGTTACCTAGTAGCTCATGAATCACTTCTTTTTACAATGCTGCTGTGATAACAAAAATAGCGGGATGAAATCAGTCACATGGGTGATGACCATCAGATAAAAATATTTGCACGTAGCACTGAAAGTAGCATATAATAGAAAAAAGACAGTTGCCGTGACATTGTTTAAGGCAGCCATTTTCAACTTTATACCCTCCATACATGTTGGGATGTATCTCCAGAATTCTCACCTAGCACGGTCTTTAGAATTTGCTGCTCAGAAATTCTGTATCTCAATATCTCTGGAGAGTACATAATTGGAGAACTGCAATCTGAATAGTGCTGGAGTAGGGAAAACTGCTGCATAAACTGTCACGGGAATCCCTTGTTCGAAGAACTGCTCTGCTGGGTCAAAGGGCAGGACTCTTGAACAACTCAAGAGGATTCCCAGCAGGCAGAGTGTGAAGACATTTGCATGCTGAGTGCAATTGTGAGCAATTGGGGATCAGACCCTTCATGGTATGGATATGCTGAAATCTTCAGAAACTTTTCTTTGGGTCTCACTGCTATACTTGATGACTGCCTTCTCTAGTTGCGTTTCTCGGCCAGACTGGCTTGGGTGTGAGTTTATTAGTTCTGTTTTTGAATAGAGATCTTGTTTTCCGACACCTGAGAGTTTTGTTTTTCATTTGGATGTTTTAGATGCTTCTTTTTTCCTGGCTAATTTATTGCTGCTCTGTTACATGAGTTGCTAGTTATTGTTGATATATTTTCCTCTCTGTTCTGTGAACAGTGGTATTGAACAGCAGGGTATTGAATGCGTAATTAAAAGCCAATGCATTTGGCATGTCACCAATACCCACTTGTGCTTGAAAACCAAACATAAATTACATAGAGAAATAAGAGATAAATGGTAAGTATATGGAAGGTCATTTTACCTGCCATCCTCCCACTGATCATCATTTTCAGATTGATTACGGTAGTTATTTGTTGAAAGGGGGGTTCACTTTGAATGAAGTGCAGGGATTCACTGTGGCACAGTGGTTAGAATGCAGTATTGCAAGCTACTTCTGATGCCTGCAATTTGGCAGTTCAAATCTCACCAGGATCAAGGTTGACTCAGCCTTTCATCCTTCTGAGGTGAAGCTCAAGGTTGACTCAGCCTTCCATCCTTCCAAGGTGAGTAAAATGAGGTCTCAGATTGTTAGGGGCAATATGCTGACTCTGTAAACCGCTTAGAAAGGGTTGTAAAGCACTGTAAAGCAATATATAAGTCTAAGTGCTATTGCAATTCTACTATTAATTTCAAAATGTGTACAGTTCTGAAGACAGTAAAAGACTGTATACGTTTATGATTCAAACATACATCTACTATTATGAGTTTTCTGATATCATGCTCTTTGTAAAATGAAGTGTTGCCCTCACTTTATGTAAGCAGGAAATCCTGGGGCGGTTAAGAGTATTTCATGATTATCAATCAAGGATGTAACATCTCTTATTTTATGAACATGTCCTTGATACTGGAAGTTGCCACAATGAAGGATTATATACATTGGATACAACTAAAAACAAACAAATCAGATTTTCTATTTTTTTCTAAGTAAAAGGATGGGGAGATTACATGTTTTTCCCTTAGCAGAATAACAGAAGACCTTGGAGGTCTTCTAGTTCAATCCACTGTTCTAGCAGGAAACCTTATAACATTTCAGACAAATGGTTGTCCAATCTCTTTTTAAAAACCTTCAGTGTCTCAGGGCCTCAGTAGAGGCAAGTTGTTGCATGGATCAATTGTTCCAACTGTCAGGAAATTTCTCCTTAGTTCTAGACTTTGTTTTCTCCTTGACTGGTTTCCATTCTTGACTGTTTCTTGTTCTGCCTTCAGGTGCTTTGGAGAATAGGTTGACTCCCTTCTCTTTGTTGCAACCCCTGAGATATTGGAATACTGTTATCATGACACCCCTAGGGTATGCGTTTTAATTAAACTAGACATACCCAATTCCTGCAATCATTCTTCACATGTTTTTGCGGCTAATTCCGTAATAATTTTTGTTGGTCTTTCTAGACTCTCAATATCTTTTTAATAACATAGCAACCAAAACTGGAGACAATATTCCAAGTGTGATGTTACCAGGGCATTATAAAATGGTACTAATACTTCATATAATCTTCATTTTATCCCTCTCTTAATGCAGCCTAAGACTAGGTTGGCTTTTTTGGCAGCTGCAGCACATTGCTGGCTCATATTTAAATGAGTATCCACTAGTACTCCAAGAGCCCTCTCACAGTTACTACTATTGAACCAGTCCTTGTTTATTACCAAAACAGAAACCTGAAAGCAAAGGATGCTTTTCTTCAACACCTCTCTTTGTTCAATGATTTAGTCTTGAATAAGCATTATTGCTAATTCCACCATGGAAAAGTTCATGAAAATTGTGCCAGTTAAATTTGTAGATGTTAGTCACTTCGGAACTATTCTGTTTAGGAGGTACGTTTGTAGTGTTCTGATGTTACACTACTTTTTTTCACTGTATTTTGAAACAATTTAAATATATGAGCTGTTCTGACCCCCCCCCCCTTTTGTCACCAAGACACTCCAAGACACACAAAGTCTCTTCAAGATGTTTATTGACATACAGGTTCCACCTTGGCAGCAATCCAGCCTGCCAGGGTCAAGATAGCACTCTGGGCAGCAATCCAGGTAAATCCTTTGGCAGCAATCCAGCCTGCCAAAGTACGACACAGATCTGAGCTTCTCCAACTCCAATGATCAGTTGATTCCTGCAAAGGGTGTGTCCACAAGCAGTCCCTTTATAGTCTGGAGAGGAGTCTAATGATCAGCAGCTGAGAGCAATTATCTCCTGTAATTGCTCAATTGCTCCTTTCGCCGGTAGCACGCCGGTAACGAGCATTTAATAGCTCACTGCTGATGTCTGACTCACTGTCCTGTGACTCCTCCCTACTGCTCCAAGGCATGACATCAGGAGCCCCCTTCCTTTGGCTTTCACCACTGCTCCATGCCTCAGGCGCCTCCTGGTGGCCAACCAGCCTCTCTGCGCCCTGCTCAGAGTCGGAACCCTGTCCAGGGTCCTCCACATCCTCCTGAGCCGACTCAGAGGGACCCTCGCTGTCGGAGTCTGGTGGCAACTCCAACGGCTCCTGCTGGGCCACAACACTGAGCCTAGCCACTGATATGGTAGAAAATCCAGACTTACAGAGCCCAGAAGGAAAGGAACAAATTAAAATTGGATTCCTGCAAGATGGAACTGCTATTTGGAGTAATGAGCTTCCTTCTTACATTCCATGTTTCATACTTCTTATATTCCATATTTTCTGTTTTTGTAGCTTCAGATTCCCCCCGTCCCTGACAGCACCAACAACTAGAAGTTCCAAAGGCTTTAATCTAGCCACATCATAAACACTAATATTATGTAGCTTGTTCAGTGCCATCTGACCTGAAGGTCCATTGTCTCTACACATCGTCTCTTTAGACTGTATTGCCTATACTTTATCATCAAACCTTTTATCTCTATGTATTTCTGAGGGCTTTGGATAAAATACAGGAATCTTTTGTCATTGCATTCTCCCATGCAGCATGAAACAATACCTTTACTTTGCCAGTAAGGTAATCAATGGCACCCAACATCTTCCTGCATTGCTGCAGTCCAGTAAAGATGTCTGCTTGCTTTAGCTGGACAGCTGGGATGACCTCCATGGTGACCTTCCTGGGAATATATATTCCTCACATTCTTTGTCCATTTCTCTCAGAAGCACCACATCTCTACCACCATGCTTAGCAGCTTGTGGGGAGAAACTGCATGAAATGCAATCCTAATTATTGGAAACAAAAAACATCAACTTATAGAACCAACCCTGTTTTAAAAAGAGAAAATTATGGAGAGCCTTTTTAAAAAAAAATTCAGAATAAATTAAAAACAAATTAACAATCATGTAATTTAGGAAGAATGTAGATACAGGTTATGTGACAGTGCTGTGTCAAGGTAATTACAACATCACTTTTACCAGATATAACTGAATGTATCACAAGTCAAAGCAATTTATTTTTATCTCGAGTGCCAGAAATTAAGTTAATCAATTCCTATTTTAAATCACTTTACATGTGAAAATGCAGCAAGGACATCGTGAAGGGGATTTTATTTTGGTAAATTGACTGTATTATTTAACTCAGCAATAAATAATCAAGATACAAAAAAAAAAAAAACCCCTCAAAAGGCCAGCTGCTTATGTTGTTGTCATTCCATGTTGACCTGCATCCAAAACATTAAATAGTAACATTTTAAGAAACATTTTCACTGTTGCTGAAAAAGAATGTCTGGTGATGTAAAATTGTAATCTAATCAGTGCTAATGAATACATTCATATTTTACTCAAATGACTAATCAGATATTTTAGAGTTTCTTAGCCTTCAATTATCACATTGCCATAGTCTTTCGAAGTCTGAATATACCTATGATTCTACAATCATTTGTCTCCAGTTTTTATATCTGGAGAATATTACTATTCAGGATATTACTATTAATCAGACACTTTTTAAGGAAAATAGCAGTTAGACTTCATGATAAATTAAATGCATGAGTACATTTAACATGTTTAGCAATTTTTAAAAAACAGCAGTGTCCTTATTGGGAGAGAAGGAGGAATGCAGGGATAGGTGGACTTAACTCTGTCCCTATAATTTCAATGGAAATTCTTGATGGCAATTGTCTTCTACTGAAAGTAATGAACATGGGCTGCTTCAAGATTTCAGATTTGCTGCTCTACCACCCAAGGAATGATTAAAAGAGTAGGAAGAACCTGGTCCTGACTACTCTATTTACTATAGATTAGCTTTTTATAATAACTTACAAAACATCATGTCTCCTGAAAAATTATCAGTCTAACCTCATTCAG
The DNA here is from genome assembly GCF_964273705.1 of Natrix helvetica. Lineage (NCBI taxonomy): Eukaryota > Metazoa > Chordata > Lepidosauria > Squamata > Natricidae > Natrix > Natrix helvetica. The sequence continues at coordinate 240,565,563 of NC_138552.1, forward strand.
CCACCATATACAAATATGGCTATACTTATAGAGAAGCTGGTAGCCATTTGGACACAAATAAAATGTATGAGGTTTTTCAGTATCACTTTAAAAATCTGTGGTATGACCAAAATACCCTGCAGATAATAGATTATAGTAATTTTTGTCAGTAACATATACCTTCTTCTTAGTGGTGAGATCAATACAGATCATCTAGATCCATATAGATCCATGGATTCTGGCCTTCTTATGGGGTAGAATTGTCCTTGTGCTTTCTGATGAACCAAGGGTAAAATTGTCTGCTTTGAATAAGGTTGTACTGCTTCATAATTTAAAGATGTTCCTGAATCCATTCTCCATCACTGAAGATCCAAATAATCTCGAGGCTAGGTGTGCTCATTGCTAATATAGGCTACTTTTTCATTCAAACCCATTGATAAACATGGGCAACTTAGCCATTGTGATCTATGCATGGTAATATCATGTCCCCGTCGGAGCCTGAATCTGTGGGGGAATATGAGCTGGAACAGAAGCCGACAGAAATCAAGGAGGCAATTCTGTTGGCTTTGGACAAAACTGGGGAAGGGCAGAGCCAATCAGGGCCAGGCATTTCAGAATTAGAAGAGCTTGTAGACAGAAACAGGGGCAAGATGAACATGACAGACAGAGCAAGGACCACCCTCTCCTGATCCTAGAGCACAAAGAGAAGAGAGAAGGCGAGAACAATGCAGACTGAGTCGGCTATGAGGAAGGAGAGTGCTCCTCCACAAGGCATACCTGGGGACTGAGAGGTAAGGAGATGCCGGTGGGAGGGGCATTTGTCGGGAACAAGTGTTGAATCTGTGGAGCCTCAGGTGCACTTACCGATGTCTGGAGATTACTGTGCTCTGTTTTGCGTGGCTTGCCCGGTTTGCCTGCTTTGGTGAACTTCTGGCTCTGGTTCAGGGGTGGATTGCTGCCGGTTCACAACCCGTGCACCAGACGTGCGCTGTGCATGCGTGCACTGTTCAATGTAAATTGTTTTTCATGCATGCGCAGAACAATTTACAGTGAACTGTGCATCTGCAGTCACTAAAATCCAAAATGGTGGTGGCCAAGCGGCAGCGAGGGAACCAGTTCGGGGGCATGGCAGGCCTGGGTCACTGCCGGTTCTGCGACCCAGGCCTGAATTCCACTACTGGTTTGCTGAACCGGGCCGAACTAGCAGCAACCCAGCTCTGCTCTGGTTACTGTTTTGGTAACCTTGCTAACTGGACTGCTGGCCTTGGTTATTGCTTTGCAAACTGTGCTTACTGGACTGCTGATCCTGGTTACTGGTTTGCTCACCTTGCTTACTGAACTACTTGCAGCCAGACGCTGTTGAAGATGCGTGTGAGAGCTTTGCTCCAGGACTTGTAGTAAACATGGGGACATTTGGGGGAAAAGTTGGAGCAATAAAGGGGAGTTAGACCTGTTCTCTGGCTGTGTTGCTTTCATGCCATGCCCCGGATCATCACAGGTAACCTCAGGATGAGGTTATTATAACACATGCTATGTGGTGCTGCTCTTGAATTGGTTTAAAATTACATAAAACATAGAATACAATTACTAGGTTATGAACTGGAGGGGGGAGATACGCACAGACATGGAGTCATAGAGTACAAACATGACTGCTATGCTGAATTGGATGTCACCCTCTTACGTTTGGATTTAAAATAGTGTAAAATATATTACAAAGTATAAAAACTTCTGAGCAACATTTAAGATCAAAGCTGCCAGAATCACGTTGCATCATCCTCCAGGCACTTAGAATCTCTGGGGGAGGTTCTGCAAGCAACAGCTTGCAATTGCCTTTTGGCAGACTTCCATGATGATCGTTCTGATTTTGGATGACTTTTCTTCTGACATCTTTTAGGGACTTTTAAAGACCCACCTGCTTATCCTGGAATTCCCCAATTACTAACTTCTCCTGAAAGTTCTATTTTTAACAACCTTCTAAACCCTATTTTACTTAAGTAACTTGTTTACTTAACATTCTTTATTTTAGATTTGTTTTAAATAAACCACTTCACTTGGGGTTTTTAGATTTTTATCCTGCATTTGTTATTTTATTATATATTTAAAAACCTTCTTTTTTATGACCCTGTAATCCCTTAATTCGATGTAGAGTCAGGGTGACTGGATGAGCATTTACTGGCTGGATGCCCTTCCTGACATCACACAGAGTTTGCAGCAAAAAAAAAAATTCTTTGCAGCCTGAGAAAGATCTACCACTACCTAGGATTGAACACTCAACATTCCTAGTGGGAGGTGAGGGTCTTCACCACTAGGCCACCATGCCATTCTATTTTATTATATGTATTATATATTATATGTAATTCAATATATGTATTATATATAATTACAATATATGTATTATATATTATATGTAATTCAAGGCAGAAAATATACAGTACCTAATATTTCTTCTACCTCCCATTTTCCCAACAACAATAATCCTGTGAGGTGAAGTTTGGCTGAGAGAGAGTGACCATTTCTTTGGCTAAGGCAGGACTAGAAACCTTACAAAAATACTATTAACACACAAATTAAAAAATTATCAGGTGACTAGAACCAACTTTCCAAAAAATAGGGCAAGGAGATACTCAAAAATGTTTGGCTTTTGGATCCTGCCTACCTCTTACAGAAGCTCCTCTTATAACCTTTATCCTTCTGATGGAATTTCTACCTTCACCTTTGAGCATTTTTTCCTATTCTTTTGTTACAATACAATAGTAGTAGAGTTGGAAGGGACCTTGGAGGTCTTCTAGTCCAACCCCCTGCCTAGGCAGGAAACCCTATACCATTTCAGGCAAATGGCTATCCAACATCTTCTTAAAGACTTCCAGTGTTGGGGCATTCACAACTTCTGGAGGCAAGCTGTTCCACTGATTAATTGTTCTAACTGTCAGGAAATTTCTCCTCAGTTCTAAGTTGCTTCTCTCCTTGATTAGTTTCCACCCATTGCTTCTTGTTCTACCCTCAGGTGCCTTGGAAAATAGTTTGACTCCCTCTTCTTTGTGGTAACCCTTGAGATATTGGAACACTTATTCCAGTGTTTTTCATGGCATGCTCTTTGTCTTCCCTTGGGTTTGCACATGTCCACTGATTCCTTCCCTCAAGTAATTTCTTCCAGTGTGGTTTGCTAACTACCTCTGTTTCTGTGATGAAGACTCTCAGAAAGCCCCCGGGCTAAATGCTGTCTGGTGTACTTCTTCCCTTGAGGACTGACCTGCCAGCAGTGTAGAGAGCAAGTAACAGCAGCATTTCAAAAAATAGCAAGTGTCTGACAAAATCCCATTTCATTTCCCCGCAATACTGAAGGGGGATGTCCCATTAGAGGTATTTCAAGTAATCAGACTGATAGCAAGAGATGCTGCTCTGAAAGTTGCTGCAGGAATTTGTAAGGGAACTTCATAACGTCCTGAAGTTTTGAACTGGGCCCTAAAAACGCTTGGTGCTGATGTGGGGCCTGCATCTTACAATAATAATTGGTGGTTTATATTTTTATGTTAATTTTACAGTTTTGCAACAGGGAACAAGAAAAGCTTTTCATATGGTAGACTTTTATGGTCTTCAGGATAAGGACTGTACGTTCTTTAATCATTTATTTTTTAATAAATTTGTAGCCACCATGGAAGCAAATGTACCAAATTATACAATATAGTTACAGGCAGCCTATAGGCAAAAACTTAGCTGAATGGAAGCATCATTCTTGCAGAAAAAAAGTCATAATATATGAAGTGAGTTGTGCTTTGGAATAGGTCTCAAGTTAGTTACTTTTTCAGACAAATATACTTCCCCCTTTCACTAGAATAGGGGCTCTTAACCTGGGGTCTGTGGATAATTTTCAGAGGGTTCTGGATTTGGATGGATTTTTGCTAACTTCTAACTGAAATTTAACTTTTCATTCAATAATGAATGTAGGCAAAGTGATTTATGGTCTATAGCCGTGATGGCGAACCTATGGCATGAGTGCCCAAAGTGGCATGCAGAGCCATGTCACCTGGCACGCATGGTGTCACTCGTTCCTCTTCTGGGTTTCTGGCGTGCATGCACATGCGAAGATCAGCTGGCTTTTGTGCATGCGGCAGTGATGGAAACCGGAAGAGTTGGTCTTCTGTTTTCCGGTGTGAACATGTGTGCCAGCCAGCTAATCGGTGCTTGCGCATGCATGGCAGTAAGTGGAAGACTTGCATGCACGCCGGAAACCAGAAGTTCATTTTCCAGCATGCGCATGGCACCTGGGCAGCTCCTCTTCCTGGTCGCAGCGCAGACGAGTGTGTGCGAAGTGCTCCCTTTTTGGCATTCAGTGCCAAAAAGGTTTGCCATCACTGGTCTATAGACTCAATTTTTTAAAAATTCCATTTACAACAACATCTCTTTGTAAATCAAGATTTTTAACACTTGTCACCATCAAAACAAAAAAAAATGAAATTGATTTTATATCATCCATGACATGTGCATTGCTTTTCTTAATCAAGCTAAACAACAACCATTACGGGGACTATTTTTTAAAACTTTATTTTTTAACCAATTTTAACTAATTGATCACACCAATATATTATATATGTACACATGCACACATTGTATTGATAATTGTGTTTTAATACAATCTATCATTATATATTTTATTTATGCATTTAAATATTTTTTTTGAGAAAGTCCTTAGATTTCATTGGAGTTTCAAAGAGCTGCATGGCATAAAGATGTTAAGAATCACTAGAACAAACAATGAATCAAGATTGTTTGCCAACATCATCTGGAAAGCATTTATCAGTCATCATGGATAAAAAAAGTATAATTGAGTTTGCCTGTTGAAATCACAATGAAAGTTCTACAGAACCTCTAAAAAAAGCTATCTTTTTTTTTACATTTTAGCTTTTTAAATAATGAATATTTGATTTTTTAAAACATCTTAAAGTAGGAATATCTGCTCAATCAATTTCTAAGACAAACTGATTAGTATTTCTTCTTTATTTATAGAAAAATCCATAAAATATAACTTCCGACAATAGTTTTCATCCTTAAACATTTTTTTTCTTTCTCCTTCCCTTCTTTTTTCTTGATTACTGTGTGTACTGAATGAGAAATAAGTTTAATTCCATACATATTTTTCCTTAACTAATTTGCTATTCATTTCATGAATAATAGCTAGCTCTGGCTGAAACATTACTAATTATTTTTTAGCTGCAATAGTTTTCAGCTCATGGAATTTAGCTTTAACTTTAATTTAGTTTTAGTGATGTACAAATGAGTGTATGCACAAATGTATTTATTTAAAATGTCCCCATCCCACTAAAATGATCCCAAAGCACATTGTAAATGAGTTTCCTGATATATCATTTAAGTGTACTGGGGTAAAAGATGGAAATAACTGGGGTAATAATAAGCCTTTCAGATTCATGTATGTATGTATGTATGTATGTATGTATGTATGTATGTATGTATGTATGTATGTGTAGATCAACAAGTTGAAAGTTTGGAAAATAATTGAACAGAACTGAATACTTCTTTAATTTTCTTTATCAGGGTTCATAGTCCATGCTAGTCATAATTCATATGATTTTTTTTAAGGATTGCTAACATTTATTTTTGTATTTCTTCATTTTCCAAATAGATTGCAAGTGAACAAAACTTCTCAGGAAAGGTTAAAAGTGACTAAAGCTGAACAAAAAAACCACCCCATAATAAAATCTTAACAACATTTAAGGTTTTCGTTACTGCAATGACAGAAAAGAAATTGCGAAATTGGAAAGCAGCCACAAGAAAAGATAAAACTCAGTGAGACAAGCGTATGATGCTAAAATGACCCATATCTGCAAGTATAGCTTTTGGTAAAAGAACAGCATGGTGTCATTCTTTGAAGCCTCAATGATTCAAGGAATAGTTCCTGCTTTCACCTGTGATTTTCCTTTATGTCATGGTTTGGCTACTACTTGTCATAGGGCCCATTGCAAAACTCCAAGGCAAGATGAGCTAACGCAATGTCAGATCAGATATGGCCTCCAATATAAGAGATGCTGCAAAAACAAAGTGATTCCTGCCTTCCAATAAGCCATTATGCTTTCATTGTTTTTCTACTGCAAATGTTAACCACAGCAGAAGGCAATCTACATGTCAGTCAACTGTTTAGAATCAGAAATAGGGACAGAATGATTTCTTTTCCTCCTACCCCACCAACACATAAAGGGCTAAAAGCAAAACAAAACAAGGTATTAATAGAATGGTCTAAACAAGCATTTCCAAAAGTGGAAATGAGTAATGTGGCCAGTGAAGATATTGTGAAACTAAACTCAGTTCCTCATATTCACACACACACACACACACACACACACACACACACACACACACACACCCTTCTGCTTTGCTTATATATTTCTCACTGGTGTGGTCTGATGCATTGTTTGCTTTTTGGTCAATCCTATGCCAAACCGCCTAACTTTTTTCCCCCCACCTGTTGATTTCTACTCCCAGAAGAAGAGTAGGCAACCATTTGAACGCTGGCCTAATTCTAACACGCCTCAGCAAGGGGTAAGTGTAGGCTTTTGCTGAGAACAGCCAGTCCTCTCCACTGTACCAGAGAGCAAAATACAGGCAGAGTAGTTATAAGGAAAAAAGTTGGATGAAAGGGGTAGTCCTACTCACTTTTCATTTCAACTCCATTCATTGTATTGTTACCACAGGCTGTTGACGTGTACTATCTGAAGGAAGATTTGCTTTAAAATGTTAAAATGGGGCCTCTCAGAGAGTGCTAAATGGATTTTTGCAACCCAGAGGCCTGTTAATATACTTCCTGGCTCACGTCTTCCTTTTCAATATAAATGCAAGGTCTTTGAGCCTGCAAATCTTTGAGGAATAGAGTATGATTTTCCCAACAGGCTATTGATTAAAGTTTCTTTTCAAGGCAAGTAAGTGAACAAAAGTTGATCTTACTTGTCCTTCCCTAAGACCTTGTGATTACCCTGAATATGGTACAGAAAGAAGGGATATAAATCAATAATGCTGCTTCTGATTGGAGATTTAAAAGAAATTTGATACAAACTGCAGTGAGAGCTGACAATGTGATTATACAATTTCCATGGAAAATTTCCATTAGTGTTTATAAATCTTAAAAAAAAACATTTATGAAGAAGCTTCGTAATTTATTGGCTTTATCTCAGTCGCAATCTCAAGACTCTCAGCCAGTTATATTAATAAAACAAACAAATTCACACTAAAAATTAAAATTACTATAAATTTAATAAATTCATAATCATAAAAGCAAAAAGGCACAGAAAATGCATCCATTCTAGACATTCCTTATTGCTCTAAAACAACTCCATTTCGGTAGTTTCTAGAAGACTAAAAGTGGAGGCATCAAGATTATTACAAAGCCTAGGAATTGCCACAAAAAAGCATTACTTATGATGTTAATTATGAAAGGAATTACTTCATGGAAATGGTGAACTACAGGTTTTCAAGGCAAATGAATTGGAAGAGCTTAATTCTGATTCTGATTGGGAAAGGGCAGTTGGTTGGACAGGACGTTGGTTGAACAGTAGTGGCATTTTTAAAGGTATAGCTTGGAGCAATATTTCTTTAGAATCCATTTCTTTTCTTTCTTAATTTGTTCAGTTTACAGAGTTGCGTATATCACATGTGCTTCTGGCTCATGAAGTTAAACCACAAAAAAACAAAAAACAAAATCATACGACAAAAACCATTAAAACAGATTAAAACCAAAAGCTATTAAAACCATAAAAAACAAACGGAGAGAGTACAATCCAACATAACCATTTAGCACAGCGATCACCAATCATTTTGGCCCCAGAGACCAGTTTTGTGGAAGACAATTTTTCCACAGACTGGAGGAAACACACAGCAGATTCCTCGCATACACAGTTTATGGTAGGGCTTGCAGGACTCCTCTGAGAATCTAATGTCTGATGATCTGAAGCGGAACTGAGATGGTGATGCTACTGCATGGGGAGTGGCTGCAAATGCAGATGAAGCTTTGTTTGCTCACTTGCCACTTGCCTCCAGATGTGTAGCCCGGTTCCTAACAGGCCACGGACCGATACCATGATCCGGGAATTAGGGATTCCTAATTCACACTATTACCAGATCTGTAGGCAAGATGGCAAAACCAAGTCTTAAGCTGTTCCTAAAGGCCAGAAAGAAGTGCCAATCTAAATTGGGTGGGTGGGTGGGTGGGCTTGATGTTCCAAAGGGTGGGCGCCACAACAGAACACGGTCTCTTCCTAGGTCCCATCAGATGACAGTCTGTAACAGCTGGACCTATAATATGCCTTTCCTATTATTTATATCCTAATATTAGTTCTACGTTCTAAGAAACATAATATTTATAAACTAATATTCCATATGGATTACTGGCCATCACAAATAAATATGAAGCAAGCTAGAATTTTTTGTTAGTGAAAAGGAAAATACATATTTTAAGAATAGCCTTTGAATAAAATAAAGTTGATCTTGAAAAAAAAAACACCTCTCAAAAAACAGTTTTAGACCAAGGGGCGGAAAGACTTTCAGGTAGAATGCAGGCAATGTCTCACTTTCCTGCAAAAACCCTTTTATGTCCTTTCCCGTTAACTTCTTCATCATTTTTCTGAAGCCCGGAGAACTTTATGGCCTTTTGCTTCTTGAATATTTTTCCAGGGCTGGTGCTGAATTTATTTCAGGAATGATAAAGACTGTGAACAAGCTTTCAAAGGCTCTGTGGGAGATTGTTCCTTTAAAAAAAAAGCAAGCTACAGTTTTTAATTTGCTTTATGGTTCAGCATGATGAAAATTGACTTTGGTTGTATTTTTGGCAGAATGTTATCTGCAGGGCAGGGTTAGATAAGTCAGGATGATGGCCATGAAGTTGGCTCCAGTGATGTCATTGAAGTCTGATTGTTTTTTTTTAAAATGTGTGTATGGAATTATTATAAATAATTTAATAACTAAAAATGGGAAAGTATCCCAAGGCAAGCCATAAAACAAGATTCTTCATTTAAAGACACTTGAAGAGTTTAAAACTTTTATTCCTTTGCAGTTGCCCTCAAATTCAAGGTGTTTTGCAATGAAAGCCTTTAATGCCGTAAGTCAGGTACAAAAAGCATTTACAGGCACCAGCACTGAAAAAGTGCTGGTGGCTGCCATTAACATTAAGCAATGTTCTCAGGTCCTAAATTGATTGCTCAATAGAAGGGTTTAATTTACACTATAGAAAATATGATTTTTTCCAGAAGTTTCACAAGCTTAGAAGTGTATACTGCTTGTTCATCTAGGGACTGCTAAAGGATAGACAATAGGCAACCTAGCTCCATTTATCTCACAATTGTTCATTTCTTTTCAGCTCTTCAGCTTCTATCTCCTAGATTTTTGAGGGTTTTTAAAGGTGTCTTATGCATTTTTAAGATTCACTTCAAAGTAAGAGCTTAGGTGTATTTAAGGGTATCAACAGCTTCTATCTTCTATATGTTTAGGTGTTTCTAATGGTGTTGTAGGTGCTTCTAATATGTCGTAGGTGCTTCTAAGGTTAACTTCAAAGTAAGATATTGTGACGATCTTTCTCACATATCTCCTTGTTCTTTTATGGATTCTCATATGTAGGTTTTTATTCTACTCATCTATTAATAAGCAGACATATCCATCTCTTCTTTTCTCCCACTCACAAAAGGTCTTACTGCCTTAAAAGCCAAAGAATGTGATGAGGCAACTGCAAAGAACAACCATCTCTCAAAACCATGGATCCACTTGTCTTTTCCTGGCATGGAGGCTGATGATTTTTACTGAGAGGTAGAGGAGTTTAAATTTTCCATTGCCCTGTGTTTTGATGAATGCTCCCTCCTAGAGTTTGACTTTCTGTGATGATTCAACATTTGGGACACAATTACTCAGCAGTTAAAGACTCTGAGTTTGTCAGCTGGAAAGCTGACAGTCCAGGTTCAAGACCCAAGCTCAGTGCAATGGGGTGAGTTCCTGTTCCTTGTCCCCAGTGACATGCGGTGAGGTTTATGGCTGGTGAAGCTGGTGATGTCATCAGGAAGGCGGGGAATGGGACCATGTGTACAGGAGGCTGAGGCAGCCTCAGCCTCCTGCACATGTGGTCCCATTCCCCGCCTTCCTGAGTCAACATGAAGGGGACCACAGAGCACGCTCCGCGGTCCCATGGCTCGCGCTCCATGGTCCCCTTCATGTTGACTCAGGAAGGCAGGGAATTGGACCATGTGTGCCTTTTCCCTTTTCCCTTTTTTTTCTTTTCATGATGAGAGCGGTGAGGCTCTGCCTCCCCTGCCTCCCCTGACTGCATGTCCCTGCTTGTCCCAGCTTCTGCCCACCTAGCGGTTCAAAAGCATTCAAATGCAAGTAGATTAATTGGTACCACTCTGATGGGAAGGTAACAGCATCCCGTGTGCCTTGGCATAAAGCCATACTGGCCACATGATGATGGAAATTGTCTTTGCATTCTCCCTCGGCCAAGAAACAGAGTTGAGCACCATGCCCTAGAGTCGGACATAACTGTCGGGGAAACCTTTCCCTTTTTAGTATATTGCAGGATCTTGCTTTGCATGGTGTCTATGTTATTTTCAGTTCATATAAGGGTTGTTTTTCATCTGGCTACTATGTTACAATGCATGACACGGTTTTGAGTTCAGAGGGCGTGACTGGTCCAAGGTCATTGCCATCTATACCACTTATAACCTGGATTATCTCTGACTTCTCAGTGAATCCTGAACAATAAAACAAAAGTCTACTTGACTGTTTGGCCCACCAGTGGCCAGCGGGGATGGCAGCAGATTTGGATAGTGAGGAGGTTAGGGAGGAACATGGGCCAGTCCTGGAGTCTGGGGAAGGTTCTGATAAGGGCTCTGTGTTGGAGGCAGAGAGTGGGCCAGAGCAGGGGTGGGTTGCTGCCGGTTTTACTACTGGTTCGGTATGCATGCGCAGAACAATTTACAGTGAACTGTGCATGTACAGTCACTAAAACCCAAAATGGCAGCGGCCCAGCAGCGTTGAGGGAACCGGTTCGGGGGGGTGGCAGTCCTGGGTTGCTGCAAGTTATGTGACTCAGGCCTGAATTGCACTACCAGTTTGGCCGAACTGGGAGCAGCCCACATCTGGGACAGAGCCATATGCCAGTTATCAGCTGCCTTCTGAGTCAGAGACCTGTGAGGCAGACGAACAGCTGGAGCCGGTTCCCAGTGTGCACATACGCAGAATTGCCAGATGAAGGGAACAGTTAAAGAACAGGAGTCAACCTGGGAGTAAGATCACAGGTGGATGATGAATGGCCCCTTCCAGAGGAAATAAAAGAGGAGCAAAATGGGAGTGGAGTTTGCAGGAGACAATTAGTTCACTTAATTGGAGACTCTTCAAGACTCCTTGCCAAGTTTTGCAGATATCGGCCTATCAGCTGTCCAAGCCAGATAAGGTCTTTGACTGTAAATCCTTCCTTGAAAGACTTTGCTGGATGTGAATGAACAGAATTCAAAGTAAATCAATAAAATGGGTTTTTGTTGGGACAAGGAGTTTGCTTCATGCCCTTGGGAAGCCTAGGTCAGAACATTGACACCTAGGCTGAAACTGATTGAGCACATCTCTAGCTAGGAAATTGGCAATACTGGTAATTCAATCAAAACCAAAGAAAATCATTTCCAGATGTGGAAATCATTTGCTCACGCAATAAGATTTCCTCAGGATTGGACCCATCACCCAAAGTCAACACCAGGACATACAAAGATTATTTTACCCTGTAGGGTGAGGAGAACTGCATCTCCTTTCTACTGAACCCTTTTGTTAGATCTGTAGTGAGGAGACTGAGGCAGCTGTCAGTTCAACAGGTTTATTAACAGAACAGGCTGACAGGCACGAACAAAACGCGAGCCGGCTGACAGCTATTTATACTTACAGCTGTTAGACGGTAAACCAATAGAAAGCCTTGAATTCTCCCGCCGGCTGGAGCGCGCGCCTTGGCCAATCAGAGGGCTTCCTTCAAACGCCCTCTGCTGGCCAGGCTCTTCGGTATTCAACAACCCTTTCCCCCGGATTGCGCATGCGTAATCGTCCAAGTAACTCGGTCGTCTGCGCACGCGTTGGGAACGCCTCGGCATAGTTGGTATGGTGTCCGAGGCAGAAGGAGTGTCAGCTCCGCCCTTGTGATGAGGCGCCGGAGGAGCGGCCGCAACAGGCCCAACCCTTGGAGGTGGATGCAACAGAACAGGTAAGGAACCAAACGCACCGGGAACAATCTGCGCCGACTCGGAGCTAGGATTTTGTGTTTGGTTGGGCCGGCAGGCGGCGTTGATAGGGCCTGGCTGTTTCTGTCCGCTGGCTGCAATTGCTGGAACTTCTGCCGGTCGTCGCCGCAACAGGTCTACATGGCGCCTCCAAGATCTCCCATCGTAGAGGAGGACCCTGTAAGAGCAGGGCCCTGTTACATCTGAGATCTTTCCGGGTACCCATTTTGGCTCCCCTGCAAAATTCCGGGCGAAAACTTCCTCCCCCACTAGAAAGGACCTCGGGGGGGTGGAGGGGTGAAAGGGAGGGGAAGAGCAGAGGGGATGCAGGCGGTCCAAAGTAGACCTGAGGCGGCGACCCATTAACAGCTCAGAGGGAGCTTTTCCCGTGGAGGAACAAGGGGTGGTGTGTTGGGTACGGAGGTAGGTGTGGATGCGTTCGGGCCAGGGAAGGGCTGCCATACGGGCAAAGGCATCCTTTGCAGAGCGTACGGCACGTTCCTCCAGGCCATTGCTGGCCGGGTGGTACGGTGAAATTGGGGCATGGCGGATGCCCAGGGAGGTGAGGAACGAAAGGAATTCGGACGAGGTGAGTTGGGGCCCGTTATCGGAAACGATAACATCGGGCAGCCCATGGGTTGTGAAAAGGGAGTTGAGAACGCGGATCGTGGCGGCGGAGGTGGTGGTGGTCATGGGGAAGAGCTCAACCCATTTTGACCACGCATCTACCACGACTAGGAAGGAGTGGCCATCGAGGGGACCCATGAAATCGATGTGCAATCGACTCCATGGGCCCATAGGTTGCTCCCACTCGCGGGGAGGAGCGGTGGGGGGGGCAGCCTGCACCCGCTGGCAGGCGGAGCAACCTTGCACATAGGAGGCGATGTCTGCATCCATAGACGGCCACCAGACATATCCGCGGCCAAGGGCCTTCATTCGGACGATGCCTGGGTGGCCGTCATGGAGGCAAGACAGCACAGAGGTGCGCAAGGAAGAGGGAATAACGACGCGGGAGCCCCAGAGGAGGCAATCCTGCACTACTGAAAGCTCGCAACGGCGGCGGAAAAAGGGCAGGAGGAGGGGATCCTTAGAGTAAGCTGTCCATCCTCGAGTTACGGCGGCCATAGCGCGGAGGACTACAGTGTCGGTCGCAGACGCCGCAGCTATGTCCGAGACGGACATAGGGAGGGACAGGTCGTCAATGAGGCAGACCTTAACAGTAGGAGCCGGGTCGAGAATGGGAACTGGCAAGGGGCAGCGGCTCAAAGCGTCTGCGTGGGCTATATGGCCGCCGGGGCGATAGGCAAGGGTGTAGGAATAGGCAGAAAGGAATTCAACCCATCGCAACATGCGAGGGGACAGGATGGGAGGGGTGGGGCGATCCCCGGCAATGATGCCTAGAAGCGGCTTGTGGTCTGTAATAAGAGAGAAGGGACGTCCGTATAGGTAATGGTGGAAGCGCTTTACCCCCGCAACGGCAGCCAGCGTCTCCTTATCAAGCTGGCTGTAATTGCGCTCAGGCCTTGATAAGGTGCGGGAGTAAAACGCTATGGGACGCTCCGAGCCATCAGGGAAGGAATGGCTAAGGACGGCGCCCACCCCAAAAGGAGAGGCGTCACAAACTAAGGTTAGTGGAAGGGACTCGTCGTACTGGGCGAGGACTGGAGGAGAAGTGAGGGAGTGCTTGACAGCCGCGAGCGCCTGCGCCTCGCGGCTGTTCCAGCTCCAAGGGGCCTTGGAGTCCAAAAGGCGGTGAAGGGGCTCGGCCAGGGAAGCTTTGTGGGGAATGAAGGAGGCATAAAAATTTAGAAGCCCCAGGAAGGCTTGTAGCTCCGCTTTAGATTGGGGTGGGGGGGCAGCTAGGATGGTGTCAAGTTTAGCTGGGTTGGGGTGGATGCCCGCGGCATCGATGCGGTAACCGAGGAAGGTTACGGCAGAAACCCCCAGTTGCATTTTTCGGCCTTCAAGTGGAGTCCCCCAGCGCGGAAGCACTGTAGGACAACACGCAGCGTCTGAACGAGCCCCGCAGCGTCGGGGACCGCGATCAAGACGTCGTCGAAGTACGGGGTGACCCTGGGAATGGCATCGAGCAGGCGCTCCATTAATCCTTGAAAAATTCCCGGGGCCACACTGACTCCGAATTGCAGCCTGCGGCATTTGAATGCCCCACGGTGGGTAACTATCGTCTGCGCAAGCGCGGTGGGCTCGTCCACGGGCAGCTGTTGATACGCCTGCGTGAGGTGTAGCTTGGCGAAAATGCGCCCATTGCCTAGGGAGTGCAGAACATGCTGCACCACGGGCACAGGATAGGGGTGCGCTTGCAGGGCTTTATTTAATGTAGATTTAAAGTCCGCGCAGATCCTCACGGATCCGTCGGACTTAAGGGGCACCACTATTGGCGTTTCCCATGGGGAGAAGTCCACGGGTTCCAGTATGCCTTGGCGGAGAAGCTTATCAAGCTCCGCGTCTACCTTGGCTTTAAGAGCCAGCGGCAGGCGGCGAGCCTTCAAACGGATGGGGGCTATGGAAGGGTCGAGGTTTAGGGAAATGGGGGAACCTGTATAGCAACCCAGGGAGGGGCTGAAGACGTCAGCGAACTCAGTTAGGAGAGAAGAGAGAGAAGTAGAAGAGGGAAGAGGAGAGGGAAGTAGGGAATGCACCCCCGCTATTGAGAGCCCTAGTGCCCTAAACCAATCTAGGCCTAGCAAAGAGGACAGAGGGTTTTTTACGATGAGGAGCGGCAGCCTGGCGTGGCGGGAACCATAGGTAACGTTAAAATTGCCACAGCCAAGCAAATCAATGGGGTTCCCCTGATAGTCACGGAGGCGACAGTCTGGGGGCAATAGGCTAGAGCGCCGGATTTTAGGCAGCAAAGAGTGAAATGTGTCCCATGACATGATGGATCTAGCCGATCCCGTGTCCACCTCCATGGAGGTTGGCACTCCCTCTAAAGTTATTGGGAGATGCAGCTTACCTCGGCCCTCCGCAGAGGAAGAGGCCGAGTCCACCAGCCATTCAGGAAAAGCAGTGGCCGGGTTGCCAACAGTGAGGGAATTTTGGCGACGGCCAGGTAAATGGGCTGGATTACGGGGAGGGTGAGGAGGTTGTTGCGCGGGTCGTCTGTCAGGAGGCGCGGAACGGCACACGGCGGCCAGGTGGCCCTTTCGGCCGCAATTGTGGCAAAGGGCTTGACGGAACCGGCATTGAGATCGTTGGTGGCGGCCGCCACAACTCAGGCATTGACGTCCGTCTCTGGTGGAGAGCGACTGGAGGCGGTCGACGGTCTGATCGACTTCTGTCCGGAAAGCAGAGGCTGTAGAATGTGCGTAGGAGGCGGAGGAAGCCGCGTAGGGAGAAGGCGGCACATAGGCAGCATGAGGGTGCTGGCTGAGGTGGCTGAAATCCGGGGTGGATTGGTCAGCCATTTCATAGGCTCTGGCATCATCGACCGCAATTTTTAAAGTCAATTCTGGTCGAGCGAGAATGCGGCAATGCAGTTTTACGTCGTGGAGCCCATAAATGAACTGCTCCAGCAGCGCCTCTTCTAGGTCGCTGAACTCGCACAGGCTCGCCTCAGCTCGGAGAGCAGCGACGTACTGGGCAATGGTTTGGCCCTCTTTCTGGATGCACCGACGAAAGTACTGTCGCCGGGCGAAACGGGATGGCGCGGGCTCGTAGTGGTGTTTGAGGCGAGTCATCAGGTCGTCCCACGGCAGCGAGTTTGCTGGTTCTGGGGCAGCAAGAGCCCTAGCAGTGGCGAACATCTCCGCGCCGCAATAGTTAAGGAAGATGCCGCGTTTCCTCTCCTGAGAGAGGCTGACGAGGTCATGGGCTATGAGGAAGCACTCGAATCTTTCGAGAAACGCTTCCCAAGCCTCAGCCTCTGGCCTGAAAGGCGAAAAGGCGGCGTTTGTAGCCATTGGCGGCACTACGAAGGGGTCCGTGTCGCCCGTCCTCGTCGCCAGTGTTAGATCTGTAGTGAGGAGACTGAGGCAGCTGTCAGTTCAACAGGTTTATTAACAGAACAGGCTGACAGGCACGAACAAAACGCGAGCCGGCTGACAGCTATTTATACTTACAGCTGTCAGCCGGTAAACCAATAGAAACCCTTGAATTCTCCCGCCGGCTGGAGCGCGCGCCTTGGCCAATCAGAGGGCTTCCTTCAAACGCCCTCTGCTGGCCAGGCTCTTCGGTATTCAACACCTTTCACCCCTTCCCCTGGGGGCAAACTATGTCCATGTACTTCCTATAAACTTTCCTGTAAGTATTACCAAATTTGTCTTTTAATTTACAGCTGTGCTGGCCTGTGACTATAATAAAAATTGTCTTATTAACCCACAGCCACCTTGATTGCTAAGCTGACCATTTCACTGTCAAATAAACTCTACTTCAGTTGTCCTGTGTTCTTTGAACCTGTCCTGGAACGAACCAGAATTTTCGTCTAACGCCTGAAATGATATTAATCTAGAAATTGTAGATCCTATTTTATTGCATTATGAATTTTATAAAGTCTTTGACAGGATGTTATCTGACCTATTAAAAAATAAAAATCAGGGTTGTCAGCCTTGTCAAGTAGGCCAAACAAGAAATATGACCAAATGAGATAATTCTATTTTATTATAAAGCTACAATAACAGAATATTGCAAGTCTGAAAGTACTTCTCTTCCCTGCCATTCCAAAACTAGGGAGGATCTGTTTTGAGCCTTTTGCCTCATCCACATTACTGTTGAGGGCTCAGCTGCCTTTAATCTATCTGTTCCAGAGATGGCATTCTGCCGGTTCGCACCAGTTCGGGCAAACCAGTAGTGGTGGCGGTACAAGGCTCCGCCCATCCACCCAGACGTCATCATGGTTCTGCGCATGCCCAGACATGCGTACTCCCACTACCAAACCGGTAGTGAAGATAAGAGGATACCATTACTGGTCTGCTCCCTTGGCTTCACCTCTTCGCTGGCCTCTCAAGGTCATTTCCACATACCATTTTTGAGATACCTCTCATTATGTTAAAATTTTGCTTGCCGATGGAAATACTAAAATTATAGAGGCATAGCTAGGAGTGATAGAACTCCTCAACATCCCATCATGACAGTTACAGATGACAAGTTTAATTGAGTAGTTATTCCAGTGTATTTTAAAAAATGAAGGGCTTATAATAAATCTTTAAACAGCAAAATGTCTCTGTAATCCCTCCAAACTTTGTGTTCAGTTGCTTTCTTTAAATACTTCAAATTAAAAAAAAAGAATGAAATGAAAAACAAACATCAATTGTGTTTGATTCCACATTTCAATTCTTTATAAAGTGAAGTTTTGTTTTTCTTTTAATGAAGAGATTATCAAATATTCAAATTCACAAAAACTGCAACGAGAACCAGATTCTCATCTCTCCTTATTTTAAAATTACTTAAATTTGTGTAAATTGGTAGAAATGAGGCACTCAGACAGAAACTAAACTTTTAATCTTGAGATTGAATTAGAAAATACATTCAAACAAAAGCACAGGTAGAATTTGAATGAGAAAAGAACAGGTGCAAATGATTCTGTCTACTGTGTCATTTATTAGTCACATTGTGATTGTTCCCTTTATAATAGTTTAATAATCAAGTCTGTGCTGCTAACAAAACACTGCTGATTGCAGTGAAGGTTATGTACTAGATGATGGCGTAAGTAGGAGTTCTGTTCATTAATTTTTTTCTTTGGTATTTTGACTTTCAAGTACCGTATTTTGTTGTGATATTGTTTTGTTCTGTTTGTCTCTGATTCAACTGGAAGAAGTCTTCAGAAGTATTGGTATATCGATGTTAAGTGATTAGCCTCCTCCCACCTCCACCCTCATTACTCTCCTAGCAACTCCATCTGCCAATCTATATTGATGGTCTAAAAAAGGTATTTGGCATTTCCCAAAACCATGATTATTCTGTTGGATTGTGTCAAAAATAGTGATTAGGAATCAGTCACTCAAATAACAGACTTGTTCAAAAAAACATCATGTTTAAAACATAAGACCAACTTTCCAGTTTCCATTTTTGAATTGTTCATAAAATAAAAATTGAAAAACAAGCTAACTCCAAGTGAAGATGAAATAATAAGAAAGGTGATGGACTGTGCTGAAATGGACAAGCTAACTAAAGAAATCCAGGGAAAAGAAGAATCAGAATTCTATCAGATATGGGATAAATGGTGTAGGTGGATGGAGGAAAGAAATAAAAATCCTAGGCGATAAATAAGCAGAATGTAGTAGCTCTTACAGATTGTTGTCAGTGTTAAATTGTTTATTCATTGGATAATATAAATATGAATGATTCTGGATAAAATTACTTTCAAGCAAATGTAGTTAAAGGAGAATGTTGGTATATTGACGGTATAAAGATCTTTGATTTTAAATGCACAATTCAATTTGAATGAAATATAAAGAATGATTGTAGTAATGCACAGAATTTAATTGTAACCAATCGACATGCTAATTGGAAGATGTATTGAAGAGTGTTTTGTGTGTGTGTTATCTGTCTAATTAAAACAATAAAATTTTAAAAAAATGAGCCACTTGCTTCTCTATCTTACTTATTCATGTTGTCATAAGCAAATTAGTCATAAAAAAAGATCTGAACTAAACATGAAATGGAGCTGTAAATACATTGGCTCAACTTATGAATACAATTGAGATTACAATTAAGACCATGGAAATTGAGAACTAGTTACTAACTGTGATAGTAGTACTTTCAGAACTTGTTCCAATGGCCACATTTACAGATGAGAATAACAACGTTCAAAGCTTCCGTATGTTAGTTCAGGTTTGCTTGTCCCTCTGGCCTTGCATGATTCGCTCTGAGTGCCAGAGGCTTTTCCATCATGATCCTTTAAATCACAAATGCCTCAGGCTTATTTGGGATCTTCTGTATACGCAGAACTATTGAAGGATGGTCCAAGTGAATGAAATGATGCCACTGAAAACTCCACAGCCATTATCATATGTAAATCTAACACTGATTGTGTCAATCTACTGTCATAAAATATGGGGAAAAATAAACCTTAATGTATTTAAACTATCTTTTGCTTTTTCCTCAAGATGGCTGAACTTTCTTCTCTTTGTTCTTCCATGCTGGGATGGTTGATTGCCTGGAAATTGATTAGATAACAATCCTCTTTCTCTCTGAGCTAATAACACCAGGAAGGTGTAGTATGTAAGCTAATAATTAGAGCTATTGGTAGGATACAAAAAGTTAAGCATATATATTACAAAAAATTAGAAATATTTAGAAGCCCCACATATCCCAGTGGTGTATTTAAATGATTGGTGTTCTGACACCCACTTAGGTGCCATAAGTTCTTTTGGGATTTTAGACAATAAGCACACACATAGAGCAAAGGATTCAGAAGCTTATTGAAGTAATATACATTACAATATACTATATACCTAAATGCATTTCTGCATATAGGAACTCTGAAAAAGATTGCAGAAGGACCCCTTTCTGCTGCCACTTGGAACATACCCTGTTTCCCTGAAAATAATATCTCCCTGGATAATAAGCCCAATCGGGCTTTTGAGCGCATATGTTAAAATAAACCCTCCCCTGAAAATAAGCCCTCCCTGAAAATTTTTTGCAACACAGCAGCCGTCATGAGGTGACCACGCTTGCTGCTTCCTGCACCTCAAAAATAATAAGACCTTCCCGAAAATAAGGCCAAGCGCTTATTTGGGGAGGGGGGTGTCAAAAGAAAATAAGACCCTGTCTTATTTTCAGGGAAACACGGTAGCACCTTTCTGGTTAGTCTACATTGAAGTTCCCATCCTACTATGACTTCTCTCGGTGTAAATACCTTTTCCTGAGTGAGGTGATCTAAGTCTCTGCAGATGCCTGTCCAGAACATTCCAGGGGGAGGATGCCTTTTCTTGGGATCTATCAATGTATTCAAAATAACTGTCGTTGATATGAGCACAAACCGGTTGGTTTGGGCTTACAAATAAAACGAACGTGAGACATCCACTCTGATACATTTGAAATATGGAGAAGAAGAAAGCAAAGCCACCAAAATTCTCATGACTTGCTCTTAGTTGTTAATGATTAGCAATCTCAAAGAAATTGTAGGACAGGAAGGCAAAAGGAAAGGAGTCCCTGTGGATTTTACTCCACTAGTTGTTGCCAACTATAAGGGGCAGTACTCATCTCCATTTCAAGACCTTTGAGCCAGCCCTGTCTGAAGTCATTTCCATGATCGTGTAACCAGCATGACATCACAGAGTGCTTTTATTTTCCCACCAAAGAGGTACCTATTATCTACTCACATTTGCATGCTTTCAAACTGCTATGTTGGCAGGAGCCCGGACAAGAACAGGAGCTCACCCTGTTGTGTGGTGCTCGGGTCTTGAACCTGGGCTGTGAGACTTTCCAGCTGACAAGCCCAGCATCTTAACTGCTGAGCTACATACTGCTCAGACAAAAAGGAGGACATCCTTAATTTTCTGTTTACATCCTTTTTTTCTTTTCACTACCCCTTTTTAATTTTTTCTTAATTTTCTGTTCACTACCCTTTTCAGGTCAGTAGGTCATTTTGTTTTACATTTTCCTAGTTTCCTATTATTATTATCAATTAAAACAGTCTTTTGGAAAAGGAAAGTCAGGTGAAACAAGATGTTAAGCAAAAGCCTTGGGAAACATCATTTCCTAATCTTGCTCCAGCATGTAATTGTCTCTGCTTCTTACTTCTGTTAATACCCTATTTTGCTGGGAGATTTTTAACACAGTAAATCCTGCTTCCAAACCAGTTAAGCTTATGCAATTAGAGGGATTTTTCAAACAAACCCCGGAAATCCCTTTGTCTTGGTGAAGTTGCTTTGTTGGCTGCCTGCCTGCAGACTGTGCCCAGGGGTGAAATCAACTTACCTTTGCTACCAGTTTGCAAATGTGAGCCAGTGGTGGGTTGCAGGTGGTACGCTCTGGTACGGGCATACCGAAGCCAGCCCAGAGCACCGGATACCGTTCCGGTACAGTGCTCTGGAGGGCCCATCCGCCCACCTTCGCTTCTTACCATCCTTTTATGTCTTCAGTGCTTCCACGCACAGCGCGTACAGCGCCTGTGTGATGCTCCCCTGAGCAGCTGGAGCATCGCAGAGGCTCGCAGAAGCATCATGATGCATGCACGCGCTGCGCGCATCCACATAGACGACAGCAAGCCTGTTCCAATCCGCAACCCACCACTAATGTAAGCGCATGCACAGAGCATAAAAAATGGAACATGATGACGTCCGGGCGGGTGGGCAGAGCCTCCCGCCACCACTGCTACAGGTTCACCCGAACTGGATAGAACTGGCTGAATTGCACCACTGACTGTCTCTCTTTATAAAAGTCCTCTTCCTCTCATTCGCTTGGATTCTGCTTCCTACAACTCCACTGCTCTCTGCTTTCCCCTGCTTTCTGGGTACCTCTGTACCAGTTGGTCTTGCAGAAGTTGATTATTAATTTGTAGATTGTTGTAAACTCTGAGGAAATCCCACCTTCTTTCATTGTTTTGTTTGTTTGTTTGTTTTATTGGATTTATATGCCACCCTTCTCCCAAAGGATTCAGTTCATGAAACTGTAAAATAGGAAATAATCCAAATATTTCTAGGCTTCTATCTTCCTTTCTATTGATTTGCCACATTGAAGAGTGGCAGGTGTCTAGCCATTTCTTCCATTCTTCCACTGTGAATTTTTATGCTTGGGAAGATGGGATTTAGTAGGGTATGAGAGTCTTTCAGTGCATATCTTTTGATGATGACAAATATGTTATCCACAAAGCAGCATCAAACATGTCATCCATATAGTGGTGCGAAAATTTAGGTATGTAATTTTGAAATACATAGTGTTCTAGTTTGGGTAGGATTGTTTTTGCCATGACTTCTGATATTGGGTGTCTCTTTTATTTGCTCATAAATTTTCCTTTTAAACATAAAGAAGATACGTTGATAGTACTGTCATTCCTACCATTTAAGAACATGAACATGGGAGTACTTATTCCTTCACATTTTAAAAGGTTGCATTTTGAGTTAATTCATCTGGAAAGTTTAGTTTTTACATATCAGTGCTCTGAATTCTATTTCATTTTTTTTATTCTGGCTTTCTGTAATTAAGAGATATTGATTTCCAATTTTAAGCATTACAATTACTTCTAAACTTACATTTCTAACAAGAAATCACATACAGGTTTTTTTACAGGAAATCTATCCTCTCCTTTTTGTTTGCATTTTATCAGGATAGGGATCTCTATTGCTTCTATTTTACCCACTGTTTTTGATTTCTTACTTTTTTCTCCAGGAACTCAGCATAAGAATGCTTCTTTTAAACTGTTGCTAACATTGCAGAGAAGGGACTCGAGACAATAGTCAGTGGCATAGGATACATCATATCTGGTTCATGTATAAAATATTGGAATATCTAATGTATTTACATCACTTCCTTGAGATATTTAGTCCTGAGCCAATCTGGATTTAATCTGGGAGCATTTAATTCCATCAAGTTTGGATTACGGTGCTAGATTGGAGTTAGCAAAACATAGAGGGAAATTGCCATTTAATCCAAGAGTAAATTGCATAAATTTGGAAAGGATTATTTTATTTATTTAATTAAATTTATTTAGTCAAATTTATATGGCTGCCCATGTCACAGAAAATGACTCTAAGAGGCATATAGCAACCCAAATTGGTGACTGTTTTTGGCTCAGCATCCATTATTGGAGAATAAAATTAGGGGAGATCCCTTCACATATGCCTCACATTTGTCAACATATTCAGAGATTTGTTGGGGGAAGAGGAAGTTGATCAAGGACCAGATCTATTTCTAGTAGGGGCTAAGTCTGGCACGAGTATGCAAAACCTCCAGGCAGCTGCTCTGGTATCTTGGGAGGATACTACTGACATATTACCCCTTTAAAGTGAGTGGGCCTATGATCAGCATCAAGAGATGTACAAAATTAAATGGGTGAGCATGCAAAAGTATCTTACTCAATTAGAGGAAAAGTTAAAATGCTCATCAAAGCAGAGGTGAAGTTGTGGGGCTGCTGAGATAACGGAAAATTGGAGGATTTTTACTTTTTATGCTTGAACTCTGAAATGGAAAGCCCAACCCTGCCTTGCTAAATCTTACTTAGCTGCCTTAATTCCTAGTGAAGACAAGCTAATGGCTGCACATTTTCTCTATTGACAAATGGGTGTCTGGGTAACATCCTGATTTCCCTGAATACCATTCATTGCCCATAAGTGATATAATTTCGGTACAGATTAACACAACGTTGTAATAACAATCAAAGCAGCTAGGAAGGCTTTTCAATTACACTATGAGGTTACTCCTGAAGGCCCATTTTCTGGGGGCTCCTGTCTATTGCCAGTGCTGAGTCAAGAGAACCCTGCCCACGAATGGAAGACCACAAACCTATTACAACAGAGGGAAAGCTTTCAGCTGAAAATTTGTGCAAGGCTTGGTTGGTTTTCCCATGGTGTGGCTTAGCCATGAAATCTACACAAATATGGGACAAATGATTCATGTCTGCAGTCAAGAATTCTAGACATAACGTAAAATAGAGAAATACAAGATTGGTGGGAAAGAAAGCACTTCTCGCTTCTTGACTACTTCACTTATAAAACGGGGGAGGGGGGGGGAGAGCCAATCTTGGCCACAAATGAAAGACAGAGTTAGAACTAGATGTCGCAGAATTGCTACTGTTTTTATATGTGGGAACAAAGTGACTGTAATATTTTGCCAAGTGTCAGGGCACTGATCAGGTGCTCAGGCAAGTGTTTTTTGGGGGATCTAGAGACAATCAGCATACCAGTCAATGAAGAAGTTTAAACTTTATTATTAACTCAACAAACAGAGTTAAAAACATAATATACAGAAACAAGCTTACATTTTAGGCAAAATGATACCAAAATCTCTTATAAGCTGTCAGGAACTCCTCAATAATGACAAGAGAAATACCCAAAGGATGGCCAATTTCCACAGTATTCAGTGCTAGGTTTAAAGGTCAATTCTAAGGTTTGCATTAAAACCTGGCACCATGAGATCATGATCTGCTTGACTCTGGGATGGGAACTGAAACTCTGAAACTTTCACAGATAAGAAAAAAATTTGCAGCTGTGTGAAGATTCCTCCCACCCTTCTTTGTTCAGCAAGCAAGAGTGTAAAACAAGCAAGTGAACTCAGAATGAGTTCTAAACTTTTAGACATAATATGAAGGAGAAATCAAAATATGTCACCAAACTCCTCAAAATACAATGGTTTGCCTCACCACCACCATATATACATGTGCATTTGTCTCCATTTGCCTAAGCAATTATGGCTTTGTTTTTACTAGGATATTTAGACATGGGGTAATATCTTGAATTGTGGTATCTAATTTAAGTATTTAATCAAACTAACATGTCCTGTCCTGATTCATTGCCAAAACTATACAGTTTCAGGGCTGCAGTTTCAGCATTGGGGACCAGAGGTTCTCTAAAAGAAGTTGCCAAATTATAATTTTGATATGATAGAAAGAGGAATTATATTATATGCTTTTAACTGAATTTTAATTCTATTTATATTGAAAATTAAAGGAATCAAATTTAGTTATCCTTGGTCCACTTTTGGTCCTGTTTTTTTCCTACTTTTTGGAGTGTGGCCTTCTACATTCATTTAAAGACCAAATATGAAGTTCAGCCTAAAAAGATGAGTACCCATGCTTTATTGTAACCTCATGTACCTCCTCTTCCTAACCTATGTATGTCTGTATCTCTCTTTATCAACTGTCACTAAAGATAAAATTAGTGACAGACTCTTGATTTCAAAGCTCTACACGCTTTGAAGATTATCCAGAATAAATGCTC
Source organism: Natrix helvetica (assembly GCF_964273705.1). Classification (NCBI taxonomy): domain Eukaryota; kingdom Metazoa; phylum Chordata; class Lepidosauria; order Squamata; family Natricidae; genus Natrix; species Natrix helvetica. The sequence continues at coordinate 240,590,620 of NC_138552.1, forward strand.
TGATAGCAGCATTTCTGGGAATATAAACACAGCATTTCTCTGTTCTTGAAAAACTATTACACAGTTTTATGAAATAACCAGTAAAAGATGTAGCTGCTTTAAAAAGTGCAATAATGACTTGCTTGCTTCAGTAGATTGACTCATACAGTTCCATTTTTTTTCATTGCATGAACTAAAACTTTCCAAGTATGCCTTCATTTTTAGCCAATGGAATTCACCCAAACTGGGATCTCTTGTGCTATTATTTTTTTTGGGGGGGGGGGGAATCATTTATTTTTGACAACTTGTCAATCATCTGAAATGAGAACTTACTTTTTTCATTTCTTCTCTAATCCAATGCCTTTCCTGATTTTCTAATTGTTCTTCATGGATTGTCAAGTCTATATAATTTGCTTTAGTGGCAAGCACTGCCTTTGAATAAAAAGGGTTCAGTAAAACTGCATGCAATTCATTCATTTACTCTCAGTGTGATAGAAGAAGACTCTCCATTAAGGCTACGCATAGCTGTACCTCCCTACCCTTACAGTTACTGTTACAACTTTCATGTGAAAGTTTTCTTATTTTTCATAATTTTTCACTGTTGCTGCTGTCCTTTCCCCTCTCTAGAAGATACTTCAGAAATTATTAAATTGTTGATTATATCTTCCAGGTCTGTGAAGAAAAGGCAATTTTCCTCTCCTTTCAGATGGCGTATCTGTACTTAGTGAAGAATAGATGAGAACATCTATTTAGACCTGGTACAGGTGGTCCTCACCTTATGGCCACATGTGTGAAAAGTGGTCATAAGTCACTTTGAACAGTCAGTAAATGAATTGTTGTAAGTTGAGGACTACCTATGTAGACTGCCTGGTGCCTTTCAGGGCTTTTGACCAATTTGCATCCATCACAGCTGGCATGGCTAATGATTAAACAGAGTTGCAGTGGAAAAATGATTAGAGTGCACTATTTGCTAGGTTTAGGCTTTATTCACATACTAAAAGAGCTAATGAGATTTTAGTGGACAGATGATCATGTTAAAATCAAGGTAACTTAGCTAAGAAAGTTCCTTGCTAAATTAAAGAATAGGATGCTCTTTCATTTCAAAAGTAGCTCAGCATTAATCCCTCCCCCAGCACCTAGTATTGATGACAAATCAGATTTTTCTAGTTCAGGAGAACTGTCTAACCAGAGGTCTTAGAATAATGTATACTCCAATACATCAGCATCAGCAGGCAAGGGTCTCTGAAAGCCATTTTAGTCTGGGTCAAGGTAGAGCTAATTTTGATGTGAGTTTATTTGAGTCTGTCACTTACAACTTGATGTATACCAAAAGATGTGAGAAAGGAATGTCCTATGTCTTCTCTTTTAGAACTCTTTGAGATGAATGTGCACTGGCTAAAGGCATAAATAGCAAGGAGCAAGGAGAGAGGATGAGGAGATAATTTCCTTTGCTGTCACAATCTGTCATGTGGGAAGCTGCCTTATATCAGGTCATCTAATCTAGTTGGCAATCGTTGCCATCGTTGTTTATGAAGAGGAGGTCTACTGGTTTGGGCCTAGGGAGGCAAATCTCTGCTGCTTATTTTACAATCTAATTTTACAATTTACGGATACTTTAAGAAGTTTCATCTGTGACATTTAAGAGAGAAAAAGCATTTCATAGCATCAGATAAGATTCAACACTGCAGCAGCAACCTGGCCATTTGCCACAAACATTATAGATTATATAAATTCTGGATGCATGAAGATTTGATAAAACACTTAATCTGAATAAAGGGCAAGGTGAATTTTAATGCAGCGTTGGGAAATATATCATTATATAGTACAAGTTCTTTCTTGGCATACACCATTCCCTATGCTTTTCAAATTTCTTATCTTATTAAGGCAAAGGTAGACCTGCTTGATCCTTTTCATAGTAAGTTAATCTTTTAAAAGAAAAAAAATCACTTTTTTCCCCTTAAGTCTTGTGATTGACCTTTTGCTTGCTGTGCTACTGACAAAATGACTTTTACAATGATACTTTGCAGCATGATTGCTACAAATTTGTTTGTCTTTAATTATTTTATTTTTAATAGCTTTTTTTTAGAGGGAAAAAGAAAAATGAGAAGTAAAAAAACAACATAAAAGAGTTTTACAAGTTCCATACCCCCTTACACTCTGGTCCAAGTGGCTCTGAGGATACAGATAAACTCTCAAGTGGCCTCAACAACTCTCAGAATGCTAAGGACGAGACGCCGGCAAATAATAATCCATTCCCTACCAGTCAGTTAAAACTAAAGAAGCTTCTTGGATAAGAAGCGAAACGTTTTTAAAGAAAACACCAATAAAGTCAAGTTGCCTTTTGGAAAATGTACCTTTGTGGCAACCATGACCTGAATGATTGAGAATCTCCATAGATACTTAATAAACAATTCTTTTTGTCAACTACTACTTCTGAACTTTAAAGCAAAAAGTTTAGATGTAGAATTGAGGATTGGGTAGAGTTTAGGACTGGCACTTTTCTTTTGAAGTGCCAGAACTAAGCATTTGCCCGTTTCAAGTTGGCTTCCTCTTTTCATTGTACTCAAGTGGCTGGTGGAATGAAGTCAGCCTGCTTCCGAGTTTCAGTCTGAGGTATTGTGGTGCAGTGAATTCCATTGGATTATGGAAACAATCCTATTCAAGGCAGGGGCTTACGTCTAAATGTCATAGGTATCTACATGAATCTGCTTGTTTGTTAAACTAATAATAAAGACCTTCTTCTGAGGGCCCTGCCATAAGATCACTGTTTGTAATCAATCAGAGCATCTTCTTAGTGATCACACTTTAATTTGGACTTGCTTTATTTTTGGTGTATTTTTTTTTAATTAAAGAAGGCTAATGTTTGTTCAGTGATGTTGGGACATACTTTTCATCATTATTTTGTCATTGTGGTTTGCTCACAATTAAAGACAGTTTTAATTACTCAAATATTTTAGTGTCCATAACACTTTGCTCATCTTTTTCTTTTCAATTGTTTTTAAATTACCACATTAAATGCACTCTAAAGGTAAGGGGACACTATGGCTAGAATTTGGCCCTTTCCTTAGCAGTAATCAAATAGTTATAGTATGGAGATGCTCAAATGTTTAATTTTAGAAGAGGCTATTGCTGTTCCAGATGATGGACATGTACTGGAATGGAACAATCCTGTTTTTATCTCCAGCATGCAGTCAATTGACAATATCCTTTATCATTATGATGATGATGAACAATATGTTCAGGATATTCTGGTTCAGTTTTCAGGCTTCTAAGCTTTTTCTAAATTGAGAAAAGCCATCTGTTATCAGGAATAGTTTCAAATGGCAAAGGTAGTTAGCTTTATATGTAATTGCATATCAGTATCTCCATTTCCATCAAATATTTGGAGGAAAGAAGAATATGACATGAGATACACAGACAAATACTTGTCTAAGTTTAACCATTTTCATTCTCAGGAAATTCAGGTATTTCTATCTCTTAAAATAAGCTAGTTAGCTGGCTGATGTTAATAGACTAGACTAGACTAGACTAACAGAGTTGGAAGAGATCTTGGAAGTCTTCTGGTCCAACCCCCTGCTCAGGTAGAAACCCTATACTATTTCAGATAATACGGTTATAACAACAGTACTGAATGCAATATGAATCATAGAATATCTTCTTAAAAGCTTCCGCGGTTGGGGAATTCACAATTTCTGGAGGCAAGTTTTTCCACTGATTAATTGTTCTGTTAGGTAATTTCTTCATAGTTTTAGGTTGCTTCTCTCCTTGATTAGTTTCCATCCATTGCTTCTTATCCTTCCCTCAGATGCTTTGGAGAATAGTTTGACTCTCTTTTCTTTGTGGCAGCCCCTGAGATATTGGAACACTGCTTTCATGTCACCCTGCTTTCATTAAACTAGACATACCCAATAATTCTAGCAACTGTTCTTTATATGTTTTAGCCTTACCTTTGTTGCAATCTTGAATCATCTTTTAAAAAGCTAAGGCCAGGCTTCGACATTTCTTGGATTCGATTCCAATCAGGGAATATGAGAACTGTAGGTGACACTGGGGAATTGGGGGTGGGGGAAAGCATTCCGGAAAAAGGTAATGACAAATCACCTGTATAATTTCCAAGAAACCTATATAAATGTGTCCACATAGTAACTAGGAACTGAGCATGGATTCCTTACTTTTTTACCTTTTAAAACTAACATGTTTGGATGGTTGGATTGTGCCACAAAGATAGCTGGCATTTTTGGGCAGCAGCTTTGGTGTGTTCATAGAATAATTTCTTCATGTATGATACATATATCTCTCGCCCTTGACTATCAGAAAACTGAATCTAAGAAAAGGATACATCTGTGAATATTGTTTACTTTAGCAAGATGAGGAAATTATATCAAGTTGGATCAGATTCATTTATAAACATTTATTCTTCAGTCTTCAAAATATGTTTATTCATGTGTAGACATCTGTTTACAAGCTATACACATGATGTTCTAGAAGACTTTAGCTCTGTTAAACTGTAAGGAATGGAATGCTCCATTGGAATAATAAAACAGAGGCTTAATTGATTTATTTAAAATGAGAAGACCTTCATATATCTGTTTCCTAATAGGTAGCGAAAGCAATGTTCAAAACTAAAATAGGCATATCTTCCAATGTGCTTTACCTTGGAATATGGGGCAAGAAAAAAAGGAACATGGTTTTAATTCATATAGCAATAGCACTTAGACTTATATACTGCTTCATAGTGCTCTACATCCCTCTCTAAGCGGTTTTCAGAGTTGCCCCCAACAGTCTGGGTCTTCATTTTACTGACCTCGGAAGGATGGAAGGCTGAGTCAACCTTGAGCCGGTCAGGATTGAACTCCTGGCAGGGAGCAGTAGGTTAGCCTGTGGTACTGCATTCTAACCACTGCGTCACCAAGGCTCTTTCATATGGGAAAGTAGCTTGTTTATCAATAATATAGAATGAATGATATGCAAATAAGGTGTTTTTTAAAAAGTAATCAAAGATCCACCAACAGGAACCTGATGGAAAAGATATACCCTTAGAACAAACAGATTCCTACCCCCACCCTCAGATCGTAGGGACTGCAAATTATTGAATTTGATTTCAATGTAATTTAAATTACATTAATTTAAATGAAGTTAATATTACATATCAATATGTGTTTAAAAATTTACTCCTTTGTTGTATTTAAATTTTCAATTCCATAAGAACCTTAAGAGAGGCTTAAAAAAACCATACTTAAGGCTATTTTAATGCTTGGGATTCTGTTCTATAAAGTCTATCCTTCATGCGAAGAGGAAACCGTTTGTTTTTAAGAGTGACAGATTCCTTGACTAAAGAACTGGGGGAGTTTTGTCTTCAGAGAAGAAAACTCTCCAGCTGATTTAATCTTCTGGCAAATAATTTTTGTTAAATACAGGAGGGTGCTGGTTATGTAATCCAGTTACACATTACAGCGATCATATCACATTTTGCACTCACGTTATATGGCCTGGAAATAATTTGATGGAAAAGGCTTTTTAGTTCAACCACAAACAATTTTTTCTCCTTTTTTGAGACTGATCAGCACTGAGTTTGTATCACGCATGAAAGTGGTCACATAAAACAAACATTAAAAAAACATGGATTTTTAAGAGTTTTCAACAAATAAAGAAAGCTTCTGTCATTGTCTTATCATATATATAAATATCATATTATTTTTTATAAGAATAAAAACCAAGAAGTTAGATAAATATAAGATGATGGTGGTGAGGATGATGATTTCATATTGAATATATATCTTTAATATGGATGTTCAGTTGTAGACATAGAGTTTGAGACTTACTACAGAGTGTAAGTCCCAGAATCTAGTTAACTACTGAAATAGCAAAACGATGGGAAAAATCTCCCAACTCAAACAAAATTCTCAAAAAAAAAACAAAAAACAATTGCATCAGAAGCATAGCAAAAGAAGAAAACATTAAATTGCTTAAAGTGGAGAGAAACCCAGATATGCATTTGACTTTACATCTAATCTGGCCTTTAGAGTCAATCAACAGATTGTCCAAAATCACATTAAATGCATTGCAAATATTAAAATATGAGAGTTAAATGTATAAAGTGTGAATGTATAAAGTTCCTACATACAGAAAAGGAAATTATCAGCTTGTCAGGTTACTTCTAGTTTATCTCAGGCAGAGATACCGTTATGTAACAGTATGTAACAAATTATTAAAATCAGTGATTATTCATTTAATTTGGGATTTCCGGTAAATAGGAGCATATAAGCATTTTATAGGAATAGAAATGTGTCTGTTGTAGTTTTTTTCTCCAATGGGATGGTTGAGTCAAAGACATGGACTAGACAGTGACTTGAACAAAGTAAGGAATATGTATCAGAAGGAAAGAAAATGAAAGAATATGTTAAGATAATGATTTAATAGCTGAACAGCTGCTGTAATGCTGTAATATTGAAATGATGATGCAATGAGAATGAGTCAGCCGGGTTATTTAACTGTTATCACTTTAAAAGGCTGTTATAAAAGAGAGGTCCTGTGAGGGTGTCTATCTCTCTGTATGTGTGATTCCGTGCTATAGTTGATGATTGATTGCCTGACTTTGCCAAATTTGTGTATGTATATATTCCTTGTAGATAAACCACTATTTGAAAAACAAACCTCTCTTTACTGTATTTTGCTCCTGGGTTGTCTCAAACTAGTCACACGGTGCGTACTCTGACAGGATATTTCTGAGAATAGAGCAATGCAGTGTTTGAAGAGTTAATGAATCTTGAAAATGTTCTAAAGCACTCCTAGAAGCTAATCATGAGTTTCTGGAAAGCGTGATACAATCAGATGAGGGAAGTAACAGTTCATATAAATCTGATTTTGGCAATTCATAATTCAATCTGTACAGTTATAGCCTACGTTTCTGACAAATCAAAGGTGTCCCTATGTAGTTCAATCTGTTTGTTATAAATAACAACAATATCTAGTTTTGGTTTACTGAAATCAATTCTGAAAGGGAACAACAGCAATCTGTTACGTGCATATGTGTATATGCTTGTGTGGGTTACATTCTGTATAGCATCACTTTAATTTAAGAAGGTAACAGGTGCTCAAAGGTTGGCTTGTTAGCCAAGTTGTACTTATGTCCCAGCATGCCATATGCTCTTTTCCTCCATAAATCTAATCCAAGAAATTATATAAACAGTAGCATCGTTTTGAGTCATTCCAAATATAAAGTGTATGTTAAGGTGTTTCCTTAAGACATTGACTTAGCCCTCTTTTCAAGAACGTGACTCCCACTATAGTTCCATTCTCTTGAAGAGGTGAGCTGGCATGAACAGACTTTGCCAACAGATGTCCTGTGGATGTGTTGAATAGCAGTCCAAGCCAGTTGCTTGTAGACTATAAATCTAGGAGGCACCAGATTATGGAAGATTGATCTAGGACCTGGATGACCTAGTTCACTCAGTCCTGTAACTCACAAACTGAGATCGCTTCTTAAGCAAATGTAGCTCATAGAGCTGTGGATCAAAATCAACAAGGAGCTGTTGCTTAGATGAAAGGCAAACTGAAAGAGTAATACATAATTAAATTTTTTTTTTTATTGAAAAGTTTTACACAAAACAAAATTTTTTTTTAAACATTTTCTCCCTCCCCTCCCCCTCCCCCCACCCACCCCCCGGTTTCCCCACCCTAACCCTCCCTAACCCAACCCCTGACTTCCCAGATAGAGACAGAAGCACAGTTACCAGCAAATCTGAAAAACAAATATCCCAATAATAATATGCATATTTCAGAATAAGAACAGGATAATACAAAAAAGACAAAAAAGGAAAAAAAACCATCATAACCTCCTTTCCAAAACCATTACTACATATTTATGAAACATTTCTCAACCAAATCCCATAGACACATCCTTTGGACCGTACCTTAATTTTACAAAATCAATCCAGGGATACCAATCTATAATATACTTATCGTAAGAGTGATCTTTTAGATATACAGAAATTTTATCCATTTCGGCAAGATTTGCTACCTTAAGTATCCATTCTTCTATAGAGCATAATTCTGCTTTCTTCCAATATTGTGCTACCAGCAGTCTAGCTGCTGTAATCATATACAATATTAATTTAGTTTCAGCAACAGTGCAGTCAGGTATTATGCCCAATAGAAAAAATTGGGGAGCAAATTTAATTTTTTTTTTTTTTAAGAATCTTCTTCTGCATTATCCACCATATTTTAATCCATAAAGCCTTAACTTTCATAAATAACATGCAGCACCAAACCATTCTTTTTTTTCAGGAGCTGAGGCTACAAAGCATTGTCCCAATTTCCGATTGTCCAAAAATTTTTGATCACTAGACTTAATATGCGTCTCCTGAAGGCAAATTACATCATTTTTATGCTGTTTCAAATAATAGAAAACCTTTCTTCTTTTTTGTGGGGAATTGAGTCCATTAACATTCCAGGTCAGCAGCCTGACCATCGTCAAGCTTAGTTTGAAGCTTCTGAAGCATAGCCCTCATATCAGTAGGAAATCTCTTAGGCCTTGCTCCTCCCACGGCTTCAGATTGTGTAGGTACATCAACAGAGATACTCGAAGTTTGCTGTATAGTCTTCTCCATTTTCTTTGCCGTTGCTCTAGTAATTCTCTGTTCTTTAAATTCCAATCCCAAGCCTACTGCTTCTTCCAGTCTCTCCACAAGCTGTTGATCAACTGACGCAAGTGCCGAGGCTGCTATCTCTATTGGCTCCTGCTGAACAGGCTGGGTCTTTTCCGATTCCAATCCTGGCTCGCCAGCATTCAGAACCTTGGAATAAAAATCTCTGGCCTTCTGAGTAGAATCCAATCGATATCTTTTCCCAGAGTAAATCAAAGTAACGCCAATTGGCAACTCCCATCTAAATTGCAGGTTACGTTTCTTCAGCTCATCCTTCAAAAATTTAAACTCTTTGCGCAGCCTAAGCATTTTTAATGGTATTTCTTTCAAAACTTTCACCTCCTGATCTCGCACAGTACATCTCTGATGATATGCAGCCTGTACAATCTCATTACGCAGGTATCTCCTTTCCAGATGAACCACCACATCTCTTGGCAAGTTTCGCTGTCTTGCATACCAGGAGTTAACTCTGTAGGCTTTCTCAATCTGTTGGAGAATCTCTTTTGGATCCACTTGTAGAAGGGGGGCAAAAGCCTCCACGCAAATCACCCTCAAATCTTCTCCTTTCCCGCTGTCTTTATCCTCTGGCAAACCCCTTACCCGCAAAACAGCCTCTAACTGCTTGTACTGGAATAACAACTGCTCAAGCTCAATTCTATCCGCCCTCTCTTCCAACTTGTCTGCCCGGTATTCCAATTTTCCAACATCCTTCTGAGTCTCTTTAACCGCATCATCCAGGAATTCCAAATTTACAGCCAGTCCAGAAAGGGCAGAAACAACATCATTTCTAATATCTTGATTAGCCCGAGCTGCCTGATCCCTCATCTCTTCCATAGTTTGGTTCATTTGATCCATTTGGTCCTGTTGGCTTCTCATTTGTTGTTTCAAATCCAACATATTTTTCTCCATATCACCAAACTTAATGTTCAAAGTATCCAATATTTCTTTATTGGTAATTGCTGCAGGTGGTGGATTTTGGGATTGAGATTGAAGTTGTGCCAACAAGGACAGCGGAGATTGTTGTAAAGGAGAGGAGGTGCCCTTGGGCTTGGTACCTCTCTGTGCAGCCATAACTTGCCAAGGCGCTAAGCAAGTCAAACAAAAAACAAAAAAACAAAAACAAAAGGAAAATCCTCTTTTCTTCCCCCCCTCTTTTTCAATTCCAACCACCAGATGGCACTGTTGTATAAGGTTTCAGTAAGAGTCAATTAAGGAGAACAAGCAGAGAAAGAAAAGTAGCCATTTTAAAAGGAAAAAGTTCTCCGGTTTTTTTTCCCCCCAAAGTGAAAGTCTTTGTTATAAAGCTGTAGAATAATAAGAGAAAGCAGAAAAAAAAACCCCCAAAAAATACTTGCAGCCACCGCTTCAGTCTCAGTCTGACCGTTACAATTCAGCACCAATCAACAATGTAAACGGAGACGTGCCTTCCAGAGCTTGCCCTGCAAAGCAGGGGGATCCAGCTGTTGGAGCTTCCTCTCGGGCCACCTGGGGAGCACCGCTTCTGCCTCCAGGAATTCCTTCCTGGAGGGTCCAAACGGGCTCAACCCAGCCCGAAAAAGCTCTCCTCCGCCTCTTTGCCCGAGGCAGGGGATTTTCGCCCCTGGGAATCGCCGATGTCCGCGATTCCCGGCGAAACAATCAGCTGTAGATCGGACGCTCTAAAGGGAGCGTCCATTGCCCTGGTGGCATCCGCCGGAAGTCCCAATACATAATTAATTTTGTTGCACAGAATACGTTTAACACTTGTCTAATGCTATTAGATAAAACAAATTTTTCAGCTCCATTTCACAAAGTACTTTTGATAGGGTAGGCCAAGTGCAACTTTTAAAGCACTTTCTGGGTTATGCAGTTGTAGACAATAATATGTGTAATTGAATACACCTGAACTAAACTGAATAATTGAAAAGTGTATTTATTCTTCTGCAAAGCAAATGAATTAAAATCTCTGTCACCAGCCTAAGCAGTTTAAAGTCAGATTGCAAATTTATTACACTTACCACACTTTTGAGTCTTTCTTTCTGTTTTGACTTTTTCAATTTGACTCATTTATTCAATTTATAATTCTGTTCATAGTCTTATTTATTATGGTAAGTTCTTCATTGATTGATGCCTTTTAAATTCAGGTTAATTTGTTTTAGATTGTGTTAGATTAATTTGTTATAGATTCCTTTACTCCTTGGAAAAACGAGCAGAAACCTGCTATATTCATCTAGTCAATTATTGTCAGTTCCAATTAGAAACAATTCTCTGTGGCTCTTTGTTAGAGGCCTTTTCCTTCACTTGCTACCTGGCACTTTGTATGGGTGATGACAAGGATTGACTCTAGTTCATTCTGCATGAAAAAGATGTGTGTGATTAGTGTATTTTGGTTCCTTTGGTTGACTAGATTGTTTATACAAACCCTTAACATGATGACAAGATCCAGAAAGAAAATTGTTTTAGGTGCTGCTTTAAGGCAGGGACAAGACTTGTGTTATGGAGATGACATTTTTATCAACGATCCTGAAAATGTACAGTAACAATGAATATATTTCTCTTTGATTGTTAAAGTGTTGCTGGCTCTGGTGAATCAGCTTATATCAAATGGCTTATAGTTTGCATCACTCTGGGTTCTTTAGTTACCAGCAATGAGCCTAGCAAACTGTACCATCCAAATGGTCATTTGGATTTGTATCTTCATTTTTGCTAGGCTAAAACTGCATTAGCTCTCATACCCCATTTGAAACAAAATTGGAGTTCGCTGTATATCTCAATTGACACACATTTTGTCACAGAAAGGTTTTTTGCCTGTCTAAGTACAGAAAAGACAATTTATTTCCAAACAATAATATCAAACGTATGTCATTTTTTACATCCATCATAGAAATACAGTGACTAGCTCACATACTTCTTGGCTGGAAGCAAAATATAAGAAACCATAGGATAGAAGAAAACAATTATGCCAATCAGGCAACCATGAAATTAAATGTTCCCCTTATTAGAAGAAAATTGAGAACATACGTCTCTAACTATGGTTATCTGACAGATTATTTCAGCCTAATGTGAGTAGAAAGTAAAATTCAAAAAGTGAGAACTCCTTTAATAATAATGTTATGAAGTTTTATGTAATGTTTAATAATAATAATAATAATAATAAGTTTGAATTTATTAGCCGCTCCCTTTCCAAGTAGGACTCGGGGCGGCGTACAATGGGGCATATAAAACACAAAAAATATATAAAACACATAGGCGTACATACAGAACATACATACAGATACACAAACACGGACTCGGAGGAGGTAAACAATTTACATCATATAGACAGTTAAAAGACCCGCATTAAAATACCCCAATTGTAAAAACCCGATATAAAATTAAGATTTAACGTTTAAAATACAATTTAAAAACAGTTAGGAGGAATAAGAATAATTACGATTGAGCCAGGCCAGATAATTGAAAGAGGTGGGTCTTCAGCTGTACACGGAAGGAGCGGAGATCGGAAGTAATCCTGATGTCACGGGGGAGGTCATTCCACAGGGCTGGGCCCACCACAGAGAAGGCTCTGCTCCTGGGTGTCGCCCCCCGGCACTGTTTGGCGGACGGCACCCGGAGAAGTCCCTCTCTGTGTGAGCGAATTGGTCGTAGGGATGTGTGGGGCAGGATGCGATCCTGCATATAACTAGGCCCTGTGCCATGAAGCGCTTTAAAGATCATAATCAAAACCTTGAAACGCACTCGGTAGACCACAGGAAGCCAGTGCAGCTCGCGCAGGAGAGGTGTTACAGGGGAGTACCTAGTCCTCCCCATAATCACCCGCGCGGCCGCGTTCTGGACCAACTGTAGTCTCCGAGTGCATCTCAAGGGAAGCCCCATGTAGAGAGCATTGCAGTAATCCAGGCGAGACGTCACTAGCGCATGGGTGACTGTGCGTAGGGCAACCCGGTCCAATAAGGGGCGCAATTGGCGCATCAGGCGGACCTGATGGAACGCCCCCCTTGCCACGGCTGTTACATGGTTATCCATGGACAGCCGGGCATCCAGGAGGACGCCCAAATTGCGCACCTGTTCCATGGGGGCTAGTTGGACGCCCCCGATGGCCAGAGATGGACGCCCCCGATGGCCAGAGATGGACGCCCCCGTTGGACGCCCCCGATGGCCAGAGATGGAAACACCTGGTTGAACCGGGAGGCCGGAAGCCACAGCCACTCCGTCTTGGAAGGGTTGAGTTTTAGTCGGTTGCCATCCATCCAGACCCGTACGGCCTCCAGACACCGGGACATCATTTCGACGGCCTCATTGGGGTGGTTCGGGGTTTAAAATCCTAGTTAACTGACTTTTAAAGTTGATTTGTACTTTTCCCAATGATTTAGGATCTTTAATCCTCTCCTATGTCCAGTTTCTAAAATCAGAGTTATCTTTGTTATGAATCAAGATAGCCAAAATAATTCTGGTTCCCCAAAGAAGCTATTTTTTAATCTCTAATTACAAATTTTTATGGTAAATGCCAGTATACCAAATTTAACTGGATCCTTAATCCATTTTTAATTTTGAAAGATCAAAATTTTATTTAGTGTCTGGTTGATTATTTTAAATTATTAAAATTTTAAGCTTGTAATTAATTTTTGTTTTGTTTAGAATTATTCAGAAACTTACCTGAGGACTTTTCAAACTTGTCATTCTGAAGGTCTCTAATAGCTTTAAGATGGTAAATGGGCAATTTCTGAAAGTGATTAGAAAGTGAGGCTTGCATACTTAGTGTCCTTTAGAAGGCTCTACTGCGGTTGCAAGCAAAACGGTCAATCTCTTGATCTTCTGTCACTCAAACCATGCAATCTCCAGAGCATATATGGGCGTTCTCCCATTCTATCTGGAGAAATTCCAAACAACTGGTTTACTCACTGTTTATTTGTTTGTTTGGGGGTATTTGCCCAGTTGTTGGTTATGCTTTGGTAGAGACATCTTCCGTTCACTACACCTCCCCTAGAAGACCCCTCTCCTGACAATTCTTAGGGAGTTGAATAGAAGTCTTCCTGAATCTTTCTGGAAGCATCTGATGAATTAGAGTGGAATCATCCCAAAGTGACATTTCCAATTCCTGCTTCCTCATAGTAACTAAAGTTGCTTGTATCTGCAGTAAAGCATGTTATTTCAAGCCAAATTCTTGACTCCTTATGAGAGTGCTAAGTTTCCAGAGGGGGGAAAATATTAAATTAGTTATTGAGTAATATTTGAGCTAAGTATTCAAGAGATTTGATGTTTGTGAATGTGTGCATTTGTGTCATTATCAGTGAGAATAAGTGAGAATGTTTTGAGGAATAGAAACTACAGTAAGAGCTAGAATGATTTATCCAAGGCTGCAATCAGCAGCAGCTATTTTTAAAACAGGCAAAAACATCTGAGAACCCTCTGGCTCTTTTAATTAGACCAAACCTAATAAAATGGAGGCTGTATATGTAGCAGTGAAGTTTAATCCAGGAAATAAAGTGGGGGGGACAGGACATGGATGAAATTGCATACTGTTCTTCTCAATTAATGGAGAGAAGCCCAGAATGAGAAACTGGGCATTGAAGATATGAATGGCTTCAATGCACAGACCTATAAAATGCCTGGAGGAATTAATGGTAATTTATTCAGGTAAGAAAATAATTCAGCCACAAAATCATTGTTTTCAGGCATTTTGCTGGTAATCAAACTCAAGCCCATCCAGGGTTGGTTTCCCAGTTTTAGGGAGCCTTGAGAAAAGTGTTCTTGGTTGATCTCTTTTCTGACAATACATCTTGATCCCACTATGATATTTGTCAGGGGCACCGGTCACTGCAGTGATGACATCAGCTGCCTGGTGCCTTAAAAGAGAGAACTATCATTCCTACATAAATGATTTCTCCCCATAGTATCTGAGCAGTATCTGAGCATGCAAGTATTTGATTAAAAGATAGGGCTGTGAAGCCTTGTGACAACTGAAATGTACATAGATATCTAAATTCAAAGCAATGAAGAGGATGAAGAGCATCTAAATTGGTTGTTGGGTAGTTCCTGGTATATCTTCCCTTCAAATGCTCAGCTCAATAAGTAAAGCTCAGGAAGAAGAGGCCAAATTGGCACTCACTGTGTTCTTTATTTACATGAAGCCCTTCATATATAAGTTTCTCTCCTTGAAAATATTGTTGTGATGAATTGCCCTTTGCTAAAATGTCATGTGAATGAAGAATAAATATAGCATTAGAATAATAAACTCAGAAGGGATTTTGGAGGTCATCTAATCTTAGAATCTGCAATGCAAAATTAATCAAACATCCCATATAATTGCATGACGTAGATAAGTTTAATGGTCCAGTGTCATTAAACATACTGTGTCATATAGCTTTATAATAATATTACTTTTTTTAGTGTACTACTCTTGATTAATCAAACTCTTGATCAATCAATCACTCTTGAGCAATCAAAAAGTGAGTGACTTGACTTTAATGGGGTACCTGAGAGTCTCAGTAGGTAGCTGAAGAATCCAGTGACTTGATCTTTTTGTCAATCTCTTCAGTAGGCCATTCCCTAATCTTCCCTAATTAGGATACTGACCCAATTCCCTGTAGTAAACTTTGCTTTGGGTAATTGTTTTGATGCTGAAAGCCTGTGTGATTAATTTCCATAATATATTAAACATGAAACAACATGGCTGATAAACAAGATCCACGGTAACTAACCAAGAGAATAAACAAATAAACAAATTTCCCCATTATTTACTATATTTGCAAAAATTGCCTCCAAAGTTGAAAGAGTGGCTGCGTCAGAGTATTGCGTGCTACCTATGCAAATGAGTTAGGCCTTTTTAAAAAGTCCTTGAAAATTGAATATACTAAACTCTTAAATTTGAGCGCTTCCTTGCTATAAGATTCTTGGTTACAGAGGTTGTTGCTTTGTTTTCTGTCCTTTTGTTCAATGTTAACTTAGTCTGGCAATACTGACTCCGAGCCAGATATATTTGTAAATATCTACCAGGACCTACACAACTTCTGTGTCTCACACTGAAGAGGGAGTTAATATATGAGAAGTGGCATCAGGACCTATGCAATAAAGTTCATAAATCCAATATGAAATTGTGCCGTAGGGTGATGTACATTAGCTGATAACATTAGCTTTCCTGAAGCAGAGGCCTGCCAGATACATTACATCACAAACAGCCAGTGGTAAACCAAGGGTAAGGGGCAGGAGGGATAGTCTATCTCCACTACAGGCAATAAAGCCTGTACCAGCTGGCCTTGTAGCCAAGGCAGGTACTCCACAGAGTGATTCTTGGGAGTGAAAGAAGGTGGTATAAAGAAAAAAGATCCTTTTCAAACATGCTAATGTAGGCAGCATAGCCAACACATATATGAGTTATAGAGTTAAAGAAGGTTGACATATCCCAGTGATGGCGAACCTTTTTTGGCTTGCATGCCATAAGTAGGGGGAGCGCAGGGGGGTCACGTGCAGGCGTGCCGCACCCATAATACAATGTGTGACCCCCCCAGTGTGCATGCACGCACTACAGGCGTGACCCCCCCATTTTTTGCATGCTTACTTCGCCCTCACCAGGCTCCAGAGGCTTTATAGGAGCCTGGGGAGGGCGAAAACAGCCTCCCCTGCCCCCCGGAAGCCCTCCAGAGGCTTCAAGGACCTTCAGGAGGGTTCCCTGAAGCCTCTGGAGCAGTCAAAACAACCCTCCAAGCAAACCGGAAGTCACTTTTGAGCGCTCCAAAGGCTTCAGGGACCTTCAGGGCGCTTCCCTGAAGCCTCCGGAACAGTGAAAATGAACCTCTGAGCAAACCGGAAGTCTGTTCCTGAACTTCCAGTTTGCCTGTAGGGCTGGTTTTTTGTGCTCCGGAGGCTTCAGGGAAGCTCATGAAGCCTCTGGAGGGCCTCCAGGAGTGCGGGAGGCTCTTTTCACCCTCCCCAGGCTCCTATAAAGCCTCTGGAGCCTGAGGAGGGCAAAAAATGGCTTTAAAAAGGGGTGAACTCAGCTGACCAGCGCGCACATACCCTGGCAAATGGCTCCGTATGCCACCTGTGGCACATGTGCCATAAGTTTGCCATCACTGATATATCCTATCATAGCCAAACAATGATGTTGAATGTTTAGAAATGCTGACTACCCTGCTAGCATGTTATTTCATTGAGAATCGTTCTCAACCACTTCATCAGTAAGAGATCAGCTTTAAAAGCAATTGTGATGAACAATTTTCTAAAGAAGAAAGCTATAAGTAAAAGAATTAGGAAACCTATATTTTTACTTTGATTAGATTGAAAATTCATTGGTCAAATTGAATGACCAATAGAAATCAATACATCTGAGTGAATTCTAAATAGCTTTGTGGCATGTTTACCATCAAACTAATGATGGCAATCTGTTTCAGATTAAATAACCTAATTTCATAATAGCCATTTTGCTCATGTGTTCCTTCTATTAGTACAAATTCAAATTATTGAGATACAGGATAGATATAGGCTACACATCCTGCAACCCCAGGATTCCCTACAGTCCCTCCACTTCAAAGTCTTGGCTGCAATCTCCAGAGTTTTTTTAAAAAGTTGTCACCAAACTGTAAATTCTAATGTCACAGAATGGGAAGTTCTTAATTACATGGAGAATTAAGCTTGCTAATTGCATTTAGTTTAAATTTACTTTAAACAAAATCAGATTAAGTTTGCTTTTCTTATTTGACTTATTTATATTTTGCTGCAGTTCACAACATACAATTTGAAGGGCAAATACTTACCCTTTGAAAGCATGTTGTGCCTCCCTGGTTTATATATTCACCAGGATCAAATATTAACATTGCCTGAGTTATAAACTTCCAGCATATTCAGAAAGAAGAGCCAGTAAAAAGCATTTTTGTATGGTAAAAATGGTAAAAACTAGCCAATCTGAGCAGACAGTAAGGGCAGAAATTAGTCAAGTCAAATGCCCTAAGCCAGGGGTGTCCAAACTTGGGAACTTTAAGACTTGTGGACTTCAATTCCCAGAATTCCCCAGCCTGCATGGCTTAAAGTTCTCAAGTTTGGACACCCCTGCCCTAAGCTATCTATGCTGGGGAAGGAGCTGTTTTCCTGGTTGGAACCA
The DNA here is from genome assembly GCF_964273705.1 of Natrix helvetica. NCBI lineage: Eukaryota > Metazoa > Chordata > Lepidosauria > Squamata > Natricidae > Natrix > Natrix helvetica. The sequence continues at coordinate 240,608,317 of NC_138552.1, forward strand.
TTCTTTGGTGGAACACTAGGAAGATATGGTGTTAATTGGTATCTCAGGTACAAAAAAAGTGAACAGTAATCATGACTGAAGTTCTGTTGATTCTACTCCATCTGGTGGAGTTGAAAAATTGGCCTACTGAAAGGCCCTCATCTGATTTTCATCATCATCTGTGAGACTGGAAAATGAAGCATCTGCCAAATCTTTTGCAAGGGCTTACATTTTATACTACATGACTTTCTCATGGGGGAATCTGAACCTTATATTAATAAGTCTTTTATAATAATAATAATAATAATAATTTGGATTTATTAGCCGCTCCCTTTCCAAGTAGGACTCGGGGCGGCGTACAATGGAGCATAAGACATAGAAGATATATAACAGCACATAAACGTACATAAATACAAAACACACATACACGGAGGAGGTAACAAATTTCATCATTTAGACAGTTAAAAATCAGCATTAAAATACCCCAATTGTAAAAACCCAATATGCAATTAAGAATTAATATATAAAGACAATTTAAAAAACAGTTAGGAGGAATAAGAGAAATTACGATTGAGCCAGGCCAGATAATTGAAAGAGGTGGGTCTTCAGCTGTACACGGAAGGAGCGGAGATCGGAAGTAATCCTGATGTCACGGGGGAGGTCATTCCACAGGGCTGGGCCCATCACAGAGAAGGCTCTGCTCCTGGGTGTCGCCCCCCGGCACTGTTTGGCGGACGGCACCCGGAGAAGTCCCTCTCTGTGTGAGCGAATTGGTCGTAGGGATGTGTGGGGCAGGATGCGATCCTGCATATAACTAGGCCCTGTGCCATGAAGCGCTTTAAAGATCATAATCAAAACCTTGAAACGCACTCGGTAGACCACAGGAAGCCAGTGCAGCTCGCGCAGGAGAGGTGTTACAGGGGAGTATCTAGTCCTCCCCATAATCACCCGCGCGGCCGCATTCTGGACCAACTGTAGTCTCCGAGTGCATCTCAAGGGAAGCCCCATGTAGAGAGCATTGCAGTAATCCAGGCGAGACGTCACTAGCGCATGGGTGACTGTGCGTAGGGCATCCCGGTCCAATAAGGGGCGCAATTGGCGCATCAGGCGAACCTGATGGAACGCCCCCCTTGCCACGGCTGTTACATGATCATCCATGGACAGCCGGGCATCCAGGAGGACGCCCAAATTGCGCACCTGTTCCATGGGGGCTAGTTGGACGCCCCCGATGGCCAGAGATGGAAGCACCTGGTTGAACCGGGAGGCCGGAAGCCACAGCCACTCCGTCTTGGAAGGGTTGAGTTTTAGTCGGTTGCCATCCATCCAGACCCGTACGGCCTCCAGACACCGGGACATCATTTCGACGGCCTCATTGGGGTGGTTCGGGGTGGAAATGTATAGCTGAGTATCATCAGCATACAGATGATATCCCACCCCAAAACCACGGATGATCTCGCCCAGCGGTTTCATATATGTGTTGAACAGGAGAGGCGAGAGCACCGATCCCTGTGGCACTCCACATGTGAGTGGCCTCCGGGTCGAACTCTGCTCCCCTGCCAACACACGTTGCATCCGATCAGAGAGGTAGGAGCCAAACCACCGTAAAACGGTGCCCCTGACTCCTAGCCCCTCTAGCTGGTGCAACAGGATACCATGGTCGATGGTATCGAACGCCGCCGAGAGATCTAATAGGACCAGGATAGAGGAACAACCCCTATCTCTGGCCCTCCAGAGATCATCAACCAATGCGACCAAGGCCGTCTCCGTGCTGTGCCCGGGTCGGAAGCCGGACTGGCGCGGGTCTAGATAATCATTTTCCTCCAGGTGACGTGGGAACTGCTGTACCACCACACTCTCTACAACCTTCGCTAAAAAAGGAAGGTTGGAGACTGGACGATAATTGACTAGGTCCGTTGGGTCCAGGGAAGGCTTCTTGAGCAGGGGCCTCACCACCGCCTCTTTCAAGGCGGCCGGTAGAGACCCCTCACCCAGCGAGGCGTTCACCAGGCCAAGGAGCCAGTCACGCGTAACCTCCCAGGATGCCAGTACAAGCCAGGAGGGACACGGGTCCAATAAACATGTGGTGGGTCGCAGGCGTCCACGCAACCTGTCCAAATCCTCGATGGCAACCGAGTCAAACTCCTCCCAAAGCGGTCCCTCAAGACTCGCCACGGGCGTCTCTACTGAACCACTGAAAGGGGCCCATCCCATCCGGATTTGAGCGACTTTGTCCTGTAGATATTTCCCAAACTCCTCTGCTCTGCCCTGTAGTGGGGCTTCCCGTGGTCTCTCAAACAAGAGAGAGCGGGTCACCCGAAACAGGGCGGCAGGGCGGTTATCTGCAGACGCAATAAGAGCGGCACAATGTTGACGTTTGGCCGCTCTTAATGCCACAAGGTACGTCTTCAAATAGGCTCGTGCCTGTGCTCGGTCAAATTCGGAACGGGAGGATCTCCAACGACTCTCTAGGCGTCTCTTGTGGCGTTTCATCACCCTTAGCTCCTCGGTAAACCAAGGTGCCAGGGTGGTTCGTCGCCGCAGGAGAGGCCGCAAAGGCGCCACCCGGTCTAGGGCCCCGGTAGTCGCACTATTCCATGCGTCTACCAGGTCCTCCACTCGGGGGCGGGTCAGGTCCACAGGAGGTGGCCCAAGTTCCGTCTGGAACCTATCTGGTTCCATCAGGCGCTTGGGGCGGAACCATCTAATACCTTCCAGTTCCGCCTCCTCCTTTTGCACTCTGAAGGACACCAGGTCCCCTACTTTTTTAAAGGTTAATTTGGAATTTTCTGTAATGATGTATTCCTGTAAACTACCTTCAATATGGTGTCATAACACAGTATTACCAGTGATTATCAGATAACATGGAGGATATCCCAGTGGGTATCTCAGTTTTGAATTGTGGTGTGGATAGTTAGCTTTGGAAGTGCTTGAGGAATGGGAAATCCCCCATTGGTTTGGGGCCATATATGGATTACACTCTGGAAAGCAGATTCAGAAAATTATTGGTAAAGCTGCATGTGATATGTAGAAAGGTACACAAACATTTGTGCAAAAATATGTATAAATGTTCATGTAAGCAAAGAAAAAAGCCAATTCTAGAAGCATAATGAACTAAAATTAACACTGAAAAAACAGGAAACTAAAGCTAGATGTTACATCAATGTTTCTCAGCCTTGACAATGTTAAGATGTATGGATTTCATCTCTTGGAATTCCCCAGCCAGCATTAGGAGTTGAAGTCCACACACATTTTAAAGTTGCCAAGGTTGGGAAACACCATGTTAGAAGTTTGGGAAGATAATAACTGAGCTTTTTAACGCTCCACATTGTAACTTAAAAAAATTCTTGGGGGGCGGGGGGACAACAATTGTGACATTAAATAAAATATGCTGTTCTACTTTTCCATTTCTTGTTGCATATTTGTTTATTCATTATGCACATTTCTCCTGCTTTCCAATGCATCTGAATTTGGCATCCTTCCGATGTTCTGGCGCTGTCATTCCCAGGATTCTAAGTTAACATATGAGGGCTGCCAAAGGCAGTCCCAGCGTATCCAGGGAAGCCAATTTAGGCTGCTTTCTTTCAGAAGAGGATTCCAATTTTGAACATCATTTCATTGAAGGGTATCTTTTAAAACAATCTTCCAGTTTTTAACACTTTGCCTCTTCTACCTGCTAACTGGAAACTATGAACAGAAATGATATACACCAATGCATTATTATTTTTTCTTTATAGTAGTTGTGATAGCAGAGAAAGCTTTTGAAAAACAATGAATAGCATGCATAAACACATTTTGCACACAAAGCACACAGCCCAGTTATGCATAAGAATTTTAGAATCGGAAAAGTGTGAGGTTAGTTTTCACTTATTTACAATTGAACTTACAATAGCACAGTTGGAAGGGACCTTGGAGGTCTTCTAGTCCAACCCCCTGCCTAGGCAGGAAACCCTATACCATTTCAGACAAATGGCTATCCAACATCCTCTTAAAGACTTCCAATGTTGGGGCATTCACAATTTCTGGAGGCAAGCTGTTCCACTGATTAATTGTTCTAACTGTCAGGAAGTTTCTCCTCAGTTCTAAGTTGCTTTTCTCCTTGATTAGTTTTCACCCATTGCTTCTTGTTCTACCCTCAGGTGCCTGGGAGAATAGTTTGATTCCCTCTTCTTTGTGGCAACCCCTGAGATATTGGAAAACTGCTAACGTGTCTCCCCTAGTCCTTCTTTTCATTAAACTAGACATACCCAGTTCTTGCAACCGTTCTTCATATGTTTTAGTCTTCAGTCCCCTAATCATCTTTGTTGCTCTTCTCTGTACTCTTTCTAGAGTCTCCACATCTTTTCTACATTGTGGTGACCAAAACTGAACGTAGTATTCCAAGTGTGGCCTTACCAAGGCATTATAAAGTGGTATAAAGTGGTGTGATCTTGATTCTATCCCTCTGTTTATGCAACCTAGAACTGTGTTGGCTTTTTTGGCAGCTGCTGCACACTGCTGGCTCATATTTAAATGGTTGTCCACTAGGATTCCAAGATCTCTCTCACAGTTACTACTATTGAGCAAGATACCACCTATACTGTACCTGTGCATTTCATTTTACTTGCCTAAATATAGAACCTTACTCTTTTCACCATTGAATTTCATTTTATTAGATAGTGCCCAGTGTTCAAGTTTGTCAAGATCCTTCTGTATCTTAAGCTTATCTTCTAGAGTGTTGGCTATTCCTGCCAGCTTGGTATCATCTGTAAATTTGATGAGTTCCCCATTTATTCTCTCATCCAAATCATTGATGAAGATGTTGAAGAGTACTGGGCCTAAAACAGAGCCTTGGGGTACGCCACTGCATACTTCCCTCCATGTAGATGCAATTCCATTGAGGACTACACGTTGAGTGCAGTTGATCAGCCAGTTACGAATCTATCTGGTGGTGATGCTGTCTAACCCACATTTTTCTACTTTATCTAGTAGTAGGTTATGGTCTTCTTTATCAAATGCCTTACTGAAGTCCAAGTAAATTATATCGATGACATTCCTTTGGTCCACTAATTTTGTCACCTTGTCAAAGAATGCAATAAGATTAGTCTGGCATGATCTGTTTTTGACAAACCCATGTTGGCTGTCGGCTATTACTTTGTTTACTTCTAGGTATTTGCTAATTCGTTGCTTGATTACCTTTTCCAGAATCTTTCCTGGTATTGAGGCTGATAGGTCTGTAGTTTCCTGTATCTATTTTTTTTCTTTTTTGAAGATGGGAACCACATCAGTTCTTTTCCAGGCCTTTGACAGTTCCCTGGTGCTCTAGGATCTCTGAAAGATATAGTTCAATGGTTCTGAGATCTCGTCTACCAGTTCCTTCAGAACCCTGGGGTGTAATCCATTGGGTCTTGGTGATTTGAACTCATCTAGGGTAGACAGGTGTTCACTTACCATTTTCTTCCCTATTTCAACTTGTGTTCCTAATCTGATTTTTGTGGTGCTGTTTTTGATAGATTGGACTGCTTTTCCCTTTTGTAAAGAAAGATGCAAAAAATGAGTTAAATAGTTCTGTTTTCTCCCTGTTGCTTGTCACCTTCTTGCTACTTTCTCCCAGCAATGGACCAATTGTTTCCTTAACTTTTTTATTTCTTTTATCATGTTGGAAGAAGCTTTTTTTGTTATTTTTTACTTTTGTGGCAAGCCTTTCTTCATTGTGAGCCTTAGCTTTCCTCATTTCATCTTTACAGGCTTGGGCTATTTGCTGATATTCTGCCTTAGTTATGTCCCCCTCTTTCCACTTTTTATACTTAACTTTTTTGACTTTCAATTTGTCAGAGAGTTCTTTATGCAGCCATACTGGTTTCTTTTGGGAGCTGTTATTTTTCTTCTTCATTGGTATTGTGCTAGACTGGGCTTTTGTAATCTCATTTTTCAAAATTTCCCAAGCTTCTTGAGTTGTTTTCCCCTTGAGGATTCTCATCCATGGAATTTTTCCCAAGCTCTCTCTAAGTTTATTGAAATTAGCTCTCTTAAAGTCCAAGACTCTAGTTTGACTTTTTCTACTACTTGTGTTTGCATAATGTTGAATTCCACTATTGCATGGTCACTTGCCACCAGGGTTCCTGTGGCTTCAACACCTTCTATCATTTCTTCTCTGTTAGTAGAATTAAGTCCAATATGGCTGATCCCCTTGTTCCCTTCTCTACCTTTTGGGAAACAAAGTTGTCTACTAGGTTTGTTAGAAATCTGTTGGATCTTCCACTTGGTGCAGAGTTTGTTTCCTAGTTGATGTCAGGGTAGTTAAAATTCCCCACTACTATTGTGGTGTGCTTCCTACATACCTTAGTTAGCTGACTAGCAAAAAGTTCATCTCCTTTCCCTGCTTGGTTGGGTGGCCTGTAGTATAGACCTAAGGCAATGTCATTTCCCCCAAAACCTTTAATATTGACCCAAATGCATTCAAGATAGTTCTCATCATTGTTGTGCTCTATTTCTGTAGAGATGTAGTTATTTCTTATATATAGTACAACTCCACCTCCTCTTTTATTTGGTCTATTTCTTTTAAATAATTTAAATCCTTCTAGCTGTATGTTCCATTTGTGGGTTTCATCCCACCAAGTTTCTGTAATGGCAACAATATCGTATCTGCCCTCATTTACTTGCATTTCTAATTCACCCTGTTTATTCCTCATATTCTGTGCATTGGTGTATAGACATTTGAGTCCATTTTGAATGACCCTGTGTTTACTGTCTACATAACCTGTGTTATGCCTGACTGCCCCTATTTTCTTGCCACTTGTATGATTCACGCACATGGTATAGCACTCACTATTAAATGCTTGGTTTTGCTTGACAGCGGGAGTGATTATCTTACATGCACAAACATCTATGTTACATGCACTGATAACCCTTTGAATTTTAAATTGCTGAGGACAGAAATGTTCTGTATCAATTAATTCTCTGTCTCCACTGTTCAGTTTAAATGTTTATCCAGAAAATCTGTGAATTTAGTGCCAAGTAACTCAGTCCCTTTCTTGGATGGGTGCAAAGCATCTCTTTCGTACAGTTTTTCATTGGACCAGCTGCAGACATCATGACTAATAAAACCAAAGCTTTTACACCATTCCTTTAGCCACACATTAAACTCTGCTACACACTGGCCCTTTGCTTTTTGTTCCTTATATACTGGTAAAACCTCTGAAAAGATAAGCCTACAACCGATACTACTAAGTTCATACCTCAAGCTTTGGAAATCATTCTGCACAGAAAGTACATCTTTTTGGAACAGATCATTTGTGCTAAGATGTATAATAGCATCAACATCACAGTCCTTACTTGCATTCTTGACTATGTTAAGAATACGCCTCTTGTCTCTGCTGGCAGTAGCACTTGGCAGACACCTGACCTCTTTTAAAACCTCCATATCCTTTACTAAATTTACATCCCTTATGATTGAATCACCAACCAGAAGGTGACTTCTCTTTTTGCATACCTTGCTCTTCTTGTGTGACAGATGTGTGATACCTGGCTCCCCATTTCGCAATTCCGAAGTAAGTTTTTAATTTTGGACTATGACCCCCTGCTTATTTGAATCATCATTATCACAACTACCTTGACCTGTCTCTTTAGTGTCCCCATTAAGGTCAGCAAGGGTGCTATATCTGTTATGCTGGGTCACAGCAAAAGTTTTGTATTTATTGTTCACAGCTCTCACCCTGCCAGATCCCACCGTTGACCAGACTGCTCTTCTCCTGCAGGATCTTTGCGGTAGACGGGGCTGATAGCATGGCATCTCCATAGAGTGGAATGGCCGAATTGGATACCTAATTTCTGCTTGGAGAGCACAGATTAGAGATTCTATATCGGTAATCTGTCTATGTAGACTAGTAATTTGTTCACAAAGGATACAGTATGCAAAGTTGAAAAGAGTACTGCGAAATACGGTGCAAAACAGCTATTACATTGAACTAAGCTGGTCATTTTGAAATAAAATAAAATCACAATCTCAAGCGCACTAAAGCAAACTGTATTATTACTATTTTGATTTATAGATATTTAAACCATGCAACGTTAGGCGTGCAGGCCACTTCCTTAGTCCTCTTTGTCTCTCTGATTCCCCCCTCGTAGCCAGCAGCTCCAATCACCAGCCTCAGGAAAGTTCAAATGAAATGGAGGTAAATGTATTCTACCTCTATTTATATGTTCCCTACTTCTGATTTATACCAGAAAATCTATTTCTGACTCCCTCCCTATTCTCTACCTCCCTCATATTATTCCAAGTGTACTCATTTAATTTCTATTACTCTTTCTCTTTCCTGTTCCATCATTCTCAGGCACTTATTGTAAACCCTACTCTTTCTTTTCCCAATGTGAAGTATTCTCTTTATGTTTCACATAATCTATCTATCTATCTATCTATCTATCTATCTATCTATCTATCTATCATCTATCTATCTATCTATCTATCTATCTATCTATCTATCTATCTACATCTATCTATCTATCTATCTATCTATCTATCATCTATCTATCTATCATCTATCTATCTATCTATCAATCTATCTATCTATCTATCAGTGACGTGCGGTGAAGTTTATGGCTAGTGAGGCACCAATTTTTTTAGACTTGTGGACTTCAACTCCCAGAATTCCACAGCCAGGCATGCTCAGTTCCGATTTAAAGCAATAGCTTTAAACTTATTTAAATAAGTTTTCTTCCTTCTTTTTCTTTTTCTTTTACCTTCCCCTCCTTCCTCCCTCTCTCCCCCCTCCCCCCTCTCAAACACACAAACACACAAACACACACAAAGAGAAGTTGGATTATAGTGTTTAATTCCATGTAACTGATTTCCAGGGCAAAGGAGGAGTTATTTTTGCCCTGTCCAATGGCATTTTCTTTGATAAAAGGGACAGAAAGATGGTCTTTGGGTTCCCTCCTTGAATGAGAGAATCCGTTTTAGTCAAGACGTTCAAATGTAATAAAATGATCTTCCTGTCTCGATCTATTTCATTTGAAAAGATGCCCGCCTGAGGAAAGAGCCTTTCACGTCTCTGAAAGCCAGCCCAGGGTGGGATCTCTCCAGGATGGGCGCAAGACTGATCCATGTTCACCAGCAAAGGGCAAAACTCTCTTCCATGGCCTCATTTCCCACCCGAAGCTTCCCCGTTTCTTCTCCATTCTTTTGCTTTCCGCAAAAACAGGGACGCGCTTTGGGAAGGCGGGAGCCCAGAGGAGCCCAGAGGAGCCCACCGGCGCCCGCACCGCCCGCTCTGGAAGCCAAACTGCCGGCCGGGACTTCCCAGCTCAGCTGCTTCCCGGGCGGGTGGCGCCTGCCAGACGGGATGACAGGAGCTGTGAGGGAGCACGGGCTCCAGGGGCTCTGAGCGTCCACCTGCCTGAGCTCTTCTGCGGGCGAAAGAAAGCGCTTTAGTCAGTGGGGTGTCAGGGGAGAGGATAGAATCTCCCCTGACTAAAGCGCTTTCTTTCGCCCGCCTGAGCTCTTCCGCGGGCGAAAGAAAGTGCTTTAGTCAGTGAGGTGTCAGGGGAGAGGATAGAATCTCTCCTCCTCTCCCCTGACACCCCACTGACTAAAGCACTTTCTTTCGCCCGCAGAAGAGCTCAGGCGGGCGAAAGAAAGCGCTTTAATCAGCGGGGTGTCGGGGGAAAGGAGGAGAGAATGCCTGAGCATTCTCTCCTCTCCCCCGACACCCCACTGACTAAAGCGTTTTCTTTTGCCCGTGGAAGAGCTCAGGCGGGAGAAAGGAAGTGCTTTAGTCAGTGGGGTGTCAGGGGAGAGGAGGAGAGATTCTATCCTCTCCCCTGACACCTCACTGACTAAAGCGCTTCCTTTCGCCCGCCTGAGCTCCTCTTCCTCTTATATATATGAAACTCCCTCGTGGATATTATTATTTTATATATTATTATTTCATGATGAGAGGGGAGGCTCTGCCTCCCCTGCCTCCAATGACCGCACGTCCCTGCTATCTATCTATCTATCTATCTATCTATCTATCTATCTATCTATCTATCTATCATCTATCTATCTAATCTATCTATCTATCTATCTCTCCATCTCCATCTCCATCTCCATCTCCATCCATCATTGTCTCAACAATATTCACTTTGCAATGACTAACAGACATCTTAATTGTGTGTGCGTCCCTTTTTAACTGTATTAAAATAGAATGCCTTCATTTTTATCTGACATCTTCACTCTAGAAAGCATTCTCAAAAGTACTGGCAAAAATGGTAGTGGGAAGCACTGGTGCTTCTGTTGGTTAGCTAAGAATTCAATATAGTGTATATTTTTCTTCATCGTAGCTTGAAAAAAGTAAGGCTTTAAAAAAAAATTGGGACTGTTTTCTCCCCAATTATTTCATTTAGAATGTAAAGTATCCAGAGAGGTGAATATAATGGCCTATTCATTTATTTATTCCATAAGGGAATTGTGTTATGTTTCTGCCAGAGCCATTATTCCTCCACTGGAATGGGTTCATCGCAGGACATTTATGAAGAGAAGTTCATAACAATATTCACAAGGGAGCAACAAAGTGTATAGATTGATTCTTGGCTGTTTTATAAACTAATGTGATTTTTACCTTGGTATGTTTATTATTTAGAGACAAAGAGCAAATATGGATAGATATTTCTTAAAACATCTTTACATGCTCCATCCCCAGTTCTCTCGATTGTCCTGCCAAGCATAGACACAACTGATATTAATAGTCATTGGGTTTTTAACCTAGAATGTTCTTTTTTAAAAAATATGTGAAATAAGTGTTCCTTAACAAAAAATGTTGAACCCTCATTTATTGGAGGAGATCATAACTATTCCCAAAAGGATATGCAAATATGTGAATTTGTTTCTGCTAATTTGGGTGATATCATATTTTATACATTCTTCTGCTATAAATTTATTAATTTGTTTGTCAGTGGCATTTTCACTTCTTTACCGTATTAAATAAACATTTATGACAGTGATGGCAAACCTTTTTTGGCTCACGTGCCAAAAGCGGGTGGAGGGCGGGGGGGGGTCATGCACAGGCGTGCCATACTCATAATGCTATATGCACGACCACAGCGCGCATGCGCGCACGACCAGCACTCCCCCCCATTTTTGGTGTGGTTTTTTCGGCCACCCCAGACTCCAGAGGCTTTATAGCAGCCTGTGGAGGGCGAAAACAGCCTCCCCCACCCCCCTGGAGACCCTCTGGAGGCTTCAGGAGCTTCCCTAAAGCCTCCGGAGCGCAAAAAACCTGGCCCTACGGGCAAACCAGAAGTTTAGGAATGGACTTCCGGTTTGCTCGTAGGGCCGGTTTTAACCTTCCGGAGCTTTCAGGGGCCTCCAGGAGGGCAAAAAACAACCCTACGAATAACCCGGAAGTCTGTTCCTGAACTTCCGGTTTGCCCGTAGGGCCAGTTTTTCGTGCTTCGGAGGCTTCAGGGAAGCTCCTGAAGCCTCCGTTAGGTGAAAAATGGCCTCAAAAGAAGGCTGGCCAACTGACAGGGCAAGCCTTGTGTGGCCTGACAAATGGCTCCGCATGCCACCTGTGGCACACGTGTCATAGGTTCACCATCATGGATTTATGCGATAAAGAAAATAGGAGAACCATTCAGCTGAAAAGAGGCTGTCTTATAATGATCCTCAGTCCACCTAATGTAATATTGCATACATAGTTGGGTACAAACTTTTTTACTACCAGTTCTGTGGGCATGGATTGGTGGGTGTAGCAGGGGAAGGTTACTGTATAATCTCCATTCCCACCCCATTCCAGGGGAAGGTTACTGCAAAATCCCCATTTTCTCCCGATCAGCTGGGACTCGGGAGGCAGAGAATAGATGGAGGCAGGGCCAGTCAGAGGTGGTATTTACTGGTTGTCTGAACTATTCTAATTTTTTGCTACAGGTTCTCCGGAACTGGTCAGAACCTGCTGAATACCACCACTAGTTGGGTAATAGTTTCCCATCTGCTTGGAAAGGAGTCTTGTTAGATCAGGGCAATGAGAGGACTGTGAGGTCTGACAGCTCCCTTTTTATAGGGAGCTGTCAGGCCTCTCAACCAATCAGGTTAAATCTAGGCTCCCGCCTAAATGGAGGACTGGAGTGGAAACCACTGTAGCCTGTGTGGATATCTAACAAGTCTTTTCCATCATTCGTGTGACATTGGGAATTATTTATGTTATAGAGTCTTGTCAGTCCATCTAGTAATAGTTGACAACCTTGTTGCTTCAAGGTGGAAACTGGCATAAGTGGAAATGAATTGAAGTCCATAATAAAGCTGCGATTGCACTAATACTTAGAAGCTTTTCTAAGTCTACATGTCTACAATGCCAGAAGGAACCAGATACATCAAAGCCATGTTATTGTTACACTGTTGCCTGCAATACTGCATTCTAACCCCTGTGTCACCACAGCTCCTAATTTGAATTTGTCTGAAAGAGAGAAAGATCAACAAAAGAGAGAGAGAATGGACTTTTTGAGGAAAACAAGCAAGGCAAGCAGAAATAAAGGAAGTGAAGAAAAACTGAATATGTTTATCTACTATTCTGGAGGTTATGCAATTACAGAGAATAGAGCTGCTCTAAAATACACATGAGGTAGGACTTTATAGAAGACCCTTTTCTTTGAATTTGCTATTTTGTTATTTTCATTTTTAGTTTCTTTTTCTCTCACAAAAGAGGTTTATTTAGAGTGAGATTTATAAATTAAGTCCAGAGATATTTTCAGGAATATGTTTTTTGTTCTCAAGGGTGGATTTGTCATCCTGAATTAAATAAACAATTAGTTGGGTCTTTCAGGAACAAATCTAAAGGAGCTGAGATAAACCCAAAGTGGTTTTATTCCATGAAAAAAAAATGAAGAGATTGTGCCTGCAACGAACACCGTTATTCTCTCATGGAACCATGATTTCTCTTGTCACATTTCAAAGCAGCAGTTGGAGCTGCTATCTTCACTTCCAATTAAAACTGGATATAGATTCCCGAGGCATTTCTGGGAAAATAAAATGATATCTCACAGCCACTGTTTCAGCATGGGCTTGAAGGTTTATCAGTGGAAATAATGGTGGTAGTGGTGGAGGGGATTACTAGACATGTTTAGCAGGGGTCCACACATTTTTGATGGTTGTTTAATAAACTAATCTATCCAAGAGACTGACATGAAATATACTTTTCTGCATTTTACTCTCATTCTTAGTATTTGAATTCTGGTCTGAGGGTTTTTCAAAGCCATTTAATGAACATTGTTTGTAAATGCAAAACAAATAGCCTATTCTCATGAGCAATGAGTTAGATAGACATTCCCATTCTCAAATAAAATGCTAAACAATGGATTAATGTTATTTTTTAAGCAATGTGTATACTGGAATGTGATAACCTATTCCATCCATGTTTCTCAAATCCATTGTCATTCTGCACTTCAAGTCTCAGTCTACTCATTTAGCAACATCAAAGGCTATGCTAACTGAAGATGGGGGACTTGAAGTTCAGAGCTGGAGAGAAACTACTTGGAAAATTCTGCCTCAAGATATTATTGGTAACCTTTGGGGATATCCTTATTCTTCTCAGACTATCTCAGAATAAGCACGGGTCCATGCTTATTGCTAAGAAATGTTTGTTGGGCTTGTGAGGAACACTCATGTAGGATTGGGGAAGTGTCAGAAAATAACTGCGTAGACCCTTTATGCATAGATCCTTGTAGTTGGGGATCAAGCCATACCTCTGTCTTGTGATCAGCTTCTTGACCAAAGTATAATAAGAACCTTGTATTCAGATCTTTGCAAGTTACTTGTTCTTTGATACTAGCAACCATCTAATAACAAAGCAGCTTTGTGAATGGGGAGCAACATCGATCCATTTCAGAACAATTTCTGAATTTTCATACCTTGCCCATAAACTTAGAAATATTATAGGAGATAAATTAAGGACAACTTTTATTAGAACTTACGCTTTTAAAAATAATATTAATGTTGACAATTTTTGCTGGAAATGCTAAGCTCCTTGTAGGCAGCTGATAAAGAAGATATCCTGGAGATGGAATTCACCTTAAATGTAACTTGCTGCTGCATTTCAATATTGAAAAAAAAACCACATTTCCTGTGATTCAGTGTTGAACTCTTAATCTTTTATTACTCTGACGTCAATTACGTAGAGTACTTGATTCTCAAAACTCTGGATTAAAGATTTTAGCTCATAAGGGAAGAGTTCCTATCTGTCAGATATACTGCAGCTTTCTTATTTCACTTCCTCTTTCTTATCAATTGCTTGAGTTAATCAGAATTTCAATTTCTTCTTAAAAAGGGCCTCCTCAGCCAGGATTAGATTGATTTTGGTTTTTTTGAATACCTAATGGAAGGCTTTAACTGCAGCAGGCAACAGTAAGTGTTAGAATAGAGTCCCTGGTCTCCCAATGAGGGATTTACTGTGACCTATATTTTGGAATATAATTAGAAGACTGAACTGCTGATAAATATGGATATTTTATACGTAAGCATTAACAGACTAAAACTCATCTGTTGGGTTCTTCTAATACTTATAGTAACCATCTCTGCTTAAAGTTTTGTGTTTTCTTACATGAAAAAAAATCTAGGATGACTCCATCCCTTTGATTGTGAAAGTAACAGATGTAGACTTATGTCTCTTGAAATTAGTCAGAGAAAGCACATTCATCCACACCTTGTTTGACTCAACACCACCCTATGAAGAAATAATTGTTTATGTGTCCATTTTTCAGTGATTTGTCAAACTTGGCTCATCTGATGGTTCCCATTTGGGCCTTTATGAGATAAACAAAGAATGTGTGATATTATGAAAATATTACTATTATTGCCCTAGCACAGATGGATTGTAAGAGGAAGGAATGGATTTCAGTGGAAATGGTGATGGATGATTCTAACAACATATAAGTTATTTGTTTCTTTAGCTATTCAATCATCACCAAAGATTTTTTAAAAACAGATGGCAAGGCAAGTCTTTAGAAGACTAAAATTCTACATAATGGCTATTTGATGTATTTTGAATACAGGGACTCTAGTTCCAGCAGACGTTTCCCACCAAGAAATAGCCACAGCTGACAAAATAACCAAACTGGAAAAAAATGCCTCCTTCAAGAGAAAGATAACTAGCTCCACTAATTTCTGGACATGAAAGCTGCTTATCAGTAAACCCCCTATTTGTTCAGGATTCAGTCACAGGCCTCATGCAGTCAATTCTGTGTCCAGGCATAGAATGCTGTACAGACTCTCTTGATTCAGAATACACCTAGAGTTGGGCATCATCTTCGATGACTGCCCCAAAATGAATCTATAAATGTTTAACAGCACTTGAACCAAATAGAAATCTGTGGAATTCCACAGTATACTTGCCATGGGACCTTGGCACAGTAACTTAGTTTTCCCTCTGAATATAGCTCTGTAGGGAGCAGGGAGCAAAACCATCATTATACCATGTTCTCAAGTCCAGAAGAATGTCTTGGTTAATAATATCAAAAGGCACCAAAAGATCAGGGAGAATCAACAGTGTTTCATTTTCCTTTTTTCTCTTCCTGTAAAGTTTCTCCATTAAAGCGGTGGATATTTGACAAGGGAGGGAGGGAGGGAGGGAGAGAGATGGTTTATCTCTCTAAATAAATATTTATTTATTTGTTATTTAATGCTGACTCCAACTGACTGGCAGGCTCATAGAGTAAAGAACAATAGAAAACCCAACAAAATACAATAAATTACACCAAATTAAAAAATGAATATACAAGATGCTTATTATATATTCCTGGACTCTGAAAGATTACACTAATTGAGGGGACCCAAAGGATGCCCACTCTGCTGGATAATGATGGCTTGGCAGGAAGTGTTGGGCAGAAGAAAATTCTCAAGGGTTTACCTCAAATAACTGGTCCCTATGCCACTGATAGATTTATAGGTAATAATAAACAAGAATGGCATCTGGAAGCATAATGGCAACCAGTGCAGCTTACTAAGCAGAAGTGCTACATGGACAAGCCAAAGCAAGCTCATCACTGCTCATACTATTGCATCCTGGACCAGTTGAAGCTTGAATGGTCTTCAAGGTACCCCTATAGAGTACATTGCAATAGTAGAACTGTGAAGTGACAAGAGTGAGTGATTATCTATGATCCAGGAAAGCATGCATTTGGGGCATCAGATAGAACTGTGCAAAGGCCAACTTGGCCCCAGCTGCCACCTGCTCTTAAATATATCCCTGAAAGATTTAAATTGCATGAAAAATCTGTTCACTAATTGAAGCCCTTTATTACCAAGATCACTGCCCAACTTCCTCTGACATATGTTTCTTTGCAAAGAAAGCCCACTAATTATTATTTCCAAGAAAAAAAAATGATTTCATCTCTGTTGCTTCTAAGATTGCAATGACTGGACCATCATATGTCTGACCTTTTCAAAAATGTGTTGACATGTCCCAAAATAAGGTTTATTATGCAACGATAATAGACAAGAAAGAAAATCAGAAAAAGGGAGAAAAGGGATGTTTTATTTCTTTGCCATCCTAATAATAGCACTGTCATCCATTCAACTTCAGGTAGCATGTATCATCATGCCCTCATGAAAGCTAACCTATTTAACTCCTGTCTAAACTGTGAATTTATCTTTTACATGGTAAACTGATAGATGCTGAGCAACATTTAATCTTTCCTTTACGATGTCACTGCTGGTTTGTTTTGAGAGTCCCGGTCTCAAAACAATTCATTGGGCCAATTGGAACTGAGCAATTTGGCATAAGGTTCAACCATGTCATTTTCCAGTTGAGACAATCAGAAACTAATTTCTGGTGCATGCTACAGAGTTCTTCGGGGTATGGTGTATACCAAATAATTTGAAAAACAATAAAGGAATTTCAAGTGGTGAACTTCCAAAACAAAAACGCCACAAGTTATCAGTGTGTAAATCCATTCAAAAGTTACATCTTAATAGAAAGCTTTTCATAAGCAAAACAAAAATTAGAAGATGAAAATCAAATATGAAAAGTTGCATATGCACTTAAATCAGTAAAAGGTGAATTGGTGGCAATGTTTAAATAACATATTTATGAATGATCACATGGTTTCATATGACAAATGCTATTATTCTGTGCATTTCATGTTTTCATTCTATTGAATGATCACATCAACCAATTTTATCTATTTTTATGTAGCCCATAACTAGAACCTAGAACTGAAAACAGATATTATATATACAGAAGCTGATGAATAGTGGCTCAGATTAAGACCTCCCACTAATGCAGCATGGAGAAATCAACCCTATTTGACAAATCATTCCAGCAAAGCAAATGAATCATGTCTCAAATTTGATGAGTCTGCTTGCTATCTTCTTTTGAACGTAAAGTACAAGCAGAATATTAATGGCTTGAAAATGACATTGAGTTAAAATGTTTAATTTGTTTTTCCACTTAGAGCCAAATATATATTGTCTTTCTATGACATCCCAGTTAGCTACACTAAAATTCAGTAGCCATTAATTATTTTGATGTATTACATAACATATTGGGAATCGTTCATTTAAAAAAGTTTATGATAATAAGCTATCAATTTTTCTGAGCAAATGAATTCCCATATCACTCCCATATCAAGATACCTGTGCTCCCCTACAAAACTATGTGATCGGGCTTGATAAATCGACACTTACAGCTTGAAAATTAATACGTAGTTACAATCAGCTTCTCCTCTCCTTCCTCTCCCTCAGGTTGGCCCACAGAGGCCTCTCCTATCTTATCTCCGTCTTTCCCTCAATCTAACTCCTTAGAATCGAAGCATTTTTCAGGTCAGAAGGGGGAGTAGAATGTCTAAACTCTTAGCCCACGCTGGCCACCCCCAAGTGGCAGTTGGAGCAGAATTCTTTTCAGGTGGGGAGGGAGAGTAGAACGTCCAACTCCTTAGCATTAGAGTGTGTTAATAATAATATAACAAATACTAATGATCTGATGGTCATTTTGAAACATCCTTTATAGCAAGCACCTAGAAGCCAAGAGAAACATATGTGCCAAATTTCAGGTTTGTAGGCATTACGGTTCTGGAGATTTCATGATGATATATGAGTGGATTTTCGCATATATATATGTGTGTGTGTTTGTATGTATGTATGTATGTATGTATGTATGTATGTATGTGTGTTACAACCCCTGGTATGCCCAAACATGGGAGGGAGCTCACTACTCCCCCTTCCTGTCCTTCGGCTCATTACAGAGGACCATCCAGACAGAAAACCATATTTTTATTTTTAATGTTGCCTTTTTATATTTGTGTTGTATTTGTGCTGATAAATAAATAAAGGGAGACTAGTACAGATCTATTTCAACCTATTTAGGTCTCATCAGCTGGCCATACCCTTACTGGGAATCGAACCAGGGCTGTATTGCATATTAGGCTGATGTAATTGCCACTAAGCCACAGGCTCCCTTCCTTATCAGCTAGACCAGGGAAATAGGTATGTATTTGTGTTACAACCCCTGGTATGCCCAAATATGGGAGGGAGCTCACTCCTCCCTCTTTCTGTCCTTCGGCTCATTACAGAGGAACACACACACACATACACACACACACACACACACATAAGGTGTGATGGGCAAATAGTTACAAAATAATAGTAATAATGATATACAATTTCAAAAGTTCCTTCACTCATAGATCGGTGAGTGAACACATTTTAATGGTTGTTAGAAGAAACTTTGCCACTCTATCTTAGGTACCCTTCTGTAATATTTTTATGTACAGTATATTTGGCCACCATTTGTAGAACTTACCACTGAATGATCCCAGCTAGCCAGATATATGAAGAATGCAAAAATATCACTGGGCATTAGAATCAGTCAGATTCAACCATGTGACTATGCTCATGGCAGCTGAGGAAATCATCATATTGCTCCTACTTTGAATAAGGGAAAAGGAGGAATGTGTCCCGCATGCCCAGGCCATCAGGTAGATATGACTAATTTTGCCTGCCAGGCTGCATTGGAAGACCTTTGCCCAAATCCTGAAATAACTATGCACAATGAATAGTTAATAATGAGTGAATAGTTCTGGTGAAGATAGATCTCAATCTGTTGATGAAAAAAAGAACTTGCTTTTGAAATTTCCTTCAAAGAAGAAATGAATTTGAGGGAAGTACTCATGAAAAATGTGTTCTACTATTTAGTCAATAGATGTTCTGAGAGGATTTATGTGACAGCTGAAACTTTCTTGTACAATTTTCTCTCCACTGAGCTACAGCTTCCCTGATTTCTCATGTGTCAATTAAATCCCAAGGGAAGGTATTAGGAAAAAACTTGTTTGGGGAAGAATAGGCATCCAAGAGAGCATCAGAGCAATGGACAGCAAATTTCAGTCGTTCAGATGAACAAACAGCATCAGCTGTAGTATTATCCTATATCAATACAATACAATACAATACAATACAATACAATACAATACAATACAATAGTAGAGTTGGAAGGGACCTTGGAGGTCTTCTAGTCCAACCCCCTGCCTAGGCAGGAAACCCTATGCCGTTTCAGACAAATGGCTATCCAACATCTTCTTAAAGATTTCCAGTGTTGGGGCATTCACAACTTCTGGAGGCAAGCTGTTCCACTGATTAATTGTTCTAACTGTCAGGAAATTTCTCCTCAGTTCTAAGTTGCTTCTCTCCTTGATTAGTTTCCGCACATTGCTTCTTGTTCTACCCTCAGGTGCCTTGGAGAATAGTTTGACTCCCTCTTCTTTGTGGCAACCCCTGAGATATTGGAACACTGCTATCATGTCTCCCCTAGTCCTTCTTTCTCTTAAGCTAAACATACCCAGTTCCTGCAACCGTTCCTCATATGTTTTAGTCTCCAGTCCCCTAATCATCTTTGTTGCTCTTCTCTGCACTCTTTCTAGAGTCTCCACATCTTTTTTACTTCATGGCGACCAAAACTGAATGCAGTATTCCAAGTGTGGCCTTACCAAGGCATTATAAAGCGGCATCAACACTTCACGTGATCTTGATTCTATCCCTCTGTTGATGCAGCCTAGGACTGCATTGGCTTTTTTGGCAGCTACTGCACACTGCTGGCTCATATTTAAATGGTTGTCCACTAGGACTCCAAGATCCCTTTCACAGTTACTACTACTGAGCAAGGTACCACCTATACTGTACCTGTGCATTCCATTTTTGTTGCCTAAATGTAGAACCTTACTCTTTTCACCATTGAATTTCATTTTATTAGATAGTGCCCAATGTTCAAGTTTGTCAAGATCCTTCTGTATCTTAAGCCTATCTTCTGGAGTGTTGGCTATTCCTGCCAGCTTGGTGTCATCTGCAAATTTGATGAGTTCCCCATTTATTCCCTCATCCAAATCATTGATGAAGATGTTGAAGAGTACTGGGCCTAAAACAGAGCCTTGGGGTACTCCACTGCATACTTCCCTCCATGTAGATGCAGTTCCATTGAGGACTACCCGTTGAGTGCGGTTGGTCAGCCAGTTACGGATCCATCTGGTGGTGATGCTGTCTAACCCACTTTTTTCTACTTTATCTAGTAGTAGGTTATGGTCTACCTTATCAAAAGCCTTACTGAAGTCCAAGTAGACTATATCAATGGCATTCCTCTGGTCCACTAATTTTGTCACATTATCAAAGAATGCAATAAGATTAGTCTGGCATGATCTGTTTTTGACAAATCCATGTTGGCTTTTGGCTATTACTTTGTTTGCTTCTAGGTGTTCGCAAATTGGTTGCTTGATTATTTTTTCCAGAATCTTTCCTGGTATTGAGGTCAGGCTGATAGGTCTGTAGTTTCCTGGATCTAATTTTTTCCCTTTTTTGAAGATGGGAACCACATCAGCTCTTTTCCAGTCCTCTGGTAGTTCCCCGGTGTTCCAGGATCTCTGAAAGATATAATTCAGTGGTTCTGAGATCTCATCTGTTAGTTCTTTCAGAACCCTGGGGTGTAATCCATCCGGTCCTGGTGATTTGAATTCGTCTAGGGTAGACAGGTGCTCACTTACCATTTTCTTCCCTATTTCAATTTGTGTTCCTAATCTGATTTTTGTGGTGCTGCTTTTGATAGGTTGGACTGTTTTATCCCTTTGTGTAAAGACAGATGCAAAACATGAGTTAAATAGTTCTGCTTTCTCCCTGTTGCTTGTCACCTTCTTGCCACTTTCTCCTAGCAATGGACCAATTGTTTATTTCTCCTAGCAATGGACCAATTATCAACTCCAACAAATTCCTATCCCACTACTAACAGCAGATTTGAAAGTACAATACAATACAATAGCAGAGTTGGAAGGGACCTTGGAGGTCTTCTAGTCCAACCTCCTGCCTAGGCAGGAAACCCTATACCATTTCAGACAAATGGCTATCAAACATCTTCTTAAAGACTTCCAGTGTTGGGGCATTCACAACTTCTGGAGACACGCTGTTCCACTGATTAATTGTTCTAACTGTCAGGAAGTTTCTCCTCAGTTCTAAGTTGCTTCTCTCCTTGATTAGTTTTCACCCATTGCTTCTTGTTCTACCCTCAGGTGCCTTGGAGAATAGTTTGACTCCCTCTTCTTTCTGGCAACCCCTGAGATATTGGAACCCTGCTATCATGTCTCCCCTAAGCCTTCTTTCTATTAAACTAGACATACCCAGTGATGGATATTTGTTACATAGAATAAGGCCTGGTTACTTGAGGAGCCACTTGTCTTCCCCAGTTTTTATCTGCTGTATATGATCCAACAGAATCAGCATGCTCTGGGCTCCCTCAGTCTAAGAATGCCTTTTGATGGGACCCAGGAAATTGGGACTTCTTAGTCATAGCATCTGCCCCAGTGGTGGGTTGCTTCCTCTTCTTTGTGGCAACCCCTGAGATATTGGAACACTGCTATCATGTCTCCCCTAGTCCTTCTTTCTATTAAACTAGACATACCCAGTTCCTGCAACCGTTCTTCATATGTTTTAGTAATGCTCTAATATCTTAAACATAAGGTTGAAGGCGAGGGGGACGAGAGGGAGGGAGAAATAAAGTTGGTGGTGACAACTGTTGAGGTAAATTTTAACATAGCATTAATCCCAAAACACCACCAAATATGCAACCCATCTCAGTTGCACTGTAATTAATAATCTACAAGTGTCTGAACTGGAATCAGAAGACATCCTCCTATTTCTGATGGTAAGAGGAGCATTTGCTCTGGCCTCTATGGCTTGTCCCTCATTACTAAATTTTGTAAAGCAAGTTCAGGCAATTTCCCATGTACTCTAGCATAGCAACTGACACACACTGAGATTAAAACAGATGCTGCTACTTCTGTCTGACTCTGTGCAGCAGGCTGGTGTAAAAAAAGTCCTCAGTATCTGGATGTCAACTGCTTATTTATTTTGGTTCAGAGGACAGCAATGCTGATAATAGATAGATGAAGCCTGATCAAGAAAGGAGTCTTGTGACTGAGATAGATATCTGATAAAAAGTTAACAATATCTGAGACGCTTTGCCATAAAAAAAAAGAATGTAGTGTACATGAAGAAGCATATTACAGTAATGTGGAAAATGTGAAGAGGGAAAATGCTCCCTCTCTCAATTCTAAAACATTGTTTTTCTCTGAAGCTGAGCTCGTTATGAAATGATCGAATTTTGTTGTATTTGTATGCATCCATAGGAATATTTTGCAAGTTTGCTTGTCAAACAGAACTAAAATAAAGCTTTGGTAAGCTTAAGAGTGGTGGTGATGTCACAGAGTATGTCTGAGGGATCAGATGAGTAATTTTCATGCTTTTGTAATCAACTCTGTTCTTAAAAAGCATGATTAAAAAATGGATATCAGCATAATCATTGCTGACACTTATATGAAACCACCGTCCTAAGCATATTTTTATGATCTGAGCGTTAGTGTTTATGCATTGCCACATGAATTGCATTAAACAGGGTTCCAGTCATTGTGAATATGTAATCGTTAGGTAGAGGAGCTTGAAAGGGTAGAAATATGAAGGTGCTTGGATAGTATAATGGCTTATTGGTTATCAACTATCCATCCTAAGTCACATAACTCTTTTGCTTCCTGATCCCCAGTCTCTGAATTTGTTTTTCTGCTAGGTCGGATTACCTTGAGGGATTATCACTGGCAGGTGTCAATGAGGTGGTTGTGACCTGAATGGAAAACAGGCATATCATTAGGCTGAAGCAACTGAGCATTTTAACCAGTATAACATCCCAACTTTGGAATAGTTTGATTTTGGTACAACCCTTCTTGGCAGGAAAACAAAAGCATGGGAGGATTTACTATTTTATAACCTTCATTGTATGCTTCCCAGAATCGCTTTTTGCATGATGGCTGTTTATAATTCTATTTTATTAATTAATTTTATTTTAAAAATACATACATAAGTTACCTATATCCTAGCTCGAAAAGGATCCATTTTTTAGTTATCTCTTATTGCCTCCATGCTCTAGTTCCATGATGGCAAACCTATGACCGTGTGTCAGAAGTGGCACACAGAGCCATCTCTCTGGGTACGCAAGCCACTGCCTGTTGTTCTTCCAGGTTCCGGTGCACCAGTCAGCTGGTCTTCACATGTGCAGGAGCACCAGAAACCAAAGGAGCAGCTGCTCGGTACACATGCGCAAGCCCGGAAGATGAACTTTTGGTTTCCAGTATGCACATGTGCACCAGCTAGCTGATATTCGTGTGTGCATGCATGCCAGAAACTGGAAGCAGGTCGCCAGTGCGCATGCACACGCTGGAAACCAGAAAATCATATTCCTGTTGTGCGCATGTACACCGGGTGGCTGCTCTTCCAGTTTTTGACATGTGTGCATGCACGCCCATTTCAGCACTCTGTGCCGAAAAGATTCATCACCACTGCTCTAGTTGGAGTGCTAAATGTCTTGTTAACACTGAGATCCTGTTTCTTCTTCTTTCAAAGGAAAAAAAAAGAAATAAAGGGCCTATATTTCTTGCACTTTCTTCAGTTTTGCTGTGCTTGAAGCTGCAATATATATTTTTATATGTATAAAAATAAAAATGTAATGTTTGTTTGTTCAAAATCTCAAATCTACGAAAGTTCTTCACTGATTGCTTTGAAATTTTGACACAACGTTGCATTCAAATACACACATGTTTTTATATATGTATATTATATAGATGTCACACCTGTGACAGGTAAAACATGCTTTTTTGTAAAAACATGCTTTTTTGAAAACCAGCGCCATATGCTGGACATAAAAGTAACACACGCTATACCATAGCGTTCATTTCTTCAGTATAGTATATTCAGAACAGTTCAACCTCTCTCCAGCTTCGTCCCAACGGTCCCTTTATATGTGTGGCTGGGCTGTGGCTGCACCCTTTCCCCTTTCCGCCCCTCCTCCGACGAGCTTCGCCATTTCCACCAAGGGGAGACGAAGCATTTCAGCCTCCCCCTCCCCCTCTCTCTCCTCCCCTCCCACCAGGCCTTTGCTGTCTACAGTGAGGTGGCGCCTACCCCATCCCTCGGCCACCTCCTCCCACCTTTAAGTCAGCCTCCCCCACCCAGCCCAGTGGAGCTCCCGAAGAGGTGTAGGCGGAGCGTCTCCTCAGCTGGCCTGGCTGGCTGCTCGTGCTCTCTACCCCCTCCTCCCAGGAAGAAGCTATGGCATCGCCAAGACGGTTCTAATGGGGTGGCGGCGGTGTCAGCCTGAGGCGCAGTGGGGCTGGGGCGGCCGCTGGGTGCCCCATGAGGCAGCAACTGCAGCAGTGACAGTGTCTCTGGATGGGGCCACAGCCAGCGGGGGCTGCCTCGCGTCTGCATCACCAGGGACGGCTCTTTCCTCCTCCTCCTCAGGGGAAGCCGGCCGCCTCCTCTCGCCGCCAACACTGAAGAAATCCGGGTCAGGGGCGGTGGCTGCCTCCTCCTCCTCCTCTCCTCCTTAGCTCGGCCAGGCTGGGGCCTGTGGAAGCGTCCTCCGTGGCTGCTCTTGCAGGGGCCACCATGGCTCACTTCCATGTGGGGGCCGCCTCTGCTGGGGGACTTGCGCTTTCTCTTTCTTTCTTTTCCATTTAACCAGACTGGGCCACAGCAACTCAAGTTTCTGGACAAGAAAGCACTTTAATGATGTATTTTTAATCAACTTGAAATGAGCACAGGAATAATTGACTGCACTACACTTCACATCTCTATCTATATTTACTGAATTCTGCCTTTGTGGAGCTTAGATTGGTGATAGAGGCTACGTTCTGAACGCAAAAATTCCCAGCTTCTTCTCCATAAGAAAGGGCTTTAGCCTTAAAAAGTTTTTGCCTGTCACTTCATTTATTTTGCAATGTATAAGGTTGCCCCTCCACAATGATTCTGGGAGGCATGCAGTAAAAATAACCACAAGATAAATTAAAAAACCCAAATACTTAATAACACTAGATACATCAATTGCTTGTAAGAACTGAAAGCAGCTTTCAAGAGGGTCACAGATTCCTGAAATATAAATAGTTGAACAAATGGGATTTTCATAAGATATATAAGAGCGCATTAGATCTCTTGGGACATTTAAGTTTAATGAGCTTTCACCCCAAAGTACTAATGTCACCAGATCTTG
Organism: Natrix helvetica; assembly: GCF_964273705.1. Lineage (NCBI taxonomy): Eukaryota > Metazoa > Chordata > Lepidosauria > Squamata > Natricidae > Natrix > Natrix helvetica. The sequence goes on from NC_138552.1 coordinate 240,633,807, forward strand.
TGTGAGTAAACTTAAAATTTCATATCAGAATGTTGAATCCTTACTAACCTGAGAGGTTTCATGGGGCATTAACATTTTATATGCATGTCAACTACTGAAAAAAGTAATATAGTAATATAAAAGTAATATTAATGCAGTATTCACTTAAAAATATTTCCAACTCCTTAAAAAATGGCAAAAGACTTTAAATTTGAAATGTAAGAATACAATACAATCCAATCCAATAGTAGAGTTGGAAGAGACCTTGGAGGTCTTCTAGTCCAACCCTCTGCCTAGGCAGGAAACCCTATACCGTTTCAGACAGATGGCTATCCAACATCTTCTTAAAGACTTCCAGTGTTGGGGCATTCACAACTTCTGGAGGCAAGCTGTTCCACTGATTAATTGTTCTATTACTGGGAACTAATTCATATATATTTTAGGATGAAGTTACAGAAGTTATAGTCCTTTGCATGGAAACAGTTTACTTTTCAGTATTATCCCTCGGTAAATATATTACAGTTGTTCATGTATCAAAACTATTTCAGAAAATGTGTATCAGTTTCTGTAACAGCACAAGCACAGCAGCACTTTTTAAAAGCAATTTCTTTTTTTTTCCAGACTAAAGACAGATACGGCTGATTTAAAAAGTCAAAGATATGGCAGCCTTAAACATTAGCTCAGAAGTGTAAAAAGAAATCTGCCGCTTTAAAGAATTGTGAGTGTTTACACTCTCACATATGGTGAAAAACCTCTTTTGAGTCAGCTTTGAAACAACCACAGCTGTACACGACTGAGATTAACAACAGTTCTATTAAAGCCAACAACTTTAAATGGGAACCAAATGCTCACAAATTAAGTTTAATTTGGAAACAATGAAATTTTGTACCTCTAATAGATCTGGTGTACAGGGAAGTTTTCCAATAGTGGTGACTTATTATGGATGAAGAAAAATAATGAAACAGCTTTATCCAAACACATATGGAAGTGATGGATGGCGAAAGGCTATATTAATACTTCCTGCATATGTAAGCTGCCTCAAATTGCTAAAACCATTTTTCAGAATGTTACCTGATCACAGCCTATGGTTCTCTGCAGGATGTGAAAAGGAGGTTATCAAAAGGAAGAGATTTGCTGATGTTTAATAGTGAAGTTTCTAATGATTTGAAAAGCTCTTGTGCATGTTGGGTTGGTGAGTGGAGCCTTCAAAAGAAGTATTAAATGATCAAGATCTTAAAAAGATGACAAAAATACTAAGAAAATGTTTTTGCCTAGATTTTCTCTTACAGGTTGAAGAGTTACAATAAGATGAGGAAGTTGCTGGAAGGAATTTTCCCCAATTTGGATGGTTTTCTCTCCAATATACCATCACACTATCTTCATCACTATGGAAAGCTAAGGGCTTAGCTGGATTTTCCTTGAAACATGCTCTGGCAATGATCACTTCAGGAATTATATATAGAAAAAGCAGTGATGTGCGGTGAGGTTTATGGCTGGTGAGGCTGGTGACGTCATGAGGAAGGCGGGGAATGGGACCACGTGTGCAGGAGGCTGAGGCAGCCTCAGCCTCCTGCACACGTGGTCCCATTCTCCGCCTTCCTGAGTCAACATGAAGGGGACCGCGGAGCGCGCACCGCGGGACCGCGGAGTGCGCTGCACGATCCCCTTCTTGTTGACTCAGGAAGGCAGGGAATCGGACCATGTGTGCCTTTCCCCTTTTCCCTTTTTTTTTCATGATGAGAGCGGTGAGGCTCTGCCTCCCCTGCCTCCCCTGACCGCACGTCCCTGAGAAAAAGATCTAAGCAACTTAACAGTAAGTCATTTCTATCTTCAGCCTGCCCTCAGTAAAAGAAAGAAGGAAGGAAAGGAAGAAGGGGAAAAGAAAGAAAGAATACCACAGTGATGGAGATGATGAGCAGCCAACATTGTGGCTTTGCCCTAGTAGTCCTGGTATGATAATTAGCAAATTGTTTTTCATCTGGAATGCACCAATCTAATTAAAATTGCACAGCTCTTTCTACATGCCATTTTAAAATTGTTATACACTGCCAAATTTGGGGACTTAAAAAATTTAGAAACTCACTATGATAAAACTTGAACTGACTGCTCTATCAATTTATAATCTCTAAATTAGCTGGAATTACTTCTCCACTGCGTTTCCTCCTTAAGTCACAACTGAGCCAATATGTTCTTTGCAAACATATAAGACTGACAGATAGTTTGCTGCTTATTCTTAACTGCTCAGAAGAGTTCTGACAATATTTGTTCCACTGTGGTTCTTTTCCTGCTGACTGTTGACTATTGGCTAGAAAATTGGCTAGTATCATTCAAAGTTACCCCAGCATACTGTTTCGCATAGCATTTTAAACAGCACAAAATGCCATCAAAGTATATCAAACCTAACATAATCTTGTTTGTTTTGGTTCCTTGTTATTCTGGGAGCAATGACTAAGAAGCTGTTTAATGAGGAACTCTAAATACTGTAAGTCTAGAGTAATTTACATTAATGTATGGATCTAACTGGAATAACTTTTTGGTGTAAGATTTTGTTTTAATTTTAAAATTGTGCATTTAGTTCTAGTTGGACTGATAGGTAGGGATGGATTTCATTTTATATAACTAAATTGCTGAGAAGTATCTACTAGGCTTATTTATCTATACTGAAAGGTAGATGAGTAAAGCCAGTTGGGATGTTTGTTTCTTCCTTCCAATTAGCAAAGTAATATCCACTCTGGGATTAAATGTTAACAGTTTACCTATATGTTTAAATTTTATGCTGATTGGGTTAGTTTGCAAGGAGATTAGGAAATGAATAGTTCAAGGCAAACTTGTTTCTTTTTTGACATACTGTATCAGCTCTCACCCTGATAATCTGAAAAGTTATTTAAAACTATTTAAGATTGATCAACAGGAAATCCAAATATATGATAGAACAAAATAAGCCTTAATGTCGTAACATTAAGGAGGGAAAGTGTTTAAAACACATTTTTAGGAAATTTAAAAATTAAACTTTACAAAATTAAAATTAAATTCAGAAGTTGTGGGTACTCCATCACTGGAGACTTTCAAGAAGAGACTGGACGGCCTCTTATATGGAATGGTTTAGGGTCTCCTGCTTGAGTAAGGGGATGTCTAGAAGACCTCCAAGGTCCCTTCCAACTCTTTTATTCTGTTAGGTCCTGTAAACAGATCTTCCTCTGACATTAGGAAAACATGAGTACCCAGCAGAAAAGAATGACCCAGTGAAGATTTCTAAGAAAACGGACATTCATTGTGCCTTTTGAGCAGCCTTGCCTTTTAAAAGGGCAACTGTGCAGTGTAAGGTCCTTTACAATGACAATCATCATAAAAACAGATGGGAAGGACCATCCTGATCATGCTATATGCTGCTGAAGCGATCAAACAATCCTGTTCATAACTGACTTTATAACCACATGAGTGCATTCCTAGATTTGATTCAGATCCAGTGTGCATTTGGTAGATGTTTCCCAACCGAGCTTCAAGTATCATGTAAAAGAATTGAGTAACAGCAGGTTTTTGAAATATCTTACCTTCACTCATAGCTCTCTTGTTAAATGAGTGAGGTTCAGTAACAATATTGAAGTCTACTTAAAGAACAGTGGAGAGCTTTTTGACTTTTAGGATCAATCTTCAACAGTAAAGGAACAAGCAGTCAAGAAACAGGCTGCAGACTAGCACTTGGTACAGCAGCCATGGAGGCCTTGGAAAATATATTCAAATGCCATGATGTACCCATACCTACCAGGATAAGGATTGTGCAAGCCAGAGTATTCTCTGTTTTGCTCTATGGAATAAAAAGTTTGTACTTTAAAGAAGCAGGATAGAATATTGATGCTTTTGAACTTTAGTGTTGGAGAAAACTCCTGAGACTATTGTGGATTGCCAAAAAGACAAACAGATAAACATTGAACAAATCAACACAAAGTTCTCACGAGGCCAGTGGTGGGTTTCAAATCCCGTTCCAATCGGTATGGTTGGAACGTGCCCGACGGCATCCTCATGGACGCACTCAGAGTGCGCACGCGTTTTAGCTCCTTCACGATGCTTCGCGATGCTCCAGCTGCTCCACGGAGCATTGCGCAGGCGCTGTACGCACCATGTGCATGCACAGAGGCGCAGAAGCCTTAAAACACAGGTAAGGAGCTTGGGCGGGCAGGTGGGCCCTCCGGAGCACCATACCGGAATGGTATCCGGTGCTCCGGGCTGGCTCCGGTATACCCGTACCGGGGCGTATCTCCTGCAACCTACCACTACACAAGGCATAAAAGATCAGGCTCAAATTATCTTACATCAGACACATTACATGAAGACCCATCTCTCTGGAAAAGGCTCTAATACTGAGAAAGATAGAAAGAAGAAAAGATGCACTCAGCAATGAGTACACCATTGAGAGATATGAAACAACAGGTTAGGGATAGATAGTCTCAGAGAAAATCTATCTATGGTGGAGGTCCCTAACCCCCAGGTTGTGGACTGGTATTGGGCCATAGCCTGTTAGAAACAGGGTCGTGCAAGTGGCAGGGAAACAAGTGAAACAGTGGTGGGTTGCTACCAGTTTTACTACCAGTTTACTTCTTGTGCATGCACACAGTTCAATGTAAATTGTTCTTCACACGTACGCAGAACAATTTACAATGAACTGTGCACGTACGGACACTAAAAACAACATGGAGGTGGCATCAGCAGTGGCAAGGGAACCGGTGGCAAGCCTGGGTTGTTGCCAGTTCTGTGACCCAGGCAAAAATACCATTACTGGTTTGACTGAACCGGACCAAACCGGAAACAACCCACCTCTGAAGTGAAGCTTTATTTGTGCATGTACAAGATCTAGGTTGTATGTGAAACACCCCCTCCGCTGCTCCGTGGAAGAGTTGTCTTTCACAAAACTGATCCCTGGTGCCAGAAAGGTTGGGGACTGTTAATCTATGGGATTGCTAGGAGTTTAAAATGACTTGATGGCACATAATCAATCAAAGTATGACACTTGCGTGTCATACCAAATTACAATGGTTCATACCACTTTTAGATATGTACTCTATTTATCTTGTGCATATTTCCTCTGAGACAGCTTCAAACAGTGCTTTTCTAATAAAACCTGAAATTTCCATCCCTCTTTCTTTTCCATATGGCAATGCTGTGTGATGAATGGAAAATTAAATTGTTTTTGTTGTTTGGCTTACCAACCGAACGCAAGCCATTTCTGAGATGAATGTTGAGTGTTTCCCAGAGCAGAAAGTTATTTGCAGCTGTATTAAGACTGCTACAGTTCCATTCAATTTTCACAATTCTACTATCAGAAGTCAATTTATATTTCATAACTGTGTTATAGATTGAAATGACTGATTTGCAAGGCTTCTTTATTATGGAGTGGTAGAACAGCACTTTAGAACAATACCCAAAGGTTCCACTTAATAAACACATTCTCTACCCAACCAAAGAAATAAATTGCTCTGCCTTTTGTAGCTTTTATTCTTTGGATGGATCTGATGAAAGGAGAAGAATACATTCAGAATGACTGTTGACCAATTCATCAAAGGCACAATTTGCTCGCGGGCCTTAAGTGTCAATGCTTTCAGATGAGGACACATTGTGCAGTCATCTGGACTCATTGAAAACATTTTATAAGGCATAGAGAGGTTGCCATCCTCCGTTCTGTGTTTCCTAACATCGTCCATCTTTGTATTGATCACAGAATTTTTTCTGCTTGGAAAAAAGATGGAATAAGTCTGTAGTACATTTTGATTATCTTCACAAAGAAATAACTCTAAAATATCATGTTTATGGTACCTTGAATGATACTTTGCAAATTCATCTCATTTCCACAATGTAGCCCCAACTGACACTTCTTTTAGTTAAATATCAGTCATCATGCCTTATTATGATTAACATACTGTATCTGTGTCAGTTTTGTCTTTGGAAAATAAATATCTAAGTTTTCTCATTCATGCTTATGGGTTAATACTGCCACCCACTTTCCCCTCATATATAACATGCCAGCAAATGCCATGGGGAAACCAAGAATGGAGGTGAAATGTAAGAGAACAAACTTTTGCCCCCTAAACAATACTTTGACACCCTGACAGATTAGCTGCCCCATTACAGGGGGATGATAGTCTGAGGTACTGTAGATTATGAAAGGTGCTAAGAACTACAGATCTACTTATAGATAGGCCTCCCTTCTAGTGATGCCAGCCAGGATATTCTATTTGAAATTTTCAATTCCATTCAATTTATTACAGTCATAGACCAGAGACCAGAACAAATAAAAACACTCAGTAAATATACAATTAAAAATTCTAGAATAAAATAATAAACAGATAGAATCTATGATAAAATCCAGTCTGTAAATTACACATGGTCTACTGTACTAAAATTACAATCCATAAGCTGTGAGGCCTGTAGTCAGTTTAATACTGAAAGGGAAAAGAATAAGCAATGCAAAGGGTTTGGCACATTTGTTGTATAAAATAGCTATGGTGGATTATACATGTGTTTCTGATGAATCCCCAGTGCTGCTGTGCAGAATCTAGCCACCTGCACTGTAGTTATGGACTGTTTGTCCTTAAGCAGCCACTGGAGATAAGCAATGTTGGAATGACCAGGATACCTACCAGCAATTATTGGAAGGTATGTTTTTTTCTGCTTCTTTATGTAAAAGGAACACCGAAGGAGTTTGTGACCAATGGTCTCCACCTCTTCCGAGCCACAGAGTCTTTCAGTCAACTGTATATTTTTATACTTATTGTACAGGACGGATGGAAGCGCATGTCACCATGCAAGCGAAAATGCTTTCCAATGGTTTGCTAACTCCAACTGGCTAAGATAGCTGGCAGGAGTAACAACATATCTAACAGCATCTGGAGCCAGAGACAACAGAGTTTTCCCTATATCCGTTTGCCTTCCGATATCCTCTACCCTTTGTCACAAGATTTGTTTTGCTTGGTTGTAGTCCAGCATGAGTATTGAGGCTGGGGAGACCATTACATCTTTTTGGCCCCTGTTGGAGACTTCTCATCTAAGCCTGAATAATGTCTAATGTTTTTTGTATGCTTTCCCTAAGTCATTTTCTAATAAATATGGTTTTATTATTATTTTTATGGAATATTTTAATTAGTTCATTCTAGACATTTTTACTGCAAATCTCTTCGAAATGCAAGTGTCCTGGAAGTGGTATAGAAAACTGCATGTACTGTAAGTAAATATTTTAAGTGTGGTGGAGAAAGCTGTCCAGGATTGACATAGCTGGATTTAATAAAACTTTCTTCTCCACTGGAGGCAATTAAAGGTCTATATAATTCCTTGGGGAAGGGGGGAAGACTTTGTTTCCATACAGAATACCACAGTCTCAGTATTCTTCTGTTCTATATAAGCATTGTGTGAAATCATTGCGACATGTTGTTGAATAGATCAGGAAGAGGGAACCTTTAGCCTCAGGGCCATATAGGATCTCCAGGGCTATATAGGATCTCCAGATATTTTGATAGCCTTCCAAGGCTACTCCTGCCTCTGCTTCTGCCTCTGCCTCTGTTCCACCTTCTGCTTCTCCTGCTGCTTCTTTTTCTTCTGCTTCAGGTTTTGCTTCTGTTTCTCCTGCTTCTGCCTCAGTTTCTTCTGCTTCTGCTGCTTGTTTCTGCTGTCTTTGCCTCTGCCTAGCCCCCTCCTCCTTCCTCCTCCTCTTCCTCTTCTCCCCCTCTTCCCTTCTTTTTGCTGTGCTCAGTTCGCACTGCAAAGCTATCAATGTAAAATGGGACGCAAGGGGTTGCTTTACAATTAGCTTGTTGCAGACATTGATGTTGAGAAGGAGTATCTGGCCCAAGATCATGATTTTGCCTCTACTTGCAACTGATTGGCTTGTGCTAATAGGAGAAATGCTTTTACAGTGGAAAGCTCTTGTATTTTCTAGTGATGGAAGAAATGTCCATCTGGGTTCATCCCAAGTGGGGAAAAAGACACTGGAATCATGGAGGCTGTTTGGAAAGATGGTTTAATGGTTGACAGGATCACATGCCTTGGAGCTCCTGGGTGAAAAGAATGCTGAGAATCACTGGGTTTTATGCCCTCTCTGGACTTTGAACTTTCAGGAGCACAGTAAAAATATCCTCATTGGTTGCTGTTCAAGGTCATAGCTTTGTAGGTTGTCTGTGTGCTAAGTTTGGTTGAAACTTGGTGGGTGGTGCAATGAAGGGCAATGCAAGGGGTAAATCTTTGTTATGTAGAATAGGCTGGTTCAGGCCTTAATGGCCCATTGACAAAGATGTAGGGGCTATTAAGAGTGAGTCTGTTTCCTGCCTAAAAACATGTTTCTCTGTCTCAGACCTTAATGGTCCATTGACAAAGGGGGAGGGATGAGTTTCTGCCTCCCTTTTAGGGGGAAATATTTTGCCCTTTTAATATTTCCTAAAATATTTCATTTTCTAGAAGAGGGGTGGATGCTAACTTCCTACACTAGTATATAGGAATATTTATGCCATGCTTTCCTGATATTTAGGTATCTCTCAGGTTGATGCATTCACCAATATTAAAATCTCAAAATAAAACCCACAGCATTAATAAAACACAAATAAAGAGTGGAAAGAGAAATGTTCAAAATTTTGCACTTAAAACCCACCTAGCAATTGAATTCTAAGAAATGAAAAGCTAGACAATTGAAAAGGTCAGCATCCAAATCTCTTGGGCCAAGTTGTTCCACAATTCCAGCAATGTCCAGAAAGCCACGGAAGTTAAAAAGAACTTCTCACAAATATGCTGGAGAAACTTTTCGTTTTACAATCTTTCTTTTAAACAATGGACAGCTGTCTTGTCTTTAGACTCTCCTACACTTTGGAGATGGATTAAAGAAAAGGCATGTAGGTTAGTTCTGGCTCCTACCATGGGAAACTTGGACTCTGAGCTGAGCTTATCACCTTGAATGCATAATGAAGGTTAAGTGAGAAATCTGCATTTTGATTCTTGTTTTCCTGCGAAAAGATCATATTAGATTTTACATGTGATGGTAGGTAATAATTAAGCTCCATTTGCACAGAGTTAGTGTAAAAAGAGAAATGGCAAGGCATAAGGGCAACAATCGAACTATATTTAGATATTTGCTATTTTATAACAACTAGCTACTATAAACTATCTGCCCTCTTCCACCCATAATGGACCGCACCCAGGCCTCCATCTAATTATTTACCATCCATCTTCCAACCGATCACCTGGCCAACATAAGATCTTCCCACCTAGTTGTGATCGTGGACATTTCTTTCCTCCCATTAGATCCTGGCTTATTGATTTTAACATCAACAGCACCCTGACTTTGTCATAGCTTTTTACCATTACGTATTCGAGGTCGGACTTGCTCCAGCTGCGGTAATCCCCCCTCTCGCAGGCATGGCCCTTTGCCCCCTCCGGGGCCCACCTTGATGACGGGTTTGTGAACCCAGAGAAGTGGAGGAAGCGCAAACTTAGGGGGTTTTTAATGAAATGTTTTTTATCCTTTTTAGGGGGCTCCAGGGTGGGGGGGCAGGGGCGGGTGGGTCAGATCAGGAGCGATGTGAGAGCCGGGCCTCCAGGTGTGGTCGCGAGCAGAAGGAGCGAAAGGGAGGAGGAGGGGGAGGATATCATTCCTATACAGGGCTCTTTAATTCCAACGGTCGCAGGGAGGGGCAGATACGAGGACAGATTAAGAACTTATAGTCGGTTGGGAGACCCCCGGGTAGAGGACCTGGTGGTCGCGTGGAATAATGCGGAGTGGCTGTGGGTACCGGCTCCCCGGTTCAGCCAATTAATTCCATCATTGGCTCCACCGTGGAGCGGGCGCGCAATTTGGGCGTCCTCCTGGATGCCCGGCTGTCCATGGATGACCATGTGACAGCCGTGGCAAGGGGGGCGTTCCACCAGGTTCACCTGGTGCGCCAATTGCGCCCCCTACTGGACCGGGACGCCTTACGCACAGTCACTCATGCGCTGGTGACGTCTCGCTTGGACTACTGTAACGCTCTCTACATGGGGCTTCCCTTGAAATGCACCCGGAGGCTACAGTTGGTCCAGAACGCAGCCGTGCGGGTAATTATGAGGAGTACTAGGTACTCCCATGTGACACCGTTCCTGCGCGAGCTGCACTGGCTTCCTGTGGTCTATCGGGTGCGTTTCAAGGTTTTGATAACAATCTTTAAAGCGCTCCATGGCTCAGGACCTAGTTACGTGCGGGATCGTATTCTGCCCCATACATCCCTGCGACCAATCCGCTCGCACAGAGAGGGCCTCCTCCAGGTGCCGTCCACCAGACAGTGTCGAGGGGCGGCGCCTAGGAGTAGAGCCTTCTCTGTGGCGGGCCCAGCCCTGTGGAATGACCTCCCTCCGGATATTAGGAATACCTCTGACCTCCGCTCCTTTCGTGTAAAGCTCAAGACCCACCTTTTTCAAGTTGCTGGCCTGGCTCAACTTTGATCCAACTATATCGCTCCTGACGGGTTTTTTATTTGGGGTATTTTAATTGCATTCAATTTATTTAGGGGTTTTTAAACATTGTGTTTTTACTTGTTTTTATCTATCAGTTCACCTCCTCCTTGTATATGTCGTGTATATGTCTTGGTATATGTTTTGTTATATGTATGTCGATATATTTATTTCCTATGTTTTGTTGTATGCCGCCCCGAGTCCTTCGGGAGAGGGTGCGGCTAAGAAATAAATATTTTTTATTATTATTATTATTATTATTATTATTATTATTATTATTATTATTATTATATATATCACATTTAATTTCACCCTTGACTTCTCTGTCATTTCTATATCTGTTTCAATTTCAACTTTCTTTACTTAAAGTCATTATTTCACTGAAAAATCTTTTTTGTTTGGAAAGAGCAAAATAGTCTTGAAGCATGTTCTATGTTAATATTCAGATTAAAATATTCTCTCTTGGTACATGTAAAACTTTTTAAAGGATTACTACAGCCCAACTGAGGTGCAAAACCCAATACTGTTCACAGTATTAAATGATTCCTTATTTAAATTTGGACAATGTATCATTTAGAAGTCCCTGTTTAGACTTAGAATAACTTTATTGTCACTTTGAATGTACACTAAGCGGCATACATTAAAATGAAATTTCATTGCATACAGCTCTCAAAGGGTTTCCACCTCTAATATACACTACATAAACATGACAAATTCAATAAACCAATACAAAATTATGCATATAGCCACATGTTATATGACTTAGAGAAACAACAGAGTTTCGTTCGGATATATACAAGTACATGGCGAGAGAAACAAATCTTGCAAGTTTACCAAATGGATGGCATAGGGAACAATGCTGTTACAGAATATTGTAGTCCTGCTAGAAATACTTTGAAACCAACTCCCAGAGGGGAGCAGCAGAAACAGACCGCGAAGTGTGGTCTCTAACAATGTTTTGAGCTGTAAGCACATAGTGCTTATAGGCAGTATCCTGAATGTCAGGAAGCGAGCTTCCTATAATCTTGTTTGGTTATTCTGCTATGCAGGAGACAGGATACGTCCATTGCATTGATTACAGGTCCACAAGCCCTAGCTTGTTGTAGTTGGCTTCTTGAAAAAGTCTCAAATTGCTAGGTTAAACCATTGTAAGGTAAAGGTAAAAGTTCCCCTCGCACATATGTGCTAATTGTTCCTGACTCTAGGGGTCGGTGCTCATCTCCGTTTCAAAGCCGAAGAGCCAGCGCTGTCCGAAGATGTCTCCGTGGTCATGTGGCCAGTATGACTAAATGGTGACAGCGCACAGAACGCTGTTACCTTTCCACCAAAGGTGGTCCCTATTTTTCTACTTGCATTTTTATGTGCTTTTGAACTGCTAGGTTGGCAGAAGCAGGGACAAATAACGGGAGCTCACTCTCCTATGCGGCGCTAGGGATTCGAACTGCAGAACTGCTGACCTTTCTGATTGACAAACTCAGCGTTTTACCCACTGAGCCTTTCAATCATTCAATCATCTAAACCTATGGTTCTTAACCTTTTTGAAAGAATTGCCCCCTTGAGCCATTGAGGAAGTTATCATCGCCCCCTCCCCCAACATAACCTCTCAATCACAACACAGGGAAATAATTCTTCAATTTATGCAAACACATTTTTTGTTTTCTTTAAAATTGTCATCAGGACATATCGATGCAAATAATTTATTTCAAGTCTTTTTCCCATATCTCAACTGTGAGAAAAATTCTGATGCCACCCATCACTTTACTCCCAAACTTCGTGATACATGTATTTCATTATTATCTTATTTATTCAAGACACTTAAATGCAATGACTACTGAAAACAAACTTCAATTGCAAGAAAATGAAATGCCACCCCCCAAAAACAGTAACATTTAATGATTTAATTACAAGTGAATTTTAAGACGCAAAAAGAAATATAAAAAGGGCATAAGAACAAACCGCAATGCAGGAACTAATGATTTCAAGATGAAAACTCTGAAACTAAATTAAGATTCGAGGAAAATATATATTCATGCACACTGAAAAAAAGGTTAAAAAGATACAAAGAATTTTTTTACAGAAGGAAAGCAACAAAAATCAGAGTGACAAATTTAATGCCTTAAACTGGAGAAAAAAATATATATCTACACAAAAAATTTACATGAAGAGCACAACAAAAAAATTGAAACTGTAAAACCGAGAAAATATAATATAGAACTGGAGTGCACACTAAAAAAGTACAATACAAAGAGACACACAAAATGTTTTATAGAGCACAACAAGTATTCGGAAACAAAGCCGAAAATTCAAACTGGAACATGAAATCCAATGCAAGCAAATACAACAATAAGAGCTGAGACAATTATTAACGAAGAAAATGTATGTACACAAAAAGCAAAAAAAGAGAACATCAATGGCTGCCTTGTGCTTGGTGAGCTGATGCCAATTTCTTGATGTCTGGAACCATTTTTGTTAATCTCATTCTTAAATCGTCATGCTCAGTGATCTTCAACATGTTCCTTGACTTAGAAAGAATCTGTTGGATGGCGCTGAAGCCCCTCTCCACTAAGTAAGTGGAAAGAAAGGCTAAAACAAGCAACTTAACTTCCTCCCACAATATTGGGTAAGTGTTCCTCATTTTCACCCAAAAAGCTTCGCAGCCGTAACTCTGAAAATGTGATCGGGCTTCACAGTCGTATTTCAGATCTGTCAGTGGCTCTTGCAGTTTGGGATGAAGTTGTGCAAAGTATGCTGTGAAAGGATTTAGCACCCAAGTGGGCACTTCCAGATTTATCAGATCATAGAATCTGGTTTCCATATCTTCTTTTAGTTGCTTCAAGTGGCAGCAAAAAACATCCAAATCTTCTGCTTGAAGTTGACATTCATTACCAAGGCTTGGGAACTGATACAGCTCCTGTTGCCTCCATATTGCTTGCAAGGAAGTCCAATTTGGAAATAAATGAGCAGATTACTCCTTTGGTCTTAAGAAAATTGATTTTATCTCCTTGCAGCTTTATGTTCACTTCATTCAGCTTGTCAAAAACAACAGCGAGATAAGCTACATCCAGATGTTGAAGTTAAGTGCTTAGACTTGGATCAGTGGATTCAAGAAATTTGACAACTGTGTCAAAAAGTTCGTGGAATCGCCACAAACACTTTCCTTTTGAAAGCCACCTTAATTCGGTATGCAAAAGGAGATATTCAAACTCCTCATCATTTTCTTCACAATGCTTGTGAAAAAGTCAGTTGTTCAAGACGTTCGACTTAATTTTATTCACAGCGTTAATGACGTAACGTATAGATTCGTGCAAACGGCCACTCAAATTTTTTGAGACAAGGTACTGTCTCTGAATGATGCAATGGACAGTTGTCCAGGTACAACCAATTTTAGATGAATTTGAAATCCACGCTATCGTCCAACCATGGATGTAGCTCCGTCGGTTGCACATGCCACAATGTTTGTCAAAGGGATGTTTTTCTCATTAAAAAACTCTTCAACCTTTTTAAATATCGAAGAACCTTTTGTGTTGGTGGCTAAATTTTGAGCAAATAACAGTTCTTCCCTGATCTCTTCATTTCCGTTGATGAAACGGACATACGCCAATAACAAATCTTCATTTTCACGAATCGTTGACTCATCAATCTGCATCACGAATTCTGTACTTTTCAAGGTGTCAATAAGCCTTTCTTCCACTTCAGCAGCCATTTCATCAATTCTTTTTGATATGGTGTCATTGCTCAAAGGAATCGATTGCATGGAAGTGCTTGCGTTGAGCTCCAACATGATGGCAACAATCTGTTTCACTGATGGTAAAATCAGCGTTTCTCCGATAGTGTGAGGTTTGCCACATTTTGCTATCAACAAAGATACTTCATAGGAACAAATGAGCCCCTTGTCGGCGTTGAGTGACAATTTTCCAAATAACTTCTCAACAGTGCTGCGACCCTCAAACTTGGCCTTTAAGGATTGGAAAAACAATACCGGTTTGTCGGCTTTATCCAAATGAATTCTTACCAAATGATCTTTCAGTCGGGAAGGCTTCATCGCTTCATTTGAAAATGTTTTCTCACAAAGAAGAAAAAACGGAAGCTGTATGTTGGAAGGAGGTGGAATGAATCCCAATTTTAGGTATTCTGTCGAATATTGGCGACACTTCCTCTTCTTGGCCATGTTGAGAGGTCTTTGAAATGAAAGGCACTAACTGCAAATAAAATTTTTGACTGCACTGGAACACTATAAAACACCCGTGGATGTCGATAAACCTAGTTTCAACAGTTACGTTGACATTACAACTGACATCACAGGGGACAGCCACTCAGCATGTGATGTTTCGAAAGAAGCGCTCACCCCTCCATCACTGCCCATTCTGGCCAATGGCATTCTACTGTATGGGTAGAGTGATAGAGGCTGCTGCTCAACGTGCATGAAGATGAGCGATGCGTATTCACATATGTACGGCGTTCTGTACTGAAGCTAGCTGGAGGAACATTTTAAAACACAGTTCAATCCACTAATAGCGAGAGATCTGATGTTTTTGTATGACAAATATACAGCGGTTCACTGTACGAAAAAAGTCTCAAAAGTCTCCCCAAACCTTCTCGCTTCATTTCCCCCATATCGCCCCCTTCTGTTCCTTCGCCCCCGCGTCACCCCTTTTCATTCCATCACCCCCTGAAAAATGAAATCGCCCCCTGGGGGGATGATATTGCCCAGGTGAAGAACCACTGGTCTAACCATAAACCAAGGTATGCAAGCCACAATGGCTGGCCACTTAATAATGTGACTTAACATGAATTGTGAGCCATGTTCTTGACTGCTTAATATTGGTTACTACTCACCCAAATGAGTACTCTTTCTTCCATTTTTTTCTTATTCTCTTCTGTGCTGCAGTTTCCCAGTCTTATTGGATTTCACTTTTCTTCCTAGCCTATTCATTTTGCTATTCTTCTCTTCATACGTCAGCAGAGGAAAAAAACCTCTGTTCAGCTTTCTGCCACTATATTTATCTTCATAATACAGTACAGTTCCTCAACTGAACATATGAATGAAAATATATTTATAAGGATGTAAAAAGGCCTTATAAGGATCTGACCACAAGTATATCTAGTGTAGCATCCCATTTGTCATAATGGCCAACCCAAAACCTCTCTGAATGACTCTAAGAGAATATAAGAGACATCAATCATCTGTTCTTGCCATTTTCCCTCAGTGACTGGTTTTCTCCACAAAGTAGCTTAATTTCTACAACCTTGTTGACTGATGAAGGCAAGAGAAGTTAAACATAATAGCTAAATTTCAGGATACAGAAAATAAAATCTTTGAAGCAGGTAAAATACAGATGGAAAGGCTTCTCTAGGATCTGCTGGCTTCAGGTTATAGTCTTAAATGAGTCAAATAGTGGAAGGAGGACGCAGTTTGGAGAAAAAAGAGATAATCTTAGAAACATGTTTAAGATCCCAATGTTAGGTGGCAAAACAAAAAGGGGGAGAAGATAAGGAGAATGTAGGGGCTTTTGGAACCAACTTGGGAGGAGGAAAACCACCCCCCTGCTATCAGAAAGATAACACATGACAACTTAAAAGAACCATGGGTGAGCAAGATGGCAAGCCAGCCTCCTGCTTATTTTCTAAGTGGGAATTTGGACAAGTGTCCATAGGTTCTATTCAAGGTATGTTACTGATAAAATAATTCAGTTATACATCCGCAAGTAGATTGAACAGAGATTTAATAAATAGTTAACTATAAGAATAATTTGGCTTTAAAATTCATTATTTTATGTCAATGTCATCCAATCTGAAAAGGAGTTTTCCTGGTTAAGCTTATTCTCCACGCTTAATATTTTTGTTGCTGACTGGTGTTTACATTGTTTACATTCATTAATTAATTCAACATACATATTAGTCATTTAGTGTGAAAGGAGTAAATAAAATTCACAGGAAGCTGGAAATATTCTGATACTGCCCCTGGGTAAGAGCCCCCAGTTGAGTCACAACATCCAGTGTAAGGACTGTAACAGCCACTATGTAGGATGGGCAGAGAGAAGAGTAGAAGAGTACATCCATAAGCACCAACTAGCAGTCAGAACATATGATTAAAAAATGGGATGTTGCAGCATTCTGATTGGAATATGTGATGTTGTAGGTTTCAGTGGTCATAGGGATACTATTTTTATTGAATATGATTGTGACCTACCTAGGATTATTCTGTATAACATAGGCAACCATACAAGTTCCTTTCCTGGGAGGTTGGGTTGAGTAATGGAGCACTTGGTTAATGCATATAAGATAGGCGGGCATATAAGTTTCTGAATAAACAAAGCACTTCTCTGTATTTTTAAAGAAAAATTATGATAATACTGTATATAAACACAGAGCAAATACCACATTCACTGGCACTGAGGATGTTACCTAGTCACGTGGGAAAATATCTGCAAGCAAACAACCAAGCTGAGAGAACATCAAGGACTCCATAGTTCAACCCTGAGCTACCAATATTGTCTTCTATTGGAAAAGATTTCTCCCAAATGGCACTGTGTAGTACCGTGTCATAGATGTTCCCGAGCATTTTGCTAGAATAAAAATGGCCATAAATATGCAGTTCAACAGAAGATATATTGCTGCAAACCTGGCTTACGGTTGCAGTTTGCCAGCTTTAGTAATGAAAGCCTCTTCGCATTCCAGGAAAAAGAATGTGTGCTTTTTCCTGTCCTCAAAAGAAAACAAAAGCAAAATCCCCACTGGCTGTTAACCATCTTCAAGTCATTAAAAGGCCATTGCTGGGGCTGATTTATTGTCCGTCAGTTATAATAAAAGAAGAGACTTTTCCTCTGGCATTTACACTTCCTTGGTTAATCCTTTTGGCAGTTTCTTTTTTAAAAAGATCAACTGCAGCACTGAGAAACATACACATGAACTTGCTCTTCTTAAGAAAATTGCAGGATGAGCAAATGGGATTCTATCTGCATGAAACTGTACATGAGATTGTGAGCTTTTTGGCCTCCATTTAGTGATGAACCTGAATTGTAATTCCACTACACTGGAGATCAAAGACAGGGAAGGTGGGCAAATAATTACTATGGTAATTCTGTTTTAACTGAATACATTATTTTGTCCAAATGAGAAAAAAATTCTGAGATAATTGTTCCCTCTAGGATCATAAGGGTGGAATATTTTGCTCTAAGATGGTCTCTCATATTCCTATCCAACATAACAAAGTAACTATAATAGCTTTCTTTCAGTAAAGTATAGGCCTTGTAAATGATTAGCAGAAAAATCAATTGTGATTGGGATGTTCGTATTTGCTTTGTTAAAACCAAATGAGATTAAGTTTCTGGGAAAGTTGAATAAACCTGAGCTATAAGAGAGATTGAATCAGAAGAAAATTCAAATAACTTATTTCACTTGGAATGCTTAACAGGAGGCCTTTTCTCATTACTAAATTATAATTTAAGGTGCTGGTTATCATCTTTAAAGCCCCACCTGGTTTGGGACCAGGCTATTTGAAGGAGTATCTCTTCCCTATTGCATCCATTTGGTCTATTAAGATGGGAGGGCAGGGTATGTGCCCAGGTCCCACCAGATGTACATTATGGAATGTACATCTGGTGGGACCATGAAAAAGAGCCATTTGCTGGTGGCCCCTTCTCTATGAAATATCACTGCCCCTGAGTATGATCCACACACCCCCACTCTGTTGCTTTTCTGAAAGCCCTAAAGAAACAGACCTAGGGACCACAAATAGAGGTGGAGCCGACCAGGTAGTTGATTTGATTGTGTTGTTGCTGCCATGAGGATGGGGATGGATTTTTATGTTGCCTGCAATCATCTTGGTGTCTGTTGGGTAGCCATATACATTTGTTTAATGAACATCATCTACTTTCTCCTTGAGTGGGAGGAAAATTATACTGGCATGAAATTTGTAGTCCCAATTATTAATCTCTCTCCTGCCTCTATTTCCTCTGTCATTGCCACTCACCTGGTTTCCATCCAAGGCAATGGCTTTCAGAATTTATATACCTTGAAGTTGCCCTTAGACAAAGGGCAAATGCCTCAAGTTTTTAATAGAACACATGTTTGTATTATGAGATATTACAAATGCTGGGCACATTTCCTTGCTCCTTGTGTGATGATAGCCCTCAGCATTGTCAGAATAAGGGGGAAAATATAACTTTAACATTGGATGTTAAAGATGATTTAAACTAGTCTCATTCATGCCTGGAAGGGGGGGGGGGAGGGAGAGAGAAAAGATTCTTCCACATAGATCAGTTTAAGTGCTATCTATCATTCCTTCGGCAGATTGCAAACCATACAGAGTTCAACTTTGCTGTTCCTTTCTCTGATTTCTAACCTGCTCAGTACAGAGGCAGTCAAGTGTGGGGTGTGGGGGGAACAGTGGCGTAGCGTGGGGGTGCAGGGGGGGGCGGCCACACCGGGCGCAACATCTGGGGGGGGCGCCCTGACTCGCCCCGCGCCGCCCTTTGCCGGACTGTGGCCGCCTCTTTCCGCGCCCGGCTCGGCCTGCGAACTAAGCTCCCTGGCCCCGGCCCGCCCAGGCCCCTCCTGCGCACTGCCTACCTCCCAGCGGAGCCGCCAAGACCCGCCGCCCCGCCCCCGCGGGAGCCGAAGGAGAGCGGCGCTGCGCTCCGTCTGCCCGCCGCTGCAACGCCACTGTGTCCTCCCGCTCCGCCTGGAGTGCCCCGGGGAGCCGGTGCCTTCCCAAAGCCCCCGGTGCGCCTCCCACCCCCGCGGCACCTGCTTCCCTTCAGTCGAGCCTTTTCCCGCTGCCCTGTTGAGCTCCTCCTCGGGAGGAAGGCAGGAGGCCAGCATGGAGAGCCTCACTTGACTGATGCCGACCCAGGGGCAGCTGCAGTTGGGCCGCCCTCGGGTTAGGGGGCGCAAATTACTTGCCCCGGGTGCTGACAACCCACGCTACGCCACTGGGGGGGGAATGAGGAATTTTGGCAGTTGAACCTCATGCTGAGTGAGGAGAAGAGGCAGAATAGGAGAGCTAAGGAGCTCCCATCTGATCCTTTACCTAAAGCTATGAGATCAGAGACTTGGTGAATGAAAGCCACTACCCACTTTTCCTGGCATCTCTCTCAGCCTTGAGCTAGAAGATGTGGTAAGAAGCCACCTCAAAAATATGACAAGTATAAAGAAGAAGTTTGATGGTGAAGCATGAGGGAAACTCGTGCTGCACTATGGAACTTCCCTGCAGGCCTATCTCATGAAGTAAGAGCTAATAGCTAGGCAGGGGTGTGGGTTAGTGAGAAAAATACACAACTACCATGTGCATGACAAGTATTACCCATTAATAACTGAAAGATATATGGAAGGTTGCTTAGGGTGATGGGAGACAAGTTCCATCCTGCTCTATTACACTTCTTTCTCTTTCTCTCTAGCACTTTCCCGATGTTGTTTCAGCTATTAGTAAGGAATAGTTTTGTTTATGTTAGTTGCGAAGTCGTTTCCGAGCCAGCTGGGCTGATCCTATCTCTGTACCCCTAGTACCAGTTTGTTACAAACTTAAGCAGGATAATATAACTTGAAAACCAGAACAACTAAGGATGACATAAGCCTACTTCAGATACGGATTGGGAATCAGATGAAGACAAAATTATGAAGACATGGAAAAAAAGAGAGGTTGATGGGGCATTTCAAGTAGTGAGGCAGTGCAAGTGAGGAAAGGGCTATGGTTAGGTGTTTGTAACTATTGTGAATAGATTTCTCATTGCAAATGCCTCAATTTTTTAATAGAACTCATGTTTGTATTATGGGATATTACAAATGCTGGGCGCATTTCCTTGCTCCTTGTGTGAGGATAGCCCTCAGCATTGGCTCCACATTCCCAGCCTGGTAAAAGTTCCAAAGGATCACTGGGCAAGTCAGAATTCCTTGTGTGGAGTTTTAAAATATTGTCTCAAGAACATGAGAAAAATCCAAATGAATGCCATTCTGGTTTGCCTTAAGCCAGAGCTAATCAAAGTGCTACATTTGACAAAGCTTGTTTTCCCTCAATAGATGTATAAATCCTGCAGCATATTACTATCCCAGAATTGAACCCAGGGGAATCTGAAATAATGCTAGCTTATATTAGCCGAATGAGCATTTGTATGATCGAAATGAGATTTCGATCAGAGATGCTTAACTATTAAAGGACATCATATTTCCAATTTAACAATATGCAGTTGAGCAGGCTCTGTAAAATGCCCAAAGTCTGACCAATATTACAAAAGAATACCTGTAAACCCAATACCTATAAGTCCAAACTCTTCTTTAAGTCAATGATACAAACAAACCACCATGCGCGTGCGTGCGCGCGCACGCGCGCGCACACACACACACACACACCAGCAACAAAAATAATAAAGCAGAAGAAATGCTTTATTTAAAAACATTAGACTAGTTGTACAGTAAGGTTGCATCTAATTTGGTAGATACAATTAAAGATTATTATAATAGAGCATTAAAGAAATGGCTTATCATCTTAAGTGCCACTACAATTGCCCCTGTTTAAGAAGAAGCCAAGCTGCTAGAGAATTGGAATCAAAGCTTTCAGGAATCTTCCTCAGGAAAGCAAGAAAATGATAGGGATTTGACCTCATAGGTTGCTCTGGAGACATCCATTGCATGATGGAGCCTGACCAACCAAGCAAAAGTCCCCAGTGTACAGCACAGTGTCAACCTATGCTCAAACATTTTACTCCTTTGCGACTCTAATGCTTAAAGCTTGTTATCATGTTTAAACAGGCAAAGCAGATTCTTGGCTGCTGCTCAGCAATTTTCCATCATTTACATAGCAGTGAAGATGCAATAAGAAGAAGAAATGCTTATTCTTATTTCAGCAGTTGGCAGACAAGGAATATAAATACAATTTATGTCCCCGAGGTCCCCATAAAAAAGCAAATAAAATAAGCATCAGAAAAGTGGACTTAATCATGTCATCCTATGAGTCATTTGTTGATGAAGGCATTTCTATTATCAAACTTCAAAGTACCGGTAATGGTCAAGGAATTCCCACCTCAACCTCAGCACATTCAAGTTGCTGAGAACTGCTTATGATACTTTCAGGTACATTGAAGGTTGCTGGATGGAGTCATTTCATTCATGTAGGCTTGTTTTGTAGAGAGGAAATTCTAATAGTTTTTTCTGGTGTTTGACTCTGATATACCCATTTTATGGGTTATATTAAATTTTTCCCCTGTTACCAAATCAAATAGTGCAAAACTATGTTTTCAGGGAGGGTGTTAGATCTTAGAGACCATATGTAGCCCTGCAGTTGTGGTTGCTTGCCTTTCATCAATGTCTACAAAGAATCTTAGGAGCTTTCAGACCTGTTCCTTGTGGGTCCTTCACAAGCAATAATGGACCGTGTTACACCAGGCTGACTTCTTTTTCTTTAATGCCAACCTGATTTGTTGGAATGACATTCTAATTGTTCAGTCTGAAAATTAAGACAACATTTTTAAAAACAATAGACCAAGAATTGCTGGCTAAACAATTAGGAGTTCAAATGGGACTTCACACGAGATGATACAGCACAGAGCCAATGTAGTGTAGAGGTTAAAATAGTGGACCAGGATTAAATAAACAGAGGATGGAATCCATCCTTAGCCATGGAAACGCATGGTATGGGTTCCCAATCTTTCAACCAACCGTACAAGTTGTTTTGTGGCTAAAAATTGGCATGCAGTTTTGAAAGAAAAGTGGGAGAATAATCTAGTAAATAAAAAAGAAATATACAGTCGTTTTTATCTTGGTTTGCAACACATTCAGAAGGAACCTGAAAAGAAAAGTCATATATGGAGTGACCCAGTTGATGATCCTGTAGTATTACTTATATGACAAGGTAGAGAGACATGCAGAACATGACTACTACAAATCTTTCCGTCTCCTTTACTAACAGGGATCATAGGAGGCACCTGTTTTCTTCTTTAATATGCTATGTCCATGTCTATGTTTCTATCTTTTCCTTTTGCTGCATCTCCATCTCTCTGTGCATGTGAACATTCCCCCCCCCCCCCCCCCCTGGATCAGAGGTGGTATTCAGCAGATTCTAACCAGTTCTGGAGATCTGGTAGTGAAAATTTTGAGTAGTTTGGAGAACCGGTAAATACCACTTCTGACTGGCCCCGCCCCCATCTATTCCCTGCCTCCCAAGTCCCAGCTGATTGGGAGGGAATGGGGATTTTGCAGTAACCTTCCCCTGGAGTGGGGAAGGAATGGAAATTTTCCAATATCCTTCCACTGCCACGCCCACCAAGCCATGCCCACCAAGCCATGTCATGCCCACCAAGCCATGCCCACAGAACCAGTAGTAAAAAAATTTGAATCCAACAACTGCCCTGGATCATATCATGGTATGAGCCCAAGTATGGCCTTTATGTATGTTTCTGCTGACCCCTTGTGTGGCATCTATGTGTGTATTGGGAAGCACAGGATAGGAAGGACACAAAGAGCATGCAGAGAGTGGCTTTTGGAAATCTTATTCAACCGTTTAACAGCAAATCTGGCCTGGATTATATGATCAGGAAGGAAGAGGGCTTGAGAATGGAGTAGCTGGCATCATTTGGATCTGTTGCCCAACAAGGTCTCCAATAAGGAATCACTGGGGAAATTTCTTGATTTTTTTTTTCCTCCACCATCCTAGCTACCTTAGCCAATTTTTTAAACCTCAGTCGTGGTTGTGTTTGGTTCTGTTTGATTATGTTTCGGAGAGAAATTCTGTTGACAGACTAACTGAAAGACAAACGGAGATGAACAATCCTTTTGGTTGCTATCAAAAACCTCTCAATAACAGACTAAAACCGTATAACAACTTCCAGAGTGTTTCTGCTAAGATTATGAACAGCTTTAAATTTCTCAGGACGCTTTATTTATTTTTTCTACCCTACTCAATTTCCAATAGAACATTTTAAATATCTACATATGATAGTATTGCAGTTATGTTCTATTGCTATTAGTCCAGGGTTATTTAAAAAAACACAATTTTTCCCCCTGCTACACTGCTTGCTATAAATGTACATGGGGCATTACTATAGATCATTCTTTCTCAGAACTGTGCTTTTAGATAAACAACTCCAGTTGTATCTCTTTACCAGGGTTACCTCGCTTAAGTAGTTTTACAGAGCACAACTCAACAGCGAAGCAGCCAACAATGAAGGATTTTCATTTCGGCAAAGGCCATAAAGGACCTGAAGAAGAACCTTAGCTGCCTCTAAGTATCAGAAGGCTGAGATCTGTATACATCAGTTGGCAGTCATTAAACAAATGGTGTGATATTGAGATAGGAGACAAAATAAATGAACAAAAGCAGCCCTGGAAAGAAATAATACCCCTTGATGAGTTTGCAACATATTCTGTCAACTTTCCCTTACTTGGTCCAGTTCTTTTAAGCAAAGGGTCAGGAAAAAAAGTTCATAGCCTTCTTGCTTCCTTGAAAAATCCCCAGTCCCAACTGCCCAGGGACAAGAAAAGTTTAATTTCTTCTCTCCCTTAATTTCTCCGTTCTACCTCTTAATGGGATGGTGGAAATGGTGATTGTAGATCAGAATGCTTAGGGGTCATTAGCTAGCCAGCAGGGTACTCAAGCATCATCAGACTGCAGGTTTTAGATTTATTGCACCTTGACTACAACATTTGGATTGCAGAAATTAACCTGACTGTAGCACTCTGAGGCAACAAAGAAATAAAGAAATTGTAGGGTGGAAAATTCCCTTTGTCTGTTGTATTGCTATGCACACAAGGCAGAAGGAAAACCATAGATTGATTTACTTAAGTGCTAAATATCACCTTTGACTTCTTATCTTTACTATTTATTTGGCTTGCTTATTTAAAAAAAAAAAAGAATAGTTAACTCTGCCCAACATATAACAAAATGATTCTTCTGACAATTGTGCGTTGAAATTTTCTTATATTATGAGACTACCAGAACAGATTGTTAAAAAATCAGGATAACTAATGGGTGGATGAAAAGAGAAGAGTTTTATATTTTTCCTGGATTTTTGCAGCCCTGATCTGGTTTTCTATTTTATTCATTCAGTCGGTTTACAGACCACTCCAGCTGCAAACAACTAACATGTACAAATATTTATGATGACACAAAGCAAAGATTGTCAACAGTTTATGGACTGATTTCAGAGAAGGTCTGTATATTTAGATGGGAAAAAGTTACAACTTTACTTTCATATATATATAGTGGCATACCAGGGGTTGTAACACATACATACATACATACATACATACATACATACATACATACATACATACATACATACATACATACATACATATATATATATATATAGCTATATTAGACATTTGCTATTTTTAATATTTTAATAACTACATTTGTCTATTTTCATTTAAATACATTTTCTCGGAAAAGGGTGGATATATTTAATTCAAACCTTCAAAAGGATCCACAGCACAAAAAGAAAGTGAAGACTCTCTGCTACATTAAATGAGAAGAGAGAATTGCTGGCAAAACTGTGTACACCTATCAACCAGGACTTTGAGGTTGCTGATGTCCAGCTACTTCAAGTTGATATTTATAAACACACACCCATTCTCTCTCTTCACAAACATTTCAATCTCAAATTGCTCACAGTAGCAAGTATCCAGTTACAACATTGTGTGATTGCGGGGCTCATCTCACATAATTCCTGGGTCCCAAAGACTTCATAGATAGTTTTCTCATCTTGCATGTGGGACATTTGTGTCTGTTCTGTTAACGTGTGCAATAACTAACCTAAAGATTAAAATAAAAATAATTGTTACAGCTTTGCAAAGTATGACTCAAATGATTAACAATCCATTGGCAGCAATGTTTGTTTTCCTTCTGTTTCTTAGTTACGCTAGGGAGCTGACCAGTAAATTACCAAAAGAAGCATGTCTCTTGGAAAGTGCTGACTCACAGCCCTTTCAGTTTTGGCAATAAAGACCTTCGAAAGGAGGAGAACTTAAATTCGGAATCCATTTCTAAACTGTTTTTATTTTTCTCAGTGTTATTATACAGTATAAAAGGATTTGATTCAGAGTATTCTCCATTACTTTGGAGAAGTGGATTTCTTATCCATCTCCTTACATGTACCCACGCGTGCACAGACATTCACACACACACCAGAGGTGGGTTGCTACCGGTTTGCACTGGTTTGGGCGAACCGTTAGTGGAAATTGCGACTGGGTTGCCGAACCAGTAGGGACAGCAGGCTTGCCACATCCCCAAACTGGTTCCTCAGTCACCACAGCATGTTTTTTTTTTTGGAAATTCTTAATGTTCTGCGCATGCACAGATCTATTTACAGGCAACTGAACAAGTGCGCGAGTGAAGCAAGTGTGCACACATAAATCGCGCACACACCAAACCGACAGTAATGCTGGGAGAAACCCACCCCTGACACACATACACACGCACACATGGTGTGAAATGTTAAGCTAAATCCAGATAATTGAGGAGGAGGAGATCAAATGGCAGCCAACATTTAAAAAGTGAAAAAGGTGAGAAAAGAAAGGCAAATATCTGCCTTGCTGGTAGTTATGACTTTTACCCTGAGCATCTCCTTGAGAATTGATTTCCTGTTGGAGTTCATCCAGTTTTTTTGTCCAGAAACGAAGTGTAGAATTCAATAGATCCATTGTAAAATGTTAATGAAAGAACCCAGATCCTCCTTTTTGTAGCTCAAGAACTCTAAAGAGTCACAAGAACAAGTGTATGAAGAATGGAGGTGAAATTTATCATCATTTTTTGGCAACATAGAAGGTGTGCAAACTTTCCTTTAGGAGGAGTAATCTGAAAATCTCGTATGCTTCCCCAATGAAACCATTTCAGTTTAGAATTGTTGCTGCACTATGACTTCTGGGGCAATTTTCAGAATGAATTTCTGATACTTCTTCTTGCAGAGATGCACTAATTTGTATCGTATTTTTATTGACATAACACCTGCATTCTTATCGTCTTAAATAATTTTCTCAAAACATCCGTAAGAATTCTTAACAAATGCAGCTAAATGGACATAAATGGAGAACCCTACTACAAGGTCCCCTACAGTTGCCCTGTTGCTGACCTTTGGCTACAATGGAAGTCTGCAAAAAATTGATGATGTCCAAGTAGTAGTCTTCCTAAAGATTGGGAATGACTGAAACAGGTCATGATCAATCAATGAATTCAAGGAGTAGACCATGTTAGCAAAATTAAAGAGTAGACATACAATGCACCGTGCCTCACATAACAAACAAAGTTCCTTCCCCATAATTAATAAGCAGAACTTACTAAATGATGTCACTAAACGATGGTTGAAACTTGGGCTCCTCCATCTTCAGAATCTAAGCACTCTTTTCCCCACCATTGTTTGAAAGCTATAGCTAGAATCTCCACTCCTCAATAACCACAAATCCATCAGTTTCTTTCTTCTTTCCAGCAACTCTTCTTAAAGATTCCTCTAAATATACACTATCTTCAAGCTATCAAGTTTGTTGATCCTGTCTAGATGTGTTGATCTAAGAGTTTATATGTTAACTTTTATAGAGGCCTTGTTCTCCTCCAGAGATACCATCTAATAAAATGAAATTCAATGGTGAAAAGAGTAAGGTTCTACCTTTAGGCAAGAAAAATGAAATGCACAGGTACAGTATAGGTGGTACCTTGCTCAACAGTAGTAACTGTGAGAGGGATCTTGGAATCCTAGTGGACAACCATTTAAATATGAGACAGCAGTGTGCAGCAGCTGCCAAAAAAGCCAACCCAGTTCTAGGCTGCATCAACAGAGGGATAGAATCAAGATCATGTGAAGTGTTAATACCACTTTATAATGCCTTGGTAAGGCCACACTTGGAATACTGCATTCAGTTTTGGTCGCCACGATGTAAAAAAGATGTGGAGACTCTGGAGAGAGTGCAGAGAAGAGCAACAAAGATGATTAGGGGACTGGAGACTAAAACATATGAAGAACGGTTGCAGGAACTGGATATGTCTAGTTTAATGAAAAGAAGGACTAGGGGAGACATGTTAGCAGTGTTCCAATATCTCAGGGGTTGCCACAAAGAAGAGGAGTCAAACTATTCTCCAAGGCACCTGAGGGTAGAACAAGAAGCAATGGGCGGAAACTAATCAAGGAGAGAAGCAACTTAGAACTGAGGAGAAATTTCCTGACAGTTAGAACAATTAGTCAGTGGAACAGCTTGCCTCCAGAAGTTGTGAATGCCCCAACACTGGAAATCTTTAAGAAGATGTTGGATAGCCATTTGTCTGAAACGGTATAGGGTTTCCTGCCTAGGCAGGGGGTTGGACTAGAAGACCTCCAAGGTCCCTTCCAACTCTGCTATTGTATTGTATTGTATGTCTCCCCTAGTCCTTCTTTTCATTAAACTAGACATACTCAGTCCCTGCAACTGTTCTTCATATGTTTTAGTCTCCAGTTCCCTAATCATCTTTGTTGCTCTTCTCTGCACTCTTTCTAGAGTCTCCACATCTTTTCTACATCGTGGTGACCAAAACTGAATGCAGTATTCCAAGTGTGGCCTTACCAAGGCATTATAAAGTGGTATTAACACTTCACATGATCTTGATTCTATCCCTCTGTTTATGCAGCATAGAACTGTGTTGGCTTTTTTTGGCAGCTGCTGCACACTGCTGGCTCATATTTAAATGGTTGTCCACTAGGACTCCAAGATCCCTCTCACAGTTACTACTGTTGAGCAAGGTACCACCTATACTGTACCTATGCATTTCGTTCTTCTGACGAATATATGACAGGGTTATGTCTGCATCCTCTGGATATCGTTAACTTTTGTAGAATTGCCAACTAGATTAGAAGGAAGTGTTAAGTTTAGAACCTTAACACTGCAGAAAGTGGCACAGGCCTATCCTTCCCTTTGAAGCCTTATTTGACAGATCCCAAGAAAATGCAGTCAGTCTGGTGAGATTCTACTAATATAAGTGACCAGCAATAAAGCTTTTGTTTGATATTATTCACAAGTGGTCCTGGTTGCTGAGTGTTCTCAGCTTGCTATCGAACAAGTGGAGCACTGTGGCTCTTAAGTGTGTTAACTCTGATTCTATTTCCTGCTGGTGCTTGCAGACACCTTGAAGCTCCCCGCAGTACTGTAGCCATTGCCATGTATTTTCTCATTCCCAGAGTGTCTGGTGAGATTAATGTTGTGCAAAAGCAACCAGAACAATTGGTAAATTGTCTCAAACAGAAATTTTATTGGTAGTCATCTCATAAGAATCTTGCCAGACTGACTGCATTCCCTTGGGAATGGTCACATAATACTTCATGCCAGGTCGGTGCCATTTTCTGCAGCACAGATTCTAAACCTGGCCTCTCTTAACGCCTCCTTCTAGTATAGCTGATGATTTCGCCACATCAAGCCATATATCGCTCTTTCATTCACAGATGCACATGAGGAGACTTGTCATCTGTGCCATTCACTGGTGAATGGCCCTTTCCAAACATTCCAGGATAATTTATGCATTGATCACCTACTAATAATTATCAGACTCTCCCACAAGGCGGCATCCCTTCAGTCAGTCTATTGATTCTTCTGTTGAACTAAGTCAGGATAATCAAATATTGATACAGGGCAATTATTCATTATCTGATGCCTTCCTGATGTGTTGGACTACAATTCTCATTACATTAACCATCATGGAAAGTTGTTTTAGGACACAGCAGTGATTGAATTGAATTGAATTGAATTTATTAGCGCTTATAGACCGCCCCCTCTCCCGAAAGGGACTCGGGGTGGTGTACAGTCCATGTCAAAGAACAAAATTAAAACAATTAAAATTACTAAATGGACAATATATATATACAAATATAAAATAGATGGATGGATAAGAGGAGGATAAAAGGTGTGCAGGACTGTATTGCTAATAAATAATTAAAATAAACAGCCATTAAAATCCCAATACCCAATAAAATTAAGTCTACAGAATAATCCCCTTAAAAACCAGTAAAAATGTACATGCCAGGAGATAGGCGTTGAAATTATGCCAGGCCAGCCAGTCGAAACAGGTGAGTCTTTAGTTTCTTTAGGAGCGGAAGTCGGTGGTGGTTCTAATGTCGGGGGGGGGGAGGTCATTCCAGAGGGTTGGGCCCATCACAGAGAAGGCCCTACTCCTTGGCGTCGCCCGCTGGCATTGCCTAGCGGACAGCACCAGGAGAAGCCCCTCCCTGTGAGAGCGAATTGGCCGCAGGGATGTATGTGGGAGGATGCGATCCCGCAGATAACTGGGCCCTATGCCATGGAGCGCTTTAAAGATGGTGGTCAAAACCTTGAAACACACCCGAAAGACCACAGGCAGCCAGTGCAGCTCGCGCAGGAGCGGTGTCACATGGGAGTACCAGGTACTCCCCATGACCGCCCGCGCAGCTGCGTTCTGGACTAGCTGCAGTCTTCGGGCGCGTCCCAAGGGAAGCCCCATGTAGAGAGCATTACAGTAGTCCAGGCGAGACGTCACCAGTGCATGATGATAAATAGATAAAAAAATTGCTTTAGGCAACATAAGAATTGGGCAGCAAATTTCATATTAAGATCTTCGGAGCTGGGAATGTACAAACAATGCAAATAAAAATCATTCCCAGTGTGGAAAATGTGAATTACTTTTGCACTTAGTACAAATGATTAAATAAAAATAGACAAATGGAGCTGATTAGACCAGAGTGTTTTGAATTCTGTACAGCTGTTGAAAAACAGAGTTCAGGGTGCATAAAATGTCAGCCAAGAGATGCTCTGAATTGTTTAGAATATTAGCAATATCCCATTTAGAATAAATCACACAAGATGTCTTATTTGTCCAGTTAAATAGGGATTTGGTTCTTATGAACATTACCAAAATAATTAAACTCTTCAATGAAACAAGGAATTCCCATAAACAAGAGTGTAAAATGGAGGGCTTCTAAGGAACCTCAGCTAAAATTTCTAGGAGACTCTACTAGGATTTTAGGAACATTTGGTAGGTTCACTAAATCATGTAGTATTGATTAATCCCAGCTGTTGGCTAAGAAGAAAATCTGTTTGATGTTAAGCCAAAGCCTAGAGTTGGATGAACGCCTACAAGATATTTTCTAGTTCAGGAGAGTTATGGAATACATTGAAGTGGAGGAAGGATTGTGAAATGGGATGCCAAGATGGATATGATGGAGCAGAATCCCTCCAGTACATGTACATGTTACTTAACAATATGAAAAAAGACATGGAGGATCAAAGTAAAACTTAACTGCTTTTATAGGAGTTCATGTTTTACTCTATTGTTAGTCACTGTGACTGTTCTATGGATGCACTACAACTGCATCTATTGTCCATTATTCTCCTGCTGGACTCACCCTTGACTCTTGCATACATCAAAAATTTCCTCCTCCAACTGTCTCCTAGATCTGCCTTTTGTGGGTGAGAGGAACAGCAACAAATCCTATAGCTGAGTAATCTTCTGGGGCAAGGATCCAATGATCATTGCAAAGTTGCCTTCATAATTAGTACTTCTTGCAAAACATAAAGAGTTTTTGGAATTTCTTATAACTTTATGATGTTAAAATATAAGACTGCATTTATAAGTTTGGTGATAAAAGGCTTGGTTACATGTGTATATAATTGCACTGATATGAAAAGAAGGAATTGATCTTTAACAACACTAAAGTGTAGCACAAGCTGATGGACTACAACTGAGGAGTTTTCCTTGCAGTCCATTCTCATCCTGGAAACTCTTTGGGTCAGTCACTCTTTCTCAGCCAAATTTGTCCCTCAAATTTGTTGTGGGGAAAATTAAAGGAAGAAGTGCTACATATGCTGTCTTGATCTGAAGGAAAGATGGACTATAAATCTAGCAAGAAATAAATGATACACAATCAGTTTGAAGGCTCTGTAGGGATACGTGTAGGGTTGGACTAGAAGACTTTTAAGGTCCATTCTAACTATTATTTTGTTATACCATATCTGGGCTCCAAAAATCACTAGGACCACTAGATGGGAGTAAAGATTTAGGATTGTCCAAATCCATTTGTTTCCATCTCGTGGTCATTCTGATTTCTTCAGTCAAAATGCAGACATCTTTCCATGTGAAACATTCACTTTTATGACTCCTGCTCATGTAGTTCAGGCTGCAGAGATTAAACCTCCTATGTTACAGAGGCAATATTACAATATTTTCTAATCCTTTCTTTTCCAATGGGGAAAACGTTTTACTGAAATTACAGTCTAGTCTTCCCCAAATGGCTGGGGAAGAGCATTTACCATGCCAGTGAATTAAGGGGTCAAGGGTGTGGTGACTTAGACTAACTTTATTGTCACTTTCAATGTAAGCTAATCGGCGTACATTAAAACGAAATTTTGTTGCAAACAGCTATCAAAGGGTTTCCACCTCTAATATACACTACATAAACATGACAAAATAAATGAATAAATAAATAAATAATACAAAATTATACATATACCCACATATGTTTTATGACCTGGGGAAACAACAGAGTTTAGTTCGGATGTATATATAGAAGAGGAGGCCAGAGCATAAAGTTCTTTGCCTGATTTTGCATGTGCCCCACTGGAGCAAAATTCCACTTTACATAAATCTATAGGCAAATTGCTTATTTTAAGTAAGATATGGAGCATGTGCAGGTGTTTTCTATATGAGAAACTACTTAAGACAGTGCAAAGAAAATCTCATCTGCTTTGGTCCATCTGGCTTCTTTCCCCTGAGAAAAGATCTTGTGAACTGTCATGCATCGGAGAACTACAACAAACCATTGTTCCACTCCTTTCCTGTTCTTTACATTTGCTTCTTTGACACACTGAGATTCCACCTGTTTTTATTAATCTGTAATTAAGAATAACACCCCAAGAACAACACATTCCTTCAAAAACTGTTACACTAAAGCTTTCTTCAGTTAGGAAACCTGGAGTCTCCTGTAAAGTGTGCTTCAATTAAGGCAGCACCACATAAAGAATTAAACATAATCACATTTCTGCACCGAGCCAGGTGAATAAGGATGGACAAACTCTTTCTGATCGATGCCATTTTGTATCATTTAAAAAGTTACATTTTTGTTTTATTTTCATATACATCTGCCTTTGGGTTTTGCTATTTATTTATTTTTGTATTTTGAGTGTGCGTGGGGAGGGGGGTGAGAGCAAAAATTACTACTTTCTTCCAACTGGTCAACCAATTTTACAAGTAGGAAAGTAGTGTCAGAGATTTACGATAAGTTCCAATTTGGGAGTTGCAAACTGACTCTCTGATTCATCTTGTGAAATGAATAGGAGAAAGGTGCTGCAGCATATGTAGCAATAGCAATAGACTTCTATACCATTCACAGTGCTTTACAGCCCTCTCTAATATGTAGTTCTGGGGATGTGTGAAAGAGAGCCTTATGGGAGGTGGCATATTCTGAAACGTTCTCCTTCCTTCATGTACAGGTGCTGGAGAGCAGAGCTGCTTCCGTTTCAATCGAAGAAGTTTCTTAGATGAGAAGCGAAATTTTTTAAAAGAAAAAAACCAAGAAAAGCATCTTTGGGGACAGTCATGACTTGGATGATTGAGAATCTCCATAGACATTGCTTGTTTGTGTGATTCTGGCCTTAAAGATGGAAGTGAAATAATAATATTCTAAAACTTGATATTGTTGAATAAAATCTGGTAAAAGTAAACCCTTAAGTTGTCGCAAGGAACAGAAAGTCCATAATTCTGCTATAAATGGATGTTTCCTTGTAATACCCATTCCCACCCAACTTTCTACCCAATGAAAACAGCGAAGCTGAATCAAAAGACATTATTTTTATCTGTGGGAACGCACAGTAAAACTTTGCTAAGAATCGGAGCTACAGTGATGGTGAAACATGCAATTCTTTAGTATCTCTGCCTGATATGACAGTATCAAGGAAATGCTAATATGAACTGGCTGACTTCAAGATGTAAAGTGTGTGGGGTGGGAATAAAACAGATTAAAAACCACCAGAAATCTTAGATGGATAAATCATACGAAGAAGACTAAAACGGTGTGCGTGTGAGGCCAAAAGGCATAGCTATTTTCTTTTTTGAGCCATTGTAAAAACAATAAGGCAGGATGAAAATAAAACAAACAAATAAATGATAAATATACAAATGATAAATAAATAAATAAATATATCCCTTGAACATTTTTCCTTCTGTTTAATCATGTACAGGTGTAATAATGCAGGATCCAAGCAGGGTAAATCACCGGAACCAAAGGTTTAGTCTTCAGAGCCCACCCAGCCACGCCCAACCAGCCATGCCCAACCAGCCACACGCACCCAGCCACATGCACCCAGCCACACGCACCCAGCTGCGCCCACCCAGCCAGTCATTAGGGCAGAGAACTGGTTGTTTAAAAATTGGAAGCCCACAACTGCTTGTTCTGGGAGAATGGGACAATTCGCCATAGTCAACCTGCTGCAGCCACTCAACATGGCCAACTTGCCACGGTCAGCTGGCCACGGGGCAACTCACTGTGGGACAATTTAACAATTCCATTTCATTATTTACAATAAATAAAGATTATTTTAATTTTTGCCAATCACATTTCATTCTGTCCCTCTTTTTTGCATTCTTTCTCTAATTATTCTATTCCATCATTTGATATTAGTGTAACTCTTGTCCTGCAGCAAATTGTCCTGTGCTGAGATGGCTGTGGCGAGTTGGTTGTGGTGAGTTGCCCATGGTGAGTTGGCCATGATGAGTTGGCCATGATGAGTTGGCCATGATGAGTTGGCCATGGCAAATTGTCATAGACACCATGCTGGAGCCCATCTTCAGGGAACTTCTCTCTCACATATTCTGTATTAATTTTTCTTCCAAACAAATACTTCATAATTTTCTAAGTAGCACAAATCATTTTATTAATAGTTCTTTGCATAGCTATTTCTTGCAATATTATAATACTTAATTGTATTACTGATTTTAATTTTCACTGCTTGGCATTTCACAAATGAATTTATATATAATATATGTGTAAAACTCTTTCATATGAAGCACCTGAATTACACATACACAGACTAGTAAGAATTTAGGATGTGTTTTTATGTGTGCTCCAAGTATGTTGGGAACCCACCTCATATGACTACCCACTTCAGAGTTCTGAACACTTTGTTACGCATGTGACAACATCCTGAACCACAGTGCTTCAAGGCATTTCATGCAACCTAAGTAACAGTTATTACTAAGTACTGTTTGTAATAACACAAACAATAACAACAAAGCAAACAATAAAAACAACAAAAATATCTCCAAATATTAAACATAAGGTAAATAGTGAGGAACGTGGTGGCTCAGTAGCTAGGACGTTGAACTTGTCAATCAGAAAGGTTGGCAGTTCGGCAGTTTGAATCCCTAGCATCACGTAATGGAGTGAGTTCCCATTACTTCTTCCACCTTCTGCCAACCTAGCAGTTCAAAAGCATGTAAAATTCAAGTAGAAAAATAGGAACCACCTTTGGTGGGAAGGTAACAGTGTTCTGTGTGCCATTGGTGTTTAGTCATGCTGACCACATGACCACAGAGATGTCTTCAGATAGCGCTGGCTCTTTGGCTTTGAAACGGAGATGAGCACTGCCCCCTAGGGTTAGGAACAACTAGCACATATGTGCGAGGGGAATCTTTACATTTACTTAAATAGAATTGTTTCAGTGACCCTGTTTCAAAACCTAGGCAGGATCAGATCTGATTAGTACTTGGATGAAGACTACAAGATAAGACCAGGATTCTAAATTAGCCAATATTTCTCAGCCTCAGCAATTTTAATATATGTAAATGTTTTGGTTGGGGAATTCTGGGAGTGGAAACTTACACATCTTAAAGTTTCTGAGACTGAGAAATATTGAACTAGAATATGAAGTTGAAAAATATCCTGTAAGAAAAATTTGTGAATCACTTTCACTCTGTTGTCAAGAAAACTGTATGAACATGTTCATGAATTCTTAAGTTGAACATAGAAAAGTCCTTCTTATCCACAATTGCTTCCCATTTGTATGGAGAAGTTTATGATATCAAGGAAATAAATTTTGCAGTTGTAGAAGAGAACGTGACCTTGATCCAGGGTGTAATTACTGTAAAAAAGATTGCCATGTTTGGAAACTTTAGGAAAAGAATGTAAAATAAAATTGATGGGGCTATGTGGCTTTATGCTTTGACTCATAAATTTGCCCGGAATAACATAAAAGTAGCAGCGTGCTTCTCAGAAGAAAATAAGCATGACATCAATTGGAATCTGACTTTTATGATACTGAAAACATTAGCACTGATAAATATTTGAAGGCAATTACCCAAATGTTTACACCAGTCTTTTGTTTTTCTCCACAGTGTGAATGTAGAAAGGAATGGACACGCTATTGGAACTATCTATTGCTTTGCCTCCCACGTTGTAAACTCAAACCAACTTTATAATAAAGTCGAATGTATTATTTTCTCTATCATGCACCTAATCTGGTTAGGATGTTATTTTGACTGTATGCTAATCCTGAAGCCATGTTCTAATAGTATCTCTTTAATATATGGAGGGGCACAAGGAGTCACTTGGATATGCTGCTCTACTGCAACTGTATCATTAGGACTCATAATTGGTGAAAACCAATTATGGAAAATTTGGGTCAACCTGGATTCTTTATTAGGGTTTTAGATCTATTTCCCATTGAACAGATTTTAGTAAATCAAAGGAATTATCCATATTTTAGAGTAGTAATTTCTAAGTATCTCTCTTCTAGAGTTTAGAAAAAAGAATGTTTAACCTATGAAATGGGTTAATGAAAAAAAAATCAGTTAAATTTACACAGGACTGCGAGCAATCTGGATGACCATGGATGACACAAAGAGTACTTTCTGTTCTATTTAACTGCCCTACAGGCCTTTCTACATATGTGCAAAATACTAATGGCTTCCTTATTTGAATAATTCCTGGTAAAGTCTCTCTCCTTTTCAAATTGCTCCATTTTTGCACCTTAATATTGTGAGCAAATGTTTGAGAAGGACTTAGAAGCAAATCAGTAATAAACCAGGAAACCTGAAACAAACTATGCATTTAAGTACACACGTCTTATTAGACCACAGTTTAAAACATAGTTTCAAACAGGTTTACTACCCTAAAACATCCTATGGTTTATTTCCTGGCTATGGGTGGCATTAAGCCAAAACTATGAAATCACAATATAATATACCTATAGAGGAGAGTATTTGTAGATCAGGTCTGAAATGAGGGTCCTTGGTGCTTTCTGAGCTTGGTTGTTTTCTTGCAGATGTTTCATTATCCAAATCAGTGATCCATAAAACACCACAGCCAAGTGAAATGGCAATGCTTTATGGGCAACAGTTCCAAAGAAGATGAATCAGTTTGGCAGCTGGACTCAGCCAAACTAATGGGGGTGAAGTGCTTTAAAATAACTTTATTTTAGAACATTACAGCATTAGAGGCATTAAGCATAGGGGAGGAGCACAAGCAGAGCCTTACTTTATACTAGTGTTTCACAACCTCAAAAACTTTTAAGAGGTGTGTGACTTTATCTCCCAGAATTCCCTGGCCAGCATGCTGGTTGAAATCCATACATATTAAAGTTGTCAAGGTTGAGAAACACTGCTTTATAATCTCCAGCATAGTTAGGAATGGCGTTACAGAACAAAACACAAGCCTTTGCTGCTCAGAGAAGCCAGATGTTAACCTCTCAAGCAAAGAAGAAGCTACAGCAATGTAGTAAGAGTTGTAGACATACAACATAACTGTTTGCAGACAGGCCTCTAAATGGTTAAATGTGAAAGGAGAAGTTCTTCTGCTTACAAATATGTGCTGCCTGACTGGAAAAACCACTGAGTCTTGAACAAAGAAATGTGATATCATTCCACTGGCCTCTGAACTTTAGACAACCTTCTAAAACTTCTTCAAACATGCAAAGATTGACCCAAAATATGGAAATCATTATGTCTGGAGTGTTTTGTGGATGCATTTTAAAAAGATCAGTTTACACAGTAAGCTGCCTACATTAACACAACATAAGCATATTTCTCAATCATGGAGTTGGTTAGGCACATAAATACTATAGACCAGGGGTCCCCAAACTTGGCAACTTTAATACTTGTGGACTTCAACTCCAAGAATTCTCCAGCCAGCAGAGCTAGCTGGAGAATTCTGGGAGTTGGGGTCCACAAGTTGCCAAGTTTGAAGACCTCTGCTATAAACAATATTGTTGTGTCTGTATCTTATGTTTTGTGCTTCTAAATCTTAGAAACAGATAAAATGCTTCAGGGTGACTACCCCTAAAGATAAAATGTTGAACAACCCCCCCCCCCCTTTGTGTGTGAATTATCATAAGCATCATGCAAGTCTACTGAGCCAGAGAGATCCAATCTTGTAGGAAGAAGTATGACCTCAAAGATGTCTTCCTATTCTTATGAGGCCCATTCCCCCCCCCCCCAATGTCAGAATTCTAACAGCAGAACAGGAAGAGACAATTATCAGGGGAGATGGTCCATGTTGATAGTGATGGATGGATTTGATGTTTCAAAGCCTTAGTGACTCTGAGCATACCCTCAGACTGATACTGTAAATTATTTCCCTTTTATTTGTTTCACAAGGGGAATTCCTATAAATAAATAAAGCAAGCTAGGGAGGGGAGGAGGAAGGGGAGGGGAGGAGAGGAATCAAAACAAACATTGTAACCAGGGAAGGATTCACATCAGAATGGCCCCAAGGAACATCAGATTGTTTGTCTATTTATAAAATGTATAGACCGCCCATCTTACATCAAGGTAACTCTGAAAGCCCTAAGCTCGGGAGATCTACTGCAGACTTTTCCAATCTGATGACATCTAAATTGATCAAATATAGTTGGAGATATGGGAGACAAAACCTTCAATACAGTTCCAAATTGGAGAAACCTGTTTTAATAGAAATTTTTCACCTAGGGCTAAGAGGAGCTTCGGGAGATGAAAATTTCATCAAGAATTTTAGTTGGGGAGAAAACCTTAACCCACTTCCATCCAGTGTGTTCTGAATACTGTTCTCGTCCTACAGTGATGCATATTTTTATAAATGTATGTGAATTGCCTTTTCTTGGTTGATATCAGATGTTGTACATGCTATATAAGAAGACTTATAACATCTTGCCTGAGTTAGTTTGATTCTTTTTGGTAAATTAATCAATAATGCAATTTTTCATCTGTTTATTTCATGTTTTATTTAATTTGTATTACAAAATATTTCATATTTTTCCTAAAAGGAGGAGGAATGTACAAATCCCCAGTATATTTCTTTCCACCTTAACTGATGCCAAAATAGCTCCTTTGATGTGTCATGATTAAATGATTGAAATGATTAAAAAAATGAAACACCCAGGTGGTACCTTGCTCAACAGTAGTAACTGTGAGAGGGATCTTGGAGTCCTAGTGGACAACCATTTAAATATGAGCCAGCAGTGTGCAGCAACTGCCAAAAAAGCCAACACAGTTCTAGGCTGCATAAACAGAGGGATAGAATCAAGATTACGTGAAGTGTTAATATCACTTTATAATGCCTTGGTAAGGCCACACTTGGAATACTGCATTCAGTTTTGGTCATCCAATGTAGAAAAGATGTGGAGATTCTAGAAAGAGTGCAGAAAAGACCAACAAAGACGATTAGGGGACTGGAGTCTAAAACATATGAAGAACGGTTGCAGGAACTGGGTATGTCTAGTTTAATAGAAAGAAGGACTAGGGAAGATATGATAGCAGTGTTCCAATATCTCAGGGGTTGCCACAAAGAAGAGGGAGTCAAACTATTCTCCAAGGCACCTGAGGGTAGAACAAGAAGCAATGGGTGGAAACTAATCAATGAGAGAAGCAACTTAGAATTGAGGAGAAATTTCCTGACAGAACAATTAATCAGTGGAACAACTTGCCTCCAGAGGTTGTGAATGCCCCAACACTGGAAGTCTTTAAGAAGATGTTGGATAGCCATTTGTCTGGAATGGTATAGGGTTTTCTGCCTAGGCAGGGGCTTGGATTAGAAGACCTCCAAGGTCCCTTCCAACTCTGCTATTGTACTGTATTGTATAAATACATGGATTGGAGCAGTATCTCACTGAAATTAATCATTTTACACTGCAAACAATCTGTCAGCCTCTGCTTCGCTTACTTGCTATCGGCTGCCATAGAAACGGAGAGGGTAGGGGTATGGTATTTGGGATGGGAATTATATGGTACTGGAGGAGATATGGAAAAGGGAGTTTTCTTCTCACCATCTTCTGTGCATGCTGGTGGCCAGTGTTTGGCCCTGGTCAAGGCCAACCATCTTGCATACCACTTTCTTGCTATATTCTTGCCATATTCTTTCTGTTAATCATTTCATACCACAAATTTTCACCCTTGTTGGATCTAACCAAATGACCTGTGATGTATATTAGATGGGAGATACTATTATAACTTCTGATTATATAATTTATATTCCGTGCTAATGGAGAGCATAAATGAGGACACTATGCATTGTTTTTCCAGCTGGTGTACAAAAAAACCCAACATATTCTTTCTGTTGTCCCCCCCCCCACCGCTCTGGGTTTTTTGCCCAATGGTAGAAGCAAATGCCCTGACATTTTAATTCTATTTCACTCTGGATGTTTATGTATCAAGCAGTTTGAAGCTGCAGTTTCAAATATACACTCTGCATGCCAATCATGCCAATCTACCTACATATTTTGTACTAATCCAAAATGCAGGTTAGAAATTAATCATAGATCATAGAATCCGAGGGCTGAAAGGGACTTTGAAGGAATGTTGGCAGGAGTCCTTATACCATCCTGGAAAAATGGATGTCCAATCAGGGATGGATGGAGCATGCGCAACTCTGGGAGGCAAGCTTAATTGCTCACACTAGCAGGAAATTTCTCCTTAGTTCCAGGTATGATCTCTTTTTTTTTTATGAACTTCAACCCAATGCTTCTTGTCCACTCTCAAGTGCTTTTGGAGAATAAGGTGACTCCCTCTTCTCTATGAAAGTCCCTCAAATACTGGAAAAAAAGCTAGTATGTCCTTCCCTTTGTTAGGCTAGATATACCTACAGTAATTCCCTCAACTCTTCATCATATGGTTTAGTCTCCAGACCTCTTATCATCTTTATTTTTTTCCCAATTGCTATAAGTGCCCATCTTAGTAAATGACTCTGGGTGGCTTACAATTTAAAAAAAATTACAATTAAACTACTAAAAACATTTTAAAACAATAAAAGCAAATAAAACAATGCAAATAAAATATACATTTACAGATTCGGATTATTTGCTGATATTCTCTTCTAATTATATGGCCTTCTTTCCGTTTTTATGCTCATTCATTTTGCCTCTCACTTTGTCAGAGAGCTCTTTATGAAACCATGCTGGTTTGTCTGGAGGTCTCTTCTTTTTCTCTATGGTATTGCATTTTATTGGGTTTTAATAATCTCAATTTCACAGTTTCTCAACCATCTTGTTGTTTTTCCCTTTAGGATTTTCATCCATGGACTCCTTTCTAATCTCTTTCTTAGTTTGTTGAAGTCAGCTCTCTTGGACGCTAGTTTGATTTTGTTCAATTGCCTGAGCCTGCATTATGTTGACTTCTAGTATAGCATGGTCATTCTCTGCAAAGTTCCTATAACTTCTGCCCTTTCTATCATTTCATTCCTATAAGTAAGAATTAAATCTAATATACCTGACTTTCTAGTTCATGGGTGTCAAACTCGCAGCATCATGCTGCCGTCATGTGACATTTTGTGATGAGCCTGGAGTGGGCGTTGCCTGTGTGTGACGCATCCAGCCCACAGGCCACCAGTTTGGCACCCCAGCTCTACTTCCTTTCTCTACCTTTTGGGTAACAAAGTTGTCACTAGGCATGTCAGGAACCTGTTTGATCTCCCATTTACATCAGAGTTGTCTGCCAGTTTACGTCATAGTAGTTAAAGCCCCCCCCCCCATTACTATTGTGGTGTGTTTCCTGCACACTTTATTTGATTAGCAAATGTTTGTCCATCTCCTCTGCCTGGTTGAGTGGTCTGTAGACATATACCAGTGTCATTTCCTCCCCTCTAATATTCACCTAAATGCCCATACAATGCAATTCCCCTTCCTTGTTTTGATGGATCTGTTTCTTTTGAACAATTTATATCCTTCTAGCAGTGTGTTCCAGTCTTGGGTTTCATCCCACCAAGTTTTGGTAATGACAACAATATCAAACCTGCCTCATGTACTAGGACCGTGATGGTGAACCTATGGCACATGTGTTACAGGTGGCATGCAGAGCCCTCTCTGTGGGCACATGAGGCATCACCCCAGTTCAGTTCCATTGCACATGTGCGTGTGCCTCCTGCCAGTCAGCGGATTTTTGGGTCTCTGCTGCGCATGCACAGGGAATGGGGCACATGCAGGAGACACAGATGCATGCACAGGAGGGGGTCACTCATGAATATGTGGGGGGCAGAGGGAGCACAGGGGCGGTGCACCACCCATGCCCCATTTTTGGTCCCAGAAAGTTGCAGGGAGGCCTGCTTGGCTCAAAATGGGGCAGGAGTGGTGGTCATGCATGCATGTGGGGGGAGGGCAGGGCACGCATGGGGTGCTGTCATGTGCGCATTGTATAATGGTTGTGGGTACGCACGTCCACGCTGTTGCACGCACACATGCTCTTTTGTCACACAACGACAAAAAGGTTAGCCATCACTGTATTAGGACTTCAACTTCTCCCTTGTTCCCCAAACTCTGAGCATTAGTGTTTTAGCATCTCAGCTCTTAATGGCAGACCCTGTATTTACTTCTTATGCTGTCTGTTTTATGCTA
The DNA here is from genome assembly GCF_964273705.1 of Natrix helvetica. Lineage (NCBI taxonomy): Eukaryota > Metazoa > Chordata > Lepidosauria > Squamata > Natricidae > Natrix > Natrix helvetica. The sequence continues at coordinate 240,676,011 of NC_138552.1, forward strand.
AGTTCCTTTTCCTTCTCACCACTCCCTTCCTTATTATCTGATCTGTTGTCTTTGGTCTTAAAGATTGGTCACGCTCTTCTTCCTTCTGATGAGCGAAGCCAGTTTTTTTCCAAATACTTTCTTCCCAGTCCTCGTGAGGTGCAGCCCATCTTTTGCCAGAAGCCTTTCCTGTAGGCAATGTGAACCATTGTCTAGATGTCCAAAGTTCTCTTGATAGCACCATCCCTCCAACTAGCAGTTTACTTCTGCAATCCTCCATTGCCTCCTTTGGTGTTGATATATATTGTTTCTCGTAGTCCCAAGATATTATTTCCAGGCTCTTAGTTGTATTGTTTGTTCCAACAAGAAAGAGAAGAAAGGGATACTAATCAGTGGACTTGATTATTTTGGTAAGCTTCTCTGCCTCATCTTTGATCTTAGCTCTAGGGAGACAACTTTCCTCTCTCACTAGATTATCAAGGCTACCAATTGCTGATTCTTTTCCTCTAAGAAGTGAGTCACCTATCACCCAAAATGTCTTTTTTCCTTTGGGGAAATCTGAGCTACTGTAACATTTGAAGAACATGTTGTTCTCCCAATGTGTGTATATTTTCCTCCAGAGGGAGATTATGAAAATGATTGTTCAGCTCCAATGGTTGTGGGAACAGTTTCTCCCCCCTCTCTTTTTGTCCTACAAGTAATACGTTGCCAACAGTCTTGCTCTTGGGGTTCATTTCCCCTTGTAGTAGTTTCCTTACTGCTGTGTTCAGTTTGGAAACAGACCTCTGCCTTTATTGGGAGGTTTTTTTGTGTTCACAGATGAGTCCCAGATTACTAAAAATCCTTCTGACAAAATGCTCAAGTGCATTTTTTCCACATCCAGTATTAGCACAAGAAAGAAAATTAAAGGGTTTAAATAATACTCTTAAACACTATCCTTTAGGATAACCTCTTGGAATAATTTTTACATGCTAGGAAAACTGCTGAAACAGGTGTACTTAGAAGTGAATCGATAACGACAACAATAGCAACAATAACAACAACAGTAAACCCTTTTAAGATGGCCAAATGGTTCAGAATATTTGTAAACTATTAGAAATTCAGGAGATATTTGATGGCAGCTGAACCTATTGAATTTGAATCAAATAGGAACACAACAATTATTCCTCCAGCTCAGATTGATTATAGAATTAACCCATTTTTGTTTGTTATAAATATTGAACCACACACTTTGAGTAGGTCAGAGAGTAAATGAATTACTGCAATTCTTATTCTAAGCCTTTTGAGTTCTAAGTCCCTGCATTAAGCTATCCAAGCATCAGACCATAAGAACATCCCACGTTCTCAAAAGCTGTATGGAGGTATGGTTGAGGTCAGCATTTTTGCCCCTCTAAGTGAACCCTATAGTTATCAGTTGGGACTTCCAGCCAGCCTGTGTTCCAATCACACAGTCACTGTGGGAATTTTCTGCATGAACTGCAATATAAACATAAATTGATATTAATAGCAGTGAAAAATACAGCTTTTTACATTAAAAATGGCATCACCTAGAACTTCCTCTTGTCTGCATCCCTCCATGTCTAATTGTTCTGACCATCCTTGCCAGGTACATTGTTCATGTGTTCATTTCTAAGGAATAATAAACTGGCATTAAATCTCTACAGATTCCATTGTTGGAATGGGGATGGTGAGGAATGCTAAACTAGTTAAAAACTTGACTGCTCTCAAAGGATTTTTCCTTTGTACTTGCATAGGGTCTGGAAATACTATTGAAAGGAGTTTCCTCCTGTTCTCTAAACAGTAGCATTTAATTTGAAAAAAAAACCCCTGCCACATAATATACTGTACATGGGATACATAACTTTAGTTAGCTTTGAGTTTCGCTTTTTCTGAAAATGATTTAAAATAAAATATGAATGGCAATTTGAATAGCATCTGAGATTCTATAAAAGTAATGTATTTGAGGAGTGAGTAATTTGAAATTATCCAGCAAACTGTAGCTCTCTGTCTTTTACCACCCTGCACTTCTTCTGTCTCTATAATCATTGAGGAATTTGTTGAAAATAATTTCAAATAGTGCTTCTTTCTCATCTTCATGAGCCCCCCCCCTTAAATCTGGTCATATCCTATTTCCTCCAAATATTTTTCCTTGGGAGAATTGGAATGCACAAAATTCTGGGGTAAAACATTACAAGGCAGGAATTTTGGATTATTAAAACCACAAGAAAATTTTGCCCCACGACATCCAGAAAGTTGAGAGCAGATACCCCTTGAAGTCTGAATTTCACCACCAATCGTACCATAAGAATGGTTTTTTTCAGGACTTGTCAACTGACTTTTATCTTAAAAAATGGTCTATAAACTAGACCAAACAAACTAGGATGTCTTGCATTCAGATTATATGCAATTTCATTAATTTGTTTCATTTAGTTTTATTCCTATTTATGCCTCTCCAGATGCTCGACTGTGTTTTCTCTATGTAAAGAGGCTTGACTGTGTTTTCTCTATGTAATATAAGAAGCAACCTTGATTAAAAAAAATCTATATCCAATTTCCTGGGAATAAGTCAAAGGGATTGATCACTTCAAAGGCTTGTTGTAAATGATCTTGCATGGTATTTTCATCCAGGCTGGTAGAATCATAATGAATGGTAAAGACATTCTCAGAACATCAAAAATTCTATAATTTGGAAATGGATTTGACTGCTTTAAGAATGTTTAATAGTGAAAAGAACATAGATGTTTATAAATAAATTTTAAATTATAAACTGAAATGATAATGAATATGCTCTGCTTTGAATAATTGGGTTTTTTAAAGAATCTCAAAGAATTAGAATTAGTTTTTCATTTTTCTCCTCCAATATATCTTAAAGAAAAGTGGAAGCTTCTCCCCCCCCTTTTTTTCTAAAGCAGAGGTACTGCAAAAATGTACCATCATTTTTATTTTTATTTTCCTCTTTCCTTTTTCATTGTGAAGCTTTTTCAGTCCTTAAAGACACAAAATAGGTAGCCCAAGGCTGCACCCCCTATGATATTTTTATGGGTAAAGAGTATTGGGTATAAGAATATGAATGCATATATCCAAATGCATGTGTTTATGAAACCAGTATGCTTAATTTGAGATGCTATCTCATACAAGTAAGATTGAGTGAGCTAGATAGGTTCCTTCAATATTTAGACTGTGGCATGGTTTTAAAATGACATCACATACAAAACAGTTGCCAAGTTGGGAAATTCTAATTTATTTTTGGCAGGACAACAAGATATGCAGGCAAAGGGCAAAAGTTAGTTTTTAAAAACATTTTTTATTATGAACGTGTTGCTGTTGATTTTGGTCTAAATGTTGAGACACTTTTCATAGTACTGTTGCAAGCCCTGGAGGAACTTTTTCAATTCTTCAAGAGATTATCTAATTAAACAAAACAACACAAATTATATTCCTTTTACTGAGCCAGATTTTCTTCCCGACTTGGGCCTTCATAAAGGGAAGGAAAAAGCAACAATTAACTATTATTAGTATATAGGTTGCTTGCTAACCTAGCTATGACTGCAAAGAAGTCTGCCCACATATTTCAGTCTATATTAGCATCATCACTTTATTATGCGGTGTAGAATTTGGTAAGGCAAGTCTTCTTCATGTTGGACTCTTGGTGACCTCTTGCACTCATCCATGAAGTTTCTTTGGCAACAATACAGAGGTGGTTTGTCACTACTTTCTTGGACATTTTTGACTTGGTGATCTAGCCTACTGCTCTGGAATTTCCTGGCTAGGACTACTAAATTGTACTTAGTAGGGCTACTAAATCTGGAAGATCACAATTATATTGTATAACAATGTTATAATTGGATTAAATATTTCCTTATATTGATATAATATTTTTCCTTAGTACCATTACTTTTCTGATTTAGTCCTGTATATTTCTACTCAGAAGTAAGATAAATAGATCTCATTCCCAGATAAACAGATGTAAGTTTGAAGTTTGAAATAATTAATCAATTAAGCTAATCAGTTAATTTAAAAGTGAATTTGAGAATGCTTCTTCCATATTGGTCAAGCATTTGTAAAAATGCATTTAATCAGCAAATCTATGCAGAAAACATAAAGAAAATTTCAATTGAGCCCACCCTCGCAGCAAGCAAGCCAAGTTTGCTATGATAAAGCATCTCTAATGTCATTCATTCTTCTAGTATCTAGTCCATGTGTGCAGATTAAAGAGAACCTTCAGTTTATTTATATTCCTAATCAACATGTTGTTTTTTAATGAGTTTTGTTATGACATGATCTTCACTTTTGTCAAAAGTGTAATTCCCCCCCTCCCCCAGTAAAACAGGATAATGTGCAGCAAGGAATTTTATGTCCTCTGAAAATGTTGTGTCCAGACAAGATGCAACTTTCAGAGTCGTCAGAATTGTACCTAAGAAAGAGAGACAAATAAGGATGATATCCTAGGATCATTTCCATTCCCATGCCACCAGAAGGGCTAAGGCTTACCATTTCAGTCATACCATGTAGAAATACAAGGGCTGATCTGGAGGGCACAAGACTCTGGAATGTGCTCCATAACTTACATCTGCCATCAAAACTAAATAATGAATTCTGAATGGTTGATTCTTGGTAAAGTTAGTGGGTGTTCTGGTATGGTTGCAGTCAGAAGCTATTATAAAATCCCTACCAGGGGTGGGTTCCTGTAAGTTCTAACCTCTTCTATAGAAGAGGTTCCACAAATCTATAGTGTCGTTTAGAACCGGTTCCAGCTCCCTCCCCCCGCCTGTCCGCACATCATCAAGATGAAGAGCGAGAGGAGGAATTCTGGGAGTTGAAGTCCACAAGTCTAAAAGCTGTCAAGTTTGAACACCCCTGTGGTTTTTCTTCTAAAGGTCTAGGGGTACAAGGGTCTTGTAACTTGACAAGCTTTAAGACTTGCCAGAGTTCCTGAGCCAACATGACTGGAGGATGAATTGTGGGAGTTGAAATCCACAAGTCTTAACGCTGTCAAGTTTGAACACCCCTGGGGTTTCTTTTCTAAAGGGTTAGGGGAGCAAGGGTCTTGTAACTTGACAGCTTTAAGACTTGCATGCTTCAAATGCCAGAGTTTCTGAGCCAACATTTTGGTTGCTAAGCAAGAGCATTGTTAAGTGAGTTTCACCACATTTTACAAGTTGGCCACACCCACCCAGTCACATGACTGCCAAGCCACTCCCACACGGTCACCTGACTGGCAAGCCACCCTCACAAAGCAGGCCACACCTACAGAAGAGGTTCTAAATTTTTTTGAAACCCACCACTGATCCCTACCCAAATGCTTTCTTGAGATAATGAAGCAATCAGAGCAAAAATACATTGCTGCGGGAAAAATAGTAATAAACCAACCATTTGAATGCAAGAATATTTGTAAATTTGGAATGGCCAATTTGTTGCATGCATTGTAGGCAGATATACAGAATGACGTTAAAATGGTATTTATACTACTTTTATTGCCTCTCTCCATATGTAATATCATTGGATTCTAAGCCACACATCTTTAATATCGGATATAAATGAGATAAGTTCCCTGTTTTACATTCAAAGAACATACAAATGTATTTGTGTTTAATTAATGACACAAGTCAACCAAAAATCCCTTGCAGCGTTTGTGTTCCTTAAACTAGGACAAGAGTACATCATGACTCAGGACAAAATTCTGGTTTTGCTTTGTGCGGTATACGATTTTTGAGTTTTTAAAATTTATCCTGACATGGTACAAGGGCATCTGGGGGCAAGTCATACAAAATAATGGCACTCTCTTCCAAAGAATTGAGGCCTTTGAACTATGGTGCAGGAGAAGATTCCTTCAAGTTCCTTGGACTGCAAGATGATAAAACTGGTCAGTCCTAGGGGAGATCAAGCCTGACTGCTCTTTAGAAGGCCAGATCCTGAAGATGAAACTCAAATATTTTGGCCACCTTATGAGAACAAAGGACTCGCTGGAGAAGAGCCTAATGCTGGGAAAGATTGAAACAAAAGAAGAAAGAGACAACAGAGAATGAGGTGGCTGGATGGAGTCACTGAAGCAGTAGCCATGGGCTTAAATGGACTCCAGAAGATGGTAGTGGACAGGAAGGTCTGTAGGAAAGTTGTCCATGGGGTCGTGAGGGGTTGGACACGACTTTGCGACTGACAACAACTTTTCAGGTCCAAAATGTTTCATGCCACACATTTTGACGAAAGGCTGTTAAAGTGATTGGACTGTCAGTTGCATCATGTTATTGATTCAAAAATACCGTTTCTTGGTATATCCACTTTGGCATGGGGCATGAGTTGAAACACAGGCTTCCCCTCACAGGTTGGCAATCTCTGCCATTATATTAATTCTTTGAAAACAAAGAGGAAGAAGGAAGAAAATGAAAAAGGAAATAACATGAGATGCAAACTAAATATGTTGCTTGTTTTGTTGCTTTAATACAAATAATATTTTCCAGCTGAGAATTTGTTAAACAGAGGCATTCTAAAGGTCCTGGGTGCAGATAAAATATAATTGTCAAACTGTCATTGACAGTCACTAAAACAAGGCCAGAAAAATGTAACATTCCAGATGTTGGGGGAGTTGAACTCCCATGATTTTCATAAAGCATTATCCATGGTTAGAGACTGTGAGAGTTCAACAAAACTAAAGAAGTAAAGACTTTATAGTTCTGCTTTTTTAAATCTATAATCAGCTTTATTTTATATCCTAGTGAATGTTGCCATAACTGCTTGGAGTTCTTTTTTAAAGAACATTGTATGCAATATTAACTGAATTGATTTTTATAAATGGCCAAAAAGCAGGGGTGAAATTCAGCAGATACTGACAGATTCTGGAGAACCAGTAGTGGAAATTTTGAGTAGTTTGGAGAACCGGCAAATACCACCTCTGGCTGGCCCCAGAGTGGGTGGGAATGGAGATTTTGCAATATCCTTCCCCTGTAGTGGGGTGGGGATGGAGTTTTTTCAGTATCCTTCCCCTGCCACACCCACCAAGCCATGCCCACAGAACCGGTAGTAAAAAAAAATGAATTTCACCATTGCCAAAAAGGTATAATGGATTTTAATTATAACCATTTTTTATAAACAATGTCAATACATATTGTACTTGCCAATCAACAGTTTGTGGCTTAAAATAATTTGAACTGTCTTCCCTATGCATAATATTCTTTTATTTCTCCATTATAGGCTATCACTTTAGATTGATAATTTTCAAGGTCTGTAGATGAAAACTGGCCTTGGAGAATTTCTTTGTATTTATGTTTGTTTCATGAGGAACTTACCTTTATGTTTTGCAAGTATTGTACTCCCTATTTTGGAATATTGCTTGCTATATTTTCTCATTTACATTGTTTCTTAGTGGTGGTTTTGTGGTTTCCTGGTCTGTTTTAGATGCTGTTGGATTACTTCATAGATGGCCTGAAAAATTGCCATCTAATACATATTAATAATCCATCAGTTACTGTGTAATCAATACAAATAAAGTTCAAGAGCAAACATAGCTAAAGATAGGAACTGCAAACGTAAATCAGTAATATGCTTTGAAGATTAATGGTGTACCTTGTAACTCCTGAATCCTTTACTTCTGCTTCCAAGAGATTCATAGCACAATGTCAACAATTCAGAAATCACTTCCTTTAATTCCAAATGTGTTTGATGTCTTCAGCTGGGAAACATAGCTCTTGCCTTACAGTAAACATGAAAGATCCCGTTCACCTAACTTGGATCAAAAGAATGGGTGCTTATCCCTTTATTCTGTATAAATCATGTATTGGAGTCATGTATTGGAGTTTAATCACGTGTAAATAATATTTACATATTGTTAACCAAGAAGAATGATTGTATGATTTCAAAGAATCATAGTGTTGGAAATGACTTTAGGGATCTTCTAATCCAAGCCCCAAGGTAGGAATTGTCATATAATTCTGGATAAAATCCCTAATTTTTGTTTGCATTATACCAATAATTCCAGAAAGCAGACTGTTTCACTGCTTAATAGCTCTCATGGTCATGTAATTGCTTCTTATTTTGAATTGAATCTCTCTTAAGCTTCTGTCCATTAATTCTGGTCCTATGGGATCAGTGGCTCAGTGGCTAAGACACTGAGCTTGTTGATCAGTTCAGTGGTTCGAATGCCTAGCACCGCGTAACGGAGTGACCTCCTGTTACTTGTCCCAGCTTCTGCCAACCTAGCAGTTCAAAAGCATGTAAAATGCAGGTAGAAAAATAGGGACCACCTTGGTGGGAAGGTAACAGCGTTCTGTGCACCTTTGGCATTTAGTCATGCTGGCCACATGACACCAGAATCGTCATCAGACAGCTCTGGCTCTTTGGCTTAGAAACGGAGATGAGCACTATCCCCTGGAGTTGGGAACGCCTAGCACATATGTGCGAGGGGAACCTTTACCTTATCTTATGACTACTATGGAGAATAAATCCAAGTCTTTTCCCCTGTGAGAGCCTTTAAGTATTGGATAATTGCTATCATTTTCCCCCTAAGCACTTATTTCTCTAAGCTAAATAAGCCCAGTTCCCTTAACCATTCTTCACAGGATTTAGCTTCCAAGCTCCTTGCTTATCTTCATAACCCTTTCCCTGGAATATATGCATAATGATTCTCATTTAAAATCTGTAAGACTTCTAAGAACCTTGTTTTGACAGATCCTGTATATCTCATCTGTTTATTGAAAAGAACATGATGGGTTAAAATAACATATTTGTGCTTTTTCTCTGAAGGCTATAAATGCTTTTAGGATATATTGCGAAAACTGTATTTTCTACTTCCCTTCAGTAGAGTTTGTTTGACATTCAAAGTCACGGTGAATGGGGGCATGATATTTTCAGAAAGCATTTCAATGCCATCTTCTAAAAACAACTATTTTCTCTGGATAGACTTTAATAGCTTGCAAGCTTGACTAAGCAATTTCTAAAGTGGTTTCCAGCTCTTTCTTTTCCATGTTGTTATTTATACATAACAGTTTGTGAAAGCTGATCACCAAATCATAAACCTCAAGACTTGCTCAGTTTGGGATTTGCAGTATTGGATTTACTTATAGAAGACCTATGTTACCTCTTGAGGCAGTTCCATATAGTTCTTGTTGGGAATTTTCTTTTAATTTTTAACAACATATGCATCACTTTCAACCTTGTCTTTTGGAACAAAGAAAAAAAATCTGCTTCATCTTCCACATAAAGTATTAAACTTAGTTAATAGGTTAATATTTAGTCACCTTCTCTATCTAGATAGAGGGCATTGGATTGAAAGATCATGATTAGAATCCTTTGTTATAAAGCAATTGTATTGGTTGCCAGTTAATTATTGATCCAAGTTCAAGGTTTTTCAATGACATATGAGGCTGTAGGTGACCAGAGTATCTACCAAATTCATCTCAGTGTTAGAGATCAAATCTATTCTTGCTGAGATGATTAATAATAACATCGAATAGCCCAGTGTTTTGATAGAATTTAGACTAGAAAGAACAAAATGTTTTTTGTTGTTTTAGCTACACCATACATATTTCTATAGTAGACATCTCCTTAGAAGAATCACGGAGAAGAATCAAGACTGCCTCTTATTAAACCAGGAATGGGGAATCTGTTAACTTCCAGATATTGTTTTCATCACAGATCCCAGCATCTATCACATAAGTATCACTATGATGGTCTTTGCAAATTTGCTAGCTAAATATATGACACCACTGATATACAGTATATATATTTCCTTTTATTTCTCAGAACCTGGTAGTCACATGAACCTCCTACGGCTGAAATTTATTGACTTCCCAGTTGCTATCACTATTTATTCCTGATTCAATATGCCATATGCATTTTTAAAAACTCATTCATGTTGGGAGGAGGAGCCAACGTCGTGATGATACAATGCGTGGTCTCGACAGTGCGAGACCGCCGTTGACACTTTTGCCACTGGACAGTCCATCTGGACCTAAACAATCCCATAGAGACAGTGAACAGGAAGACAAAGCCTTGCTGGTCACAGGGACGTCGCAAAGTCCCCGATTGATCCAAGGGAAGCGCTTCAAGCCGGTGGCAAACAGACATCCTAGGCTGACGAAGTCGGAGACTGCTCTGGAAGGAAGTAAGTGAAAGTGAGTCCACCTGGTGAGATGTTTGTTTTCTTTGAGAAAAATTGTCCAAAGAAACTTTAAAAAAAAAGATAAATTAGTCCTTTAAGTAAAAGAATAAAGCGGCGAAACTAATTTTTATTGGACTGCCTTGGAAAGTCTTTTTTTCCCTTGTAACAACATTTTGTGGATTGAAGTGACCATAAAGTTTCCTGTTTCTCTCTTAAAGTGAATGGATTGGTTTTTCCCCCCTATTCTTTGTTACCTTATTTTTTGGCTTGAACTAAAATCTTTTTTTTATTGTAACAATTCTTCCTATCACTTATTATTAAATTCCATTAAAGACATTTAAAGACCCTTTTCCCCCCACAAGCTTGAGACAAGCATGAGAAAGTGGAATCTGCCACTCGGAAGCCAAAGTCTGTTTTTTTTTAAACAATGTATCCTTTGTTCTCTCTTCTTTGATCTTACTGTCTATGTAACTGAAGGGTTTGCAACTTGCTTACAGAAACTGATAAAGAGTCAAGGGCACGAATTGTCTTTGCAGGTGCTTTTGAGAAATATTTTGGCAAGGGAAGGAAAAGGAAAGAAAAAAAACAGAACCCTTCTTCTTTGAAGAGTATAAAAGAACTTGTGCTTAAGTTAACTTTACACACACACACACACACACACACACACAGACAAGAGGTTTGGAAGGCTAGAGTGGCACTGCTTATTAGAGTTCTTTTTTCTTTTTTTCTCTTTCTTTTTTTTTTGAAACATGGATCAATATATAGATGAGGAAACCTTAAAATTTCAAAATATCTTGGCTGGAATCCAAAATATATTGGAAGGATTTGGGAGATTTGAGAAGAAGGATAGACTATTGTTTCTCACAGTAAAAGATGATGGGGTTGGAGCCCCAAAACTTAAAGAAGAGAATGAAGATATAGAAGATAAAGATAAGACAATAGATGAACTTATTAATGGAGCAAACATGGGTGAAAGTGGAAAGAAGGGAATATGGAAAAGTGAACATTTGGAGCTCTATCCCAGATTTCAAAATACAGGAGAAAAAATGATGGAGTTAAGAAGAGAAACCTTTTCAGAAACACATTTGATAACCAAAGACAAGCTAATCTTAATAGTTCAAGGGCAACGAGATTATATGAGAGATCCTTTAAGCAATTAAGTACGGAGAGAAGTCTATATAAACTTTATAAAGGAGTTAAAAAGAGAATTGACACAACAACTGGCAAGAGAGATAAGACTGTTTTGCTATTGGAAAGATACAGGTTGATAATGAAAGTTGATGATAAAAAATTAGTTAATTTTTGGTGATTAATAAGTAGGAATTTTAGTATTTTGTAGATTGTTTTTAGATTGTTATTAAATGTTTATTTGTTAACAAATAATTAATTATGATAACAATAATGAAATGATAACCTTAACTAGTTAAAGCAACTTGGATATAAATTATAAATTGGGAATTGGGAAAAAGATCTATAAATTTTATTAACAAATTTTTGTTTGGATCTTGTTAGAAAGGCGTAATTTCTTTTGGGCCTAATGAGAGGAGATGTGATATAAATAGTAAATAATTTTTAACTAATTTGGTGATTAATAAGTGGGAAGTTTAGTATTTTGTAAATTGTTTTAGATTGTTATTAAATGTTTTTTCATTAACAAATAATTAACTACGTTAACAATAATGAAATGATAACCTTAACTAGTAAAAACAACTTGGATATAAATTGTAAATTGGGACTTGGGAAAAAGATCTATAAACTTTATTAACAAATTTTTGTTTAGATCTTGTTATAAATGTGTAATTTCCTTTGGGTCTGACGAAAGGAGATGTGATATAAATAGTAAATAATTTTTAACTAACTATAAAATAACAAGGAAATGTTAATGTTTAATGATATATACATGTGTTGGTATTGGTAAAAGCAAATTGGATACAAGCTCTAAATAGTGAGATGGGGGAGGAGAAGGGGGGGAATGCTTAGATATTTTATTAATTGGCAACCTGGAAGGTGACACGAGGCTGGCTTCTGGGCCTGGTGAACGCCTCGTTGGGCGAGGGATCCTTACCAACTACCTTGAAAGAGGCGGTGGTGAGGCCCTTGCTCAAGAGGCCTTCACTTGACCCGACGGAGCTAGCTAATTACCGTCCAGTCTCCAACCTTCCCTTTCTAGCGAAGGTTGTTGAGAATGTGGTGGCACAGCAATTTCTGCGACACCTTGACGAATCCAAATATCTAGACCCATGCCAGTCCGGCTTCCGACCCGGGCACAGCACGGAGACGGCCTTGGTCGCGTTGGTTGATGATCTCTGGAGGGCCAGAGATAGAGGTTGTTCCTCTATCCTGGTCCTATTAGATCTCTCAGCGGCTTTTGATACCATCGACCATGGTATCTTATTGCGCTGGCTGGAGGGGATGGGAGTCGGAGGCACCGTCTTGCGGTGGTTCGGCTCCTACCTCTCCGACCGGACGCAATGTGTGTTGACAGGAGGGCAGAGGTCGACCCTGAGGCCGCTCACTTGTGGGGTGCCACAGGGGTCGGTCCTCTCGCCTCTTCTGTTCAACGCATATGTGAAGCCACTGGGGGAGATCATCCGTGGTTTTGGGGTTGAGTACCATCTGTACGCTGATGATACCCAGCTGTACATTTCAACCCCAAACCACCCCAACGAGGCTGTCGAAGTGATGTCCCGGTGTTTAGAAGCCGTCGGGGTCTGGATGGGGGACAACAGACTCAAACTCAACCCCTCCAAGACTGAGTGGCTGTGGTTACCGGCACCTCGGTTCAGCCAGCTGACTCCATCGCTGGCCATAGGGGGCGAACAATTGCCCCCCGTGGAACGGGCGTGCAATTTGAGCGTCCTCCTAGATGCCCGGCTGTCAATGGATGATCATGTGGCAGCCGTGGCAAGGGGGGCGTTCCCCTGGTGCGCCAATTGCACCCCCTACTGGACCGGGATGCCCTACGCACGGTCACTCACGCACTGGTGACGTCTCGCCTGGACTACTGCAATGCTCTCTACATGGGGCTTCCCTTGGGATGCGCCCGAAGACTGCAGCTAGTCCAGAACGCAGCCGCGCGGGCTGTCATGGGGAGTACTAGGTACTCCCACGTAACACCTCTCCTGCGCGAGCTACACTGGCTGCCTGTGGTTTTTCGGGTGCGTTTCAAGGTTTTGATTACCATCTTCAAAGCGCTCCATGGCACAGGACCTAGCTACTTGCGGGATCGCATCCTCCCACACACATCCCTGCGGCCAATCCACTCTCACAGGGAGGGACTTCTCCTGGTGCCGTCCACTAGGCAATGCCAACGGGCGACGCCAAGGAGTAGGGCCTTCTCTGTGATGGGCCCAACCCTCTGGAATGACCTCCCCCCCGACATTAGAACCACCACCGACTTCCGCTCCTTCCGACAAAAATTGAAGACTCACCTGTTCCGATTAGCTGGCCTGGCACATGCATAACTTCTACCTCCTGGCAGATATATTTTTTAACTGGTATTTTAGGGGAACTGTTTTTAAATCTAACTTATGGGATTTTTTAGGGTTTTTTTTTAAATTATATTTTAGATACTTTACTTAGACGTACAGTTCTTTTTTAACCTCCTCCATATCTATTTATTTAACAATTTAACAATTTAATTACTTAATTATTCATGTGATGTATTTTCTGTATGCACTGTACACCGCCCCAAGTCCCTTTTGGGAGAGGGGGCGGTCTATAAGCGCAAATAAAAGTAAAGTAAAGTAAAGTAATTGATTTTTTTCAGAATATGTTATAAAGGTGTAATGTTATTGGAGGTTTATTGAAATTGCTAATGAATGCCAGTAGGTGGTTGTGTCTTTAAACACCAATGATTTCAGATAAAAGCACATTTAAATAATTATAGTTAAATGAGAATTGTGGTACATTGATAGTAAAATGCATAAAGATTTTTGATTTAAAATGTACAATTCAATATGAATGAAATATAAGTAATGATTGTGGAAGAAACGCACGAAATTTATTTGTAACCAATCGACACACTTTCTGCAAGATGTAATGAAGGATGATTCTTTTTTTTTGTGTTTTTGTTTAAATAAAACAATATTTTTTAAAAAAAAAAACCTCATTCATCTTAAAAAACATTTATGTGAATCAGTGATGAGTTTTGGTGATTTATAAATCCAAAAGTCTGAATCTCATATCCTGTTGGATTTATATGGGTAAGGCTCTTTTCCTGAGAGGTGTGTGATATCTGGCTGTCTGAAAGGAATAACAGATGCTGTGATGTATAGCTGGTGTATGTCTCTTAAAGCTAAGACAATCAAGCAATTGTCCTAAGAGGTTTCTCACCAGGATTCCTTCTAGGTTCCTATTGCCCCAGCCAACTTTCTGGAAAGATTGAAAAGGAAAACCCTTCCATGATATTATTGAGTTTCTGAAGTTGTCCTACAGTTAAGCTGATTACTTTCAATTGAGCTGTGGCACAGCAGGAAGCAGTACAAGAACTATTCTGCAGTGCCAACATTGAAGCTCTCAATTTTTAGCTCTGACCATCCATTAGGCTGCCTTTACTTTGCCAACTTTGTCTATTGAAGGTGTTCCAATTATGAGCTTCACTATGTTCAGTCTATATATTTATAAATAAATATTAATATTTTGCTTTGTGATAAAACTCTTCAGACCTTTTTCCAGAACAACTTGTAATTCTGAATCTTCATCATCCTTGAGAAAGAGGTAATTGCAGTAATATTTCTTTAATGTTTAAAGACTGCTGATCCCACTCCAAAACTTATCTTTATCTCCCCCCTTCAGTATCTGTGTTAATAGAAAAAGTTGGGATCAAACACTCTACATTGTTATCTTCTAACACATTAATTCAGTAAAAAGCAGTCCATATAATTTCAATTATAGAATAAAAAGATATAACCATTTCCACAGTAATTAGATCCACTTTGGAGAAGTTGAACTTGATCAATTTTTAACAATTTTTGTGCCTGTCCCCTGCCTCTCTTCCCCACATTGTAGTTGCTCAAGATTTCCCTGGAGGGGGATAAAAATGACTAGTAGTTTAAGAATCTCTTCCCAAACATTTTCATAAAGCCATTTTTGAAATAAGCATTGATTTTTGCTAATGCCAAAAAAAAAGGTAACTGGGGCAAAGAGGCTAAAATAGCACTCAGAGACAGAACGTTATGAAGTCATCTTCATTTGAAGTAACCCAGTCCGGGTTTGGAAATAAATCTGTTGCTGAACAGCTTTTAATGCAATGCAGAATGACTTGTTTTACATAACTATGCCCTAGGCCTTCAATACAATACTATATCAAAGTATCTGTGATCCTGGAGGCTATGTCAGTTCAAAGCAGAAGAGCCTGCATTTTGTGTAAATAAATATACACATATATTTTTCATGTTTTCCAAATAGCTAAGACATTTGAAATGAGAGCAAAAGTCACAAGTAACAGGTTTGGGCTGTCCTTCAGTAATAGCTTTCTGTGTATTATTCTTAGAAAATCTTCTGCATTAACATTTCGAATGTAGCTTGTTCATTTACATGCTGAACCAAGATTACAAAACTCAGCTATTGTTTCTATGGTCACTAACCAATCTTAGCAGATTTCTAGTTAAGTTGTACTTGATTAAATATTTTTTTAAAGAAAGTACAATCATGGGACAACAATTGGTAATCCTTTCCAAAATTTCATTCTCATGTAGAGACTTACTGCTATACCACCATGCTATGCCAAGGCAATGGCTGGGCTTATTGATTATATTACACCACAATGTTGTATGAGCTATTACAGATTCTAAACCAGAGTGTAGATAACTTATTTGTGTCTAGGTCAAATTGATACATTTTTTGTTCATGCAAGAAGCCATGGTCAAATGTATCATGGCTTAATGTGCTGTAGGAAGTCAATACATACATTATGTCCCAGATCCTGCAATGTTAGAACATATGTGAAAAAGATACTCGTTTGTTAAAAACCCAGAAGCTAATTTTTGAGAAGATGCCTCACTGTGGCCAAGTTGAGAGTTAGTTTGCTGAGTATTCTTTGGAGCAATGACTCCGAAAGTTAAGTTAATCAGTGGAAAAGAATATGTGTAGATCAGGGTTGACTTGTGAAGTCCTTGATGCCCCCTGAGTTTGGTTATTTTCTTGCTAATGTTTTGTTACAAGATTAGATAATATTTTTGGCACCAAAGATGTTTGGTAACAAAGCTCCTGTAAGAAAGCCAAACCTCGAGAACACCAAGGACTCCACAATTAAGTTAATATATCAGTTAGAGAAAATGTGCTCATGTAAAAATATATGAATTTCAGTGCCTCTAGATTTTCTATACAGGTAGTCCTCGAGTTACCACAGTTGATTTAGTGACCGTTCAAACTTAAAACAGCACCAGAAAAAGTGACTTATGACCATTTTTCACATTTACAACCTTGCAGCATTCCCATGATCACATGATCAAAATTCAGTTGCTTGGCAATTGGTTCACATTTATGATGGTTGCACTATCCCAGGGTCATGTGATCAGCTTTTGCAGCCATCTGACAAGCAGAGTCAATGAGGATTCACTTAACCATGTTAATAACTTAGCAAATGCCATGATTCATTTAACAACTGTTGCAAGAAAGATCATAAAACGGGGCAAACTCAGTTAACAAATGTTTCAATTAGCAACATAAATTTTGGGCTCAGTTGTGGTCAGTTTAGGGCTCCCTGTACAACTGACAATACTGGTATACTTGTGCCCAGGCAGTTTGAGTTTATGACTATTCAGGCTTCAGTCTGAGCCAAAATATACATTCTTAAAATTTGTAACAGCTATTACGAGTGAAAAGATACATCTTTTGGTGATTAAAGAACATATTTATAACTTTGAAATGTATGAGAAATAGATTCTTCCTTTGATGTGGGTCACCAGCCGCACCTTGGTTCACTGGGAGGAGATAACAAATTCCAAGACAGAGAAGCATGTTATGACTGAGAGTGCAAGATTTGAGGCATATTTTCTCATGGAAGGACACCAATGGTATTTGCTCTACGACTCTTGATGACCTGCAAGCAAAAGCTATTAACATCAGCTTCAGCAAAAGATAAAAAAAGTCAATCAATCAATCTGAGTATTCATAGGATGCCCTTTGTACAAAGTGCCTCTGGGTCACTTGCTAAAAATACTACCATCTAATGGGATCTGTTTAAAACAGGGTAGTCAGAGAGATTCCAAATAAAAACTTTAAAGCTACCGTGTTTCCCCGAAAATACAATCTTGCCACATTTTTCGCGTGGGCAAAAATATAAGCCCACCCCTGAAAATAAGCCCCCTGGACAACCCCCCCCGGCCAGACAGAGCACCGCTCAATGACCTAGCGGTATCCTGAAGGTGCCAAGCCGTGGGAGCTGGGGGAGGGAAAGGCGCTAACGTTGCTTGGCGCCTTTGAGATACTGCTAGGTTGGGGAGTGGCATTCTGCCTGGCTGGAGGGGGGAGTTGCCGGGCACTCCCCCCTCCCTTGCAAGCGGACTCCAGAAGGGCCGGGCATAGCCTCAGGGGTGAAGCAGCCATGAGGTAACCACGCTCACGAGCAGCTGCCTGGCAAACCCCCTCTCCAGCCGGGCAGAGCACCATTCATGAGCACCTGTTCCCTCCCAGCATGCATGCCTCCCAGCCTCACCATGCCCTGGCCCAGCTCCCCCTGCAGGACCAGGGGGGGTGCCGCGTTCCAAGCATAACTTCTTCTCCGGCTTCCAAACTCCAAAACCCGGCTGCCAAGTCTTCCAGCAGCAGCCAGTCTAGGCGTGCGCTCTATGGTTGTGGGCTGGCTGCTGGAAGACTCTCTGTCTGGAAGACTCTCCGTCCGGCAGCTGGCCCATAACCATAGAGCGCATGCACTGATTTAGGGGATATCCCTAATGTGCCAAGCCGTGGGAGCTGGGGAACAGGCAGAGCGCCATGTGCCTTGGCGCCTTAGGTATAACCCCTAGGTCAGTGAATGGTGCTCTGCCCAGCTGGAGAGGGGGTTTGCCGGGCGGTTGCTCGTGAGTGTGGTCACTTCATGGCTGCTTCGCCCCTGAGGCTGTGCCTGGCTCTTGGGGAGCCAGTTCGCAAGGGAGCAGCTGCCCGGCAACCCCAAAACAATAATCCCTCCACCTATAATAAGCCCAAGGCTTATTATGGGGCAAAAGAAAATAATACCCTGTCTTATTTTGGGGGGAAAACGGTGTTTGCAGCAGAAGAGTTGCTGCCAATTGTCTTATCAATCACGCAGTTTTATGGCCATACTGGTGTAAGAGAAAGACTTAAATGTTCCTCAGGTTGAGAGAAAACTACTTTTCCATATCTTGCTCCCATGCTTCTGGGGGAACATGAAATTTCCCAACAAGAAAAGCAGGTCCACTATGATTGGCATCCTTTCTCCATATGATGGCCAGAGCTGCAAAACTGGCCTATTTTCTAAGAACAGAAGGGAGGGAGCATAATCTATTGTGGATATTTTCTAGAAAGCTGGAGTATCAACAATAGGGCAACAAAAAGAAGCAGAACATGAGTTGTTTGGTAGCCATCTGGATTTTTACAACCAGACATAGTTGCCTTATTCTCACTTTGGTTGTATTTGTTTGTATATTTATAAATAATTATAAATAATAATTAACAGCTGGACTGTTTTGAAACCATTAGGCGGAGTATATTCGAACATCCAGAACTGCATGGATACACTGATGCTGTACTCTCTTACATCAAAGTGTGCACAGACAACGTATCAGTGGACAGGTGCATCAGAGTCTATGGGAATTGTAAATCCTGGATGACTGCAGAGGTACAGATGCTTCTGAGAGCCCAGGATTCTGCCTTTAAGGCAGCGGACAGTGATAAATACAAAGAGGCCAGGGCAAACCTACGAAGAGGCATTGAGATAGCAAAACAAAAATATAAACAAAAGGGGGAGAACCATCTAGGAGACAACAACCCAGAGCAAGTGTGGCAGGAACTGCAGCACCTAACCAACTATAAGGGCAACACAAGGAAGACAGTCAACTCTAATGCCTCATTGGTAGAGGAGTTACCTCCTTCACCCGCTATGAGATGAAAATACCTGATTCTGTAGCCCCTGCCCACTGGCTGTCTAACTCCCAGCCACTCACCTTGTATGAACACCAAGTGAGAGATGCATTGAAGGCCGTGAACCCCAGAAAATCTGCAGTTCTAGATGGGGTGCTGGGGATAGTGGTAAAGACTTGTGCCGACCAATTAGCAGAGGTCCTGACAAGGATCTTTAACATTCCTTGCAAACCCCCAGTGTTCCATCATGCTTGAAAGCAGCCACTCTCATCCCAGTCCAGAAGAAAACAGCAATTAACTGCTTGAATGACTACAGACCTATTGCATTAACGTCTGTAGTGATGAAGTGCTTCGAGAGATTGGTCTTCAATACCTTAGGTCACACCTGCCACCAAATTTTGACCAATACCAGTTTGCCTACAGGGGGAATAGGTTGACAGACGACGCCATAGCTACTGCTTTACATTCCATAGTGAGTTATCTAGAGAAACCCAGAAACTATGTCAGAATGCTTTTCACAGACTACAGCTTGGCCTTCAACACCATTCTGCCAAGCATCCTTATCCAAAAACGGACTGACTTGAATTTTCCCTCTCCTAACTGTGACTGGATTAAAAACTTTCTAATGGACCGGCCACAAACAGTGAGGGCTGGGTCTTTCATATCTTTCTCCCTGAAGCTCAGCACTGGGTCTCCTCAGGGCTGTGTGGTCAGTTCATACCTTATTCATTGTACATATATGATTGTGTATCTTCTGATCCATCCACTGTGTTTATCAAGTTTGCAGATGATACCACTGTATTGGGCCTCATTACAGGTGGAGACGAAGCAACATACAGGGGGAGATTCAAAAATTATCCACTCAGAAAACAACTTGCTCTTATACATCATCAAGACAAAGGAGTTGGTGCTAGACTTCCAGAAGAAGAGAGAGAAACCCCCACTTTACATCGAGGCGGGCTGTGCGGAGAGAGTCCCCTCCTTTAAATTGCTGGGACTCCATCTTAGTGAAGATCTCACTTGGAAAAACAACACAATCCAGGTGTCCAGGAAGGCCCAACAGAGACTCCACTTCCTTAGGGTCTTGCGGAAGAACAAGGTGGAACAACAACTGATGACCTCCTTTTACCGATCCACAATAGAAAGTGTCCTCACTTATTGCATTACGGTATGGAATGCTAGCTTGACAGCCGCAGATAGAGAGACATTACAGAGGGTGATGAGCATGATACAAAACACCGTCCCCTGACACCATTAGACAAAATCACTAGGATTTGCTGTCTTAAAAGAGTGAGGAAAATTCTCAGGGACGACTCACACCCTGGTCAGCACTTCTTCACTCTCCTACCATCGGGCAAGAGATATAGAAGCATAGCCAGTCATAT
This sequence comes from Natrix helvetica, assembly GCF_964273705.1. Classification (NCBI taxonomy): domain Eukaryota; kingdom Metazoa; phylum Chordata; class Lepidosauria; order Squamata; family Natricidae; genus Natrix; species Natrix helvetica. The sequence goes on from NC_138552.1 coordinate 240,696,513, forward strand.
GAACAGGTTGAAGAACAACTTTTATCCGTGGGTGGTCAGACTCCTGAATGCAACATAACATCGTAAGTATTTAGTATAATAAACTTGCAGGGCTGGCGCAATGTGCAACATGTTCATATTTGTGCAATATATTATAATGTAACGTTATGCAAACATATATAGAAAGGATTGTGTGTTTGTTAGTATGATTTTCTGGGTTAAGGATTTTCTTTCTTTCACTGTGAGTTATTGAACTGTATTTGTGTTGGAGAGCACTAAGGGAGGCTCAGCCAATCTCATTGTACACATGTTGTGCATTGACAATAAAGATTTGAATTGAATATGCTCTTCCTGTAGAGAGGGATTCTGAATATAAATAAAGGAAAGAAGAACGAAGGAAGCCACATACTTAGTTCAGAGGTAATAACTGAAGAAGTAACAAAAACATTCAAGACTATCCACTGTATTCAACTATGAAATTAAGTTTGCTCACAGTATGCCCATCGCATTTGCTCTGTATCCCAAAGTCTATCATTTTACATAGACAAGGTATCTTTTATTTTTATTGCTCTGCTGGGTTTCACCAGTTTTAGTATTCATACAGAGTAAGGGTCACATTATAAGTATTTGAGTCTAGGAATCTTAACTGGATTGTGACCAAATAAAAATGGACTGGATGGATGGACGGACATATGTGGTGATGCCAATAATGAGAAGATACTGTAATTTTCTATCCCTTTCTGAATGGAAAGGGTTTCAAAAAGTGAAAATAGATATAGATATGTCACAGCTTAACACATTTGTTTGGGGATCACTTTAACTGAAGAAGTTCATTTAAAATGCAGGTTTGAAAATAATTGTTTCGCTTCCAAATGTTAGATAGCATGATTGTGGCAGATTCTTGGGTAGCAAAATAAGACCAGGGAAATTGTCCACTCCTGTGGCTATAGACATTAAGTGGATATTACTGAAAATTACATTAACTAATTACAGAAACTTTTCAGTAGAAAGAATCTATTCAAACACTGCCTTTTTTTCACAAACCTAAAAGCAGTAAGATGGATGCTTTATTTTTTTCACCTATGCATGCCTATGTCAATTTTTCCTGGTGTGTCTTAGAGCAAACAGGCTTTTCAAAAATCTTCGCTGCTTATTTTACCAACTGTCACATCAAGTCTGAACCAAATGAAAGAATGTTTCAGTGATGGATGCTCAAAATCCTTTCTGTGTTCAGTCCAATCTTCATCCTTTTGTTTTTAACCTCTTAAACATTCTAATAAATAGAACAGAAAAATGTTTTTTTTTAAATTAGGGCAGGGCTTGCTCTGAAAAATGTTTCGGAAGGTATTGTTTGAAATGTATGGGCACATGAGTACAGCACTTTTTCATACAGCCAAAGCTTTTTTCCAGATTTGTCTCTGAGCCTGAAAATAGATGTAGCTGCTTCAATGGAGGAAAATATAGCACACATAGCTATATAATTTTATATACAAAGATTCCCCCCCTGCTGCTGATTTAGTTGCTGAGCTATTAAGCAGTAACAGTTTATTTATTCTTACTCCTTTATCATGTATCTTGAATGTTCCTAGGCAATTGTAACATACAAGGTGGGTTCTTCTATCCTGTCATGTAAACATATGAACATATGGGAACAAATATAGGTATCCTTTTCTTATCAATATTACAGTAAAATCCTGTGGATTTATGGTATAATTAGAAATTGGATCTCAACTCCTTCCTATAATTTGTTGAATTATAGAATTTGCTAACATATATTCACACATGTATTGGAATCTGTAATCTGTTGTGACAAAGAAGTTCCTGTTAGATAAAGCTTAGTAGAGATCTCTGTGAAATGTAAACTGACTGCCTATCTAGCTGGTTCACAATAATTCTATTGTGTTGCATAGAATAAACTCTAAAATGTCCAGATTCCATCCAACAAGGTTGATAGCATTATAGGAATCCAGGATAGGGACATTTATGCAACATGCTACCTGATGGTTTAAAACCATCAGGGTTGGGTTTGTATAACGATTGAAACAATCCAGGCTTATCATGAATGAACCTATATAGAGTAACCTTGAGGGAGAAGAGTTGGCTTTGAAAGTCTATGTTTCCTAAACACCACAGGAAACAGTCTGATTACAATGGTACATTGATTTTATTGCTGAAGCACAATGCATTGCCATATAGCAAGAATTACATAAAGAATTGTTTCTTTAGTTTAAACATTCTACGCACATAGCTACCTCTCTACACAAATCATTGGTTACTCTCACAATTAGCTTGTGTATACAAAAGCTGTAAACGCATTAGATTATGAACATTATTTTTGGTGCAGGGTGACATTTGAGGTTTTGATGACAGTGTATGATATTGGTATTGAAAATTCAGCATACGCACACAGGGAGGGAAGTGGTTTCTCTCTAAAATGCAATACTACAGCATGCTTAGGCTTTATTTTTTTCTTTCTTCAAATATGCACAAATAACATTAAGATGCAATTACAAGTGTAGACTCACCTTTTTATATTGATTTATGTATTAATTAAAGGACTGATTAGTGTTTTTCATTTCAAGTTGCACAAGAATTCCATCTGCTAAATGCTGCTAAGATTATTTACTCTCCAAAACCCATTGTAAAATGAAATTGTGAACAAAATGTTGCTATGAATTGGTGGCACTCGGGAAATGTGTTAAGGGTATGGAAATGAGCGAAGTTTAAGGAATCAGTCCTGTGCTACGATGAAGAACCATGGCCAGTGCCAATGATCTGTGACACCCATTAGAAGACAGGGAGAAGAACTGATGCTAATAACAAGACAGATTCTTACCTGCTCTTGAAGTCAGCAGGTTTGTTTACAGGGCATAGATATGCGACTTTTCTTAGTTATCTACCAACAACTTAAAATCATTTTCTGGCTTCCAGCATCTGCTGTCTGAGGCAAGCAGCAATGATTACTGTACTCTGGAGAATTTCCAAGGTGAGGCTGCTCATTCTCAGAAAGCCTAAAATCTAAAATTAATCTTATGAGGAAAGACACAAAAGCTTGCCCATTTTATCTCAATCTCTTCATTAACACCAAGTACTTTTTGCACCAAGCATTACACCTTTGTGAAGCACTACTCCCTAATCCAGCAGTCCCCAACCGTTTGAACACTGGGAGAGGCAGCATGTTTTTGCGTGCTGCCTGCATCATGTGCATGTGTGGATGGGCCTTTGCTCATTTGCACCACCTGGTTTATGGTGTCTTGCAGCACAGTTCTAGTCCACGGTCTGGGAGTTGGGGACCCCTGCCTAACTTACTCTCAACCAACAAAGAATATAACCTCAGGAATCAGTGCAGGATTCTGACTCGATGTCCTCTTTAGCTTGAGTGCCAGTGAGCAAATAAGCAAAAGGCAAAGTATACCTGCTCTCTCTCTCTCCCCCATCCCTCCCCCGCTCTCCCTCTCCCTCTCTTTCTTCAAGGAATCTTAATAGATTGTTAGGTAGGGCAGGTACAATATTCAGGCAGGCCCTAAATGGGATCTAGAGAGCCTCCTCTGAATCTTAGCACATTTCTAGAATTATTGTAATAGATGCCACACTTTAAGTAATTTGAATTACTCAACAAATTAAGTCACATTCAAAAATCCTTAGTACACCATAGGAAGGCAATATATTGTTTAAGGAAGTTATAACAGCAGCAAGTTACACAAACAGTAAACAAATTATCACCTAAGAGAATCTCATAAAGGAAGTATCCCATGTACATATATACAAAAGGATGTGGTTTTGGCCACAGTTAGTTCAGAATGTTCTACCAACTCCAGAAGTACTTACTTCCAAGTAAATATGCACTGGAAGGGTCTAGCACACAGCATGATGCACCTTTAAGATAACCAAACAACACATTTAATCTGTATCCTCAATGTTCAAGCTGTATAAACAAATGAAAAACAACAACAACTTGCTTTCCTATTTGAACTAGGGAGTCATCTTAGTTTAACTTCCTCAACTTACAATGTTGAGCAACCGTTTGAAGTTATACTAGCACTGAAAAAACTTAAGACTGGTCCTCACACTTATAATTGTCACAGTGTCCCCAGGGTCAAAATCTGGTTGCTTGGCAACTGGCATGTATTTATGACAGTTGGAGTATCCTGGGGTTACATGAGCTCCATTTTCAACTTTCCTAGCTGGCTTTCAGTAAGCAAAGTCAAAGGAGGTAAGCTGAATTTGCTGAACAATTATGTGATTCATTTAACAACCAGGGTGATTCATTTAACAACCATTGCAAAAAAGAAAAAAAATTGCATAAAATAGTGTGGCTCACTTAACAACTGCCCCACTTAGTAACAGAAGTACCATTCCCCAATTGTGGTCATAGGTTCGAGGACTGCCTGTAATAGTAGTCTGAAATAGACAGCTGATATGCTGCTGAGCGTTCTTGTAAGAGAGAATACCTCAAATAAGGTATTTTTCTTTAAAGCTCATAAATAAAGAAGTCATTTTAAAACACAGGTTTCCTGGCCAAGTAGAATATAGTCATACATATTTCAAAACACAAGAACTGTATAATAAAAACCTTAAAAGGCAATTTTCAGCAAAGGAAACAAGACAAAATAGCAGAGGTAGATACTAATCAAAAAGAAGAATGTTTTTCTTTTAAATTTAGCATCCCCCCCCCACTGTTCTAGAACACATGTATAAATTGTAAAGAAAATGGCTTTTATGGTTTCACATCAGTGGCTATTTGTGATCCATACCAAACAGCCAGATGTTTTTGCTCTAGTGCCTGCACCCCTCATCAGATGCCTGGCTTACTGGGTCATTATTAGGAAAATTACTGCATTTATTTTGCAATCCTGAAATGTATTATATGCATCACGTCTCCAGCCTGAGGAATCCTGTCATTTTGTTGAGGCTTCCTCCCCTTCCCCCCCTGCAAAAAAAATATTGTTTCACAAATTGCGGTTGTTCTCATTTACAGCAGGGTTGCTATTAAAAAAGGAAATAGATGGACAAGAATCATGTGCTGCTCTCTGAGATGATAAAGGGAAGTTGTTTTATGTTGATTTCTGCTTTGACACGCACGGGAAATAGAAGAGTGTTAAATCACAAATGGACTTGATTAACAAAAGATTTGATCAAGTGTATGATGCCTTTGGACCAAGAAATGGACTACAGGCAGTATTACAGCAATATAATATGAGAATTGAGCCCAAAATTTCCATTGATAAGCAAAGCAGTTGTTAAGTGAATTTTATGACCCTTTTTGTCACAGTTGTTAAGTGAATCACTGCAGTTGTTAAGTGAATTCTACATTCATTAAGAAAATCTGGCTTCCGCCATTGACTTTGCTTATCAGAAACTAGCTGGGAAGGTTACAAATGGTGATCACTTGACTCTGGGGCACTACAACTGTCATAAATACATGCCAGTTGCCAAGCATCTGAATTTTGATCACATGACCTGCAATCAATGCCTTGTGGCATTGAGAGCGGCCAAACGTAGACATTGTGCCGCTCTTATTGCGTCCGCGGATAACCGCCCTGCTGCCCTGTTTAGGGTTTACGTTTGGTCTGGACATTTTCAACAAGGTTTTGATTATTCTTGAGGACAAATGTATGGCCATGATCAATAAAACATTACTGCAACCCAGCCTGCCTGCACCACCAACACAACATATCTCACACAGGTTACATATGAGAAAAGAAAACAGCTTCCTGTCTAATACAGGATTAGGATAAATAAATACCTGGGCAATGCTGGGTTATCAGCTAGTCATGATATAAAGCAAGAACTTATTCAGCTACAATTTTTGAGGTTTTATTTTAATGTCACTAATTTATTGCATTTATTTATGTCCTGCCTTTATTAGTTTTATAAATAATTCAAGGCTCTGAACATACATACCTAATACCTCTTCCTTTTATTTTCTCTCTGTTTCTAACCTGGTGCCTTAACCATTAAACCAAACCAGCTCTCAAGTTGAGATGTGAACCTTGCAGGGTTTTAAAAATATGTTTAATATGTTATTGAAAGGAAATTCAGTTATTGTTCATGTAATGTTCATAAGATTGTAATGTTATCCATTCAGTTGTGTCAGGAAGCAAAGTCTATGGGCCACATCGCTCCATGTTTTCCAATCTTGCACGACTTCTTTGAGTTGTTCTACGCTTTGGCTGGTGTCAGCTTTGATGGTGTCCAGCCACCTGTTCTTTGGCAGCATGGTTTCAGTGGCTATTATTAAGCCAACGTTTTAAGAATGATACTCAACTTGTGGCATTTATTGTATGTGTTGGTTGGCCAAAAGCTGTAATAAAAATATATTCATGCTTCAACCAAAGAAAACAAAAAGAATCCCAACCTCCTTACTTCCCAATATTTACTTCAGATTTTTAAAAATTACATGGTAATGATCTAAGACAGGGGTGTCCAAACTTGGGAACTTTAAGACTTGTGGACTTCAACTCCCAGAATTCCCCAGCCAGCCATGCTGGCTGGGGAATTCTGGGAGTTGAAGTCCACAAGTCTTAAAGTTCCCAAGTTTGGACACCCCTGATCTAAGACTAAAGTTGGATAGTGCTTTTTACCACAGAAAGGTGGACAAGCTTTACATTTGTCAAAATATATATATGTCTGTGTTAGACTAAGTAAATTAGATCCTCTTCCACAGTGAGATATTCCAGACTGAATGCAGAGATTCATCACAGTTAAATCCAAGTATTAAAAAACCATTTCTTTCTTTCTTTTTTATAACTGATGACAGACATACTGCAGTGTATGTCCACATAATGCATACTTAATTGACAGAATTCACGGTTATGAGGTAATTCCTTTTTACAGTGATTCCCTATTTTTTCTCCAAGGTGAGAAACCAAGTAAGCAGTCATTTCGATTTTCATTCTATCACTTCAAACAATTCCATGAAGTAGTTCAGCTAAAACAGAGCAAGAAAAAGCAAATATGCACAGGGAGCTTCAGTGCTGAGGTAGGATCTGAACGCTTACCTCCCATGTCTTAATCCAACCCTCTAACTGCTATCTTATACTGGCCCATTTTATGTGATTGCTTCAAGAAGAGGACTAAAAAAAAATCATGCGAAGTGGTCTATCAGGAATGATAAGGAAACATCCTTCTGCCCTCATATTCAGAGGCAGTCTGCTAAACAAAGTTCCTGGGAGCAATATAGAAAGGACTTTTCCCATCAAGCCTCCTTTGTATACTAAGGTACTTTTAGTTAATATGTTGAAAAACTGTTAGATTTGGGTAAAACAAGTGAATTTGCAGTCCAGCAATGGCTGAGTGTCTCCATTTCATATAAGAAAGCAGTGATTGGTTGCACCCGGTTTGGCCCAGTTCTGCCGAACTGGTAGTAGCGGTGGCAGGAGGCCCCGCCCACCCACCCGGACTCTTCTGTGCATGCTAAGAAGCGTCTGCGCATGGACAGAAGTGTTGCGCACACAGCACCCGAACTGGTAGTAAAAATATTTGCAACCCACCACTGTAAGAAAGGGCTTTGCATTATTTAACTTAACAGTATAGAGTAGGTGTTCAGGGTTTAAATACTGACTCTGCCACAAGTACTGAATAAAATCAGCTAAGCACAGGGCTCTACCAGATGTTTTGATTTACATTTCCCATATTCCTGGCTTTGGATTCTACACTCTGTGATTTAAGAAAGTCATGGGCCAAAGCATCTGGAGGACAGCAGTCAGTCTCCTCCTGCTTTAAATCTTTCCTCCCATTGAAAATAGCAGGTGTGGGGGGGATACCCAAGTCAACTCCAGGATCACAGGTGGGTTCCTCCCAGTTCGGCCTGGATTGGGCGAACCAGTAGTAGCAGCGGTGGGAGGCCACCCAGACGCTTCTGCGCACGTGCGCAGGAGTGGTACCTAAACCAGTAGTAAAAAAATTGGCAAACCACTCTGTCCAGGATCAATGTAAATTGAACACAGATTTTAGAGTGTGCCTTTGGCCCATCAGAGTGTTGGATTCTATTGATTCAAAGCATTTTCTAATCAGCCCTGGCCATCCTGCTGATCAATCCTCATTTAAACCCTCTCCGATAACCATGGAATATTTTGTAGAGAAGAGGAATCATCTAAAGTAGAATGTTCCCTTTCAAGGATAGTATTATAGTTCCATCCAATCCAAACTTCTCTGAAAGTATACAATTGTAGCCTGCTATTTCACTCCTCTTTAAGTTGCAGTTAACTATGGAAAATGACAGAGAAATTGCACTTGCTTCAATATTCTGAGCATTGTTCTCATGTAACACAGCAGCTGCTGATCTGTCCTCACCTGAGTGAATACCTTAATTGAAGCCTCCTGTTCACTAAAGTGGAACTGACTGATTCATATCTTGCCTAGGTTTACATCCAGCTAAGACATTATGTAATGCAAATAAACATTCAGAAAGTCAGTTCCATTTGGCTACTGTAAATATAAACAATAATGATTACAATAATAGTATAATAATATAATATAATACAACCTAAGAAAAGACTTGCATTTCTTCATTTTCATTTCAAATTACAATTCTTTATTTGATATGATATTGCCTAAAGAGCTATATATAGATTATACTGATTACTACCAGTAATTTAGTAGAGGGAATACAGGTGAGAGGGTTTTTTTTGGCAAGAAATTGACCATGTCTCATTTTTGTTGACCTTATGGGAGATCAGGGTAAGATCAGGGGTAGGATTTATGAAGAAAAAAAAGAAGCAAAAATAAAGAAGTAAAAAATGCACCTAGAGAAAATAGTGGCAGCAAAATGCTAAAAAATGATTTTTTTATATAATGAAGGAACGATATATTGTCAATGAATGCATACAAATGGAGGTTAAGAAAGAAACTATGGATAATCTTGCATATAATTTTGGATGCTATAGATCAGGGGTGTCAAACTCAATTTCATTGGGGGTTTGACCTCAGTTGGCCGGTGTAGGCATGGCCAGGATAGGCATGGCCAGCTTGACGTCACTCATGTTGGGGGTGCCTGTGGTGACCTGAGCACTCTGTCAATGAAAGCGGGCTCCCAAGCTCAGTTTCTGGCTGTGACGGCTTCCTGCAATCATCTGCCAGCGAAAATGGGCTCCCGGGCTCTGTTTTTGGCTGCAATGGCCTCCTGCAACCCTCTGCCAGCAAAAATTGGCTCTCAAGCTCTGCTTTTGGCTGCGATGGCCTCCTGCAACCCTCTGCTGGCGAAAATAGAGCTCGTGAGGGCCAGTCCCAAACTCCGCTTTCATTGGCAGAGGCAATGCAGGCCAGTCCTTCGCTGTTTCCAGGGCAGCCCCATGAGCCAGATCCAGTGACGTGCGGTGAGGTTTATGGCTGGTGAGGCTGGTGACATCATCAGCGCGAGCCGCGGTCCCCTTCATGTTGACTCAGGAAGGCGGGAAATGGGACCACGTGTGCAGGAGGTTGAAGCTGCCTCAGCCTCCTGCACACATGGTCCCATTCCCCGCCTTCCTGAGTCAACATGAAGGGGACCGCAGCTCACGCTCCGCGGTCCCGCGGCTCACACTCCGCGGTCCCCTTCATGTTGACTCAGGAAGGTGGGGAATGGGACCACGTGTACAGGAGGGAGGCTGAGGCTAGAGGACCCTCCTGCACACGTGGTCCCATTCCCGGACCACTTGTGCAGAAGGTTCCTCAGCGCCTTTTCCCTTTTCCCTTTTTTTTTATTTTCATGATGAGAGCGGTGAGGCTCTGCCTCCCCTGCCTCCCCTGACCGCACGTCCCTGGCCAGATCTAAACACCCCATGGGCTGGATCCGACCCCAGGCCTTGAGTTTGACACCCCTGCTACAGGTGAACTGTGGTAGATATGAAAAATATATGCAACTCCAAATATTTGCAAGAGAAAACAAGATAAAGGGATAAAGAAAATGTTTAGGACAAAGAAATAATAAAATCACAGGATATTATGCCCAACGTCACCCAGCTGGCTTTCATGGATAAGGTGGGGACTTGAACTCACTGCATCTTGTTTTAACAGTTTTAATAGTTGACATTCTCTGCCTAACAGTAGGACCAGCTGGGAGATGACAGGAACATCTCCTATACCTAAGATAACAAGCTGAAGAATTCCAGAGTCTGTCTCTCTACTGTCATAACTGCTTGCACCTCACAATCTCAAGATATTGAGGGTTTCTCTAATTTCCACAGGTTGTAACTCCACCATGAAACATTTCAACAATCTGACAGTTGGTGCTTTTGATTTGACAGTAGCAGACAGCAATGGAACAGCAACATTTGAAAAAGTACAATTTATCTTTTCAATTATTTTTGTGAAATCAAGTGACAGAGACTAGTTATGGCAAAAACACTTATGAATATGATACCCAACTGTCCTACAAATAATGGAGTATGAGAAAAGCATGGTCATCTGAACTGATTTCTAGACTGGTGACTCCATGGGGAGAAGTAAAAAAAAGATGAGATTGAAGTCTTTTATTACCAGCGAAATGAGGAAACATACTGAAGGGTGCATGAGAGACAATGGCATCTACTTACTAACATTATGCCTGAGTTGGGTCTGTAAAGGTCTCCTATTACAAGCAAAGGATTGTTTTACCTCAGCACAATGATAAAAATGCTACATCAGCACCTTTATTGAGTATTGCTTACCGTTTTGCTCTGATGGAGAAGGCAATATTGATGGGTGTGAGTCGGATCCATCTAGGCACAAACAGGCAAAACCAGGTGCGCCTACATTAATAAAACATGATCACAAGGCCCACATTAGCCTTCCATCCCAAGGCCTGCTCCTTCTCAAGTTTCTGTTCTGTTACTCATGCACATGGTTGTCTTCAAGTTGGAAGCTTTCAGAATTTAGAAATTTTCTCACTTCTTCTGCACTCCAGTGTTGGAGGAAACCTCTGAAATGTGAACATAAAGAGTAGGTGGAAAAGCCTTGGATTCTCTGTATCTCAATGCTCTAAAATCAATTCATACACCACTGTTAATTGGGGCAAGAATATATATGTTACAGTGTTCTGTCAGCATTGCAATGGAAGAGTTTAGTTTTAGTCTGAAACTTCCTAATGGCCATGCAGAGACTTAACTGCCCTGATCAGTGTTTCAGGCCAAAAAGATGGAAAAGATTAACTGAGTGTTATCCTTCTATCCTTCCTTTTTAAACAGAAATGAATTGCTAGAGAAGCCTAGTGACAATTGGGTTGCTCTAGGCATTCCACATCTCTCTTGTCCTATTTTTCACAAAGAGAGTTATGTCCTCAGGTTTGTCCTCTGGCTCCATCTGAAGTGAGGTCAACCTCAAATGGGCTACCAGGGTTTTCTGTTTTCTTTTATGAAAGAAAGAGTAGCAGCAAACCAATAGAAGCCAGGATGTTAAAGTGGCAGCTGGGAGAATGTCAAACATGACTGCTCTACATTTGAATGAGTCATTATTTAGGGTGCACAGAAGGATGGGGATGACTTATTTGCCTTGGGGAGTTGCTTCCTTAGTCATGTTGTCTGAAAAAGGCACTGGGTGAATTGTGACAAAATGCTATCTTCTAGATTTCCATATTTTAGAGTACTGTTTCTCAGCTTTAGCAACTTTAAGACATGTGGACATCAATTCCCAGAATGCTCCAGTTTTCTTTATAGGAGAGGGTGGGAGGGACTATATATATGAATTTCACCCAATTAGGGCACTATCCAGAAATATGGACATGGCATGCTTAATGATTGCTTAGTTAGGATGATGTGTATCTTCTGCTACTAGTTAAGCTGGATGTTTGAGCATTGTAAACCTTACACATCTGAAAGGAACCAGGTTGGAGAAGCCATCTGTGTATGATGATCTAAGAATGAAACCCTTGATCTTAGTGGGAATTGCTGATGAACAGGATTCAACTGGAAAGGTGTCTGGATATATTTGTTCAAAACTGAGGCACCCCTGAGTTCAATCTGACTCAGTCCCAAGGAAGTGCGTATTCTAAGGAAGTTGAAATCTGTAAAATCTGATCAATATCAATTTACCACTAGTGATAAAAATATGAAAGCATTATTCTATCTATAAATGTATTGACGAGATTACAAAACAACATAGATAAGAAATTTCAAATGAGGATTACTAGTGAACTATCCCATGCGCACAAATTATTTTATAGGCAGCAAGGCAATAATCAAAATATAAACAGTGTGAATTAATATACAATAGAAGATATATGTATCTCCCTTTTGTAACTCAATATGGCTCATTCTGGATTATCTTGCGACTGAGAATGGCATGAGAAGCAGTGTGCTCTAATTTCTTCTTAACTGTTCAGTAGGTGGCAGGCAGTTACTATAGGTAAGATTAATATCAGGTTTATTAGGTCTGCCAGAACTTATCTGCAAAAATCACCTTAGGTATGATACTCCTAGGTTTATATCAGACAAGGATTTTATGTTAAGGCCATAATGTGAAGTTCTCTGTTTAACAAAATATAATGCTGAATGTATTGCAATATTTTCAAGCAGTACAAGCAATTCAGCTTAATACAGCAGTAAATAATTTCAAGGATTCTATCAGCCCACATATTTAAACAGAAAATTGGAGGGAGTAAAATAAGCAGCCAAAGGTTTTATTCTAACATTATTGAATGGTTAATATCCCATTAAATTTTATGACTTTGATCTAGAGATCCCAGAATTGGAAGCTCCTCTTTAAAAAATAAGTGTTACTGAAAAAAGAGGAGCCAACGTCGCGACGAGACAATGGGCGGTCTTGACTGTCCAAGACCGCCGTTGATACTTTTACCGCTATGCTGTCCATATGGACCTAAACCGTCCCATAGAGATGGTGAACAGGGAGACAAATCCTTGCTGGTCTCAGGGACATCGCAAAGTCCCTGACTGACCCAAGGGAAGCTCTCCAAGCCGGCAGTAAACAGACAGCTCCAGGCTGACGAAGTCGGAGATGGCTCCGGAAAGAAGGAAGTGAAAGTGAGTCCATCTGGTGAGGTTTTTTCTTTGAGAATGACTCCCCAAAGAAACTTTTTTTAAAAGATAAATTAGTCCCTTAAGTAAAAGAATAAAGCGGCAAAATTTATCTTTATTGGACTGCCTTAGAAAGCTTCCCCCCCCCTTTTCTTTGTAATGATGTTTTGTGGATTGAAGTGATTGTAACATTTCCTGTTTCTCCTCTTAAGTGAATGAATTGATTTTTTTTCTCCTATTCTTTGCTACCTTATTTTTTGGCTTGAACTAAAACCTTTTTTTTATTTTAACAATTCTTCCTACTATTTCTTATTAAATTCCATTAGACATTTAAAGACCTTTGTTTTCCATAAGTTTGAGAGAAATAGGAGAAAGTTGAATCTGCCACTCAGAAGTCAGAATTTGTTTTTCTTTTTTGAAACAATGTATACTTTGTTCTCTCTTCTTGGATATCACTGACTTTGTAACTGAAGGTTTGCAACTTGTTTATAGGAACTGATAAAGAGCCAAGGGCACAGATTGTTTTCACAGGTGCCTTTGTGAAATATCTTGTCAAGGGAAGGAAAAGAAAAGAAAAAGACAGATACCTTCCTTTTTGAAGAGTATAAAAGAACTTGTGCTTAAGTCAACTTAAAATAAATACATTTATATACAAAAAAGAGACTTTGAAGGCTAGAGTTGCAGTGGATATTAGACTCTTTTTTTCTTTTTTCTCTTTTTTTCTTGGAAACATGTATCAATATGTAGATGAGGAAACCTTAAGTTTTCAAGATATTTTGGCTGGAATTCAAAATATATTGGAAGGATTTGGGAGATTTGAGAGGAAGTTGGATAGACTATTGTTTCCCACAACAAAAGATGATGGGGTTGGAGCCCCAAAAATTAAAGAAGAGAATGAAGATATAGAAGATAAAGATAAGATAACAGATGAACTTACTAATGGAGCAAACATAGATGAAAGTGGAAAGAAGGGAATATGGAAAAGCGAATTTGACAATCTGGAGCTCTATCCCTCTTTTCAAGATATAGGAGAGAAAAAAGGCTGATAATGATGGAGATAAGAAGAGAAACTGTTTCAGAAATATGTCTGATAACCAAAGACAAGCTAATCTTAATAATAGTTCAAGGGCAATGAGATTACCTGAGAGATCCTTTAAGCAATAAAGTGCAGAGAGAAGTTTATAAAAACCTTATAAAGGAGTTAATAAGAGAAGGGACACAACAGCCGGCAAAAGAGATAAGACTGTTTTGTTACTGGAAAGATACAGGTTGATAATGAATGTTGATGATAAAAAATTTAGTTAATTTTTGGTGATTAACAAGTAGGAACTTTAGTACTTTGTAGATTCTTTTAGATTGTTCTTAAATGTTTATTCGCTAACAAGTAATTCATTACGATAATAATAATGAAATAGTAATTTTAACTAGTAACAGCAACTTGGATATAAATTGCAAATTGGGATCTGGGAAAAAGACTTATAAATTTTATTAACAAATTTTTCTTTAGATTTTGTTATAAAGATGTAATCTTTTTTGGGCCTGATGAGAGGAGGTGTGATATAAATAGTAAATAATTTTTGCCTAACCACAATAATAACAAGGAAATGTTAATGGATAATGTTCAATGATATCTACATGTGTTGTTATTGGTAAAAGCAATTAGATACAAGCTCTAAATAGTGAGTTGGGGGGAAGGGGGGGAAATGCTTAGATATTTTATTAATTGATTTCTTTTTTAGAATATGTTATAAAGGTGTAATGTTATTGGACGTTTATTGAAATTGCTAATGAATGCCAGTAGGTGGTTGTGTTTTTAAATACAAATGATTTCAGATAAAAGCACGTTTAAATAATTTTAGTTAAATGAGAGTGGTGGTACCTTGATAGTAAAATACATAAAGATTTTTGATTTAAAATGTATAATTCAATATGAATGAAGTATAAGTAATGATTATGGTAGAAACGCACGAAATCCATTTGTAACCAATCGACACGTTTTCTGCAAGATGTAATGAAGGATGATTCTTTTTTTGTGTTTTTGTTTAATTAAAACAATAAAAAATTCAAAATAATAATAATAAGTGTTACTATCACCAGAGATCCCTTTCCAATCTACCCCAGAGAGTAGGTTACACTCTCTTCTCAAGTAGTAGTTTTCCCTATAAATATGGAACAAAAGGAAACTGCAAAAATCTTATTCCCCTATTTGTCAGGAGATAATGTTTTTGCTATATTGTCTAGCCTTTCTCTAAAGGTAATACTATTTTCATATAATAAAACACGAAATTTCTTTTTAAAAATCAATAATGTTCCAAGTGCTATGATTCATAGAAGATTGTCTCATTTTAGAATAAGCACAAATAGGATATAACTGCAAATAAATAGCAGGTAAGGTCAGATTGCACAGTCATGTAATTATGTCTGAGAGAGGAGAGATCCATCTTAAAGTTTATGTACTGTATAACTAAGTGTCTAGCAGGAAGTCATCAGATCAGGGTACTGCCACATGGGGTCCTCACTTCACTCAAGTATCAGTTACACTTGTGTGATCTCAGACTGCCTATGGTTGTTGAGCTGACTTGATTTTAACTCAGCTACAGTACATTGAAAACATCACTGATCTTTTGGGAGTGCTATTTTTGTTTGTTTGAAATCCTGTGACTTTATAGAGTTTAGAGGGTGCTCTGATTCTTCATTTGGAAAACTGCTGTTTCTCTCTATGTGTTGGCTCCTATATTTTAATCTAGGCTTCTGTGATCTTAGCAGATCTTTCAAAGAAAGAGGTGGCTTAACTGGTTTATAGCTCTCAGTTATAGCTACAGCATACACTTTATTCTTTAATGCATTTAATCAGACAAATGCATAGAATCCAAAGTAAGAAATTGAATATAGAAACAGAGTAGCTGCAAGCAATTTATTACATTTGGAGTTGGACTGAGAGAGTTTCTGACAGTTTGGGCAAGGACATTGAATCAATGCTGTCCCCCCCCTCTCCTCCCCCAGCATTCTCACATTAGTAGCATGTGGATTATGTTTTTTTCCCCCTACATAGAACATATTATAAGGAACACTTCCAGGTCTCTGATTTTGCAAACAAGATACTTATACTAAGCCCACAATGTAAAGAGGATGACTGCGTAGCACCTCATCTTTAAAGCAAAAAGTTCCTCCTGCCAATGGAGCATCTGTCTGCAACACCTTACAGCAACCACCACTCTTCCCACAACTGTGCACCTGTCTGATGTTAGAAAAAGAATGGTTTGGTTGGAGTAATCACAGCCAGATGCCATCCTAGCTGCTCTGAAGCACGGCAGAGCCTTGGAAGTATAGAGGATTGTGCAGAGAATCAAAAAGTCAACATGGAATTTGCACGTCCACAATCAAACTCATGTTCCCTTTTATTGCACTGTACATGGCATGCATGTGAAAAAAAGAGGAGGCTTTGGTCACATGAAAATGGCTACCATCTTGATTTTGTTTTTGATTCCCAGTGGAAAGAATTGTAAAGATGCCATCTCATTTGAACAATCTAACCTTCCCTATGTATGAGCCTCATAGAAGCAAATCCATATTTTTTTAAAAAACTAACTTTTCCAGTGGATCCATTTCTAGGAACTGTTTTTTGGCATTGCTTGTACAAAAGAATATTTACCCTTTTAGGTAAGTGAACTGATTGTGCTAACCAAAGGTCGCTTAAATTAACTATTTAAGCATCTGGCAGCTTTGCTTAGTAAAGTAATCTTTGGGCTAAAGCTTAAGTACTCTCCTAATCTATTTTCTGACTGAATTTCTAACCCTTCTCACGTATTTCCCTTTGCTTCCATTTCCCCATTGCCTCCTATATGTTTACTAAAGGAATTCCTTGCTAAGGCTGCAAGGATTAGATAATTACTGTGGATTAAAAACATGAGCTTCGGCAAGCAAAATCACGTGCAAATTTAATCCTCGGTAGATCAAAAACTTCAAAAATAATTTAAAGAAGAAATAAAAGAACAAATTTTGTCATGTCAGGAAAGAAATCCAAACAACAGTCTTAGAATAAACCTTTCTGATGAGTCTCATAAACAGTTTCCATTTAATTTCACCTTCTATTACTTTCTTCTTTTTGCATGTATGAATCACAGTATTGTGCATATTCAGTTTTAAGAAGGGAGATGGCCAAAGAGGAAGTCATTTTAGGAATACTGATACTGAATACACAGAATTTTTCTACGTAAAATAGAGTATCTTAAAATGGAACGGCTGTTAATAGCAGCAAACGGATGCAACCTGATTTGGAGGTGGTGGGGGGGAGCGAGAGTGAGGATGGGAAAAAATCTTGTTAAGACTTTGTTGCTTTATGTGACATGAATGACTGATGCAGTGAACTTCCAGATGATTTGTGCAATCTTTATGGTTTATACAATTCATAGCAGATGGCTTTGCCTAACTTCCCTGTGAGAACAATCTTAACATATATTTAAGTCTGCGGCAGTATTTTAAGGCCAAGGTTTTGGTGAAAAACATTATTAATGGCCAGTCAGAGTGGTTCATACCACTATTGTGATTAGTATCAGAAGGTATATGCCAAGGGCAGTGGTGGGTTTCAATTTATTTTACTACTGGTTCACTTGTGCGCACATGCTCAATCACGCACTCACGGGACACTTCTACGCATGCACAGAACGTGGGGGCGGGTGGGCGGAGCCTTCCGCTGCCTCCACTATCGCTTTGTCTGATCCGGGGTGAACAGGCAGAAACCCACCTCTGGCTAAGGAAAGATAAGCAGCAAAACATGCTTGCACTTTGTGAAGCTGTGTAAGATTGTAAGCATTTGGGGAAACAGACTAGTCACCTGGAAATAGAAACAATTTTTAAATCTCCTTCTGGCCACATTAAAGAAGAGAAGGGGCACATCCAAGTCAAAGCCTTACACTTATAATGCAAAATCAGAATTTGGTATTGTGATTGAGCCAGGCCAATGTGCAAACAAGGCTACTTTATACTGGAAATATTTATCCCTTAGTTTGCCAGTAGTGCAACATGGTAATCTTCATATAAAACACTGTGGTTGTTTCACATCGACTTCCTTATAGTTGATATAAGTTAACTAAACTGATTTTGAACAACACACTGAAGTTAAAGGGTAAGTAAGCACAGCACAGTAGAATAAAATGGGCTTAGCTAGTTCAGGGTGTGGTACAATCACAACTCTTGGGTTCTGGATGTTTAACTTGCAACCACTGGAGAGAAAAATACAATATGCCACTTGACCCTCTTTTCCTAAAACTGACTCTTCCAGATGCTATTGGGCTTCCCATTATTTAGGGTGAAAACTTAGGGTGAAAATGAAGTGGACGTAGACATTCTGGTGCCCTTCATATATTTGGATTATAATTCCCACATGCTCCAGGTAGGATGTCAAAGGACACCAAGTTGCCACGTTTAGATGTAGCGTCTGTCTGTCTGTCCGTGTGACTGTGTCTGTCTAGGAAATCCTATACAGACTTCTTTAGAGTGCAGTGATCACACAGTAGTAAAAACAATAAAACTCATCCTGGACTGCAATGATCGGCTGCTTTTATCAGCCTTCTACATATATTGCAGTCCCTAAAGAAGTCTCCAATGGATTTAGAAACAATCTAATATATACTTAATTTTAGATTCAAATTCCAGATCCACAAAATGCTAGTTGGTTCAATGAGATGTAGTCATTATCACTTACTTGCAGCATACTTTTTTTTTTTAAAAAAAAGCATCAAAGCAATATTTGATTGTTCCATCCTTTCTTTTCATTCAGTCATGGTTTCCTAAAATTCACGCAAGTCCAAAATATCATGAACATACACAAACATCTTCTTTTCTCCTGGTTTTGGGTGCCAATTTTGAATTGCTCTCCAAATCTAGCTTTCTCAGAAGGGTTTCTTTTTTTTTTTTTTTGGTAAGTTTTGTGTTATATTTGTTCTTTATAAACTGACTTGAAAATGTTGCTTTATAAACTGACTTGAAAATAAACATTTGTTTATTTAAAACGACTAAGCATGTAATCTATTTATATTCTTTCTCTAAGGGAATCCTCAACACTTGCAAAGTTTTACACCTGTTTTCTTCTGGTTTTTTTTCCTTGCACATATAAAACATGGGCTCCTCCTTCTATTCCGTTATTAGTGGCATGTTTTATTTCAACATTGTAGGATCCAGTCTAAGAGATTGATATTGGATTATCTTAAGGCAAAATGTAGGCTCTATTCTACTAATATGAGTGCCCAGCTACTGTTTGAGAAACCTACGTGCCTGGGCATCTGTGAGCTGATGGTTTCTCTTGTGCTCAGACAACTATTTGTTCAACCTCCCTTTCCTGGCAGCAACCAATCATGGATGCTTGTGTGACTCACTCTAGCATGAAGTTCTCTACTTTTTTTCATTATCTTTTTGTTGTCAGACTCAGAATGTCCAATAAGAATCTGTTGCATGACTCATGTTGAGCATCGCTCGTGGAAAATATGGATTTAAGACTGAACTTCAGATTAATTCTGGAAGAGATGTTTTGAAAGGCTTGGGATCTTAAGTGCATCATCTTGTGTGTGACTCATTAAAGCAGCCTCCTGTGTTTCCAAAGTCCGATGGATTCGACATAAGCCTCTCTGCAGCAGCCACACAGTTTTAGAAAATGATGAGATTGTTTTAGTGAGTCAAACAGATGCTGTGTTCCCAATCCCATGTTTTTTGTCCTAGCATGATTAGGGAAGCTGCCTTTGAGCTTGAGGAGCAACGAGAGAGATGTCAGTCGGAATATAAGACTGCTATAGAAAGAATGAACTATTTATCCTATCAAGCTCTACCTGTTGTAAGCATTCCTTCCTTCCTGTATCAAATATCATCTTTCCAAGTATTTATTTATTTGTAAAATCTATGTGTTCATCATTTTGCTGGAACTATTCATTAAAAGTGCTAAGGCAGGATTGTTATTGAGTGCTCCCCAGCATCATCAAGAAAAATGACAGATTGGTGCATGGCATCGGGAATGTATTGCATGAATTAGACTGTCAGGACATATTAGGATGTTCTTCTGCCTCTAGCAGGGACTCGTGGGTCTTGTCCCTTCCTATAATTGGCTGAAGTAAATCCATAGCTACCATAGATTAACATGGCTGTCCTCTTACAATGTCTTCAATGAGAGGCACCAGGTTCATCTGGAGGCAATAGAAAACCGTAAAACCTGCCAAGGAATTGTTACTGTTACAAATAGGCATCATTTTTATAATCAAATGAGGAAAACAGAGTCAGTTTGTTCTGGTGATTAAATCACTAGGCTAAATACTTTTGCCACCTAATGAGAAGGAAGGACTCACTGGAGAAGAGCCTAATGCTGGGGCAAAAGAAGAAGGGGATGAGAGAGAATGAGGTGGCTGGATGGAGTCACCGAAGCAGTAGGCGTGAGCTTAAATGGACTCCAGAGGATGGTAGAGGACAGGAATGCCTGAAGAAACATTGTCCGTAGGGTCAATGTTCAATGATGGGTCAGACACGACTTTGTAACTAACAAGAACAAAAATCCTGAAGAGTATGAGTTTTAGTCTTGCCTTACACAGAAAGCTAGCTGGATGACCATGGGCAAGTCTCTCTCTCTCTTTCAGCTGTACTCACCTCACAGGGTTGTTGTGGGGAAAATGAGAAGAGGAAGGAATATTGGGCATGTTCACCATCTTGAGTAATTTATAAATAAATAAAAAGCAGGATAAAAGCAGTCTGACATAATTGTTAAATGAATGCAGGTGAAGAACCCTCTGTAAGGTACATCTCTGTCTTTTCTTTTTTCTCTTTATGTTGCACTTTGCAGGTCATCATTTCACGTCCTGAATTATTGCAATCAAATGCTCAGAGACTCATCAAAGCATATTTGCTGCAAAGAAAGGCTAATGTGCCGAGGAAGTTTTGATTAGGAAAAAAATATAAAGACAGTTAAAAACAGAAAGCAAAGAGATTTATAAAAGGATTCCTGCTGTAGAGAAAATAGACTGGTGATGAAAATATCTTCTTTCATTGTACTTGAGTTCAGGGTCATCCAATTAAATTGGGAGAAGATTAAAGATCAACTAAAGAAAACATTCCTCTGAACTGCACAGAATTAATTCATGGTTGGCAGACATCAATTATGGTCATAGCTTAAAGACTACATTTAAAAGGGAAATTAGGGAAATAAGTAGAATAAAATTGTCAGTGATTTTCTCCAAGGTCAGTGTCATAAGCATCAACCTCACTTTAACTCCTAAAAGTCTTTGCTACAGAGTACAGAGACTTATAAAACTGACCACTAACTTCTAAGATTGAATGTAATATAATGAATATGGAGAGAAAAATATTATTGAAGTAGAACATGAGGATATTAACTATTTATTATAAAGTAATCTGTATTAAATGTAAATTTAATGACGTCAAAGTTAGTTTTTGCCTATTGGGCTCCACCTACTTCTTGCTCTTTCTCAATTGTATTATTTGAAATATAGTTCCTGTGTATTTTCATCTGTAGTCCTCAGCCTAAAAAAGTTATTCATCCCTGACCTATGTGCAAATATCAGGTTAGACACTTTGGGTAAATGATTAAAAATTGCTAGGAAGAAGCAGTAGGCAAGAGTATTGCATCAAGATCTACTTTTGAACTTTTCACAAACACATATGTGGTCAGAATAGAAATAATGATGGGAAAGTAGTCTTGAACCACAACAGTGGTCATCTACAGGGGGCTAGCTTTGAATGGTTCCTCAGTTCAGGGCTGGTTAATAGAACTCAAATATGATGGGAGTATTGAAATCTACCAAATTATAGCCATCACAGAAAAGCTAAGAGGACTAGTTTAATTCTAGTTGTCAGCATAGGCTTGGTGAAATCTGAGATTGCCCATTTCTCAAAACTGTAAGGCATTGTTATTTTGGGTTCTTTATTTAGATCTTATTAAGTACCGTCTATTTATTTGCCTTTGATTGGCTCCTTTTCTTCTGTTGCACTGCCTTAAAACCTCACTGCATCCTCCTCTGTGGCAATCACTAAGCATAATTAAAAGACTCAGAGGGGACCCTGGTCTTCCTCTTGCTTCTTGTCCTTCAAGCAATGGTGAATAAAGATAAGAGCTTGACAAAATGATTGTTGTTTCTGCAGGGCTGTTCCAAATGAAATAGTCATTTAGCGAGGGGCACCGGTGCGGTTATGCCCGCGTTGGATAAGAAGAATTGAGTGGTTGAGAGATTCATTCACCGATTCATTCATTCATTGAAAGAGTGGGAGAGAGGTAGATCTTAAAGGGAGAGTAGTGGACACGAGAAAGTAGTGGTGAACTTCCTGTAAGCGTAAAAGAACCGTAAAGGAAAAGAGGAGAGGGGAGAATCAGCCAGCCAAGCCACTTGGAGGAAAAGTAGTTTAAAGGGCGCGATTGACAATTCTGTGCAGGAAAGGGTTAACCACATCCTCCTGGTAAAGTTTACATGTAAATAGGGAGCAGCTGCTACTGCTCCTCTCCGGCTGAGGCTGGCCCACTGGAGCTTTTGATTGGCCTTCAATGACATCACTCGCTACGCAGGTTATAACACAGAAAGCCCGAAGCGACTGCGACCAAACCACCCCTTAAGAGATGAGAGGGCAGTTACTGGCTCCGCCCACTTACTCATTCGCTCCCAATCATTGGCATCTCCGCGAGAGGCGGAAAACAAGCCTCCGGGAGAGAACGCCTATTGGGTGAAGGTCCCGTCAATCTCTTCTACCGCCTCGGCCCCTTTTCGAACCTTACATTAACTGGGTAGCAAAAGAGAAAGTAAGTATGTTGCAGCTGGAGATCAATGAAGCTAAGTGAATGGGGGCTTGATGCATATAAATCGATCGCCACAGCCGCGTGCCAGGTGCTGGAGAATAGCCATTCATTTATGAAGTAAGTAGATGACTTTCTTTCCTTAGGGGAGAGGAGCCGTGCCTGCGTCTTTATGTAGATAACTGAGAAGCTTCGAAAAGAGTTTTTTCCTCCCCTTTAAAGAGAGGGAGAGAGGGAGAGAGAGAGAAAGAGAGAGAGAGTTTGGGTCGATAAAAGTGAGAGCGCTGCCTCTCTTCCTAACCCCCGCCTATCTCCTGTCGTCGTTTGTGCGTTTCTCTCTCTAGCGGATGTCCACCGAATGAGTCGGATGAAAGCGAGCTGTTCTCGTTTGGGATTGCTGCAGTATCGTGGGGAGGGGGGAGAGATCGGGATGCATAGGAGGCATCCAGCTTCACAGCATCTCTAGCATATATCCCCGGAGGGGACGTCTTCTCTTTCCTGGGACCTGTGGAACTATAGATGAGCCCGAGTAGTAGTAGTAGTAGTAGTAGTTGTTGTTGTTATTGTTGTTGGCTGCGATTTTCTTCAATCGCAACCCTGACTTCGCGGTTTGGCTGGAACTACAAACTGCCTCTGCTGCAGAGACGCAGATCTTCCCGAATAGCTTTGCATCGGGAGAAAGAATTATCTTTGGCCTCCCAAAGAGATGTTCTTTTCAGATGTTTTTAAAAACCCCTCTCACATTCCACACCTGACTCGGTTATAAAAGTCACAGCATGCTCCTGGGTTTCTACATTTTATTTTACAAAGTCAAAGAGATTTGAGCTTCAATAAAGGAGGAGGGAGAGAAAAAGAGGGGTTAAAAAGCTGTTTCTGTATATTTCAGATTTCTTGCCTCTGCGTAGCGTTCTTGGGCTGCTTCTTTCCGCCCAGATGACAGATTATGTTGTCCTTTTTTGCGGCAGCGATTTAAATTCATCCTGCAAATATTTCCTCTCCTCTGTAGAGAGAATAACATTACTTATCCTGACTGCTGTTTTAGGATGAGGGCCGTGCTAACGGAAGGACAGTCGTGCTGCTGGTGGAGAGGATGCTATGATTTTAGAAGACGAATACGGAAGAATTATTTCCCCCCACCCCTTAAAAAAAACCTTCTTAAATAGGGTTTTAAAATCATTTTTTAAGTACAGTCCTTTGGAGGAGATGAGGACAATTGCCCTTAGTTTTTGTTTGATCCTCGGCAAGCTTACTCTGCACTTTAGTTCTTTTGACTTAAATGGAAATTGGTTACCCATAAGTATGATTAGGTTTTCAAGTTCCAGAGACTGCAGTAATCTTTAAAAAAAAATCGGTGACATTTTTGACCCCTTTCAATTAGACTGAGCCAGGTGCCAATGTAATTGGTCACTCAGCACTCTAAAGCTAATATAAGATATGAACTTTCAAAGTAATAGGAAGGTTTAGGTTTTTTTTTCCTCTGAAGAGAAATATATTCATGTGTTCAGCAGTAATCAGAAGAGTTCAGGTACCTTGAGGCTTGGATGTTCCAGAGCTGTCATTAAATGATTGCATTAGCATCTGACTAAAGAACGGTTCCAAAATAGCAGTTCCACTCATAAGAGATACAGGACACCTTCCCATTTTATTTTATTTTTAAAATCCTCTTTCATTTCAATGATTGTTTTCATTGCTAGACAAGGTATTGATGTTCTTCCTTGGCAATTTTGAAAATGTCTCCTTAAATAAAAGTTGCAACAAATTTATTTTTCCTGCTTTCTTGAGATGTGATCTTCATATTGATAGCTTTTGACTCTTTCATTAATAAATTATGTAGAAGAAAGCCTTTGTGTAACCTTTCTTTCCTTTTAGAGCAGGGATAGCAATGTTTTCTTGTAGGAATTGTTTGCTTCATGCACCACAGATACTCAGGTAGATTGTCTACTAAAGTAAGACGTGTTTGGTTAATTTATTTGCCAAACCTCTATTTTTTTGCTCTTTAACATGGTTGTATAGATTATCCAATTAAAGTAACATGATAAACCTAAAAACTTTGATTTTTCATTTTTTTCCCCCTAATGAATGAGAGAGAGCAAGAAGCTATCCTGGCTGGGTTAGTTTCAAGAAAAAAATGTATTCAGTTAACTCCATTTGGTGTCTGGTACTTACTATTTACTCTCAGACAAATGCATTCATATTACCCTCAATGTTTAACTGTGAGATAAAGGGGATATTCTGTAGCAAATGCCACCCTTGTGCCTAAATGAACGTGGTATCAAGTCCTAATTTGCAAGGAATTGCATTCTGTCACTTCCGCAGTTCCATAGAGGTTGGGCTGAAGGATTTTCTGATTCATTTACACTCTTGCTTCTAAATTAGCTAAACAGTAACACATCTTCAGTTTTCTAATTTTTCTTTGCTAATTGATTACTACTGCTAATGGGTTGGGTGTTTTTTTGTGCTTTTACCAATTCCAAACAGGTTTTGGAATGATCATTGTTAAGGGAGACTCCCACACAAGTCTTAGAATGAAAGCTTGTCCATCAACAGATAACTTACCTTTTCTCCTTTTCTTTTGTTTTTAACAGAGAGAGCTTGAGTTCCTTTGACTTCCCATTCTCAGCCTCCTCATGCCTCCTTCTCCACTAGACGACAGGGTTGTAGTGGCACTCTCCAGGCCTGTAAGACCTCAGGATCTCAATCTTTGCTTAGATTCTAGCTACCTTGAATCTGCTTCCTCTGCCAGTGAAAACCCTGTGAGTCTCCTCAGCACGGCTGTTGTATCCATCAAGGCTGCTAATCTGACGTATATGCCCTCATCCAACGGCTCTGCCCGCTCCTTGAGTTGTGGATGCAGCAGTGCCAGTTGCTGCACTGTGGCAACATACGACAAGGACAATCAGGCCCAAACCCAAGCCAGCAGCGTCTCTGCCAGCATAGGAACCTTGACCACTTGCTCAGCAAACCAAATGGTCAACAACAATGAGAACTCTAGCTCTTTGAGTCCATCCAGTGGTGTGGGGAGTCCCATCTCAGGTCCAACAAAGCAACTGGCAAGCATCAAAATCATCCATCCCAATGACCTGGCAAAAAAGATGACCAAATGCAACAAAAGCCACCAAGGCCCAGTCATCATTGATTGCCGGCCTTTCATGGAGTATAACAAAAGCCACATCCAAGGGGCTGTTCATATCAATTGCTCCGATAAGATTAGTAGGAGAAGGCTTCAGCAGGGCAAGATCACTGTCTTGGACTTGATCTCTTGCAGAGAAGGCAAGGACTCCTTTAAAAGAATCTTTTCCAAAGAAATAGTTGTTTATGATGAAAATACTAATGAACCAAGCAGAGTAATGCCTTCACATCCATTGCACATAGTGCTGGAGTCTCTCAAGAGGGAAGGCAAGGAACCACTGGTTCTCAAAGGTATGTATAGCTGCTCATCTGCTTTTCTCTCCTCTGGATTGAATTCAAGATCTGAGCCACGTTAAATATGACTGTGTTAGCCATTCCTACACACGCGTACTGTTCCTTACTTTCTTTTAAATGATGTTTTAAAAGATCATACTAATCCAGAAATCTTCTAGAGTTTCTGTGTTTCATGGGAAGGAAAAATACAAACCACATAAAACTATTATTTAATAGTAGTTTTCTGTGGTAGTGTTAATAGAAAGGACCCTGAGCAGGATTCCATCTAAAGATCTCAAAGTACATCTGTCATTTCTGGAGCTCCCTGTTGCTGGGAAGAGGAACTTTTGCACATGGCAGGAACAAAGGAGGA
Organism: Natrix helvetica; assembly: GCF_964273705.1. Lineage (NCBI taxonomy): Eukaryota > Metazoa > Chordata > Lepidosauria > Squamata > Natricidae > Natrix > Natrix helvetica. The sequence continues at coordinate 240,722,974 of NC_138552.1, forward strand.
AGTTCAGGCCACTCATACTTCCTTTTGGGGCAATTTTTCCTCCTGGCTTCTGAAGGACTCATAGCATGGTTACTGGTCTAAAAGAGTTTATTTTTTAACACTCTAATGTACTTTATTAAACCAGGGATTTAATGGTCTGGCATTCAAAATACATATAAATCCCTTACAGTTTAGTGATGCATATGCATGCCTCAAAATGATTTGAAATAAATACTTCAGACTGGAAATAACTGCAGTTCATATCTTCTATTTATTAAAGTAGCCCAACTTTTTTCAGACCCTGAACAATAACAAAAATACTGCTATTTTAAGAGTTGCATTAATTAGTTGGTTTTTTAAAAATACTGGCTCTTTTTTCTCAGATTTAGGCAGAAAATCTGAAAAAAGAGCTATTTTAATAAATAGCAGAGAGATGTTGCATTTATTTGAGGTCTGTATGCACTGCACTATATGTGTTTTTGTACACATATAGATACACACATATTCAGGCTTGTTGGTTATTGACTCAGTTGTGTAATAGAAAATATCTGCTGATTAGTTACTTCCATACTTATTAACTAAAAGCATATTTTTTTTAAAAAAAAGTTCTATTGCTTGTTTACATAACATATCTTACAGTAGCATAATAAAAATGCTAAGACCTCCAATATAAAACATTGGAGAATTGTACTTTATCATCATTATGTCCTTTTTGTCATAAGCAATCAGAGTAGTTTCTACACAAAAATAAAACTACAAAATATAAATCCATCCCAAACAATATTATTAAAATTGTGTGATATTGTATCTGATTGCTTCAATAATTTATTCACAATATTTATAACTTGCAACATGATAAATGAGAAGTGTTCTTAAGAAAGTCTTTGCAAAATTTACACATCATTCATATTTTGAAATCTGATTTGAAGAAGCTTGACTTAGGAGTAATAAGGATTTCAAAAGTCTGTCTCTCGGGCTTCCATTCTAAGTGATTACATAGGCAGGGGTGCACATAGAATCTTCAAAACACATAGAAAGCAATGGTAGGAAATTGTGAATTACCTCTTATAGGCTGATTTGGACTAGCTAGGTCTAAGGCAGCTGCGTAACTTTGAACTCAAACTGCAGTTTATTAGAATATTGTCATGGTTTATTGTAAATGTATTCACTTGAAAAAATACTACTTTTAATGAGGCAAGTTCTTTGACAGGTTTCCTTCAGACTACATCAGTTATAGTGAAGTCACTCTAAAATTAATTGGATGTACAATCCCCAAACAAATGACAGAATTGTGAAATTCAGCATTTTTAATGAAAAGAATAGCAGTAAACTTTCAAATAACTTAAGCAACTTTGAAGCAGGAGATTACAGTAGAAGTTGCCTTTTGCATTATGATGCATCTTCCAAAGGCCAAAAGAAAGAAAGAGAACAAACTATGTTGTTTGTTAATATAAAAAAGAGAAGTAATTGTTAGCTGAAGTTTCCTAATTCGCTAATGAGGAATGGCATGCTCTAAGTATGCAAGGTTTCTAATTAAACTTCATAGTAAATTGTCTTTTTGACTGAAAGACAAGATTTTTTAAAAATCAGAAAGTATGTTTTTAATATGTTGTATAACACTGGGGAATTGAGATTGCAAATTCTACGGGAATTTGCTTTCCTTGAGAATCTGTATTGATAGAGGGTAATTTGAATTATCCTCCTGGAAGTTTAGAGAAAGGTTTGATGGCAATGAACTATCTTTCTCAGAATTTGAGTAAACCAGACTTCTTCAGTTGCAGTTGCATATCTCATCTACTCATACCTCCCACTGAATGGATGGAAAATTATTTGTAAATAGATATTTTGGGTTATACTGCTACTTTGTTTTCTAATGATAGCAACTGAACCTACCATAACTAGTTTCAGTTTCTCAGCCTCTGACCTCAAGATTTTCAATGCTGTCTGCCAGTGATGGGATTCAATTTTTTTTTACTATTGGTTCTGTGGGCGTGGCCTGATGGGCATGGCATGACTTGGTGGGTGTGGCTTGGTGGGCGTGGCAGGGGAAGGATACTGTAAAATCTCCATTCCCACCCCACTCCAGGGGAAGATTACTGCAAAATCCCCATTCCCTCCCAATCAGCTGGGACTCGGGAGGCAGACAATAGATGGGGGCGGGGCCAGTCAGAGGTGGTATTTACCGGTTCTCCGAACTACTCAAAATTTCCACTACCGGTTCTCCCGAACTGGTCAGAACCTGCTGAATACTACCTCTGAACTGAACCTACCATAACTAGGTTCAGTTTCTCTGCCTCTGACCTCAAGATTTTCAATGCTGTCTGCCAGGGTTCTGATAAGGCCGACATCTTCTAACAAATATTGTTTTGGGGATCTTATCTAGCAAAACAGTTGTATTCCAATGGGAGGCAACTCTTTTAATTACCACAAGTAAAATCCAATCCTGCTAATAGATCTTGCGGATTTCTCATGATTTCACTACCGGTATATGGAAAACTACACAGCAGCATAATTCATGCAAGAATATGATTCTTTGACCATTTTTAATTGTGTGACTCTACCAATAAAGGCAGCATATTGGTCACATGCATTTCATTCTCTTATTACTAAGGAAATGAATGGTTTTCCTTTTATTTTTTGCCCCTACAGAACTGGTTCCACGAGGAGGCCTTTAGGAAAGCCCTGTGCATCTTGGCTAGTGGGAGATTATGCTTGTGGCTTTGTAAATAGAGCATCCCTTTGTAAACATGCATACAATTGTGGTATCTTTGGGAACCATGGCTGTGATTTTACAAACAATTATATTCTAAGATTTCCACTGGTGTCAATGAACATCACTTTGTAGATGAAATGGAAAGAAAACACCTAAATATACTATGTAGTACTGTGTTTTGATGCCAAATATTACTCTATTTCTAAGTGTGCTTAGGACCTTTAAAATAATATTTGTGGCTAGGATTTTTTTTCAATTTAGGAAGTGAGCTCAAATTATTTTTAGGCAAAAAATTAAACAACACCCCCCCCCCCCATCATTCCTGCTAATTTTTAATGAAGAAAATTGAATTTGATGTTAGCAAACATCAAATTCAATTTTCTGTTATAAACCTGCAGAGATTTACAAGCAGATCTCACTGTATTTCCTTGTGTACAGAAATTATTTGCTAGCCTGACTTCTGAAGTGGGAGGTATTCACTAATTATAAAAGGCTTTATGGAAAATGCAGTTTAAAAATGGCTTTTACTGTGATTCATAGATTCAAACTGGGATGGACTCCCTTGTCTCCATTGGAAGGAAGGTAGCTAGTCTTTGACACATCTTCAAACATTAATTCATCTTAAAATGGCTACGGCAAGGATTTTATATTCCCTTAAATTGGTATCTTGTTATACAAGCTTTAAGAGAATTGATTGGGAAAAGGTTATGTGGTGTTGCAGAATAGTCAAGATGGCCACAATCCCTAGATAGTAGCCATTTCTGTATGAGCTCCGGACTTCAAAGCCCTTCTACTACCTCTAGATGCTCCTGGAATGGTGAGAAAGGAAAAAGACTAACACTTTGCTGCTGTGTATCTGAGGACAGCATGTCCAAAGTCACTTCCCCCTCAACCTGGTGCCTTCCAGACATACTTTTGGAGACTGGAGTCAAAAGCAGTCAGAAAACATTAGGTGGGGGAAGCCTGATCTGTAGATATAGATTGTAATCAAGAAAAAGGCACTTGGTCTTATTCAATAATTAATTTGGGGGATCTGCGTAAAGGACCAAAGATTAAGGAATGTTAACATTGGTTCTTGCATTTACATACTTTTAAAACCATTTCCACTTTGAAAAAAAAGGAATATAGAAAAAAAGGAACATGAAAACAGTGATTGCTCCCTAATCAGCAAATGGATCTTATGGGTTCATAATTGTGTTAGTCATAATTATTAAACCTCATTAAATATAGTAAACTTTAAATTATTTTTATATGGAACATAAAAACCTTACTGCTGATCTGCTCTTTTAATTGACAAATAATTATGACATTTTGGTAATGATTCAAACTCCGCTCTTGGTGCTTTCATGGGTCTATATTTGCAATTTTATTGGCAATGGTAAACAAGTGATTTATTGTTGCCTTCTGCGAAGTTATTCAACTTTTCAGTCGATCCCACAGTTCTGCTATTCCCAGGTGGTATCCTATCCAGGTTACAATCCCAATCTTTCTTAGCTTCTGGTTATTCCATTTCAGGGCATGGTTTCTTATTCTTGAATAATTTTGAAATCCATGAATAGTAAAAGGAGATTATAATACTTTAAACAGACAATGTTCCCTATATTCAGTCCTGAGTTTTAGAAGACTGAAGTTGAGTTTACTGTGATTTCTTGGTGAGTGTATGTTTTTTGTATGAAGTCTGACAGAGAACCAGGAGTCCAAATCTTTAGAAGTAAGGCCCATTGAAAAGCTAAAACACTGAAGCTTCCCAACCCCTGATTTGAGGTAAAAAGCCTTGTCACATCATATCCTAGTAAAACAGTGCTACGTTTGTATTCTGAAGCTGGGAATCTAAAATTAGCAAAAACATAAATCTAAAGATGCTTTAGAAAAGAGAGATTATCCCCCACACACACACACACACTCCTTTTCCAATTGCTGTTTGAATCCTTTTTGAAATTTAATGATGACAGGAAAAAATACAAGCAGGAAAAAGAATGTTCTTAATTTCTCTGTATGATGATGTCCTTTTAAAAAAAAATCTCAATTTGAAAAAATATCAAGAGAAGGCCTTGTTTGGAAGTAGGATTTGGACCACGGATGCATATTATCACAAGGCTCTGCTTCGGCCTCTGTGCTTGCAGTGTGGTTGGAGAGGTGTTTGTTATTTAATTTCACTTGTCAGATGGAATTTTTTCCATCATGCTTCAGTAGCTCTTAATGCCCTGCATGTGATGCCATTTTTGTTTTTAGATATTGAACTAAAGCTGAAGTTGGGCTAGGGAGCTGCTCTGCTTTTTATGTTGAGTGAGACTCGTTCTTGACTGCAATCCAGTCATAATTTATGGCTGGCCCATCTGATCTTCCTGGTTTATGTTTGTAAACATTGGTTGCTAACTGCCCTGTCCAAGTTTGTCTCCACTCCCTCCCTCCTTGCTTAGGACCATGTTCTCCATGTTTGGTGCTGCCTGTCATGCAGACTGCGCTGTTGCCATTTCAGTGGTTCAGTGTCACACAGAGGAGAAACTGATCAGAGAGACTCTACTGGCCTCCCCCCTGCCTCCCCCAACCTCTCCTGATTAAGTTACAGGCTTAATTTACAGCTCTGCCTGGTGACCTCGATCAAGTATATTTTCACTCTTCTAGACGTCTGGTGCATTTTGTGGATTTGTGTGTGTCTGTGTTTAAGTATAAAGAAATGCTGGAGCCATATAGAAGACCAGAATGTTACTAATAATATTAAAAATTTACCTACTGGAATGTACAGATAAAAACTCTTACTTAATTATATGAGCAGCAGTCCTATTTTATCTTTACTATATGAATTTTAGATGTTTATATTCTGTCTCTCCTATTTCTCTGAGCACAGTGTTTCTGTAGTATATAAACCTGTGCTACTATATAGGCAGAATGCTGGGTGACATAAATGTGACTGTCCCCAACCTGAGGATCTCCAGATGTGTTGGATCTTCCAAAATTGTGGGTTTTGTGACCATTTTTTTCACCATTTGCAGCTTGGTAATTGTAGTATTGTTCTATTATTATGCAACTCTGCTGAATAACTCCTAGTCCTTTCATAAAGCAGAAGTAATCTGTCTTAATTATTAACTTACTGTAGCATTGACAAATGACCTAGACAGATGATTGGAATACAGACTAATGTTTTCCATATGCTATGTTGGCTATGGATTATGGATTGGGGATTCAACACATTGGATTGATAGGGGCTAACTAATAATTACAGATGTTCTTATATTGTACTAAATTGATCTATTTAAGTTGGTATGTGCAAATGAACCAATGGTATGATGTAGTAGTTGGAACCTTTGACTAGGAACTTAATTTCCAGATCCAGCCATGAAAGCTCAATGGGTTAGTTACTGGCTCTGTTTCCCTGTGTTTGTTTGGATCAGCGAGGGACAGTGTGTTCTGGGAATATAAAAAGGGAAGAATTAATCCACACCTAAATTTAACCCTTTAAAAACTTAGTCATGGACGCTTAAATTAACTCAATTCAATGTTATATTGAAGAATACCTACACATCAAGCTATGTAAGCCGTTTTGTGCTCTAGTTGATTTGCAGCAGAATTGGTTTCAAGCCCTGGCAAAGAAGAATGCATGTCCCAAAACAAAGGCTTCAATACACAAGCCAAGGACTCAGTGTTGAAGCCTTTGTATGGGACGTGACGCTTAGGACTTCCTATAAAATAACAGATTGTTTCTTCCCCAGATGGTACTTTATCTTTTATAGGAAGTTCTAAGTGTGCCACTGACAATGGATATGTCCTTATTAGTGGACAGATGGATTGGATAGTATTTTGCCACTATTAGTTTAGTCTAGTCTATTTTATGGAATGTTATTCTAATAAATTTAGAGAAAATAATACTTAAGGGTTTGGCCCTAGGGGGCAGATGTAATCCAAACTCAGTGAATAAATATAATAGTGGTTCCAATCATTGCTACTGATAATTCCAATGTGTTATCTACATACTACATCACACCCATTAACAGTTAATAAAGAAATGTTTAACTTCAGTACATATCTCTCTATTTGAGATTTGACTGACTAGTAAGTAACACAAGCCTACATAGCCACAGAAAAATATGATAACACTATCCCAACTAACTAGCTGTAATTTTAGTTTGATTTCATGTAGTTGTTATTTTGTTTGGTAGTGTGGTATAGTTTTAGAGCTCCTCCTCTTTCATTTTTAGGAACCAATGGTACATCACGAGACTTTTTCAAACCAGAGAAAAAATTGTTTAGTGGTTTTCTTAGTTAGAATATCATGTTTTTCCTACAGTTCTGTATAGAGAACTGCTTATGTGTGCTATTTGTAATATGACAGCATATTTATTCTAGCAGAACTTGCTTTCTCAACAATTTTCTGAGTTTTGTCAACTCTGAAGTGACTATTTCTGATCTTACCAAACATCAGGCAGTTGACTGAGATGAAGAACACACAAGCTTTCAAGATCATACTAGTTTAAAAACCAAGTGCTATTTCACTGGAACTCAGTCATAACAGAATAATGCTGTGTTGAAACCTCTTTTGCAATTTCTTCACAATTTTCTTGCTTTGTAACAGATGGGTTTGTTTTTCTACTAATCTAGACTGTTTAAGATTTTCTTTCTGTTTTCTCTGGTTGGTACTTCTGAGTTGAATGTTGGTGTTCCCATCACCCCACAATCTTCCTGGCTTCCCAGTCATTCCAACTTGAAGAAACCCCTTGAAAATTTTCCCTTTGATTTTGTTGTAATGTGGTGAGTCAGGCACCTGTAGATTAATAGATCATTGATTAACAATTGAAAGCAGCAGCTACCATGTAATTAAGAATGTGCAAGAAGAATACTGTACTCTACCACTAAGAATTTATCTTCTTGGAAAGAAACATTCCAGAATGAATTCTCTTTCATCCTATTGAATGAGTACTGGTAGGAAAAGACTATGGAATCATGTTTCTGCATGACACATGAACATATTTGCTAGTTTTTTAAGTATGGCAAGTGATTGGAATGTGCTGTGTACTTCCATCTCTTGCCAGTGAAAGTCTTGCCAAAATTTTTGTTAGTGATGATTAAATGCTAGATCTTTATCATGGGTGATGCTAACTGGGCCTCCACTAGTAATTGGAATTTGAGAGAGTTTGATCAGTATTGTTAAGAGTTTGTAATCTTGCCAATGTAATGCTAAAATGTGCTGAAACAATATGGGAGTATTTGAATGGGAGAGCACAGGAAGAGGGAAGTATAAAATTAAAAGCAATTATGTGGTGAACCCCACAAGAGACAAATGATTCTAGCAGGAGAATTAGGCAGCCTGAATCAATACTTTTGGTATGGCAAGGGACAGTAACATTTTTAAAAAGCACAAGGTTTTTTAGCCCAATGCTGAAAAACACAAGGGTTTCAGCGAGAAAGTTGGTGAGTAATTAGATGAAGTGTTGATTTAAGGCAAAGGAATTAACTACAATGAGAATGACTGGAAAGCCAGAGTGAATACAGGAACAGCTCACTTCTGTTTCCTATACAGTATAACCAACTAATTGGAAAACCTTGTTGGTAACTGAATCTTAAAACATATCTCAGGTAAATGTTCTCTTATCTTATGGTCTTATGGGACTGGAATGACCACAATTCTTAACTAATCACAAGGATTTTTAAAAAACATTACACTCCCAGCACTTCTGAAAGATATACTGTTTTGGTAAAAGCATGCTCTGAATTGTATTGTAACCCTCAGGAAAGATCATCTAATGTGAGACATACCCTACCCCTTTTTGAATAGGATAATACAGGTTGAACATTTACCCTCATATGAAGTGTTATCAGTTATCTGTTGGTAGTTGCTTTTTACTTAAGGGATCAGGGTACCTTTATTTTCATGCAAGCATTTAAGGAATGTTTATTGCCAGAACTTAGATGGCAATTTATTGTATGCTGGTGACATACCCTACCAGGATTTTCTATCCTGCATTCATCTTATTGCAATTAATATTTAATTATTTTTTCATTTTATATGGGCTGCAGTTTAGAAAGTGTTATTAAAACATGCATTCATGCTATTTTCTTTCTAAGCGCTTACTGTAACTTGATAGCTTGGCATGTATTCTGATTAGTGATACAAAGGGCAGTAGCTTGTTGAGAGGGAAATACTGTGGGTTTTTCTTTCTTGGGTAAACATAATTTGTTTTGTCTGAAGTGGCAGAGTTATTATTTAGCATTATCATGTGCCTCATTGGTTCACTATCTAAACAGAATTCTTGCTTTTATTTTGTGCTTATTATGGGAAAATAGAGGATTTAGGACAGGTTTGATCAGCTAGCTTGGTGCTCCTGTTGTGGTAGGTGATATATTTTCGTCTTAAGAATGCTGATTTGAAAGTTCTTGTTTTTTTATCTATCCAAACAGAAATTGAATATGTTTGCACAGCTGACTGTTGGATGGAATTAAAAGATAATGTATTGATTCTTAAATTATATCATTGTGTTCCTTGAATTGACTCCATTTGATTTCAGAACAGCTGTAGCTTTGTTCAGGTATTTCTACTTGTACATTTTCCATTGCATTGGGGGTCCGGGCATTATCCACCCATCATGGAAAATTAATTTGAGAAATTGCATCTCGGTTCTAACATCACTGTACATTGTAATTTTTTGAACAGGCATAAACATTGCTAAAAAGCCCAAAGGGAATGAAGTTGTCAACTTTAGCAAAGGAGCCATATTTACATTTCATTAAAAGTTCAGTGTGTTAGAAGTTCCAGATTGCTAAATTCATCCAAGGGGATTCTTGTTCTGCCCCTTTTCCAAATTTCTGAATTTACCCTTTGTGTTGTCTTAATGCTTGCATAATCCCCCACATGACAAGCGCCAGCTGCTGATTTTTTTCCTGAACCAAGGCTGCAATGAAGGACAAACAGTGTTGAATTAGATACCAATACAGTCCTGGCTGGAAGAAGAAACGAATCAGCGGTAAAAGCTCCAAATGGCTGTATTAATATTTCACACAAGTCACTTTCTATGTATGTTCCTGCTGACTAAATCTGGGCAAAATGATAGAGTGCTTTTAGCTGGAGCTAAAATGAAATGTGTGCATAAATTAATAAATTGCCTTGTGAGTGAATTCTCCTTCACTCTTTATAAAAGTAGTTGAAACTTTTCTGTATTATAAAACCATGTGATATTTATTGGATTGCAATCATTTTCTCCCTTTCTCCAAGCATTAGAAAAGAACAGTCTTATCGAATGTTAAAAACTGGGAAGGAAAACAGTATGAAATTTGCATCAGTTAAACTCTTGGATGCTCCAGTTATAGAAAGAAACTCATCCATGGTGTCGAAAGTCTCTGAAAGAAGGATTCAAATGATGCAAATATTCCAATGCTTTCTGCTATGTCTTTCCTAGCCCAAATGGAGGAGCACCATTTTGGGAAATTAGGTGGGGAGGGGGCCTTCAGAAATTAGTGGGTGGGGAACAGTGGTGGGATTCAATTTTTTTACTACTGGTTCTGTGGGCATGGCTTGGTGGGCGTGGCAGGGGAAGGATACAGTAAAGTCTCCATTCCCTCCCCACTTCAGGGGAAGGTTATTGCAAAATCCCCATTTCCTCCCAATCAGCTGGGACTTGGGAGGCAGAGAACAGATGGAGGCAGGGCCAGTCAGAGGTGGTATTTACTGGTTCTCCAAACCATTCAAAATTTCTGCTACCGGTTCTTCAGAATTGGTCAGAACCTGCTGAATACTACCTCTAGTGGGGAAGAGTAAAGGCAGAGGGCTGCTGATTCTAGGTAGAATTTACTTTCCTCATCACAGTAGCTCACAAAATGAGCTTACATATATAGTTTGATACTCATATATTTGATTTTACAATAATACAATACAATAATACAATACAATACAATACAATACAATACAATACAATACAATACAATACAATAGTAGAGTTGGAAGGGACCTTGGAGGTCTTCTAGTCCAACCCCCTGCCTAGGCAGGAAACCCTATACTGTTTCAGACAAATGGCTATCCAACATCTTCTTAAAGACTTCCAGTGTTGGGGCATCCACAACTTCTGGAGGCAAGCTGTTCCGCTGATTAATTGTTCTAACTGTCAGGAAGTTTCTCCTCAGTTCTAAGTTGCTTCTCTCCTTGATTACAATACAATACAATACAATACAATAGTAGAGTTGGAAGGGACCTTGGAGGTCTTCTAGTCCAACCCCCAATTTTACCAATTCTCTGAATGCTCTAGCTGGCTTTGGCTGATCTCCAAAAGCTAAGCAAGGTAACATCAATGGGAGACCACTATAGCATGCGCCTGATGCAGAGCAGTTGGGGGGAAAAAGAAACAGAAAATGGTATTGGCAAATAATGTCTGTGTGGTTGCCAAAAAAAACCAGGAACTGAGCTTGAGTCAAAGGAGAGTTGATTTGTAAGAATAAGATCTAAGCAGATTGGAAAGAATAATAGGCTGAGATCCAGCTGAAGTTAAAACAGGAAAGAACCTAGGACTGCTGGAGTATTGCTTTCATACCTTGCTGGCTACTAAATTGTTGGTCACTGAAGAAATAAGATTCCAGACTATATAGATTGGAGAATCAATCTTGGATTTGTCAATGTTTTGGTTCTCAAGTCCCTTTAGATGTAAATATGTTTTAGGGTATTTTTGTTATTATTGGTTCAAGTACACTATGCCAGTGGTGGGTTTCAATTTTTTTTAGAACCTCTTCTGTAGGTGTGGCCTGCTTTGTGGGAGTGGCTTGCTGTCCACGTGACCAGGTGGGAGTGGCTTGGCAGTCATGTGACTGGGTGGGCATGGCCAACTGTAAAATGTGGTGAAACTCACTTAACAGCGCTCTCGCTTAGCAACCAAAATGTTGGCTCAGAAACTCTGGCATTTGAAGCACAGAAGTCTTAAAGCTGTCAAGTTACAAGACCCTTGCACCCCTAGCCCTTTAGAAAAAAACCTCAGGGATGTTCAAACTTGACAGCTTAAAAACTTTAAGGTTTAGATAGGACTCTTAGAGGTGGGCGGGGCGATTGGTGAGCCAGCCAATCAGTGAGCGGCGGGTGGGGCAAGCATGGTGCGGACGGGCGGGGGGAGGGAGCTGGAACCAGTTCTAAATGGCACGGTAGATTTGTGGAACCTCTTCTATAGAAGAGGTTAGAACTGGCAGGAACCCACCCCTGATCTATGCTATGCAAAGCTTCCCAGGGAAAAATAGGTTTGAGAAGAACTTTGAAGTCTTTAAGTCAGGGATCTCCAACCCCCGGTCTGTGGACCGGCACTGGGCCGCATGCCAGAATCCGGGCCATCTGAAGCCCCATCCAAAGGATGCAGGCAGTACGTGAAACCACACTACTTCCAGTCTGCAGAAAAACCTTTCTCCGTGGAATTGGTCCCTGGGGCCCAAAAGGTTGCAGGCCTTCCTGTAAGGAGTTTCAGTATGTAAAGGAACCTGGAGGCATTGACAGGTTATTAACTGTTGATTGTGTGGATAGTGAATTCCTGGAGGCTGTCAAATTGGGTAAGGGTAAAGATAGTTTAAAGAGTTAAGCAAAGTTCAATTTAATATTACATAACTTGAAAAAATGGGAGGAAGTCCCAAGCTGCTCTTGGGGGGGGGGGAGTCACATTTTAAAAAATTGCATATATTTTTTCCACCTAATCATAATTAAATTCCATTTGGCTGGATTTTGGTCCTGAGTGATTGAATGGATTGAGGCAACTGTTTGAATTAGAATATTTTTTTCTTTCAAAAAATAAATAGCACAAGAGATGCCTCTAGCTTTACAATTTCATATTATTTCTGTTTGCAGTATTTGCACAGGTGTGATCTATCCAAATATTTTGGTTTTTTTCCCTCCTGAACAGCTACTCTCTCACTCTCTCCATATTCCCACTGCTAATACTTTGAAAACTCAAGGGCATGCCCTGTTACAGATTAATTGCTTAAGTATGAGCATAAAATTTGCAAGTGCTGACTTCAAATACATTGTCCTTTGTATGTGGTCAGGAGGTAATCCAATCCTAAAATTGTTGTGGCTAATGTGAACCATCCAATATAACTGCCAGGTCATATATAGCCAACTGATATATAAAAAAAAGTTGAAAACAGAAAGCAGGTGAATAATGTCTGGTATGGAGATCTGTAAAATCTTTTATACAAGAAGATTGGAAGCTTTCTCTGCAAAATACTTCCTCTGAATTAATTCTATGAAGGGATTTTGCATTTTCTTCAAATAGTTTGAAAAACATTACTTCAGATAAAAGTTTCTCAAATTACATTAGGTGCTTGGTCATGTTTAGCAAGGCTGGATTATCAAACAGTCTAAGAAAATTCTGATTTAAGGTCTATGATTACATGGTGCTGCCTTCAAGGTCACATTTCAAATTCTGAGTAATATCAAGATTGCAATCATAAAATTACTTTGCAGTGTCATAAAGATTAATAGCTCAGAACTTTCTTCATTCTAATAATATTTTGTTTAATTTGGTGCTAGAATTTTTAGCTAATACAGATGACTGTCTTCATTACAATTGAGTATTTCTACTTATTTTTCCCCATCACCTAGAATGATGCATTTGCTTAATGATATTTAAAAAGAGATGGTTTTAATTGCTGTTTCTTATACAATGTTACAAACGTCCGTCCATAGTTCTTCAGGCACATTAGCCACCAGATCTAGTACGCTAAATATATTCAGCATCTCCACTTTTATTCATAAGTAATGTGATTCATACCTCTAAGTTAAGATCTGGCTCCACCCTCCTATCATTCTGCAATTTTTACCAGTTAGTAAAAAATAAAAGGAAATGCATTATGAGGTGGATTTAAAGAAAAGATCCTTCGTTCAACACCATCATAATTTCAAATGGTTGCTGAAAGAACAGTTGTAAGTCAGTGGAACAGCTTGCCTCCAGAAGTTGTGAATGCTCCAACACTGGAAGTCTTTAAGAAGATGTTGGATAGCCATCTGTCTGAAACGGTATAGAGTTTCCTGCCTAGGCAGGGGGTTGGACTAGAAGACCTCCAAGGTCCCTTCCATCTCTGCTATTGTATTGTATTGTATTAAGTTGAGGACTATTTATATATACAACTTAGTATTACTATGTGGTAATACATTCCTGTATGTATGTATATGCGTGTATATATCTTTCTTACATTTGCACATATATATGGATAGATAATATACAGGTACTTCTTTCTTTAATTGCTGGTTCTAATTGTGGTCATTTAGTGACCACAATTAGAACCAGCAATTAAAGAAAGAAGTTGCCAAGTGAAATATCCTGATTTTATTATCTTACTTCAGCTTTCTCTTGCCTTACAGAACTGCAAAGATAATAAATGTGAGGACTGGTCACAGTGTTACTCTTTCCACACCATTGTAAATTGCAAGCAGTTGCTAAACAAGGCAGTCACTAAAGGGCTGCTTGTAGAACATTCCCTGATTATTAGGAATTTATTAATTTTGCTTTTGTCCATTTTCTCAGTTCCTCAGCTTTAAATTTGTTCTGTTTCTGCACAGTACACAAATACTGCTCACTCCAGCTCAATTTTAAGAGGCCTGTGAGTACAGTAGTTTGGATCATTTTCTTGTCCTGATTTTACTTCTATTTTATTTCCAATTTTTAACAGCTGCCTGTTGCTCATGGGTCAGGCATTAGCGACTTCAAGAATCAGAAAGGGTTGCAATTCAATTTAGATTGCTCATGAACTAATTTAGGATGTAGCTTGTTTATGAATTGGCTTCTACAGGTAATACGTATATGCAGGATGAAAGGGTGGTGACAGGAGAATGATCTTGCATATTTATATAATGCTCAGGATTTAGTTATTGTAAAGTAGTACAAATGAATTCAGGGATGTGGTGGTTCAGTGGCTAACACGCTGAGCTTGTTTATCAGAAAGGTTGGCAGTTCGGCGGTTCGAATCCCTAGTGCCGCGTAATGAGTGAGTTCCCGTTACTTGTCCCAGCTTCTGCCAACCTAGCAGTTCGAAAACACGTAAAAATGCAAATAGAAAAATAGGGATCACTCCCAAGGTAACAGTGTTCCGTGCCCCTTTGATGTTTAGTCATGCCGGCCACATGACCACAGAGACGTCTTCGGACAGTGCTGGCTCTTTGGCATTGAAACGGAGACGAGCACCGCCCCGTAGGGTCGGGAATGACTAGCACATATGTACAAGGGGAACCTTTGCCTTTTTACAAATGAGTCATCCCGGATGATTCTTTTGGGAGTAGGTAAATGGGAGGAGTTGGTTTGTGAAAGTTCCTATACAGTTAGTGAAAACGATTTGATTACAAATCTGATAATTACAAAAACAAAGGACAGATGGAAACAAGTCAGACACTCAAAAGAGAAGGGCTAGATAGTGCATGAGATGGAGCAGGAAGAAAAACAAAAAACAAGAGGGCATGATTATTGTTTCTATATATAGGGCTTGATCTTGAATCACAGAAGTAACTCTTTTTTTTGGTTCTGGCTTCCTATTTTCTCCATGCTGTAATTCTTGATTCAGTCCTGCCTGTGGGTTAAAACCTGACCCACAATTTCAGCAACTATTTACTTCTACCGTAGAGGTGCTTGCTTCAAGTTCCTAGAGCTGGACCATGGTGACCAGTTCTCTTGCCATGCCATTGTTAATGCTTTCTTTTGTATAAGGACCAAATGGATCTGCTAAAGTGATTCATGTAGATTTGTAGATTAACCAATCGATCCAAACAATTACATCACACGGCAGATGGGGAAAAGTCCAGGAACTACCAGTTGCTACACAGCTTTGTGGTACCTTGTTATCTTGCTCTGCATCGAATACCAGAGAGATTTAAGACGTTCATCACTTAGCTATAAATTATACATTTGCTTAAGACAGGTAGAATTCCTCTCTTAAGTATTCTAACAAAGAATTTGTACTTGGATCATAAATGAGAGGAGCAGGTATATGAGCAGTTTTACTTCTGGAAAATAACAATCCTGTCCAGGAGAGTATCCTAATTTTATGATCATACTGTAAGCTGCCTTGGAAAAACATTGCTGGGAGAGTGATAGCTAGCCATGAAATGAACAGTTTACCACAAGGTAATTGACGAGTATAGGCATATAATCATGGTCTGCTATATAATTGCTTGATTAATAAATAAATATTGTTGATTTGAGATATGGACTGGAATGAAATGGCTTAGGCTGATTAATTAAAGGAAGTCCTATCTGGTGATCTGTGGGAGAAACTGTTTCATAGGTTGCTCAAATTCTTAAGGAGGATTATTTCAGTGTATAACTATAGTTGGAAGAACTGAAGGACAATGGCATACTATGCATGGAAAAAAGGCAAAATTATCACTATTATCTCTCTTTCTGTGTACTCCCCTTCCCTCTTCTGATCAGATTTTTCAAATGCAATTTGAAGCCAATGGACCTCACTGAGGACTGTAGAAAAGCAATGCAAATATATGTAAGGGCTTTGCTTATATTATGGAGTTTGGGAGTATTTGTACTAGCTTTCTAGAATAAAAATTCCTATCTTGAATTGACTGTAAAGTATCATAGCTGTGGCTTCAAGGATTATTTTCCAACGAAATATTCTATTCACATGAAGCCTACTTTGCTAGAAAATGACACAGTTCTTTGTGGAGTGTCAGGAGCAGGGGTCATCCAGCAATTTAAGGGACCTCAGACATACAGTGTTTTATATTGCCTATTGCTGTTCATTCTCAATTATTTATATAATAAATCTGAAGCCCTGATTGATTCAGGAGCCAAAACCAATTTCATAGGTTCTTCTATTGCATGCAGATATGTCTTGTCTAGTCAGTCAGACACCAGAGTGGAAATTACTGATTGCTGATTTCTATACCTGAGGATTGGTTTCTGGACATAGAGCCATCTTCAACTCACAATTTTTATCACCAAAATACACTACAACCATGTTGGATTTCTTTACATATCCCCATAGTTTTGGGATGGGTTGGCTTCATATCAGTGGTGGGATTCAAATAATTCAACAATCAGTTCTCTGCCCTAATGACCAGCTGAGTAGGCGTGGCTTGGTGATCATGTGACTGGGTGGGTGTGGCCAACTCAACATCACTAAGAATTGATGGGCGCTTTGCGAGCTGTTACAATGTAATAAAGGTTAACCCGAGAGGTAGTTTCTGTCAGCAGGTCAATAAAGATTCGTCTAGAAACAACACCATAATGTTTCCTTCTGGCCTTCCTTACAGGATTAGCCCTGTAAAGTGGAAAAAAAACAAAATGAGATTTCTTCCAACAACTCGTTCTCCAAACTGCTTAGAAAATTAACAACCGGTTCCCCCAAATAGGTACGAATTGGCTGAATCCCACCACTGCTTCATATCCACAGCTGAGAGCTTTAAATAAGATCTGTCACCTTGTGCCATTTTATTATGCAGTTATACAACTGCAACAGTAGAGAAATAAAGACAGAGACCAATAACACAAGCTCCTATTTTTCCCAGAGAGAACATGTATGCATTCCCATTGCTTCTGGAATGTGGATCCTAACAGATTTAAGTTAAGAGAGTATAGACTAGTTTAGGCATAAACATCCTTTAAAGACTGCTGAATCTGCTGTGCCCCCCTCACTGTGGAATCTCTTCTTTCCCTTCCCACAAGTTAAAGATGGCCCCATCACTTCTAAATTTATGAAGTTTCCTCAAGATATGGTTATGCCAGCAAGCCTGGGGACTGCAGAGGATGGTTGAACAAGTGAGGTGGCTCCATTACTATTAACATCATCTGATCTATTATTCTTGTTTAATTATTTTCATAGTTTCAAAATGTTTTTAATATTTGTTAATGATAATGATTTTAGATACTTATTGTTTTAGCTTTGTTGTATGCCACTTATTGTACATCACCCAGAGTCACTTGCTTATGAGATGGGCAGCTCTATAAGATGGATGGATGGATAGATGGATGGATGGATGGATGGATGGGTGGGTGGCCGGCCGGCCGGCCGGCCAGGCAGGCATTCTTTAGCACATTGTGGTTAAGAAATGTGAGTGGTCAATGGCTATGCATTCTTCTAATAAGGAAAGGAGAAATTTCCTAACAATCTCTGGGATGAGTCTTCGTCTTAGTTGTGGCAAGAGCATTGCTACAAAGTAAGCACAGAGGGGAAGAGTTTTCTCCCTGATGACTTAATTAAATTAAAAGATGACTCAATTAAATTCCTGATGAGATTTAATTGAAACAAGAGTTCTCCAAAATTGTCTTCCTCCATGGAAGAATATCTAATATAAATTCTCTAAGAATTGTAACTTTGAAATTAGTATTTTAGTAACTGGGCAGTTAAACCCAATTCTGACCAGTCTCCTGTCTCAGAATACTGTCTTCTATGCTGCACTGACTGGGAGCTGCTTCTGAAGATAATCTAAGTGAAAGCTTTTGTGAATAAACTATCATGTTCAATAGCAATTGCTGGAGGAAATCTGGCTTTATAAGGCTACCAACACCAATTATGTAAGCTTTTTGTCTATTTCAATTGCAGGAAGGTAGTTGAGAACTCTTCAGTCTAAAAGTCCTCCTTCAGGCATTTCCAACACATCAGAATTTTAAATCTCCATTATCTTTTAAAAATAGCTTTTTGTTATCTTCCACATTAGCTTCAGAGGATGATGTCAAGAATGTATGGGGTCCCAAAAATGACCTAAAGATACCAGAGGTGATATTGGAGAATGCTTAATATACACCAAGCTGATGATACCTTATCCAAATCCTGATATTGTTTACTAAAGTGGGCCATCTCTTTGCTTATATTCTGAGACTGTTTAGCTGAAGTGGTAGAAAGCCCAAATGCATTCCTGAGTGGTTCATTAAATCCTTTGAGTTAAATGAATTGGTGCAACTGTAAAATGTCATATAGGGCAGATCCCATGATTTTTAGCAATGGTCTGGCCTAAAAAGACAAAGTTCATCTATAGGAGCATTCTGGAATATCCAGATAGACCAGTGCTTGTTTTTTAAGCTGGAAGCCAATGACAAGTGCCAGAAATTTAATTGTTTATACAGTGGGTAACAGAGGTGGGTTGTTGCAGATACGGTCCGGTACGGGTGTAGCGGTAGTGGCCCGGAGCAGCTGAGAGCATACCGGTACGGTAGCTCTTTTGGCCCACTCGCCCGCTCTCTATACCTGTTTTTATGGGAACGGCAAAGTGTGCATGTGCACACAGCATGAGGTACCTGTGCGAGCCCCAACAATCAGCTGGTTGTTGCAGGGGCGGTGGATTGCACACATGCGTACAGCACAAGTCAGGTGTGTGCACGAACAGAATGCACAAGCACGTGATCAGTGTACCAGTAGTGACAGTAAGAGCAACCCTCCACTGGTGGGTACTATTTTGTTATGGAACATCACTGATAACTGGAAAGAAAATGGGGATTTGTGTTGATTTCTTACATTGCTATATTCAAGCATCTGTGCCTGTGAACTGACTTGCTTGTTATAAAATACAGGAAACTGATACTGAAATAATTCTCATTCATTGTCTGGCTAATAACACATTGCCAAAGATTGTATGAAAATCATGTTTTCATTATATCAATTGTACCTTCCAATTTTCTTCTGTCAATGTGGCTGTCAACTTCAAGCCCATATCTTCTAAATTAATTAGATTTCATTATTTAAAAGGCTTTCCTTCCTGGGTGGGGTCTATCTGCTTTTGCAAGATGATTTATAAAACATTGGCCAGCTTATAGAACAGCGATGGCGAACCTTTTTTGGCTCGCGTGCCATAAGTGGGGAGAGCACAGGGGGGTCGTGTGCAGGCGTGCTGCACCCATAATGCAATGCACGACCCCCCCCCAGTGCGCAGGGGCATACTACAGGTGGGACCCCCCCCATTTTTGCATTCTTTTTTTGCTTTCCCCAGGCTCCAGAGGCTTTATAGGAGCATGGGGAGAACGAAAACAGCCTCTCCCGCCCCCCCGGAAGCCTCCGGAGGCCTCAGGGACCTTCAGGAGGCTTCCCTGAAACCTCCGAAGCAGTCAAAACGACCCTCCGAGCAAACTTCCGGTTTGCTCAGAGGGTCGTTTTAAGTGCTCCAAAGGCTTCAGGGACCTTCAAGAGGCTTCCCTGAAGCGTTCGGAGCGCTCAAAACGACCCTCCGAGCAAACCGGAAGTCCGTTCTTGAACTTCCGGTTTGCCCGTAGGGTCGGTTTTTTGTGCTCCAGAGGCTTCAGGAAAGCTCATGAAGCCTCCAGAGGGCCTCAGGGGGCGGGGGGGCGGGGGAGGCTCTTTTTGCTGTCCCCAGGCTCTTATAAAGCTTCTGGAGCCTGGAGAGGGCGAAAAATGGCTTTAAAAAAGGGTGAACTCAGCTGGCCAGCGCGCGCATGCGCACTGGCTAGCTGACAGGGCAGCACCTCACGTGCCCTAACAAATGGCTCCGCGTGCCACAGGTTCTCCATCACTGTTATAGGACTTCATGACTGTTGCTGGCCTCTTTGAGTAAATGTTTGAAATGGGTATATTTCTGAAAGTTTTATAATAAGGAGCAGACACTGAAATCTCTACAGTTCTCCCACTCTTGTCTTTCGATTAAAATAAAAACAATAATTTTAGAATCTGAATATTGCTAATCTGATTGTTTTACCCCAGCCCAAATGGCTCTATTGTTTGACCTTGTGTGTATTTATGTATGATTAGATCAGTGGCCCCCAACCTTTTGGGAGCTAGGTACCTCCTCCATGGATAGAGGTTTTTCGGTGGACCGGAGAGGGTGTGGTTTCGTGTGCTGCCTGCATTCCGTAGATAGGGTTTTTCTTGTTTGCATGGTCTGGTTTCTGGCATGCCATGGACAGGTGCCAATCCATGGAGTGGGGATTGGGATCCCTTGAACTAGAAGTTCAAACATTTTCTAGACCAGTCTTATCCACATACTATTGTTCGAATGATTTAGATTGTAATAAGTGTTGTCCCTGGTTAGTGGCCATGTCAATGATCTTGATAGCACATGATTCAATGCATTTGAAGAGTACCACACCAGGAAATCATGAAATACACTATTGTTTTGCACACCTTTTTCACACGAACTTCTTACTGACAAGTTGCTTGACACTGATTGGTCAAATAAAGTGAAATTAATTTCATCCCGCCCCCTCCATCAGATTATGTGACATGTGTATAATATATACATTTACATAACTGAATTATAGGACTCTCCATGCTTTAAAAAAAAATGAAAACCTATCTAAACATCAGCCAAAAAAAATTGCATATGGTCTTTAACTAGAGATTTCCCTCTGTGTTGCACTTCCGGAATTTCTGAGATTTTGTTCTGGGGATTATAGCCATCTGTTCACCCACAGAATAATGGACTGAGATTTTCCTGCTTTTATCACTTTCTTCCTTTAGAATTAGGAGTATTTACAGCAGTGCACTTACATGTGCGCAAGTAGGTAGTTTGCATTTTAATGTTTCCTGTACTGGCAGCAATTTCTATAATCACTTCAGGAGAGTAATGTTATTTATTGCTGATTAAATATGAGTATTTCTTGTGAAAAATAATTGAGGAACAGCAGAAAGCTATCACCTCTTTCCATCTTTCTCTGTTCCTCTGAGATTTATTTTGTTTGATTTATAAGCCATCAAATCTGAAAACTGGAGACAGTATGCATTGTTTAAAAGAATGTAAAAATACAATATAAAAGCACATAAACAAATAGAACACAATGGGGAGAAAAACACCCCTATCAACTATATTCTGCTATCAGCATCACAAATCACACCAGCATCAAGTCTCAAAAGGCAAGTTTTCATAGCGTTTTCCACTGGCATTAAGGTCGTGGACAGGCAATCTCCAGGCAATAATATTCTAGAGAATGGGATTGGTGGTAGAGAAAGGGTGGCTCCAGGATCTTTCAAGATAAGATGTTTCATCTTATGGGAGGAGTAGAGATAATTGGAGAAAGATGGTCCCATGGTTATTTGTGAGCTGCCTTTCTCCAATCAAGAGGAAGTCCAGGTAGGGCATTACAGGTGACAACCAGCATCTTGAATTTCACTTTGAAATTCCACCTCACTTACTAACTGCTGGCTGGCTGCAAATACCACCTTGCTTCCCGTAGTGCTTGGACATTGAATCCTCCTTCCTTCCCAGAAGGAGCATGGCTCAAAGTGATCTTGCCAGTTAGGTATAGAGTGCCTTTTCTTCACATTTTTAGCCTTTTGTAAATGGGAATATATATAGGCCCAAGTAACATATGCTCTTTGAGAGAGAAGTAACAGGATTCCACTACCGAGTATAGGTATTAGATAGCAATACTAAACAGGGCAAAGCAGAAATAAGCCTGAGAACAGCACAGCGATTGCAATTTGCCAGATAAGTTTTGACTATATATTTGATGTCTGAAATGACCTTTTTATTTAAAACAGCCAGAGAACCAAGTACTGTGCTGTGTTTTTGATGTATCCTGAAATGAATCTCTTGGATACGATCTTTTCCCCCAATATTGGATGCCATATTTTTCTTATCAGCAGTTATTGTATAAATAAAATCAGTAATGAATAGATATGCTGATCCCTGACAAAAGCCTAATCTCCATAATTATACAAAAGAACGTGTGTTTTATAGTTCTCATGAACTCATCACCAGATAAGGTTTTCTTGCATAACACTTTTCTAAAGTTATTGCCTGCTATGCTTATTCTGCTGTCCAAATAACACATATGTACACATATATGCATAGCATTATTGATAATTTTTATGATAGTTATTTTTTAACCCAGTCCTATTTTATATATTGAGTAAGGAATGCTTCAATTCTAGATGTGTAGGGATATTTTTTAAACCAAAAAGGTTGTGATCAAGTAGAAAAGCACAAAATAACCCGGATCCTGGAGATCAAACTGGGAATTAAAAATCTCATTTCTAAGTATTTTAAAGCAAGGAGAGCATGTTAATTCTGAAACAGACTACCAGCCCTTCAATGATAGGGCCATCATTCTTAGCACCAGCCATAGGGATTATTGAAGGACCCCTTTTCCTTCTAGTATTTTGTCAGTCAGGAAGTATGGATTGGGGCAGAGCCAGGGTGAGAGAAAAGGAAATGCTTGTAAGTAGGGAGACGCAAAAGGTATCAGAGATGCTTTAGTAGATACTGCGGTGAACAGGAGGGTTGTATTAGACCACAAAGATACTTTGCAAATCTTCTGATACTATGAAAAGCTGGGGCTGGAGTCTGCTCCCAAAGCCCCAGCCTTTTTCTGGGCATCTGCATGATGCAATGGATATTGATGTGTGTCTGCAAACAGTGATACTTCCATTCTCAACCCAACTCCTGCATATATAATGTGGTATGGAAATATGCTTATTTACCTACTTTTAAAACTAAAACACACTGTGTTTCATTATGTTCTCCTTCTATTCATCTCCTGTGCTCCACCACCATTAGAAGTACAGGTGTGATGGGTGTGAAAATTAAATACTATTAAGGATTTTCATTCCCTTAAGAAAAAAAAAAGGTTGTGATCAAGTAGAAAAGCACAAAATAACCCGGATCCTGGAGATCAAACTGGGAATTAAAAATCTCATTTCTAAGTATTTTAAAGCAAGGAGAGCATGTTAATTCTGAAACAGACTACCAGCCCTTCAATGATAGGGCCATCATTCTTAGCACCAGCCATAGGGATTATTGAAGGACCCCTTTTCCTTCTAGTATTTTGTCAGTCAGGAAGTATGGATTGGGGCAGAGCCAGGGTGAGAGAAAAGAAATATAGTTGTTGTCAACTTATATCCACCTGCCTGCCTGATCTATCAATCTTCCCAACATTTTCCTCTCCCCTTAGCTACTGCACATCACTCACCTGTTCTTCCTTTCCAGCCGTATTCTTGTAACTCCATTACTGCCTCAGAGTGCTGTCCATTTCTCTGACCATCTTCCTAATGCCTTCCCTTCCTCCCCCCTCCTCTTGTCAGAAATTCAAATATGAAATATGGATACCTGGTCTTCCTAGCACTTATAATCTATCATCCACCTCTCAGGTTATTGTATCAGAGATCAGTTATACTAAGAGTTTACTTTAACCATGTCTAAAATGTGGCTTGAGATGAGACTACTAAAATCTTGTGGATACCAGTAGATACAAGACTCACCAGAGCTTTGCATTTACATTAGTTATATCTGAAATCTTTTATAGGGAGAATCTGCGGACTCTCATATGTCGTTGAACTACAACATATAGCATCTCCAAAAAACTTGGCCAATGATGAAGATAGATTGTTTTTCTAGATAGTATCTAGAAAAAGCCACAGATTTTCCAGCCATGTTTTCTTAAGTAGCATGGAAGATTTTCTTAAGTTGGCATGCTCCTCATTTTGGAGAGGAAACCCTGCCTTTTACTCCAGGCCCAACAACAACAACAAAAACAAAAACCACCTCAGTGGACTAGGAAGCAGGTATAGCTTTCCATTTGATTATGCAAGTAGAAAAAGTGTACTCTGGTTGCATTTTCTCACAAAGCCGCTATCAGGAACACAGCTTTTTGGTGGAAAAACTCCTACTGCTACCTAAGAACTAGAGCACATAGTTTTCTTTTTTTTAAAAAAGAAGGATATTCATGATATGGAGAAGAAAAAACATTTCCTTTGGCTAAACCAAAGCTACATTTGGTGCTGCTGATCTCTCTTTTGAAATGTTTTAAGATTTCTTCCATTGTTCTCTCCAGGCTGAAAGGAAGAAGCCTTTAAGGGCTTAAACAGAATTCAGAGGAAAAGAATCTGATCTTTCTGAGATGTCTTTGTCGATTTACTGTAGATTTTGATCATAATGTCTCTCTGTTGGCTAACAAAATAGCAAACCTCACAGGGGGTGCAGGGTGGAGGTCTTCACGTGAATTGAGCAAACTACTAACTTGTTAGGAAAATCAAACTCTTGACTTCTCACTACATCCCCACCTACATCCTAGTACTTAATGTTCATCTTTTAAATACAAGCTACTTTTTTTTGTAATGACTAGCATATTTAGTATTTTTCTTTGAGAACTTAGTTTAGGAATGTCTAAACTTTTAAAAGTTATTTTGGCACAGAAGAGCAACAATAGAAGAAATAATGGGACTATCCTGAGTGGTTTGGGAGCACAATTGCCTTGAAGTTACAACGTCTTGATTCTCAATATGCATATAAAGAATGAGATTTTCTGTTAAGCTGACTTTGCTTTGTGCAAAATATACTGCAATTTCCCAAAGTCCGCTTGTCCAGTTTGCCAAAGGCAGCATTTCTCTTTAATTAAAGACAAAGTTCCTTTGTTGTTAGTAGCTGCCTCACCTATAATCTCCTACACATTCAGAAGGGCTATAACTATATTTTTCTCCTCCTCCTCATGAAGCAAAAGCTTGTCCAACCACCTGTTAGCATTACATCATGGGCTCTGAAACACCCAGTTGTACCAAAAGCCCTTAAACAAAGTGGTGCTTCTTACATTGTTTGCACTCAAAGAGCTGATGTCATGCCAAGCTGATGTCATTCTATGTCTTTGTGTCAATGCCATGACAACCAGGCAGGTGGGGAGTCTCCACTAAAGTCATTTGGATTGGAGGAAGGAAAATTTTCACATTTTTACTTTCCTGAATTGGTGTCCCAACTGAGAGAGAACAGAAGGCAATCCTGAATGCCTGCTCAGGCATTGGGGGAAGGGGGGAGGGGGGAGTTAAGTCTTGTGTGTGCCCTGTCTTTTAACAATTCACTTTTTGAGTAATCTGTTCTGAAGAGTAATTCTTGTGAAGCAGAATTTTATTAGGAGGAAAATTGGATTTTGAAATCCAAATGGTTTGATTCAGAAGTTTATTTATCAAATTTATATAGCCACCCATCTCATCAAAGGTGACTTTGGGCAGCATGCAATAATGAAATAAAACAACACTGTAAGAAAAGCCGCAGATATAAAATGTAAAAAACAAACACCATAATAAACACCGTAAAACTGAAAGCTACAAACACTATTCTTTTGAATGAAAAAGAAAGCAAAAGGTATCAAATGTATAATTGTTTCAATTTCTTGCGACACACAAACCAGAGTTACTCATCCTTTCGATTTTGATTTCAACTTTGGTACTGGATTCAACTCCTGTGGACTGAGACACTGGGAAAAGTGATTAAGCTGCAGAAAGGTACATATAAACCCAGGGGCAGTGACATGCTGTGAAGTTTATGGCTGGTGAGGCTGGTGACGTCATCAGGAAGGTGGGGAATGGGACCACGTGTGCAGGAGGCTGAGGCAGTCTCAGTCTCCTGCACACGTGGTCCCATCCCCCGCCTTCCTGAGTCAACATGAAGGGGACTGCGGAGCGCGAGCCGGCAGAGCGCGCACCGCGGTCCCCTTCATGTTGACTCAGGAAGGCAGGGAATCGGAGCACGTGTGCCTTTTCCCTTTTTTTTCTTTTCATGATGAGCGCGGTGAAGCTCTGCCTCCCCTGCCTCCCCTGACCACACGTCCCTGCCCAGGGGTAACGTAAAATATGTAAAGTGAGTACAAGTATCTACTGCAACCTAGAGGCATCTTGTCTGTTTTTTGAGACCACTAACAAACCAGTGAAAGAAGTAGTAAGCAAATACATTCCTGGATTTTGTGATCCATGATAATTTGCTTTGTCAAGCAGCTTTGACTTGAGTTTCCATCACATGGCAGAAAATGAAAATTATAGCTTCAGAAACAGGATGGAGCTCTGTCTTTGCTTGGTAGATTAAGAATGTCAGCACTGAGCTCTCACCTCTCCTTCCATTTTGTCTCGTTAAAAACCCAACTCTTCTCTCTTGCAGGTGGACTCAGCAGTTTTAAGCAGAACCACGAAAACCTCTGTGATAATTCCCTCCAACTTCAGGAGTGCCCTGAAAGCGGAGGTGGAGGTGCCGCAGTAACCTGTACACTACCTCAGTCCATTGCTACCACTCCAGACATTGAGAATGCCGAGCTCACCCCTATCTTGCCCTTCCTCTTCCTCGGCAATGAACATGATGCTCAGGACTTGGAGAAGATCCAGAGGTTGAACATCGGCTACGTAATCAACGTCACCACTCACCTCCCTCTCTACCATTATGAGAAAGGTTTGTTCAGCTACAAACGTCTCCCTGCCACGGATAGCAACAAGCAGAACCTCAGACAGTATTTCGAAGAGGCTTTTGAATTCATTGGTAACTATTCTTGTTTCCAGTTTGACTAGATTGCTCTAAATAAATGCTGCTCTTGTGACTTTAGCTCTGGGTTGGAAAATATAAAGCAGATTTACTTTGGTCCAGAGGGTTGGTTGGATGATTGAAGTTACTTTGGTTGGGCATTTTAACAGCGGAAGCTCTTTATTTATCCCTGGGTCCATTTGTAAAATAATTGATCACCTGTTGTAGTATTCACCCTTTTTCCTGTAGGTTTCTATTATTAGGATAGAAATACATTTTTTGGGATGAAACATAGGCTTGATAGGGAATTGTGACCTATCTTTATTAATGCCATATTAACACCATGCTGCACATGTTTGCTAATATCCCTCTCTCTTTATTGTCACACTCACAAAGGAATAACACATCTGTTTATGAGAGACTCATGGGGATATTGACAGGTTATCTCAGAAACAGCAATCCAGTTCAGGTGATTAGAGATCTGGGAAAAGAACACCTCAGGTGAACTTTGCCTTTGCCTGGGAAATTGTAGTCACAATATTAAAAGAGTAGTGCTTGGTTAAACTGTTGAATCTGGTTCACTGATTATGGCCACAGACTCCCAGCGGGGTTGATACATGTTCATGGAGAATAGAGGTCTCAGTGGCTAAATGCAATAGGGTTTTATTACTTCCAAGATGAAAAGCAGCATGTCACAAGAATACCAGCTGCTAAAAAGCAATTGTGAACAAACACTTCAGGATTATGGGAATTTAGATGCTGGGCTGGATGGGTGTTTCTTTGGTCTTCCTTTGATCACACAGGGCTGCTTTTTGAGGTTAGCCAGTTTACCCAACAATGCTATGAGAACAGCTTGTCCTTTATTACGGATGTCTTCTGATGACATTCCCCAGAATACAGCTCAAGAAAGAAGGATAATTTTGCAGAACGCAAAGCTTTATGCTATTTGATCTGCACACATCTTTCAAAATATATGATTTTGCATAGTAGGCTTGCGAGAAGAGGCTAGCGAAAAAATAGGACAGAGTTAAATATGACTAGGAACGATTATGAAGGGAGAGTTCCAGCAAAGCTTCCTAACATTCCAAGGATTATGTATGTATGTATGTATGTACGTACGTACGTATGTATGTTGTTCAAAGTAATACTTTTCTTTTTATTGTATCCGGCATGATGCATTTTGGCTTTTGGGTTTGGACAGAATGTTAAAAGGTAAAATGATCTGCTTTCAGAATTTCAAATAATATTGAGCTAAAATACTTGGAGCTATTTTATCTGTGGCAATAGAAACATACATTTTTTTCCTAGGTAAGTTGAGACAGTGTTTCCCAGATGTGTTAGTCATGAACTTCCTCATCCTTCAGCTAGCATTGGCCATGCTAGCTGAAGATTATGTCAGTTGAAGCACTATACACTCGGACAGCCACAGGCACAAGATTGGGAAAAATGATTAAATCCTTCAGCTTGCTTCACTGCTTCCTTGTGAAGTTTAATTTGGGGCATAAAGATGGAATTAATGGGAATACTAAATAAGCATAGATTTGATCTTTCTGTAAATATGCCTTTTTGGTAGTTTTCTCTCAGAAGACTCTTTGTGGGTCTAGGTTGCACAGTTCTTGTTTAACAGCTTAATAGTCCTATTGCTAAATAAAACTAGTCTATTCCCTTTGTGCTGGCAACAGGATGAGACTTGCATCAGCTGAAGATTTGTTGTGCTTCAAGGCCAAATCCATTTTTCCAGAGCCCATATAGCAAAATAAGAACTTTGGCTTTATCTAACCTTGCCCTATTTGCACTGGACTATTACGACATAGCAACTTAAATGTACTATAACTGTTTGTTGCAGTGGAAAAGAAAACGAGCAGCAAATTTCTAGCTTTAGAAAACTAAACATGCCAACAGATTATTTATTCTTTAACTGGCAGATAAAGACTTTGAGAGCCATAAAATTGATTGCCCCTCTTTTTTTTCTCTAGCAAACTTTGTATTGTTTATTGCACTGTTCAACTTGCAAGGGCATACCAGGATTAAGCTTTGTGACCACAAAAGTTGGCTAGCATGTGTGTGCGTGGCCACCCATCTCACAAAACAAAATAACTCTGGGTGACATACAATAAGGATATTAAAGAATAAACATAACACATTGTTGAGAAATAGCAGATCCCCCTGTTCATCCTCCCTGCCTAGTTGATAATTTGTGTTTTTATAATGTTTTATTTTTACTAAATACATGTTTTTGTATATAACATTGTAAAAGGAGTCACCTCAAGGTGAGATGGACAGCAAACAAATTTAATGATAAATCAGTGAATAAAAAACAGACATTGTTTAAAAAAAGTTTTAAAAATCATAAAGCCCACAATAGAATAGAGATTAACTGCCATAATGGAGCTAACCTCCAGATCCTAACAATCTCCTGGGACTACCAAACCTGATGGCATAACCAAGTATTGAGGGATTTCCAGAAAATAAGTAAGGATGGCGATGTGCCAAAGGTTTTTTTTTTTCAAGAGGCAACTGGACTTTCTGGTTTTCCTTCGAACACATTTAGCTTCTCATTCAAGAACTTTTTTCAGCTGAAGAAGCTTCTTGGATGAGAAGCAAAACATCTTCAAAGAAAAATCAGAAAGTCCAGTTGCCTCT
Source organism: Natrix helvetica (assembly GCF_964273705.1). NCBI lineage: Eukaryota > Metazoa > Chordata > Lepidosauria > Squamata > Natricidae > Natrix > Natrix helvetica. The sequence continues at coordinate 240,752,424 of NC_138552.1, forward strand.
TGAAAAAGAACCTTTGGGAAAGCCATGACCTGGATGGCTGAGAATCTCCATAGGTATTAAAGATGGAGATGATATCACTTTGTGATGGTGGGGAATGGGAATTGTTCCATAAGGCAGAGAAAGTTGGCCTCCTGGGACCAAGTGTAGTTCCCTGAAACAGGACTTTCAGCATTCCTCTTCTACCAGATCTGATAATATGGACAAATGTAATTTATTAATCACATTAATTACTACTTGCAGAACAGTGACATTTCCTAAAGCCTATCAGTGCTATTTTTTGAATTAGCCAAAGCTGGAGACAATCCTGGTCTGTTTTTCCCCCCCTTGTTTTGTTGGTAAATTTCTTTAGGATAGTTTTGAATAGTGCAAGGAATTGCCATATTGAATGTATGTGTCTTTTACAAGATACGTGGAGAGCCAAATCTTGCCAAGAAAAGATCCAGTTGGAAATATTGAAATTGCTTCTCTCTTAGAAATGCAGTCTATGAGATAGAATAAAAAGTGTTGTAGGATTTTTCCCATTTCAAATTAAGCTTTGATCACTGCCAAAAAAGAGTCCAGATATTTTTTTCCAGATGATGAGTTCCTGAGAAGATATGAGAATATATTCAATCTCAAAAACACCCCCCCAATAGTGTACAGTATATCTTCCTTTATATTAACTTACATGAAACCACTAAATAGTAGCAAGCAGAGATTCTTCTTTCAGTAATCAAAGTATACATATGCTGTATGAGGGTAGTGACCTTCGCTGCTTATCTAAGTTTTACATAATACTTTTTGATTTCAAGTTTGCTTCTGACACCAACATTAGAATTAGAAAATAATTACAGTGACAAATTGGAAATAAATAAGTCATGGTTTCAGAGTTTGCCCCTGGCCTCTTTATTCTTTTAATGCTTAAATAACTTTTCCCTACTACATTGGACATGAGTTTGGCAATTACATGACTGGGCATTTCAGACAGTGACCATTTTACCAATGCTTTGCATTGCTGGCCTGTGCATATTCAAGTGTGTAGGGTAATTTTATGCATGTGATTCAGATAAAGGTTGTGAAAATAATAAAAGAAAGGTGGAGAACTTTTAACTTTTCAAATGCTGTTGCGCTAGTGTTTCTGGCATCATGAAGCAACACAGCCAGTGATAAAATATTCTCAATTCCTTTCTTAAAACTTGGTTGAATTCTGTCAAATTACAATACATGGAGCTATTGGGCCCTGAGAAAAATAGGCAAAACAATCCATTGCTTTTCAGTATATATAATACCACCTGCCATTCACTTATCAACAAGACTCTAATGAATTTTCATGGGAGGTTTTAAGGACAGAAATGTTTTGAAACAAGGAGTGCTGAGAAGCGAGAAGCAAATGGATTCTTCTAGGCTATTTTTCCAACAAAGCTTTAGAATTGCTTACTGGGAACAGAGAGAAGTGAGGCATACATTTCTCAAAGGTTTATGAACTTTGGACTGTTTGGATACTTCATAAGCAGCAGTGCTGATTCATATAAATGCAATTTCTGTGTTGATTACACTCCCTGAACACGAGTTTGGGGCTTCCATTTCTGCTCCCCAGTTCTTCTCTCTGTACAATGAAGAAAAAGAGTTCTGTCAAGTTCATTCTGGACTTCTCTAACTTCTCAGTTGTTGCTGAAATATTAAATGTTCTTCCTAGCTATCCTTTGAATGCATTTGGCCCTGTATTGATTTGTACATTAGCAAAAACAAAACAGGTATGGGAAGGGCAAAGTGAAGCTGAACAATGCCTAATTCTTCTTCCTCTCCCCTCTCCTCCTCCTTCCCAAGGTGAAATTGGGCCAGTGAAATGTTAAGCTGTGAATTGCATTATGAAGTTATGTCTTGATCTCTTTCAATAACCTTTTCTCTATTAAAGTCAATATCTCCCTTTGTTTCTGATATTTTCAGAGGAAGCTCATCAATGCGGGAAGGGCCTTCTTATCCACTGCCAGGCTGGGGTGTCTCGTTCCGCCACCATTGTCATTGCATACCTTATGAAGCACACAAGGATGACTATGACCGATGCCTATAAGTTTGTCAAAGGCAAGCGACCAATAATTTCTCCCAATCTTAATTTCATGGGGCAGTTATTGGAGTTTGAAGAAGACCTGAACAATGGAGTCACACCACGAATTCTTACGCCAAAGCTGATTGGGGTTGAGACTGTTGTGTGACATCAAAGAAACACAGGACAGGTTTTTTTCCCCCCTAAACTTTCCACAGACTGGGAAGTGTGGGGGATTCTTTTCTTTTCAGCTTTACTAGGAAAAGCTTTTTTTTAAAAAAAAAATTCTTTTTTGAAAGTCGTCACAGATTTTGCGCAGAATGCCATTGCAAATCAATTCTCAAAGGAATGGAGGAAGGAGAAAGGCTTAAAAAGAGACTAGCTTTTAAAAATGGATGTTTAGGAGAAAAAAAAACCTCCCTGGATATTATTTAGAGTTTTTGTTTTTTGAGGGGGTGGGTGGTTCAGCTACTTGTAGTGATCACGACTAAGTAGTCTGTGCAGGTTCATAGACTGAGAACAGCTATATTATTTTTTAAAAAAAATAATGACACAACCAGCCAAAATAATAGCAAAAAGATAAGATCCACAGGCCTTGAATTTGCAAAGACTTTATTAAAGAAAACCTAATGAAAATGCTTGCTGGTGCAAAGATGATCAGAGCATCTTAAATTATTTGCAAATCACATCTCACCCTTCTGGCTAGAGAACACCTTTTTATTTCCTTTTTTGTTTCATCTTCTGGTACTATTTTTCTATTTGGGTTGTGGGTAGGAGGGGTAGGACATTAAACACCAAGGGACTTGACCATTTTATGCCATATGCCTTTATTGGCTTCTTGTGCAATAATAGTTTTGGGGGATGGAAAGCGTTTTTATTTTGAGTGTTCAAACCAATTATTGCAGGCTACCCAGTAATAATACTATTTTTTTAAGAAATAGTGCAAAGATTACTGGCTTGATATAGAAGCAGGAATATAACAAAAGCAATTATTCCTCCCTCCCCCTTTTCTGGTTCTAGTAATGGTGCCATAAACCTTGTTACATATGTATATCAGAATGTACAAAGATTAAGAATAAACAAAGTTTATTTAAAATATTTTTTCGCACAAAATACTGGCGTGTTTCTGTTTATGTAAAGAAAAATATTGATTATAAAATGAAGTGTTTTAGAATTGTGAGTGTGTGTGTGTCCTTTTTATTATTTCCTTCATAAAATCACTTAGCTAGTTTAGCTTTCAACTTGTAACAGGTATGGAAGAGCATGGGAAGCTGGAATGGACTGCATATATTTTGCCCAGATAACTTATCCATGATGTATCAGGTGGCTCCTATCTCACTTATAGCAGCTTTGTTCAAACACAACGATCTTGTCCTAGTTTAAATGTGGTATATTGAACTAAAATAGCAGCCTCCGTGCTGATTTCTTTTTTCAACACTTTCTCAATTCCATATTTCTGGATTCATCTGAGATGTCCTCAGATGTATTCACAAAAGAGAAGAAATGAAGCCAAAAGGGAAAACCTGTACATTCTTGGCTTGATCAAGATGACATCTGACAACTGGTCAGTGTGCCTGCAGCGTCAACACACAAAAGCGGTGTTGGACCAGCTTGCCATTGACACAATGATTCACAATAATGCATGTGTGGCCCGGTACATACAGAACAAATATCAAAAGACAATGGCATCTATAGGACCTTCAGATGGGTTTTTTTATCAAGAGCGCTCATCAGTCTGAAGATGGGATCAGGCTCCTGAAATGCACTTTGTTCTCTCATTTCTTCTCTCTTCATTTTTCCATTGAAAAGGTATTTTGCAAGTTTTCAACTGAAGTATTTCTCAGGGAGTTTCACTTTATCTTTCTGAAGTGAAAATGCAAAGTGGAGAAAAGAAAAGTAATCATGGAGAAAAGTATTGTCATTTCAGAGAATGCATAGGTGTAGTTGCCCTTGTTTCTAAGGGTCTTTTTCTTGCCAATTTTTAATTCACATGAGTTAATAACTCTCACACTAATAGAATGGGTGCACTGATTCCTTGGGGGCTACACAAGAGGGGGGAGAATCACAAACCAGATTAAAAAAGCTGGACAGTTGCAGAAACTTCATGTCATTTTTCTTTATTTGCCATCCAGTTAAGTAGTTAAATGGCAGCATATGAAGTTGTAGTGCAGACATATCCTTAAGTAATTTAATTTCATTTTGCATCATAAGATCTATTTAAATATCAAAAAGAGCCAAGATTCAATTGTATTTATGTGACTCCTAAATGGGAAACTGTAAAGGCAGAAATAAATTGGAGGTTATGTTTCATGGAGTTATGATTCATTTTCAGAAAATCATTTAAATCTTTCTTTTATATAATTCCTATAATTTTATTATCTACAAACTCAATACCCATATTCAGAATAGTAACTTTTTGAATCTTCTTGGGGGAAATCCTTTTGGCTTCTAGTCCCTTTCATTTTGGAATAATATGTTTATTTTTTAATTTTTTGTTGCTTGGTCGTGTCGGTTGTGAAATCAGACATTGTACATTCTGTTTGACCACTGACTTTATTAGCAGTGCTAGTGTCTCTTAAACAGTCATTTATAAGGGCTCGTATTTTACAGCATAATCCTGCTACTGGTTGATGGGAAGCTTTGGCAGAATAAAAGTTGAATAAAGTACAAGTGCCATTCAAATGAGTCTTTTTGTGCCTCTTTCATTCATTTCAACTGAGTGCACAGAAAACTTGATGGTAAGTTGTGCCTTTTGAGAAGATTAATTTGGAAGGACTAGGAAATGTCTAGGGTTGGTAAAATTGTTTCATAGAAGCATCATAGTTGCTATATATAGTTCATATATATAGTTGATATATATATGAACTATATATATATGAACTATCTATCTTATCTATCTATCTATATATATATAAGGTGTGGTGGAAGACATATGTATGTATATAACTGTACTTTTGCAAACAGAGTTATTAAACATATATATTTTCTCAATATTTGATGCATTTTATTAAAATACTTTTCTACAAGAATTGATTATATATTTTGCCTTTTTCTGAACAATGGTAGTTTTTTTCTTTCCCAATTTCCTCCTCCTTTCAAAGGGGAATGTCCTCTATAATAAAAGACAAGAATGATCAGGTCCTGATTTGTATGAAAATAGTTGCTTTATGAAAATATAGTGAATTTGCATATACTACTTAAATTATAGGAAGTGTCCTTGACTAACCCTCTACTTGGTTTATGGACAAATTTTAGCCAAAGATGATCTTATACATACTGGAAGATATAACTTTTAAATTTATTTATTTTCCCAATGTCAGAAGTAGGAAAGCTGTGACTTGAAAGGTGTTTGTTTCTCATTTCCAATATTCTCAAACGGGAGGAAAATTGAAGCAATTACAGGCTCACTGTCTTGCATGATAAGATTTTTAGATATAGCACTAGCAGCTATCCTGTGATGAAGGGAGGCTAGAAATTTGATGGTGAGAATATGGACCAGCCAATTTCTAAATATCTTGATAGCTTTTTGATACTACAGACTAGGATATACTTCTGGATGCCCGATAAACAAAACCCTAGAAGAAACAATGGTTCCAGTACCTCTTGTCAGGCCATATTCTGAAGGTGGTGTGAGGGAACAATTGTTCCACCTATGGCATCTCTGGAGCTTCCTCTTATTCTATATGCTGTTCAACATCTACCCAAAACTATTGAGGAAGATCAAAGTTTTGAAGTAACTTTATTACTCCTTACAGTCAATTCCAGGAAATTTATTGATAGGAATAATTTAAAGAAAAGTAGGGAAGTCGGTGTACCTGGAAAATTGTCATAAGAAGAATATCTCTAAAGCATCATCCCAAGCATTTGTAATTGGTGCACCTTCATTCAGATGCTGTGCCTTCCATTTTATATATATTAAAATGGCTGAAATCATCTGACAAGATTTTTCTAACTCATGTAAGTTTGGCATCATCAACAAGAGATTTGGGGTGATAAGATGAAGGAGATGGGTGGTTTAGAAGTAGGAAATAAAACTACACAACTCTCAGAATATTTGGAGATCTCGTCAATCTTTACTGGTAGGACTTACTTACCAAGTCTTTCACCAATTTCATTGTCCTTTTTTTGCTATATTTGCATTCACTCTTCTTAAGCCTCACTGGTAAGAGTTAAACAATAATACTTGGACTTGCATCATTGTTTTCTGCAAAACCATTACATCCAGAATCTAGCCTTCCCTAACCTGATTGCCCTTTTCTTGAAGCATCCGATTGAAGACCATGAATTGGAAAAAGGCTACTGGACAATATTGGTTATTTTGATAAAGCTCTTCCTTGACAAAAAAAATGCAAGCATGTACAAGCACCTCCAATCATAAATTTCTGCTAATACGTGTAAAAAACGGTACATCCCTTTCTTTGGCATCCCCCCTCCCCCATTTTTTGAAGTTCTTGGTGCAGCACTTCCTAGATTAGATCTTCTTGTTCCCCGTAGCAGTCAAAATAACAGCTGCAACCTGAACTTAGATTAATAATGCAAGCTCCCCCCAGCCCCAATTCCTGCTGGATCTGTTCCCTAAAACTATCCTCTTTGAAAATGCCTGTGTGCCAGTTAATACATAGCCCATTTGCCTTCCAAAAGAAGATCCACCACTTTAGTGCTTGTCCCTGGCTTTATCATCCTATATTTTTACATCATCCCTCATTTTACATGGAGCCTTACAAGTAGCTGGGTTCTGATTAGCTGTTGTTGAGCTTCTTGCCATCAAAATAGCCCCAGAATAGTTTGAGTGTTGTTTCTAATTGCAACGAATGAGCCGACCAGCTCATTAATCCTTTCCTATCAGCAGGACATAACTTGTCTACCCCAGAATAGCCCTGATCTCAGCAATCCTGTATTCAGGTCCTTGGGCTTATGTGTTCATCGTATTTGGAAAAGGTAAGTTTCCATTGCAGACCCAAAGGGCCTGAGCTGGCTTTATATGAGAGAATCTGTGCTGTATATGCCCTTCTGAGATTTCTTGACATTTTGGCATTGAAGTTTATGGGTATTAAAGGTATTTAAAAAGTTGTTGGAACACATATTGGGCAACTATACTGTTTGAACCTATGACAATCTCTTGCTATTTATATGCTGAATAGGAAGAAAAAGTCAGAGTTTCTGAGTAGTTTCTATTTAAATATATGGGGATATAACCATTCCAGTGTCTGCAATTTTACATAATAGCATTGTATTTGTGTTAATTTTTTCCAAACTATATTGCTACAGGTACTAGGATAATGTTACCTAATGGGAAACTATTCACTTTATGCAGTTCAGGGTTAAGTGAAATGCAGAACAAGAATCAGAGGCTGTGTTCACTCATGGCACACAGCTGGGAATGCCCTAAGACATCACTAAATCCCTAGTGAGGCTCTCACAAAAGTCACCACCCAATTAGAAAAGCAAAATACTAAAGACATGGCAGAATGGGACATCTCCCCATGACCAACATGCCACAGCCGGCTCACCATAGCCAAATTGCCACAGCCAATTTGCCATGGTCAACTCACTGTGAGAGAACTTGCTGTGGGACAATTCAACAATTCAATTTCATTATTTAAAATATTTTTTAAAAAATATTTTAATTTTTGTTATTCACATTTCATTTTGTCCCTCTTTTAGCATCCTTTCTTTAGTGTTTCTATTCCAGCATTTTTTTAAAATATTAGTGTAATTCTTGTCCCATGGCGAGTTGTCCTAAAGTGAATTGTCTTGTGGGGAGTTGTCTCCTGTTGAGTTGGCCATGGCAACTTGCCCATGTAAGTTGGCTGCAGTGAGTTGTCCTACATGGGAGGTAAACTGATTCAACATATTGAGTTATTACCTCTGCATTTGAAATATAAAATACATGAATATAAAATACAGAATTTTCATATTATGTTTTTTGAATGTAGCTCCTGACATACCCATCCAAGGCTAAGAGTGACTCCCTGCTAGGGGCATCTGCAGGAGTAGGGGAGCAGAAAAAAGGTAGCAGTCACCTCTGCAAGACTGAAGTCCTGACCCTTTTTAAAACATGCATTTATATGTGATGCATGTAAATAAAGGGGGGTGGGTGGAAGGTTTCCATTGCACAGCCAGGCCCACCATCTTGACTATTTTGATCCCTTACAGATATTCCTGCTCCCTTTTGGATGATTGGATTTGCATATTACACTAAATCATACCCAAATAACCTGCGCTATGGCTTAGGAAAGTTTGGCTATAGCTATGTATTATTTACTGTTTCATTTTCTCTTCACTCTAACTTCACTTCTGCTTTTATTCGCTTTTCTAAAATTGCAAGCATTTTCTTAGTTTGAAATCTTGTTCTCATTAATTATTAGGGTCAGAGTGTCTCTCTACTAGATGCTATCTATCACAACAAGGGAATGGCAGGTGATTTTCTCCCCACGTGCTTAAAATCACTTTCCATCAAAGAGTACTTCTGGTCTTGCAGACTACTGTAATGTTGCAGCAGGGAACAGAATGGGGTGAAAATAATTCCATCCCACCTTTTTCTTTTAACTTCGGCTATTAACTTTCTTGTTTTGTGGACAATACTGGAGGTAATCCAATAAACGGAAACATCAAATTTTAAAATATATAATCAGATTTCATGTTCAGCAAGTCCACTTTTTAAACTTCATGCTTATTGGTTTAAAAAATGTTCTGCTTTTAAATAGACCATTGGCTCTAATTTACCCTGTAGTGTTTTTTTTTTCCAAATCAAGTTCATAGAAGGTAACAAAAACATACTGATGTCTTTCCAAGAATTCCGAGTAAAGAGTCTGTCCTTTTCCTGAGTCTGGTGCTCACTCCAGCTACCTCAACCTTTGCCTATCCTCTTCCAACCTGATGCTATCCACATACAATGGATTATAACCAGGAGTGAAATCCCACAGGTTCTGACAGGGTCTGGAGAATCGGTAGCGGAAATTTTGAGTAGTTTGGAGAACCGGCAAATGCCACCTCTGGCTGGCCCCAAAGTGGGGTGGGAATGGAGATTTTGCAGTATCCTTTCCCTGCCGTACCCACCAAGCCACACCCACAGAACCAGTAGTAAAAAAAATTGAAACTCACCACTGATTATAACTCTCCTAATTCCCAGTCAACATGGGATGATTCAAATTCTGTCCTGGAGGGGAATAGGTTAGGAGAGTTGCTCTAACTGGAAAAGTTAGGAACCAAACATAGGGTGGCCTACAGTTTCAAGCACTAACTGTATATATCCCCCAAATGCCCTGGATGTATAATGTATATGCTAAAGATTTTATGACAATCATATCCAAAATCTTGCCTCTAATCTGGTTTTTTTTGACAACATTGCTGCTTTCTTTGAAGTTAAAAGAAGGGTGATCAAAGCAGAAAAAGCTACTGATTCCAACTGAGATGTAGGTCAGCTCAACCTAAATGCATTCCAGTCCATTCAGTGTTTCGGTAGCACCTTTATTTTAACTGTCTCCTCAGCAGGATAGCCTGTCCTCCTATGGAGCAGTGAAAGTACAGACTGTTTTTGCCTGCTAGGATGATAAAATACCATATTGTTTATTCTTGAATACATAAATTTCAGGGGATGAAGGGAAGATTTGAAAGAAGCGATCCGTCCTGTGGGATATCCCATATGACAATCAGAAATCAGTTGAAATTAACATTCTTTTTGACCTGATCTGGAATTAAAAAGGAAGCCTGTCTTATATATTGTCATTTGTTTAAAAAACCAAATAATGTCTGCGTCAATTTTTCTCATGTGCTTTTAAAATGGGAATGTCGAAGTTTCAACCTGAGAACTTCATCTTACAATCAGGCCCCAATGAAAACTAATCTCAAACATTGCATTGATTCCCATGGAGAACTCTAGCCAGGATAGATCCATAAACTATTTTGTAGTTAGAATGGGAGAACTGTAATTCACAGCCCACCATGGAGCTTGCAATAATCAAGGACAGCCAGATTAGAGACAGCAGAGATTCTGAAGCTGGCGACATCAAATATTTAAGAACCCTTCCTTTTTAGGGAATAAATAAATAATAGACTGCACAGTTGAATTATGAAAAGAATCACTTACTGCTAACACTCCACATATTTGGAGATGGCCATAAAAAAATAAGAACCTGATGTTTGGAACATAGAATAAGGCATAGAATCTGAAATTTGCTGTTTTTTAAAGAGAGTCAGAATGCCAGGAACACCAGGAAGATGTTGATTAGTTTATTTAGCCTCAGAGTCCAAAGCAATCAGGCATAGAAGACTGAATTAACAGCCCAAATTTCAGCAGTTTAAGAAAGAGCAAAATTTTCTACCCCCAATATTTCCTGTTTTATTTGGGGGTGGGGGGGAGATAGAAATATTTAAGGAGAGTTCACCATCTCACAAGATTAAGACTGTTCTATTGTTTTAACAGCTTTTACCATTAGATTTCCAACTGAAATCTACTTTCTTTTCATTTAAATTCTTTCTTGTCCTGTCTTGAAGAACATCTTTGAACAATTCTGCCCTGTCTGTTCCGTGATGGGCCTTGAAAACAATGATCATAGGGGTGAGTTGCTTCTGGTTTTACTATGGGTTTGCAACCCATGCGCAAACGTGTGTGTGCACGCTGTTCAATGTGAATTGATCTTCATGCATGTGCAGAACAATTTACAGTGAACTCTGTATGCGCAGTCACTAAAAACCAAAACGAGGGCAGCCCAGCAGTGGTGAGGGAACCGGTTCGGGCTGGGTCACTGCCGGTTCTGCGACCCAGGCCTGAATTCCACTACTGGTTCAGCTGAACCGGGCCGAACTGGGAGCAACCCACCCATGATCATATCTGTCTACCATCTTATTTTCTCCAAACCAATGCATACCCATCCCTTCCTCATAAAGTAATTACCAGACTATTTTTTTAATATCTTCCTGACTGTTTTCTTCTGGGCACATTGAAGTTTATCAATCCCGACAAAATACTCTCAGCCTTCAGCTTGAACTCATAGTTCCTCGTGCATCACCTTTTTGTATAAATTGGCTCTATTGTTAAATTATTGTAAGGATCCTTTCTTCAATGTGCAACCAGTATACGAAAAATAAAGGCCATGAACTCTATGAGACAATGTTTTGATTTTTTAAAAATTGTTTTAATAGGCCTCGTGAAAATAACACTCTTCTTCCTTGCAGAGTGCATAGGTCTTTATCTTTACCTCTCCATTCATCATTCATTGAACCCTCTTGATCAAGATTATCATGCTTTGGGTAAATATATATTTTGCCCATCTTGGGGAGATCTCCTACCAATAACACAGTACCCAGATAATTCAAATCATGGCCTCAGAAAGCATTTCCTCCCTTTCAACACCATTTCACCTGCAGTATTTTCTCCCCACTTCCATTTTCCTCCTAAGAATAGAATGGCGCCCAAGCTCCTTCTGTTTACATTTTTCATTATACAGTAAGTGCCAGGTCTTTTGGGCACTGCTTTCAATGCTTTGTTTTTCTACTGATAATTCTGCATAATTTTCTCTTTTAAATCTTTGTGTTGGGGAAATCTGTTCATTGGCTGTTTCAGTGCTGGCCTTTACTTGTTCTGTTGTTGTTATTACTTCTTCTATCATTTCTATAGTTCATATTAGCTTCTTTATTTTTTCAATTGTTGTTATTACATTTTTTTTTTACTATTCTACTATTGTTTTTAGTTCTCACATTTTCACATCTTTTTCTAATCTCTTCCAGTTCTGCACCCCTGGATATTTTATTTCTGGTAATTAATCTCCTTTGATCTGCTAATCAATGATATTTGAGTATAGATAAATTATTTTGCAATGTTCAAACATTTGTATTATTATTATTGTTCTCTCTTCACAACAATGTGAAGTCATAGATGCCAGTTCTTTAGCTGATATTCCCTTTCATACAGATCAAGTTCCTCCCAAGAATCTATGATGTCATAATGTATTGGCATAGTATATTGCGGATCCAAGCAGTATAATTTATTTTAATTATTATTTTAAATTTATTGGTCAGCCAACTCCAGCAGACTCTCCTTTTTCATCATTCATAGTTTCATGGCTAAGAGCCGTGGTGGTGCAGTGGTTAGAGTGCAGTACTGCAGGCTACTTCTGCTGACTGCTGGCTACCTGCAATTTAGCAGTTCAAATTCCACCAGGCTCAAGGTTGACTCAGCTTTCCATCCTTCTGAGGTGGGTCAAATGCGGACCCAGATTATTGGTGGCAGTATCCTGACTCTGTAAACCACTATTGCTATTGTTCTGTGGAAAGGATGGACAAATTTCCTATTATCTAAAAGAAGGGGAAACTGCCAAAATAATGCTTAGCATAAGGTGACCTGCTCAGGGTTTTGTATTTTGTTCTTGATATGATAACTGCTTTTCATCTTGAAATCAAGAGCCTTTATGATCAAGTAGGATGCTTTACGACTCAGTGAAGCAAGGCAGCTAAACAGCTACATGGCTGGAGCAGAGGTGGTATTCAGCAGGTTCTGACCAGTTCTGGAGAACTGGTCAGTGGACATTTTGAGTAATTCAGAGAACCGATAAATACCACCTCTGACTGGCCCCACCCCATCTATTCTCTGCCTCCTGAGTCCCAGGTGATTGGGAGGAAATGGGGATTTTGCAGTAACCTTCCCCTGGAGTGAGGAGAGAATGGAGATGTGGCAGTATCCTTCCCCTGGAGTAGAGAGGGGATGGAGATTTTACAGTATCCTTCCCCTGCCATGCCCACCAAGCCAGACCAGCAAGCCATGCCCACACAACCGGTAGTAAAAAAAAAATTTGAATCTCACCATTGGGCCATTGATATGCTACAAGCTTTCCACAAGCAGTGGATTATTGCCCAAATACTTGTGTTCATCATTCTGTGATTAAGGCAAAGAAGGCCCAGCTCATCAGAAAGAGATCAAGTGTGGCTGCCTGACTTTAAGCAAATAGTTGGGATGTGTCCTCCTCACAAGACTTAAAACTGCTTTCCATGAAATACCACAAAACACCACACAACACAAAGCAGTTATGCAAGCAAAGCTTTTCTACAGGCTATCAGCACCACCACTGACCTGCTGAAGTAAAAAAAAAGGAGACTTCTGCCAGAATCCTAGTTGCTACGCTGAATATTGCCATTTTATTGCAATTCTTCAATTTGAGAGAAAAGAAACCAAGCTTTGGATAGTTGTATGCTGTGGAGAAAAAGTAAATGATATGGCTGAGTTGTGGCCTCTTGCATTCTTCATGAAGAAGTTGTTGAGATGTTTATATACATGTCATGCTTTTCATTCTACAACTGAGAGTTATACAATGAGGGAAAATGATAACACCCTATATTGCTTTGTAAAAATCCGATACATTCAGAAATTGAAAGACATTGAAAAGTACCTTGAAAATTACATACTGAGAAATTAACTTTTAAGAAATTGAAGACAGATTTTACACAAAGCAGTTGCTATACAGGCAGACTGGACAATAGCACCTGGTGCAAGTGACATAATAAAGTATGGTCATGGCTCATAATCAGAAGAAGGTGTTTTTGTGACCGAGAATGATCGTTGGGATCTGGGAGATTTGGAAGATCAGATTGCTCTTATTATAAGATTCCCTGGATTCAGATAGGTATTATAGCTCTTATAGATTGCAAATATATGGTGGTTTCTGTAGAATGACTATTTGTTTGATCTACACTGGAATATTAATAAGATGATAAATGAAGGAGTCACTTTTGGTTTTGAACTTAAACTCATTTTTATTGCACATTTCACTGCAAAATAGCCTTTTTCTCTGCCTCATTACTATGAACAAAGTATATACAAACTTACATATAGTCCTATAATCTTGTGTACAGCTAAAACAGCCTGGGATACATCTCTAATAAATCATAACTTTTAGCAAAGTGGTGGCTGTGCTTTGTTTGAAGTAGACAACCCTATTATGATGTCATATGCTCTGTTATTTTTCCTAGCCTATTTTTAATCACTGCCATAAACATTATGTTTAACAGAAGTTAAACAATTTAACTTCTCATCTCACCAGAATGTATCAACAATTCTCACAATCCAATTGTGTGGGGTTTTATATCACTGGATGAAAATACATCTTTTCTATTATATACAAAATAGTTGGCAAAATTATCATCCTATATTTATCCTTTATTAGCATCAGTTTGGTTCAGCCTAGACCAGGGGTGTCCAAACTTGGGAACTTTAAGACTTGTGGACTTCAACTCCCAGAATTCCCCAGCCAGCATGGTTGAAGTCCACAAGTCTTAAAGTTCCCAAGTTTGGACACCCCTGGCATAGACACTAGGCTAGCAAGCAGGAGACCATAAGTTCTAGTCCTGCCTTTGCCGTGAAAGTCAACTGGGTGACCATGGGCCAGCCACTCTTTCTTAGCACAACTCACCTCACAGGGTTGTTGTGGGGGAAAATAGGAGGAGGAAGATGCATTGGATATGTTTGCTGCCTTGAATTATTTGTAATAATAATAAAGACAGGATACAAACAAACAAATAAATAAAATAACCCCATTTACAAAGCTTAAGGGCAGAGGCCGTCCAAGGAGACATGAACCTAATAAAGTAATTTATTTTCATTTTCTCCTTGTATCTATATGCAGCAAACTAAGGCAGCAACCAGTGTAAAGGTCAAAAAAAGATTCAGAATTATGAACATTAAGGTAGGTACGTAATAATGTGGAGAAGTGATATACATACAAACTTGATGGCTTTCATTTTTAGCTTAATTTCAGTACTGGATCAAGGCCTGCCCTAGGCATACAATGCTTGTTTTGTTTTTTTAATTAAGTAAACATTTATTTCTATTTTGAGAGTACTGAAGCTCTATCAGCAATGTACAAGTGAATTAAAAACATAAAATACAGGCGTAATAGCAAGGACAAAAATAGCATGTAGTACAACCAAATAAAACTAGCCACTGGTTTTAAAAAAGCACAGGATAACAATAACATTAAAGTAATATCCAGAGCAAAATAAAACAGGATACTTTAAAAGTATTCTGCCAGCTGTGACTATGTGAAGAAAGGTCTGCATTTCCTGCTTGGCCGATTACCAGAGCAGACACTGAGCAAACATCCAGGAAAGCAAAAGAAAGACACAGAGTCTAGAGAGGAGGGAATAAACCTAAAAGAGAAAAGGAAGACACTGTAGACCAGTCCACATGGGAACCAGCCAGTATAGCTTTCTTTCTTTGTAGGGATGGGAAAGGCAAGAAACGGAGGAAAAACTAATCTGGTTTTCTGGGGCCTGAGTCCAGGTTAAGCGTCACCCTGGCCTGGCCCCATTACCAACCCACTGCATTTGGAATTAGGGTTTCTAAAGTTGATTTAAGAAATGACTGGGGCAGGGGTGGGTTCTGGCAATCACTATTGCTGGTTCCCTCGTGGGTGCACCACACGTGTGCACTTGATGCATGATGTGCATGCATGCGTGGTACAATAAACATTGTTCTGTGCATGCATAGAAGCAAAAAACAAGCCATAGGTGCCACTAGGAGAACCGGTTAAGGACCGTGGCAGGCCTGGGTTGCTACTGGTTCCAGTGACTCAGGCCGCCAAACCACTACCAGTTTGGCCAAAGTGGTCTGAACTGGTAGGAACCCACCACTGGGCTGGGGGGTAGATGGAAGACAAGGAGACAATTAAAAGCAGCAATAAATATTTTGTGAGAATTAAGCTTATTTCAACATCTCTGCTGCAGTCAGTGAGAATATAATGTTCCGTCATTCCATTACTAGAAAGGCTCATTGAAAAGGACCATGTGGTACAAAATGCATCTGAGAGGACTTATACATAGGGACCCTTTTACACCCCACACTCACAATATGACATAGTTCCTTCAGCTGTTAATGGAAGCCCAATGAACCATGCCACTTTGTCTTCAGCAAGAACGGCGATTGGCAGAGGATCTAGAAGGAAGAACAAGATAAGAAATCTTCTTGGTAGGAAACTGTGCTGTGTCGCTCAGGAATGAATGCAGCAGAACTGTTCTCACAACATTTAGCTATAGCACAGTTGATCCAGAACTTCAGTACAATTGCAAAGAACTATAGAAGTCCCACAAGGAACATGGGAATATAAAGTGTGACCAATACTGTATGAGGAAGCCGTTTTAGGAACCATTTTTAATCATTGCTAGAACTTTCTATACAATCGTAGAAAACTTTGGCAGAATGTACTCTTCAGGTGAATTAATTTATTTTGCATGATGTTCCAAACAAAAACAAAAACAAAAACACAAGGTCATGGTTTTCTACTGTCTTACACAACAGATTTAGGGATCATGGGATCTGGCTTCATTTGACCTAAATGTCTGTAATAATCCCTAGTCAACAAAGCAAAGATTTATCTTTAGTGTTTCTTCTCAGTATCTTTCGTTGGATACTGAAGCATCAGTTCAGGAGCACCCATGAGGACATACGCTTAGTAAAATAATATTTCTGATTTTAGATCCCTACTAATTTGTTTGTTTTTCTCGCTGGCTCCTTGAAAGCAAGCTGCAGCTGCGTAGCAAGGTCAGCCAGGCATCCACTATCAGTCACACCAATCACTGCCATGCACTTCATAAATGTCTTCCATTTGCAACTTATAAGTTAGCCAGGTTATGTGGTTTTGAGTCTATTTTTAACTCAACAATCTGTCATTGGGGCTTTATGGAGGTCTTACATATCTCAAGGTTTGTAATACAATAGCTGAGAATATTATAGGATTTCCTCTACGGCTTTTTGGAAACAACAGGTGCGATGTCAGCCATCTGAGTTGATAACAAAATACAGCTATCTTCAGAAATACATTGCATAACCTACCTAACCTTGCTTTGGTATTTGCTTTGTCAAATGATCAACAATCACCTTTTGTTTATGCTAACAATTGCCTGCTAATGGAAAGGTAGCCATCATGGGGGCAGGGATGTTTTTTTTTTCACTGCTGTTGTGATTATTACTTTTCATTGTTGATAATTAAAGAATCTTGTCAGGAGCTGTTGGCATCAGTGAGCAATTTCTCAAAAGAGCAAGCTACCTAAATGCTGATGGCAGCTTCATTGTGAAGTACAGACTGTCTGGCTTGTGTAAGGGCTCTGTTCCAAAGACTCTTGTAGAAGCTGGTTTTTGTGCACATTTGATTGCCCACCACTGATATGAACTACTGTTGGTGTCTTATGGATGGGAGGAATAATAATTTACATTCTAGATGAGTCTTTATTAAATGAAAATATTTTCTTGAGCAATGATGTGTACTTCGTTGCTCCAGATCTGATATTTAACATCCATTTCCACATGCCCTCTTTATTGTTCTGTTGCATATTTCAAAATATGTCTGCATTCTAATTTTATATGACATGTTATATGATAATATTCTCCAAGGCACCTGAGGGTAGAACAAGAAGCAATGGGTGGAAACTAATCAAGGAGAGAAGCAACTTAGAACTGAGGAGAAACTTCCTGACAGTTAGAACAAATAATCAGTGGAACAGCTTGCCTCCAGAAGTTGTGAATGCCCCAACACTGGAAGTCTTTAAGAAGATGTTGGATAGCCATTTGTCTGAAATGGTATAGGGTTTCCTGCCTAGGCAGGGGGTTGAACTAGAAGATCTCCAAGGTCCCTTCCAACTCTGCTATTGTATTGTATAATATAAAGTTATATAGTGCTTATGGAAGGGTTTACTAGAATCCTAGTAAAATGTAAGTTACAACAGTGAAGAGACTATTCAATGTTCTGAACCATTTATATATCTAGTTCTTCAAGGCTTTCATATAAGTTTAATTCGGTTGCATATAAAACACCAAGATAGAGTTATCAACAAGGGTGATTAGTTGACCATAACTTGGTGGCTTTTGCTAAGGAGATGTTCACTCTATTGGTCCAGTACAGCTTCTTCAAGTGGTTTCCCACCTGCATCTGGGATCAACAGTCCTCCCTACACATTTGGAGAGTAGTAGGCTGGGAAAGACCACTCGGCTTATGATGGAACAGACCAATTGTCATGAAATCAGTTGTTATTGCACCAGCTAAATGGAGCACATGATATGGTAGTTCTTAACTCACCCCCTTCTCCTTTGAATTTACATCTAGTATAAAATTGCAAAAGTTTTTGTTCATATTTATTTCTTCAATTTCAGTCAGCCAATTCAACCCAATGTTTCTGGGCAGCTTACCATTCTAAAATTATAGAACAATTTAAACAATTAAAAAAAATTAAAACAATAAAAGCATACAGAAAATAAATAAGTACCAACAGCAGCCTTGATGATAAATCAACTAATTGTAAAGCCAAGTAGCTGGACTCTTCACACATTCCGAGTCCCAGGCGACCCACCCGAGCTCCTTGGTATACCGAGGAGCTGAGGGTGATGAAGCGCCATAGGAGACGTCTAGAGAGCAGGTGGAGGTCCTCACGCTCCGAATCTGATCGAACACAGGTAAGAGCCTATTTACGGACCTACCTTGTGGCATTGAGAGCGGCCAAACGTAGATATTGTGCCGCTCTTATTGCGTCCGCTGATAACCGCCCTGCCGCCCTGTTTAGGGTGACCCCCTCCCTCTTATCACAGAGGATGCAGGGGGCACCCTTGCAGGGCAGAGCAGAAGAGTTTGGGGAATATCTGCAGGACAAAGTCGCTCAGATCCGGAGCGGATGGGCCCCCTTCAGTGGACCGGACGGGGCCGCCAACAGCGAGTCTTGTGAGACCATCCTGGGAGGAGTTTGATTCTGTTGCCCCCGAGGATTTGGAGAGGTTGCGTGGATGGCTGCGACCCACCACATGTTTAATGGACCCGTGTCCCTCCTGGTTGGTACTGGCATCTTGGGAGGTGACCCGAGGCTGGCTTCTGGGCCTGGTGAATGCCTCATTGGGTGAGGGATCCTTACCAACTGCCTTGAAGGAGGCGGTGGTGAGGCCCTTACTTAAGAGGCCTTCACTCGACCCAACGGAGCTAGCTAATTATCGTCCAGTCTCCAACCTTCCCTTTCTAGCGAAGGTTGTCGAGAATGTGGTGGCGCAGCAGTTTCCACGACACCTTGACGAATCTGATTATCTAGACTCACGCCAGTTCGGCTTCCGACCCGGGCACAGCACGGAGACAGCCTTGGTCGCGTTGGTCGATGATCTCTGGAGGGCCAGAGATAGAGGCTGTTCCTCTATCCTGGTCCTATTAGACCTCTCGGCGGCTTTTGATACCATCGACCATGGTATCCTATTGCGCCGGTTGGAGGGGATAGGAGTCGGAGGTACCGTTCTGCGGTGGTTCGGCTCCTACCTCTCCGACCGGAAGCAATGTGTGTTGACAGGGGGGCAGAGGTCGACCCTGAGGCCACTCACTTGTGGGGTGCCACAGGGGTCGGTCCTCTCGCCTCTCCTGTTCAACACATATGTGAAGCCGCTGGGTGAGATCATCCGTGGTTTTGGGGCTGAGTACCACCTGTACGCTGATGATACTCAGCTGTACATTTCAACCCCAAACCACCCCAACGAGGCTGTCGAAGTGATGTCCCGGTGTTTGGAAGCCGTCGGGGTCTGGATGGGGGACAACAGACTCAAACTCAACCCCTCCAAGACTGAGTGGCTGTGGCTACCGGCACCTCGGTTCAGCCAGCTGATTCCATCGCTGGCCATAGGGGGCGAACAATTGCCCCCTGTGGAACGGGCGCGCAATTTGGGCGTCCTCCTTGATGCCCGGCTGTCAATGGATGACCATGTGGCAGCCGTGGCAAGGGGGGCGTTCCACCAGGTTCGCCTGGTGCGCCAATTGCGCCCCCTACTGGACCGGGATGCCCTACGCACGGTCACTCATGCGCTGGTGACGTCCCGCCTGGACTACTGCAACGCTCTCTACATGGGGATGCCTTTGGGACGCGCCCAGAAACTGCAGTTAGTTCAGAATGCAGCCGCGCGGGCTGTGATGGGGAGTACTAGGTACTCCCACGTAACACCTCTCCTGCGCGAGCTGCACTGGCTACCTGTGGTTTTTCGGGTGCGTTTCAAGGTCCTGATTACCAGCTTTAAAGCGCTCCATGGCACAGGACCTAGTTACTTGTGGGATCGCATCCTCCCACATACATCCCTGCGGCCAATTCGCTCACACAGGGAGGGGCTTCTCCTGGTGCCGTCCACTAGGCAATGCCAACGGGCGACACCAAGGAGTAGGGCCTTCTCTGTGATGGGCCCAACCCTCTGGAATGACCTCCCCCCCGACATCAGAACCACCACTGACCTCCGCTCCTTCCGACAAAAATTGAAGACTCACCTGTTCCGACTAGCAGGCCTGGCTTAATTACAACTGTTCCTCCTGGTAAACGTACTATTAACTGGTTATTTTAGGGGTATTGTTTTTAATTTAATTTGTGTGTGTCCTAGGGGTTTTAAAACTATATTTATATATACTGGCTCTGTACAGTTCTTTTTAATTCTATTTTAACCTCCTCCATATTTAACTGTACATATTTAATTCTTCTATTTATTGTATTTTGATATATTCTTTATATGGACTGTACACCGACCCTAGTCCCTTTCGGGAGAGGGGGCGGTCTAGAAGCACGGTAAAATAATAAATAAATAAATAAATAAATAAATAAATAAATAAATAAATAAATAAATAAATAAATAAATAAATAAATAAATAAATAAATAAATAAATAAATAAATAAATAAATAAATAAATAAATAAATAAATAAATAAATAAATAAATAAATAAATAAATAAATTGGATACATAGCCAGGTTTTTAAACGTTTTGTGAAAAGTCAACAGGGTTGGGACCATTCTAATCTCCAAGGGGAATACATTCCATAAGGCAGGGGCTACAGCAGAAAAAGCCCATCTTCTAGTTCTCACAAGTTGCCACTCTTTGGCTGATGGGATATGCAGCCTGCCCAATCTGTTGGATCATATTGGACAGGTAGAAGCTCTTGAAAAAAGAGAGCCTTTCGGGTAATCCAATCCTGAGTCATGCAGGGCTTTAAAGGCTGAATTGTACCCGGAATTACTCTGGCAGCTAGTGCAGCTCATGGAATAGTGATGTTATATGTATGTATAACTATATTGTAGTACTGATATGATAGTAGTAAACTGAGTTTGGGAATTCTGCTTTGCTGTTTCAGTTCTAACTCAACTACTAATAGCTAATGAGACATTGAATGCTTTGGGTAACAGAATATTTTCATGTCCCAGAAATTATTAAGAAGAAATGAAACAGTGCATGACTCATTTCCTCACTTCAGAACCTTCCAAATATTAAAAATATGCTTTTGAGAGCCTTTGAAAAATCTTGTATGTGGTGTGTATGTGTGTATGTGTGTGAGAGAGAGAGAGACAGAGAGAGACAGAGACAGAGAGACAGAGAGACACACAGAGAGGGACAGAGACTTATCTTAGCAGATGCTACTTCTGATGCTACCTTGATGTTGGGCAGTGTGGGCCCTCCAATAGTTTTTTGGGGGTATGTCTTTACCCTTTGCCAACAAAATGCTATAGTAGCAAACTGTTTAGAGATAATTTCTAGTCTTCTTAATGGATAATGGTTAGCATTGGGGGGGGGAATAAAATTGACGAATGATGAATAAAACGAATAAAAATATCTAGGATTTAAGACTAAAAAAAGAATATTATCATGTAAAATGTTATTTTGGAACTGATCCTTTCATCTTTTGAAGTATACTTATTTCTTCTTTTCAAGTGCTCTGAATGTTGACAAAATACTCTCTCTCCCACTCCCTCCCTCCCAGACAATGGCTGAGTTCCTTAAGATGCTGATTACTTATTACATCAACTAATTCATCTTAGAGCAGTATGTTATGTGACTTAAGTTACTATCATAAGTCCTCTCCAGTAGATCTCCCCCAGATATCTAAGGGCTTCAACTTAGCTCGCCTTTAGAAAAGCTGTTAAGACCTGATTGTTCTCCCAGCATAAGGGGCCAATGGAGTAAGAGTCCATTTGTACAGTGCTTGGTCACCATTTTGATATGGTGAGGGTTTCTTTATTTATTTTATTGTTTTTTTTTTATGTTGTACATTGCTAAGAGTCACATTATTTGAGGTGGTTGCCTTAGAAGTCTTAAAAATAAATACATTGTATCTTTATTTATTTGCATATGCTTGAGTACAGTGCTGTGTGCCAGAAAAGCTACATTTTTTTTTACATCAAAGTAGCTTTTCGTGGCTTTGAGAACTGCAATATCACAGAAGTAAATTTTGACAAATCAATTTATATCTTCCAGAAGAAATAAAGAATAATTGAATTTTGATTCTACCCTCCAACATTACTGTAATGTTCCCTGACCTTCTGAAAGGACTTCACTGAGAAACTTAGTCAATCAACTAATATCAAGCTGCAACTAAATAGCCATTGATGATAATAATAAGCACAAAGAATTTTGCTCAAGCTATATTTACCCAACAGGGATAAATATACTAAAATTAAGTTGAAGTCTAAAATACAGGAAACAGTATATTTTAATCCCTATTTTTCCTTGCCTACCCGCCCACAGAAACACCGCCTTAATAAATCCTCAAGCAAATAACTGTCATATCTAAACTAGACTGCATAGTTTTCTAAAACCCTACAAAACAACTTATTTTAACTCAGGGGAATTTTTATCCAGGGTGTCATGCAATCAGCTGTTCTCTTCTCAATGAAGCAACTTCTAGGAAAACACATATCTAGACACACAACAAGCAGACAAGAGATGAGGGTAAGCAAAATTACAGCCAGTCTTCCTTTTCTGTGTGTACTGTAGATAGTCAGATATTTGGACTTTCACTTATCTTGGGTATTTATTGCACTGACCTCCTACTTATCCTTCAAGAGTTCCAAGTATGCTGTAGCCTCCCAGCAATGCCCTTCAGGATTCTACATGGGACAAATAGGCCAAACTGTGCAAAAGAATTAATGTACACAAATTTAACATAGATATGAACTCATATATACCAAACAATTTCAGACAATCTCAGAAGATCCCAACATACAAAGGTTTTTTAAAACACATTGATAATTGATCAGATATTTATTCTCTTGTCTCTTTGTTGTCTGCATCTTGCTCTACCTCATCCCTGTTTAAATCCCACACCACTAAATTATCTGTGTATCTGATAAAGTTAGTTCTAGCTAGAAAATAAGTTCTAGGGCCTGGATACCTCCTAAAATTAATAGGAGGTATGTATATAGACATCTAAAATGCAGAGCTCCATGCATTTGATTTCCAGTAGAAGGGTTTGTGTTCTGACCCCCCTTCTTCCCTCGCCAACACAGAACACACTCCGGAACAAAACTACTTCAACAGGATTTATTGCACAGACAGACAGACAGATCCTTGGCAGCAATCCACCACGACAAGACTCTCAGAACCCTCCGGCACAGAGACACGATAGCAGCTGTCCAGCATGCTAAGCTTCCAAGACAGAACTTTCCGAATAGTTCCTTTGTTGACTTCTGCAAAGGGCGTATGCTCAATCAATCCTTTTATAGACTGAAGGGGAGTCTACTTATCAGCAGCTGAGAGCAATTACTGCCGGTAACTGCGCCCTTGCTCCTTGCGCCTGTGGGCGTGGCGATAACGGGCATCTAAGAACTCCCTGCTTAAGTCTGAGTCACTGTCCCGTGACTCCTCCCCACTGCTCCAAGGCATGGCATCCGGAGCCCCCCTCCTTTGGCTCTCACCGCTGCTCCATGCCTCAGGCGCCTCCTGGTGGCCGACCAGACTCTCCGATCCCTGCTCAGAGTCAGAATCCTGCTCAGGGTCCTCCAGAGCCGACTCATAGGGACCTTCGCTGTCGGAGTCTGGTGGCAGCTCCAACGGCTCCTACTGGGCCACAACAGGTTTGAATACCATTAAATAATACCTGTGCCTAATAAGTCCCAACAGAAAAAAATGGTTATGTAATGCTTCCGGTGGCCCATGTGACTGTAGTGCACAAAATCGTGTTTCTTTTAATAAACTTTGTTAGTCTGAAAAGAAGTCTACTTCTGATTTTGGGCCACTATAGATTATCATGACTTTTATACAAAGTGGCATATGCTTTCCCAGTATTTGTTTTTCATAATATATCTATGATAGAGATTGGACTAAATTGAAAAAAAAATGATGTCAGTTTGAATAGTCAGTATGGCTCTGAGGTCAGTTTTTGTTCCAACCACAACAGAGAAACATTTTGGTTCACATTTAGAATATTGGCCATTTCTGAGTCAAAACATTTGGAGCTTGAAAACATTTCATTGATTAAAACCTTGGTCCCTATCACACAGATCTTCAAATCTGTCAGAAGCAAAGTTTACTTCCAGACCAAAGCAGTTATCTATCTTCTAAACTCACGAATAACTAACAAATTGTATGATCAAAATAGAGCTGGAAAAGTGTGTGTATGTGTGTGTGTATTTCTATTTATCTGTTACAGACTACATGGGCATGGTAAGAAAAACACAGTCAAATTGGGACTGGAGATTTAACCTTTAATGTTAAATCCTGCTGCCAAATTTTAAAAAGCCAGCATAAAAATCTATTGTCTTTTTATTCTTAAGTATTTCTGGAAGAGATTCTGAAAAACATAAATATGTTAATCAGGAAAAGATAAATTAATATGAATCATATTTCTAATGGGGGATACACTTTGAACTACCCAGTGGCAGGCTTGAAGTACTGTATTCATCAACTCCTTAGCTGTTTTATATCAGGGTTATATTGGTCCTTAGCCACTTTATGTCAGGGTTATGTTGGGTCCTTAGCCACTTTATGTCAGGGTCCTGAAAAACAAAAGGATGGCTATCATTTTAAAAGTTCCCTGGCTATGCTGAATTCTCCACAGCATTGCACGGAGTCTAAACATCTAAATCTCAAAGAGGTGCATGGACCCAGAACAATTATATCTTCTGTGCAAGGCCAAGAAAATACCTGTGCCAGAAACATGATGGAAGAGATAAATTTGAAGGCATAAATGTGTAACCCTTGGTCACTAGGCTGTCTGACACTTTTAAAAATGCCATTGGCAAACATAAAACATTAATAGCACTAGCAATAGCCCTTAGACTTATATAATGCTACACAGTGCTTTAAAGCCCTCTCTAAACAGTTTAAAGAGTCAGTGTATTGCCCCCAACAATCTGTGTCCTCATTTTTCCGACCTTGGAAGTATGGAAGGCTGAGTCAACCTTAAGCAAGGGAAACTCAAACTGCTGGTAGTCAGCAGAATTAGCCTGCAGTACTGCATTTTAACCACAGCACCACCACAGCTCTTAAGTTTTAGAATACTTCTGAATGTCCAAAATCTGACTACACCCCCAAATTACTGACATTTCAGTGATCTTGCACAAGTGCACTGATATCTCACTTCAGGTCTCACAGGACTATATCATTTTCTCATGAAATCTTGCATGAACTTGGAGTAGATTCACATGAAACAGAATGCCAAATTCTGTTTGAGAGACTGGCAATTCACTTCTAATTTAAAAATGCAAAACATCTGCCCAGTCACACATGATAAATCTTTATACCCCTCGTGTGAAATAAATGTGTATCCAGAGGCATATCTTTATCCTTTCTTTTTTAACAAATAAAATTGCTTCCACATGCAGGCTCTGGACAACAATTTCCAGCTCACATGATTTCATACAAAAGCAATGTTCCTCATTTCTAACAATCTGAATTTTATACAATATGACTCTTCCTGCCTATGGAATACAGCATCACTTTTCTTTGGTTTCAGGAATGGGCACTGACCGTGTCATAATTTAGGGGAGTTTAAATTATAATCTTCCAGATATAAATGCCTGCGTACATATTACTTTTGTCTATATATCTTTCTTAAATTGTTACAGTATAACTTTCTCCTTAAATGAAACTCTTAACTTTACATATACTTACAGAAACCTTTATGTAGAGCCAATTTGGTTTAGTGGTTAAGGAACCAGGCTCAAAACCAGAAGCCCATGAGTTCTAGTCCCACTTTAGCCATGAAAGCCAGCTGGAAACAACTGGACCCACACACAGAGTTTGAGCTAACTGCTTCATTGTGTTTTGCCCAGAGGTGGATTCCTACCGGATCAGATTGGTTCGGACAAACTGGTAGTAACTTGGCGGCCTGAGTTGCTAGAACCGGCAGCGACCCAGGCCTGCCACACCCCTGAGCCAGTTCTCCTAGGGGGCTGCCGTATCTTGCTTTTTGCTTCTGTGCGTGCGCAGAACAATCTTCAGTGCAATTTCTTTTTCATTTTGTAAGGTTTTGAGCATATGCTGACCTTTTTATTTGCAAATGAGAACATTCGCTTAGCGTGCAACTTAGCGTGCAACTACACAAGTGAAGCGAGTGCATGCACACAAAACCTTTGGGGCACCAAACCGGCATTAATGCCAGCAGCAACCACCCCTGGTTCTGCCTATAATACAGAAATCTCCCTGACTGGCAGTCTGTTCCTGGGAACAATTAGATAAGGCTCCAAGGAACTTTGTTGGGGACTGGGAGTGGGAATCCGTCCTGGCTCTTTTGTGGTTGTCCAGGCAAATTCCACCCTTGAACCTTCCTTCTTTTTTAAAAATATATTTTTATTATTTTTACATTTAAAAACAATGCAATACCGCAGAGTCGGAGTGACCATACATTCACATTATATACAGCTAGTTTCAACCATTAACAGTTAAACTACTTGATACATTGTCTATCCTTCTGTCCAATCACAATATATACATTTGTTCCAGTCTTGTCATCTTCTCTTATACCAATCATAAAATCTATTCCATACCTCAAAATATTCTGATTCCCCTTTATTTTTAAGTTCAAGAGTGAGCCTATCTGCTTCTGCACAGGCCAACACTTTTCTGATTATATCTAGCTCTGGTGGTGTATTTTCTTTTTTCCAATACTGTGCATAGGTTATGCGCGCTGCAGTTAGTATATGTATAATTAGATAAAGTGTATCTTTCTTAAACCCCTCCGGTATTATGCCTAGGAGAAAAGTTTCTGGTTTAAACATAATTTGTTCTCCCACCATTTGTTCTAACCACGATTGAATCGTTTTCCAATATTTTTTTGCCCCATTGCACGTCCACCACATATGATAGAAAGTGCCTGGTGTTTTTTTACACTTCCAAAAGTTTGGGGCCAGATTTTTGAACATTTTGGAAAGCCGTGCTGGAGGGAGATGCCATCTGTAGAACATCTTATAAAGATTTTCTTTATACGCCATAGCCAATGTTAGTTTCTGATTAAGTATCCAAAGTTTTTCCCACTTAGCTAATTCCACATTGTAATTTTTCGCCCAGGCGACCATAGTTTCTTTGACATGTTCCTCCTCTAGCTTATATTCCAACAAGAATCTATACAGCACTTTGATCAGTCTATTTTCTGACTGTATCAAAAGTTTATCTAATATTGTGTATTGTCTTTGGCAATACCTTCGTTCTTCCTATCCTGTGCATACCTTGATTGTATCTGTAAATAAGACCACCATTCTACTTGTACTCCTAGTGATGTCAATTCTGATCTAGTTTTGAGCTCCCCCTGTCTGTTCAATAACTCTTTATATGTGACTATATTTTCCATATTGATTAAATTTGGGTGTATGTATGCTTCCATCGTAGATAGCCAAATAGGTATTTTGGTATAGTGGTCATGTTTAATTTTGCCTTGAACCTTCCTTCTATCTGCCTGGGTGCTAACAATTCTGAAAATGTAATTTATTATTTTAATTTTTCAAAACATGGTGAAGAACAATAACCTTATTCTTTCCTTCATGTCATATATGGACTATATGTAAAGGAGTTTGTGCTTGTGGCAAAAAAAATAAGAAAAGAAGGTAATAAGTAATAAATAAGGGGGAAAATGCTCATAAGAAGGCCTCCATCTCATCATATTTGAATGTAATTGCTTTTATTTTCCTACATTAACACTTGCTCCCCTTGATTTCTGCTCTTCTCTTCCTTCAAGCTGACAAAATCAAGAAGCGCCTGCGCACATACCCATGAAGTTAGGAACCCATCAACAGAATAGCACTTATCAATCACTTGAAGCTTTAACAGATGTTTTTTCTCTGGGATCTGCCAGCTAGCAGCAGACATTTTTCCATGTCTTTGTCCCAGGAGCCAGGCATCAATTTGCTCTGCCATAGCTCGCTGCCCACTTCAAAAGACGTCTTTTGCAACTACAAACATGAAGCCTGTTCCTTCTTTTTTGAGGGCTGACTTGAAAGTATCAATTTCATGTCATTTCCAGAGAAATGAAAAGCCTGAGAAATAGCAACAAGCCTATAAGAAAGAGCATTGTTTTTCATTGTCAAAGACATTGCCCCACAGCAAACACAAGCCCAGTTCCCAGAGAACAGTATATTTGCTTCCTTTAGAAACAGCCACCATTTCCAAGATTTACAGTATTGTGTGCAGGTCTCTTATATTCTGGATAGAATGCTTCAAATTTTGTTTTTTTGCTAGTAAGAAAAAAAACTACAAAGAGCAAGAGGCAGATCAGGAACGGTTATGAGAACATAAACTTTTCATTAAAAAAAAATAGGCTACACCATCGCTGTTGATCAGTATTCCAGCTTTTCTGCTTTTGGAGGCACAAGGAGTTTGAAAAGACAAAAAAATGTGCCTCTGTAATTCCATCACTGACTGCTGTATTTTATATGTTTATATCATTCAAAAAATTTTAATACCAGTTCTGTGGGCATGGCTTGGTGGGCGTGGCAGGGGAAGGATACTGTAAAATCTCCATTCCCTCCCCACTCCAGGGGAAGATTACTGCAAAATCCCCATTCCCTCCCAATCAGCTGGGACTCGGGAGGCAGAGAATAGATGGGGGCGGGGCCACTCAGAGGTGGTATTTACCGGTTCTCCGAACTACTCAAAATTTCCGCTACTCCAGAACTGGTCAGAACCTGCTGAATACCACTTCTGGTTTATATGCCATTGTATAGCAATAACAATTCACCCGCAGTCAAAGAATTGGTGGATTCACAATATTCAAAAACAAAAACAAAAACAACAAGGTGCATTTTCAAAAGGGAATTGGACTTTTGTGGGTTTTTTCTTTGAATGTGTTTCACTTCTCATCCAAGAAGATTCTTCAGTTCTGAAAGTGAAACATTTTCTTTTTCTTTTTAAATAAAGATTTTAATGGTTTTTTAAAACATTTATGGGGAAAGGGTACAAAGGTACATAGAAAATTCTGGCAGCTCCTGTGCTAGTGGTAGAAATCACTCCAAATCTCACAATTTTTTCAATTTGAAAACAACGTATAAAAGATAAGCATAAACAGAATTCTTACATTATATCAATCATGTGTTCAATCATCTCGTTCTTTGTCACTTTCTAGTATATCAACAATTACAATAATATTTCAAATACATTTATTTTTGTGATCTGAGCCTTTTTGATATTGCTCCCTCCTCCCTGTCCCCAGATGGAGCCACGCCCCCCTCCCCCATATCTTGTACATTGCTCCATTTTTCACCACCTCCCTTATTTTCATCCTCTAGGAGAGAAAAATGTTTTTTAGTGAAGGCTTCAGCCTCTTCCACTGTGTTAATTCTAATTCTGTTTCCCTCCCAGAAAATCAGCATTCCCTCTGGCAATAACCATCTGAACCAAACTCCTTTATTGTATAATTTCTTTGATAAGGAGGAATACTTCCTCCTTCTTTCTCTAATTTTTTTCAGAATTTGCTTAAGAAAGGTAATTTCTTTATCTTGGTATTTTAATGGTGCCTCCCTTTGGGCCCCTAGCACCTCATCCCTCGTGGTCCTTCTAAGAAATTTAACATGTACCTCCCTTGGAACATTATGGGTTCTAGCATATGCTGAATTGATCCTATAGACCAGATCCATATCCCACCACAACTGTTCTTTATTTGTCTTGATATATTCTGCTAAAATTGTACTCATGATATCGTTAAGATTTTCATTCTCTGTTCCTGGTAGGTTCTGGAATCTGAGAAAAAAGGACATTCTTTCAAGTTCTATTTTTGCCATAAAGTTATCCAATTCTAAATTTCCCTTCCGGACTGCCTTAACCTCCTTTTCCAGCCCAGCTGTCCCTCCTCCAACACCACAATTCTCTGTTTATTTTCTGCAATATGATGTTGTACCCCTCTGAGTTCGTCTTTGAGATCTGCCACCTCCTTCTTCAGCTCGTTTTGACCCCTCATAATTTCCTGAAACATTTGGTTGACAGAAAATTCTTTGGAAACATTTTCAAAGAAAAAAACCACAAAAGTCCAATTCCCTTTTGAAAATGTACCTTGGGTTTGCTGTCTGGTTGCTTTTTGGAAAAGCACCTTTGGGACAACCATGACCTGGATGATTGAGACTCCCCATAGACACAATATTAAAAGGAGTCCAGAACTCAAAGGTTGAGATTCTTAAGACTTGCAAATACAAGCTGATAAATGTTTACTCCATAGTAAGCCAGACATCATTCTACTATAGTTACAAA
Source organism: Natrix helvetica (assembly GCF_964273705.1). NCBI lineage: Eukaryota > Metazoa > Chordata > Lepidosauria > Squamata > Natricidae > Natrix > Natrix helvetica. The sequence goes on from NC_138552.1 coordinate 240,782,874, forward strand.
GAAGTAAGTACCAGGTGTATAACTGACATGGAAGGAGATGGAGATGGAAGGATCATTCAGAAAGAACAAGGAAAACTCCTTGAGGTCTTTGGCATAGTGATTGAATGACTGTGGAAGACGAATGTAGTAGATGTGACAATAATTATTGGTGCACAGATGTCATACCAGAAAATCTGGAAAATCTTTGGGTACAATAGGAATGGACAAAATCTCAAAAGGAATGGACAAAATCTCAATTACCAAAAATTGCATTATTTGGAATAGTGCACTGATTATGATAACATCTTTAACTACCTTAGATCCTTGGGAAAGATCCAATAGTCAAATGTAACAAACCCAGTAAAAACCATTTTGTAGACTATGTGTAAAAAACAAAAACAATTACTGGTACTTGGAAAACCGAAAGCATCCAATGTTACATTATCACTTCTCACCTCTTTCATACTATGGGCCTTCGTGAACCACTGAACCGGTAGTCTTTGATTTACAACCATCATTTCTGTTTAGCTAATATAAATATGGGTTAAGTGAGTTTTGCCCTATTTTACTTTACCTTTCTTGCCATAGTTCTTAAGTGAATCATTGCAGTTGCTAAGTTAGTAACATGGTTGTTAAATCAACCTGGCTTCCCCATTGACTTTGCTTGTAAGAGGGTCACAAAAGGTGATGGGACATGATACTGGGACTGCAACTGTTATAAATATGGGTCAGGTGCCAAGTGCCCAAATTTTGATCACATGACCATGGTCATGCTGCAATAGTCATAAATGTGAAAAATGATCCTGTCACTTTTTTGAGTGCTGTTTTATATTGAACAGTCACTGAATAAACAGTTGTAAGTCGAGGAGTACCTGTATATGCTTCAGATGACCAAGGAATCCTCAGGAATATATTTTGAAGGCATGTTGAAGATGCAGTGCAGTGCTTAAGGTGTTGGACTAGGAGTAGGGAAACTCAGGTACTAGACCACCCTCAGCCATGGAGCTCATTGAGTGACTTTGGGCCAGTCACTCACTCTCAATCCAATCTATTTCTCTAGCTGGTTGTGGGCAGCAAGAAAAAGAATGGCAAAGTTCAGCCTGTCCGTCCCCAATTTGTTACGTCTAACAAGATAAAGACCACATCTTCCATGTGACCTTTCAGGTGGTCATTGGGCTCTCAGTAAATTGGACCAGAACTATGGTCCTCATAGTGGCCATGAAATCCTGAGGTGCAGGCTCAAGGGAAAGAGCTCCTTGCGGCAGGAACAAGGAAAGGCCCATAGACGTCCCTCAGTATTAACCAGGGAAATTATGCCATCAGCCCAGCAATCAGGTCAAGCAGCCCTGGCAGAGATAAACCTGTACAGTTGAGACAACAATGCACAAGCAACTTGCCCTCCTTCAACTTAGTCACACAAATGAGATCTTACATTCACTGGGTAAGCACCTCAAGATGCTAATAGATGACAAATGACCATAGCCATGCCTCTTGACACTTTGGCCACTGCTGCCATTTTCTCTTGTGTGGTCTAGTGGCCAAATTATGCAGTCTCCATCTGTTGCTAGAACTGCATTCTATTCTGCTGACTTAAAAGTCTTCCAGAATCTTCCCATTCTGCCTGGATAATAGGAATAAAAAAGTCTGCATTGGGCCTCCAAGCCACATATCAGTATTGAAAAGGATTTCAGCTCAGAGGAATGCAACAGGATTGGCTTCCAGTTGAAATGAGATGTGAAAAAGAGGAATGTTTTTTTTTCTGGTTATGCTCCAGCAGCATGTCTCATTCTGGAATTGCTGTTCCAAAGCAAATACAAAAAATAGAGAGTGTATGTATGCAGATGCTAATAAATTAAGCCTATAATCCCTAGGGGAAAAGACTGAGCTGCAACATAAGGGTCATTTATAAGGCATGTGGCATGCGAGGAGTTGTCACCCTTTTCCAAAAGGGACAGTGCAAAGGATGTTATTTTTTTTTAGCACAAACTTTAGCCAATTTTTACTTTAACATTAGGACGTTTATGTGTATATATCAAAGCACAGTGCAAAATAGTACCAATAGGGACCTTTTTTCTTGTTTTCTATTAAGTCATCCTCTGTGTTCCATTGCTTTTATCTTTCCTTCCCTCTTCTCCCATTTTTGCCTTTCAACTCATTTTCTTCCATTTGCTTTTATCTTTCTGTAACCCAAGCAGCCAGATGAGATGGTCTGAAGTCATACACCCCTGGCTCAATCTGAAGAAGTGCATGCAAGTAGCCGTTTCTTGTCAAGGAATCTACTTTTAGAGGCTGCAGTAAATTTAGCTCCACCCTTCCTCCTGAACAGTTTGTCAATGGAACCCACAGAGACTAAGATGCTAGATCAGCGATGGCAAACCTTTTAGACACCGAGCGCCCAAACTGTGCGCACGCGCATACCCAAACTGAAAGGTGTGCATGTGCATGCACAGACATACGGTGCATGTGCGAACATGCGCATGCATGCACGGACATGTCCTGAAGCACAGCAGGGACCTGAAGACCAGCTGGCCGGCGGGAGGCGGGGCATCCCAACACCGGCAGCGCAACAAGAGGTAAGATATTTTTCTTTAGTGAGCTTCTTTTTCATTGTTTTCTGGGTAAGAGAAGCTCACGAAAGAAATGCCATGGAGATCTGACCTGGGGTGACGGCATGCATGCCAGCAGAGACAGCTCTGTGTGCCATCTCTGTTATGCATGCTATAGGTTCACCATCACGGTGCTAGATCATAGAGGGAAATCTCACACCCAGAAACATTGTGGATAGGCACAATGCTTCATCTGACTGATATACGCATGCGAACAAATCCACTATAGTAAGATTGGGAGGGAATTTGGAGATCATCTAGTCCAAGTGCAAGAATCATTCTTGTACCGTGCAAGGAACAATTGGTTTAATAGATGGCCATCCAGTTTCTGTTTGAACACCTCCGGTGAAGAAGAACACCTCCTCTTCCTGAAGCAATCTGTTCCATTATTAAATAGCTCTTAAAGTTTTCCTGATGATGAACTGAAATCTGCATCATTGTAATTCTTACATTGTCCTTGTCTCGTGTTCTGGAACAACTTAGAACATCTTCTGCTCTTTAGATGTATGAAAACATATATCCCTGCAGCCTTTTCTTGTCCTGGGTCAATATATCTAGTGAACCTAACTATTCCTCTTTTTTTTTTTTTCAGACCCTTTGTAACTTTTTTTCTACTCTGGACATGTTCAATATGTCAGTGGCTTTCTTTAAACATCATACCCAGAACTTGTTGCGGTACTCCTGGTGTACTCTGGACAACATAGAATTGGAGAGGTACAATGACTTTTGTTATAAAAATTAATGTGCCTAATCTGCCCTTACCTTGTTCATTCTTTCAAAGCTTGTTGAGCTGGTTTCCACTGATTTCGTTAGGATCTAGAGTGAGATACACTTCTATCTCATAATGAACAAATAAAATTATTGCTATTCTCTATTTTATATTTTTCCAGCTTGGTTACACAATTCTATCGGGATGGAATGGCTCAGTGGCTAAGACGCTGAGCTTGTCAATCAGAAAGGTTGGCAGTTTGGCGGTTCGAATCCCTAGCACCGCGTAATGGAGTGAGATCCCATTACTTGTCCCAGCTTCTGCCAACCTAGCAGTTCGAAAGCATGTAAAAATGCAAGTAGAAAAATAGGGACCACTTTGGTGGGAAGGTAACAGTGTTCCATGCACCTTCGGCATTTAGTCATGCTGGCCACATGACCACAGAGATGTCTTCGGACAGCGCTGACTCTTTGGCATTGAAACGGAGATGAGCACTGCCCCCTATAGTCGGGAACGACTAGCACTTATGTGCGAAGGGAACCTTTACCTTTATCTAATTCTCTTAAATATAATAACTGATACAGTACATCAGATGCTAAAATTCAGTGAAAGCCATGTTCAAAGGTGATTTGGAGAGGTTTTTTTCTCCAGAAAAATATAAAAACAGAAAAGTCATTTCTAGTCTAGTCTTATCTAGTATCCTGTGTCCAACCAGGTACAAGATGGACATTGACTAAATAATTGGGTTCTTAGCAACTAGTAATGAGTTATGTATTTTCTCTAAACCTGTAGCAGTATGATCCCATCTCAACTTCATAGCTCTTCATAGTATTCAGTCTTCATAAATCTATTTAATTCTCTTCCAAAGCTACCCACGTTTGTGGCCATCATATCTTTTGGTTCAAAAATCAAAATTTTGTGATTTGTGAAGTAGTACTTTTTTTCTGTCCTGATTTTTCCCTTTTCATGTTTATTGGATGCTCCCCAGTTCTAGCCTTTCAAGAGAAAATGAGATATTACTCTCTGGCCATTTACTTGCCTGATTAAAAGTTAAAAAGTCCCAAATATATATTTTGGTTATAGTGAACTTTATTTTGATGGCTACCCTGTTTTCCCAAAAATAAGACCTTCCCGAATAATAAACCCAATCGAGCTCTTGAGCGCATGTTCTAAAATAATCCCTCCCCTGAAAATAAGGTCTCCCAAAAAATATTGCAACATAGCAGCAGCCATGAGATGACCAAACCTGTCACCTCCTACACCTCAAAAATAATAAGACCTCCCCCAAAATAAGGCGAAGTGCTTATTTTGGGGCTAAAAAAAAGTAAGACCCTGTCTAATTTCAGGGAAACACAGTATGTTTGGTGTTCTTTTCCATCCCTTAAAGTACAGTATATCTTTCTTGTTTTAAAACCAGATTATCAACATTACAGAAGGCATTCTAAATCTAATCTCACAACATATGGCATCTTCAGAAAGACACAGTAATTATGGTGACAGTGATAGGATTTCCATGGGAAAACTGGCATGTGACCTTAAACTAGATAAAAAGTATGAATGACTCTGCTTAAATGCTGCTGAATGCTTTAATTTAATGTGAACTAATAATCTGTTTAAAAATGGCCTATTCAGATTTATTACAAAATTGACTAATCTGAACATGAAATATCTCACCCAAATGATTGCAACTTTCTAGAGGTCCAAGCAAAGCATTTTTCCAGACTTTTATTAAGATCTTGATTTGGTGAGTTTTGACATTGACCTGTCTTTAAGAACCTATTATCTCAAGTACTCAAGAATCAGTAGAAAACAATGGCCTTGTTGATGATAGAATGAAAACAAGAGTAACCCTGATTGCTTTTTCTTGTGTTCCTAATTCCATATGACTGGGAATGATAGTAATTAAAGTGACAATTCTTTTTAAGATGCAGGAATACAGCCTGCTGGTGATTATACAATTTGAAGTCACTCATAGTACAGTATGTTGATGATGAATGACCTACATTCATATTCTCTCTTTCTCTCTCTCTCTCTCTCTCTCTCTCTCTCTCTCTCTCTCTCTCTCTCCCTCCCTCCCTCCCTCCCTCCCTCCCTCCCTCCCTCCCTCCCTCTTTTGGAGCCCTAGTCTCCAAAGAAACAAATAAAATAACCATCTGTTCCAAATGTACTTTATATCTTCTGGATGGAAATCTCAGTAATTTTTGCCCTGATTCACAATGACAACTGAGAACAAGTGACCCATTTTCAGGTCAACTGAATTTATGCCAGTGAGCAGATTGCCCAACAAAACTTATGCAAAAACGAGATAACAATTTTGATATACAGTATAAAACAAAGCATGGCTGAACTATCTGATAGCAGGAATGGATAACTGGGAAAAAATGAAAAAGAGCAACGTGTCCATAGTTTTTATTCTCCAAATCTTAAAATAATTCTCAAAATGATTCCCAACTATTCATCAGTAAGTGAAATGCCAAGACCTCTGGAAGCATTCTTCCCAAGCTGTGAAAATAGCCTTTGCACAACCAAAGCCTCCTACCATCCTTAGCTCAAGTTCTGTTTGTTTCCTGATAGCTTTATACAGTTAGTGCTCAACTTATGACCACAACAGAGTCCAAAATTTCTGTTGCTAAGTGAGATATTTGTTGAGGTTTCCCCCCATTTTATAATCTTTCTTGCTACATTTGTTAAGTGAATCACTGCAGTTGTTAAGTTAGTAACATGGTTGTTAAATGAATCCGGCTTCCCGACTTTGATAATCAGAAGGTTGCAAAAAGTGATCACATGATCCTGGGACATTATTGCCATCACAAACATGAGTCAGTTGTCAAAGCATCTGAATTTTTGACCACATGACTGTGGGGCTGCTGTAACAGTCATATGTGTGAAAAATGGTCATAAATCACTTTTTTCAGTATCATTGTAATTTCAAGCGGTCACTAAATAAACTGTTGTAAGTTGAGGACTACATATATGTGTGTGAGTGAGTGTGTGTGTCTGTGTGTCTGTGTTTGCATATGAATGGTTGGGAGAGAGGGCTGCTAAGCTGCTGTTTTCCTCAGCTAGAAAGACAGAAAGTACCTTGGTACATATATATTTTTCAGACTATAAGATGCACTGGAGTATAAGATGCACCAAGATTTTGAAGAGAAAAATAAGGGGGAAAGGTTTTTCACCTTCCCAGCTCTCAGGAGCACTCTGCAGGCCTCCCAAAGCCTCTGCATGCCCCATTTTTTCAAAAAATGGGCGGGACAGGGTTTCGGGAGGCCAAAAATGGCTGCATTTGGTGTATAAGACACACCAACATTTCCATCCTCTTTGAGGGGGGGGGTAAGTGTGTCTTAAAAAAGTTTACTACTCTTAACAGAGAGGGCAGGAGCTCCATCCTTATTGTAAGGGTCATGAGGTAAGTCACGTGGCTTGTTTGTTACTCCTCATTTGTAGTACTCATTGGGCCTCCCAGAACCAATTAACAATGAGTACCATGGTACCACTGTAGGGAATATATTTATAATTTAGACATAATTTCAACAGTATATAAATCAATCCAACCTAAGTGGACTTGTTTCAGATTTTAGATCAGCCAGGTCCAAACTAACCTTATCAAGTCATACATTTTTCCCAACATAGCACAGAGTTTCTGAGTTAATCATAGCAAAGTCCAGTAATGCCCAGCAGTCTGCTCATAAAGTACAAAAAGGAAATAAGTATGAAATTTGCCTCTTGCCAAGATTGCAAGTCTCTAATCCAGTGGGGATGGTCCTATTTCATCAAATTTATGTATTTATTTTAAAAATAATATATGGCCATCCACTCACTTTCAGTGACTCTAGGAGGCTTATAAAATCTTATTGCTCTTGTTGATTCTTCACACACACACATACACACACACACACACGGTGCTGAATTAATCTCCATTGATAAAGCTTTCATACAGATATTTAAATAGGATTGTAATTTTTAATGTCATTAGCCACCATGAGTGGAGCATTTACTGTATCTCAGAAGGAGTGTATATCTGTGTGTGTTTTCTTTAAATAGAATAATAAATATTAAATTGACAGATTACCTTAGGAATTTTTTTAGGGTCCTATTAGTTATTTGATATTTATTATTTCTATATCTGTCCAATCCAAGGAAATCCCCATCTGTGATAACTTTAAATAACTTTAAATTCAGAAAATGCTTTGAAATTGGCTAACAAAAGAATCTTAAGAATTTCATCGCTACATTGGCTGCTGAAAGGGCAAATGTAAACAGCTCCAACTCATCACAATCCTTGTAAGGCTGAAAACTGGAATATTGTCCTCTATACTCTCAACTGTCCTGCACATACAAGTGAACGATGTTTCTAAAGAACAATAATTATTTGTGGAATTTTACCAACTTTGGTCTTTCCATAGAAACATACATTTCTTAAACCAAAAAAAAAATCACTTACAATCACTAATTATTCAATATGTAAACTGAGTTTCATTTTAAAATCATTGCATTTGATTCTTGTGAAACTTTTTATCTAGGATTGTTGATTTGGCTGGATTCTGGACCCACCAAATTATTATTTGACTATTTAATTACCACTTGATATATTATTAACTAGAATGATCCAGGGCCTTTATTAGAGTGATAGTCTTTTTTACTCATTATATGCAACAGCTGCCAGCATATTCAGTGGTATTAAAAGGCAGCAGTGATGATATGAATGAGCCATCAGAACTCCACTGAATCAATCTTTTGTTGCTCATTCCAAAGCTTTGCTAAGGCAAACAGATGTTTGGATGTACTCACAGGTATTCCCACCCCTCAACAAAAAAATCCATTGGTATATAGAATACATCAGGCCCAATTCTTTTGGTCTCTGTATATTAGAATCCCCCTCCCATTCCTTGGCGGAATTAACATCATTTGACTGAAAAACAACAGGGTGAGAGAAAAGGACTGAAAACTTCAGCTTTGTTGTCTGATGAATCTGGACTAATCTCATATCTGAGATGAATTAATTCCTCCAACAATCTAGAACTGTTATCCATTTAGGGTTTGGAAGGATACAGAGACAGTGGGCCTGAAAAAAAATGGTCTCTCTCTCCTTTTTTGTACTTCTCCTTTCTGGATTATAAGAAAAGAAATGGCTATTATTAGGAAATCAGGGAAACTCGCAGAAGGAAAGAGAAGATCTTTGACAGACCAAATGACAAAAATGAGATTAGCCAACAACATATAATATGTATACAAAACCACATGCCCATTTACATCTCTAACCAATAGAACTCACTACAGCATTGCTTATTCATTTATCCATTAATAAACAGGATCAGTCATCCTTGCCTTATTCCTTGCTCACTGTTGAACATTTGCTGAGCATTTTGTTTATCCTCACACATTTTGTTTCATATACATCAGCAATGGTAAGAAAATGAGATTATTTTCTATAGATAGACCAACCCATGAGAGAAGAGACATCCATCCTTGCTGCAGGATGCTAATTGTTACGCTGTTTGGGAATGGTTGGCGTGATAGTCCAATACATTTGGAAGGCCTGGGGAAGGCAGATGTGCTGAGGAAGAAAATCATGGCTAATTTTGTTTACATTTTCCAAGGCTTCAGAGAGGCCAAGGCTTAGGCCAAAATGAGTCATGTCTACATGTTGTATAAGGGAGGGTTTATCCAGATGGTACTCAGATATTGCTGAATTTCAGTAAAAGCAACAAATACATCTAGAGAGAAATTTATGGGGAAAGCTGATAGGCAAATGGTTGATAGGAGGCAACAGATCAGAAGAACAAAGCAATGATTCAGGCAAATGTCTTTTATTCCGCACACTGAATCATTTCTAAGATCTGCCTATTTTAGATGTGAGTGGAGATGGTATAGAGATCAAGACACTGAAACATGATACAAACTTTCAACACAAACTAAATTGAAACCTCATGATCACCATGTGCTTCTCATTTTTAAATAGCCATTATAGACGAGAAACAAGCTTTTCAGTCAATAATGACAAGTACTGGGAAATCTCCTTAGAGGAATTCCTATTTTCTGTAAGATACTGTGTGCCTATATGTATACAGTAGGTATCTTCGATAATTCTCCAGCTCTATATTAATGTTATCATGCACTATTAGCAGCCAGAGCCCCTCCTTTTCTATCTGTACCCAAAACTCCAAGGACTAGAGATGGATGGAAGAAGTCCAGTGGTGGGATTCAATTTTTTTTACTACTGGTTCTGTGGGTTTGGCTTGGTGGGCATGGTTTGGTGGGCATGGCAGGGGAAGGATACTGTAAAATCTCCATTCCCAGCCCATTCCAGGGAAAAGATACTATAAAATCTCCACCCCACTCCAGGGGAAGGTTATTGCAAAATCCCCATTCCCTCCCGATCAGCTCGGGAGGCAGAAAATAGATGAGAGTGGGGCCAGTTAGAAGTGATATTTACCGGTTCTCCAAACTACTCAAATTTCCACTCCCGGTTCTCTAGAACTGGTCAGAACCTGCTGAATACCACCTCTGAAGCTGTCTATTTCTGGCCTCTCCCATTTCTACATCAACTTGGGTGCATTTTCCCATAAAATTTATACTGTACATCTTTCTTTTTGTAAGCACATCCTCCTGAAAAGTGTCTTTTGAGCACCAAGAATTACATCATAAAACTGAGAACTGATTATTCAGTTTTATTATTCAGTTTTATTTTTCAGAATTACTGTGTGTCAGAGGATACCATGTTTCCCCGAAAATACGACAGGGTCTTATTATCATTTGCTCTACGAAATATGGCCTTGGGCTTATTATCAGGGAGGGCTTATTGTTTTGGGGTTGCTGGGCAGCTGCTCCCCTGAGAGTGGACTCTCGAAGAGCCGGGCACAGCCTCAGGGGTAAAGCAGCCATGAGGTAACCACGCTCACGAGCATTTGTCTGGCAGTCTTCCAGCATCGGCTGCTCTAGGAGTGCTCTCTATGGTGGGTTTGCTGCCAGACAGAGAGTCTTCCAGCAGCCGGCCCATCATAGAGAGCACTCCTAGAGCAGCCGATGCTGGAAGGCTTGGCAGCCGAGTTTGGAGTGTGATGGCGGCGGCAGCAGCCGGCGGTGGCAGTGTCCTGGGAGAGCTGCCCAAGGTGAGGCTGAGGCTGGAACAGGTGCTTGCGTAACCCCCCTTTCCAGCTGGGCAGAGCTCCATGCATTGACCTAGGGGGTAGCCCAAATGTGCCAAGCTGTGGGAGTTGGGGGGTGGGCAGAGGGCTACGTGGCTTGGCGCCTTAGGGATACTCCCTAGGTCAGTGAATGGTGCTCTGTCCGGCTGGAAAGGGGGTTTGCCGGGTGGCTGCTCGTGAGCGTGGTCACCTCATGGCTGCTTCACCTCTGAGGCTGTGCCCGGCTCTTCAGGAGCCCGCTCACAAGGGAGAAGCTGCCTGGCAACTCCCCCCTCCGGCCAGGCAGAATGCCACTCCCCAACCTAGGAGTATCCCGAAGGCAGCAAGCAACATGAGCGCCTTTTCCCCCCCTCCTGGCTCCCGCGGCTTAGCACCTTTGGGATTCCGCTAGGTCGGTGAGCGGTGCTCTGCCTGGCCAGAGGGGGGCGTTGTCCAGGGGGTTTATTTTCGGGGGTGGGCTTATATTTTTGCCTACGTGAAAAATGTGGCAAGGCATTAGTTTCGGGACAGGTCGTATTTTCGGGAGAAACACGGTAATTATCTTCAAATGACTCTGATCCACATCATTAGTATGAAAACTGTAAATTAGATTAAAATGTAGAAATGGTGAAATCAAACATTCCAAGATTTTTAGAAAACTGTAGCTGATCCACAATATCTTAAATCAATCCTGAAGTGCTTCTGAGTATGACTGCTTCAAGGATAGGCTTGTGGGATCTGTGGTGCACCCAGTAATGTCATTGGGGATGTGATGGTATCTGAATTACATTCATAATTCAGCTATTAATAAAGCAAAAACAATAATAATTGTAAGAGGAAAGTTTTAGAGAAGAAGGACTAATCTGTTGAGTGAGAAATTACAAATGAGGCAGAAACTTGTTCCATTGCAAATTGCTACGTGGAACTGATGGGGATGCTTGTTTCTGTATTCATGTTGGAAGCATCTACAAAACTAACAGAAGGCTGCTTCTGGATTGAAAGGATTTGCCAGTGACAACATCATTGCCAAGGAGATGCCCTATTGCCAAAAATAAAGCAATGATCAGGGATTGTATTATTTTAAAAATTAATTCAATCTTTCATGTCACCCAGGGTACTTTGCTTCTCCCTTTAAGCTCATGTATTCCTATTAAGAAAAGTTAACACATAACATTTTATTTCCATCTTGAGCATATCATGTTCTGGAAACTATTCCATACAAGTAAATATTTATTGGACAAAATACAGAATGGATTCTCCTCCTCCATATATATTGATTTATCCCATGTTTGTGAATGAGTGGCTTTGTTTTGGGATTCTATGAAGGTTGCTTTTCTAGGGGTTTAAAAACGTAAGGGAAATGTACTATAGTGTTTAAAAGCGTCTTCTTATTTGACCTCTTTGATTCTGTTTGCTTAGGGTTTGCAAAATAGATCATTCTATTTTCATTCTTAAATCATTATGTTTTTTTCTCTGAGATTGTTGGATTGAATATTTGCAATTATCATCACTGTTTGATATTAGTATGAAGGCTGAGAGATGTTGTTATTTAAAAGTATAAACAAATATAACAGAATATTTATAAGACATTAATCATTCAAGATGCTGAATTCAGCCAAGTACAAACATATTCACACTGCCATTTCATGAATTTGTTGTGGAAATGCCTTGCAAAATCTGCTCCACTACTCTAACCTTAACTGCACAGTTTTCTATTACTGAACTGTATCTCCACCCTCCCTGTTGTAGTGCAACCACTGGCAGAGGACAGTAAAGTTCTGTATCTATTAGATTTCCTGCTCTTTCTCCCTCCCTCAAGTGTCGAACCAAGAACCAATTTAATCATCAAGCTCTGAGTCAGCTAGTAAATAATTCAGCTCTCCATATTCAGACACCAGACTCAATTGTACAAACAGAGCAACTTGAAAGCATGAAATGGGGGGAATATGGAAATAGCAAGACTGAGAAGAAGATTTTTTTTTCCTTTTAAAAAACTGTGGTTTTGCATTGGAATTTGTGATGCTACATGGTAATTATCAACTGCATTTTGATAGAGAAAGCAGGAAGACTTTCATCCCCAGAGTCATTTGCTGAGATGGATGGCTATATAAATTGACTAAATAAATAAAGATACAGCTGCAGTGCTTGAAGTACTCTCTGGAGAGCATCCTTAAGCACTGTAATTTCTTTTGGACAAGAAGGAGCATGGGGGGGTGGAGCAAAAATCCAGCTGCACTTAATTAATGAGACATTGAAGCTAGGATGAGTTCAGTTTGAAGAGTATTTCCATAAACGTAAGAATGAAGTGCGGACTGGTTCCTCTTTGACTGCATGAAATAAAAACTAGGCACAAGCCAACTATCATTCATCTTCACCTCCAACTCTTCTGAGTGACTTCAAGCAAAGTCAGTATTTAGATATGCTTCCTTTAATTGGATGTATTCCAGTTTTGGATGCCAAACCCATGCTAGCTAGAATTTTAAGAATTTATAGTCCAAGACACCTGGAGAACACAGTATTGGAGAATGCCAATTGATATGTATTGTATATAGTGTATAATTGAAGTTCTCATTCTGGTCCTCTATTGGAGTAGGAAAATGCTCTCTCCTGATTGGTTGTTCGGCTGATCAGTTTCCTATAAAAGGAGCTGTGTCAGCCAGGGAGTTCAGTTGCCTCACAGGCAGTAGTGAATAAAGACCTGTTAGAAATCACTCTGGCCTCACCTCCATTCTTCGCCCAGAACTTAACACCGATTTAAACAGTCTTCTATTTCTGTTGAATATTTCTTCCATTAAAATTTTTTTTGAATGCAGACAATTTAATTTCAGCATTTTAAAGTAATGTGCATATTAATTTGTAATATATTTCTCCAACAAGCTAATAGTTTTATTGGCAGTTTGCCTAATACAAGAGTTCCCAAGCCTGGGACACAGCCCACTACCGAGGTGTGGCCTATTTGGAATTGGGCCACAAGAGCAGCAGGCCAGAGTGCACACACAGCTCAACTTGCATGAGTGGCAGGCCAGTTGGCATTTGTGCAAGCGCTGCAAGTGAGTGTGTGCCTGCCCACTGCTCGTGCAGCCCACTTACCCTCTCCCCTCCACAGCTCAGCTGCCAAGCCTCAAAGGTTGGAGACCACTGATCTAATATATTGTACATATATTCCACAATTAGGCCTTATATCCGAAAATATATGTGTTCAGACATTACTATTTTTTGCATAGTTTTCTCTAATATATACTATACTCTCTTTTTTCCCCAGTATATTTTCTTGCTCTGGTTGAAAACAAATAAATTATTCTTTCTTTCTCTATTGAGATGTGCTTTAAAGACCAGAAGATCACAAATCAGTTTATTGACCAATGTAGGACTGATGGCAAATTTACAGATGCATTCAAAAACACCCAAAGTGTACCTGGTGTTTTACTTCTGCCTTCAATATTACATGGAATTTACTTGATATTATGTGGAGAAACAAACCATTTTCCTGTTTTCTGCCATCATTAATTAATGTAGTACATTGCAATATCATAAATCTGACAAGTTCTATTCAGATATCATCGGCCGGGATGAACTAAGATTTATCACATACTGTATCAAACCTTTTGCAACCAAAAATGATTTTACTGAAGTATGGATGATGGCAATGAACAATTTCATATATACTTCCTCCCAGGTTTGGTTGAAGATGGCCATGGAGTTCCTCACTTGGTATTTGGAAGCTGTGGGAGATTAGTTAGCACAAAATAAATTGAAACTTAATTCCAGTAAGACATAATGATTCTGTCCAGAAAACATGTGGCTTATTTTGATTCCTATAATGGTGCAACATTCTATCACACTCATTTTGAAGAAGTAGGTCTGGGCATTGAGGGTATTCTTGGATTCAACTTTCTGCTTTACCAGCATATGGAACCATAGCTAAGAAAATCTTTGTCCTGATTTGACTAGTCTGCAAAGAGGACTTGACAACAATTACCAATGCCTACATTCAATCATGCCAATGTGCTCTATTTGCTACTGTCTTTGAAGATTATCTGGAAACTTCAATTGGTACAGAACGTGGCTATCCACACTCAGCCATTTGGCAGGGAAATCACTCAACCCTGTGGAGAGTAGCAGTAAAGGTGAGGGACTGGATCTGGGGAAAGGAAACTGGGTGCCTCTGGACAAATTTTGCTCAGCCTAACCTACTTCATCCTTCTGGAGATAAAATGAAGGAAGTTCCCATGTACACTCTCTTTAAGTACCTGGAAGAGAAGGAAGAGGAAGAGGAGGGGCCGGAAATGGAAAAGAAAGACATTGCACTAATTTACTGTCAAACAATATACTGTGTGTTTGTGTGTGTGTGTGTATGTGTGCGTGAGTGAGTGTGTATGAGCACCTAGTGTTTTATATACAATATATGTAATATGCACAATTTGTCACTTGTGATACTAAAAGAAATAAAGCCATACCTGGCATATGAATTTGTGATATCATTTCTTCATATTTTGTTTAATTATAAACAAATCATTCCCACAAAAAAACTTCACTTTACACCAGGGGTGTCCAAACTTGGGAACTTTAAGACTTGTGGACTTCAACTCCCATGCTGCCTGGGGAATTCTGGGAGTTGAAGTCCACAAGTCTTAAAGTTCCCAAGTTTGGACACCCCTGCTTTACACAATGTTCAATAGATGGATTCATGCTTTGCATGAAGCCCAAATAAGGAAATTATACTATGGTTTAGCAAAAAGCGGAACCCACTATTTTCACTTACTAATAATGGAGATTTAAATAAGTTGAAATTAAGCAAATTGTGGTAAAAGCCTAAAAGAAGCAGTTTCTGTCCATTTTAAAATTGTCTTCAGGGATTAAGTAACTAGGTATTTTTGTATAGAAAGATTGGGAATTTTATATATTCTGTATTCAAAACCAGTTCTTGGGCTCTGGACAAATTAAATCTACATCTCTGCCAAGAATCTCAGTTAGGAGATCAATGGAACAAGTTCCAAACAAAACATAATAGAAATTGCAGGTTTGCAATTAATCCACTCCCAATTTAGCAAATATATAGATTAAAAGGTGAATAAATCAACCATGATGTTGGAAGTCAGTGGACCAGGAAGTTGTGGGACCGTTCTTCTTTTATAAATAATTTCAAAAGGCTGCTTAATATACTTCGTGCCTATAGATGTAGATGCTGGAGAGAAAGGAACTCTATAACAATGAAACAGTCCTAGCAAATATCAGAAGAAATTCTGATTTCTTCTATCAACAGAGGAGGACAAAGTTAGTCCTTTTCTTTGAAAATCTGCTAATTCTTCCATGCTGCTTTCAAAGTAATCTCTATCGAAGGAATATATAATAAATGTCGTGTAGGTAAATCTAGATTCAAATATGAAATTCATTGTATTTTCTACTGACCCACCATGACACTTTCAGTAAATATAGACTGGGTTTCGGAAAGGATAAAAAGAGGGAGTGGAATAAATACTATGTAGAGTTGTTATTGTTGCTGTTGTAGTTGTCGTCGTTGTCAGAGTTATTAACCCAAGCCTTCCAGGTATAAGAAATCATTTTGCTCAGGAAACAAGACTGGTGGCCATTTTGGATTGTAATGAAGGATGCCTCTAACATTTGCCTCTTCTACAAATTGCTTTTGCTGAAGTCAGGTAATAGTGCATCTAGTGAGGGGATAAAAGTAGCAAAGAAAAGCCATCAAGCTAAACAGCAGGTAGTGAAACCATAACCTATCTGGTGGTTTTTTTTTGGGGGGGGGGGATGCTTCTGAATGTGACCTCCATTCCAATGGAAGATGATAGTAAATCGATAGTAAAGTTAAGACATATATAAATGGAGCAAAAATTCCAGGGTCCACCTCTGGTCTAGTTCTGTTTGTATTACAGAAATAGGTTCACTCACTATACTTAGTCACTTTCATCTTTCTTTCTTTTTCATTCCAGTGAGCTTTCTTTCATCTCCCACTTCTTTCTTTGTTCCTTGCTGGAAATGGAAGATTTTGAGCACCTTTTTTAACATCAAATGGGAGCTTTTAGTAGTTCATTGCTAAAGTTGGAATAGCTCAGAAGGTTTGAATGTTTTTGAGAGAAAAAGGCTGGAGGAGGACTTGAAAAATGCAGTGTAGGAATTGGAATTCTTTATGGTGCTGGTGATTCTTTTTATTCACATTTTATTGCCTTGTTTTATTCCTCTTGTCATTTACTACCATTATATAACACTGCTTTGATTGAGTTTCCTTTATGTTTTGTTATAGTTACTTAAATTCACATTCTGATTTAGGTAATGTTCCTGAAATGGCAAATGTGTATCAATAAACAGTTTGATTCTTTCCTGTAATAATTTTGAAATGGATTGCAGTTCAATGTTTAAATACTCGGGAACAAATTCATCATAGGCTGTATAAAGAGGTAAGTCTAAAATAAGGGCAATTCTGGGTATTTCTAAGATAAACTAAATATAAACAAAGGTATTTCTGAATGGATTTAATGGCAATGATCAGTTGTAGAATTTTTTGTCTCTATAGGTCCCAAAGAATATTGCAGACCTGGAGCTGAAGGATATTCTAACAAGGACCTGTCCCAGTGATGGGATTCAAAAACTTTTAATTCCTGTTCTGTGGGCATGGCTTGGTGGGTGTGGCTTGGTGGGCATGGCAGAGGAAGAATACTGTAAAATCTCCATTACCTCCCGACTCCGGAGGAAGGTTACTATAAAATCCCCATTCCCTTCCGATCAGATGGGACTCGGGAGGCAGAGAATAGATGGGGGGGGGGGCAGTCAGAGGTGGTATTTACCTGTTCTCCAAACTACATAAAATTTCCACTACTGGTTCTCCAGAACTGGTCAGAACCTGTTGAATACCACCTGTGACCTGTCCAATTTCCTCAGACTGGCCAGAAAACCAGATCCTTAGGATTGTCTGCCTTGTAGCCCTCAAAAAATGTTGCTTTCCTATTGTTTGGTTGTCCCTGTCTCCTGTGAAGGTGACACATAGCAATAACATGGATCTTTGCAGTGTTCTGATCTTTCTTCTGATAAAAATCATCATCTACCCCTATTTTTTTAAAGCACTCAGCTTATTTTTTGCATTATTGTGTCTGTCTGGAAGC
Organism: Natrix helvetica; assembly: GCF_964273705.1. Classification (NCBI taxonomy): domain Eukaryota; kingdom Metazoa; phylum Chordata; class Lepidosauria; order Squamata; family Natricidae; genus Natrix; species Natrix helvetica. The sequence continues at coordinate 240,800,407 of NC_138552.1, forward strand.
AAAACAAGTTTATTAAAACGCTAAGCTCTCAAACTTTTAGACACCTCTGCTTTGAGAGAAGGCTGAGTTGGTACATTTCATGGCACTCCTTCTTAGGTTTCCTATACATGGGCAGCAAACACACAGGTGATATGGCCAGGTAAAGCGGCTCTATTTCACACTAAAGTTATTGCCACTATTCATGTTTATTTCTCATAATATACTGGGAAAACCTAATAAAACTAGCTTTTGTTTTAATTGACAGAACAAACATTCTTCAATCCTTTGACCAGTAATTTGGGTGTCATTTTAATTAAATGAGAACAAATACTTGCCAGCATTGGTTTTTCAGGTGTTGAATAAGACTTGCTCCTCATGGCAGCTACGGGATGTTTTTGAAATACATTTTGACAAATATTACCACCTGCTGGGCAGACTGAAACAGTGCTGTGTATAATAAATTCCAGAGGAAAAGCTGTCCAAATTCACAGTAACAATGACAATCCTGTTTTTCTTGTAAGGTTACCATTTTATGAACCATATGAACCAAAGTCCATGCTATCAGCTTCATAAAGTCTTGTTCTCTGTCTCATATTTATACTACAAAATGAAAAGTAGTAGGATTGTGTATAATTTAGTCCAAATGATGCATAAGCCATACATATGTATAAATACTACATAATATTGTTACATAACTGTGTGACCTTATTTCTAAAGAAGGAAAAGAAGGTCCAAATGCAATTAAATTTTCATTGAATAGAATAGAATTCTAATTTAGATTTAAGCCTAACATTTTTCAGCTAAAATCTGATTTTTACTGACAGTCTCCAAGTAGCACTTGCAACATTTGTCCATGTGGGCTGTAGACATCTGAATGACCACTGCATGACAATCGTCTGTGCCTCTTTGCTGTCATCTAATGGTTATATGAAGAGTTTCTTACACAGAGGAGTCTAAGTAAGCATCCTTTTGTTTGTCATGCTAATATTCTGCATACATTGGGCAACACACATAAGACTATGTACTTGAGGAGTGAATGAGAAAAACGGTTTCCTATGAAATTATAATTATTCGGGAGTGGCAGGCACAGTGGTTAGAATGCAGTATTGCAGGATAACTCTGCTCACATTGTCAGGAGTTCGATTCCTTCAATGCTGACTGTTGCAAAGTTGACTCAACTTTCCGTCCTTCCGAGATCGATAAAATGACAGCCCAGATTGTTGGGGACAATATGCTTACTCTGTAAATGGACTAGAGAGGGCTGTAAAGCACTGTGAAGTGGTATATACTGTAAGTCTAAGAGCTATTGCTATTCACAATTGGAGGCCCATTTCAAGAAGAGAAGAGGTAAAGAAATTTGAATCAAAATTCTTCTCACCTTTCTCACCAATTGCCTCATTATTAGGGTTGAATGCCATAGCCTTCCAAGTGCTAGAATTGTCATCCAAACTCAAATCCTTGGATTTGAAGAAAATCCACGTTTGAAATTTGATTGTACATTGGAACTCCTTTGTTTTTTGAAAAATATTTACTATATTTTATCAACAAGAAAAGAATGCAAAACAGAAAAAACAGAAAAACTTACATCCAACAGTAACGGAAAAAGTTGTATACGAAAAAGAGAAAAATGACCCAAACGTCCAACAAATCTAACATTAAATATACAAAAAATAAAATAAAATCCACCCTGGCTGGGTGCTGGAAAGAAAAGAAACAACACCAACTCCCAGTGGAATTCCTTTAAATGTTGGTAGATGGTTATCTGGTTAGGGTATCCTAAAATGCTTTCCAATATTGGTGTTCATTTGATGCCTTGATGGATGCCAAAGATTGCACTAAGGGACATGTATAACCATCACTTTCATTTCCTATTTTTCTCCACATTGGGACTCTTAATGAGCTATAGCACAGATCCCTGACTGCCATTTGTCAAAAATGGTGTAGGGCCATAATGGTGAATCTATGGCATGCGTGCTGGAAGTGGCACATAGAGTCATCTCTCCAGGCACGTGCGTACATGCCAGGGAGCTGCTCTTCCAGTTTCTGGCACTCCCGTTTCAGCACTCAGTGCCCAAAAAGGTTCGCCAAGACTGGTGTAGGGTCTGCTTGGTGGGGGTTTGGACTACATAACCTACAAGGTACCTTCCAACTTTGTTAATATCTATCTCTATCTAAGCTCGTGCTCATTTTGCATTCACCACAATTTCCCCAACCTAGAAAAATGCCAGGCCTTTTGGTGCAAAGATTATCAGCAAAATGGTCTTCTTTTTCTAGTTGTGTTATTAAAAAGAAATATTCCTTTCTCAGAGAAACATTTTCACCTTCTCCTGCTCTTTAAGATTGAACTCTTAATGGTAAAATGCTTTTCCTAAACATGCCTCCCTTGTCCAGATCTTCCATGTACAATTCCTGCTTTGAACATGTGAAAATATTCCCTTGTTTTTAGAGGCCAGGAGATGGAGCCCTAATGCAGCTTTTTCAGTGGTGATCCTTAGAGCAGTGTTTTTCAACCTTGACAACTTGAAGATGTCTGGACTTCAACTCCTAGAATTCCCCAGCCAGCATTCGCTGGCTGGGGAATTCTGGGACTTGAAGTCCGGACATCTTCAAGTTGCCAAGGTTGAAAAACACTGCCTTAGAGGGCAAATAGAGAATTATTGTGTGTTCTGTTTAAGCAAAGGCCCAGCTGACAGAATAATACTCCTAAAGAGATCATGCAGGTGAACAGATAAGTTTTTTTTTAGTTTGATTTATAAATATTCAGTCTATACCTAGAATTGCATTTGCCTTACTCTTGAAGGATACTTCTCAACAGCCTAAAGGCTGAAGTTTATACCCAACTCTAAAAGCAAGCTAGCTATAATTTATAATAAAATGATCATTCATTTCTCTCAGTCCAGAAGATACATTCTGAAACAAAGACAAAATTATCTCTGAAGTTAGACATATCATGTCCAGAAGGATTTCCACCAAAATAATATTTATTGTTCTTATAAAGATAATAATTGTTGCCAGCTGACACAGTTTCTCATACTATGATATTACTGTTCTTTAATGGTCAACTGTTACTACATTTTGGCCAACAAACAGATTCCTTTGGTACAAAGATTCATAATATACAAGGAGACACCAATTAACATTAAATTAAATTCCCCCAAACCTAAAATCTCAAAACAAATTCATCTTGGCTTTACAATGAAAAACATTTTATATGCTGCTTTGTTTCCAGTGAGAAACGCTGGTCTCTCTCTCAACACACCCTTTCCTATAAGCTCTGCAGGCAGCTGGCCACAACCATAGAGCATGCACCCAAAGCGGCCACTGCCGAAAGACTCAGGTTTGAAACCGCAGAAAAAGTCAGGCTGGCATGGCAGCAGAGGTGCCCTGGCTCCGTAATGAGAGCTGGGCCATGCATCGTGAGGCTGGGAGGTGGGTGAATGAGAGCAGAACAACTGCTCACGCAACCCCCCTCTCCAGCCATGTGGAGCACCATTCACTGGCATTTGGAAGGCACCAAGCCGTGGGAGCCGGGCAGTGGCGAACAGGCACTCACACGGCTTGGCAATACCCCTAGGTTAGTGCATGGCACTGTGCCCGGCTGCAAAGGGGGTTTGCCAGGTGGTTGCTCATGAGCGTGGTCACTTCATGGCTGTTGTGCTGCGCTGCTGCAACAGCGCAACACAGCAATTCGCTCATGAGGCTGTGCCCGGCTCTTTGGGAGCCTGCTCGCAAGAGAGCAGCCGCCCGGCAACCCCCCTCTTCAGCTGGGCACAGTGCTGCTCACCAACCTAGCGGTATCCCGAAGGCGCCAAGCAAGGCGATCACCTTTGCCTCCCCCCAGGTTCCCACGGCTTGGCATCTTCGGGATACTGCTAGGTTGGTGAGCGGCGCTCTGCCTGGCCGGAAGTGGGAGTTGTCCAGGGGGCTTATATGGGGGGGGCTTATATTTTTGCTCCCCAGAAAAATGTGGCATGGCTATATTTTGAGCACATGTCATAATTTCGGGGAAACACGGTATTTTCATTGACTTTAAAAATAACAAGGGTGGAGGCCATACTCACATTAAATCAAGGTTTAATTAAAGAAAAGTTTTGATCAGTACATCAAGCTATAAGTAAAGTGTCACTGAGACATTCAGTACAGATTTGGCAAAAAAAAAGTTGGATAAAAATCAAATATACAAATCGGCCAACCAAATACAAGATGAAATGAAAGAATGAAGTAGAAAGAAAGAAATTTCAGTAGAAGATTTAGCATAGAATCCAACTTCATGAAATACTTCTCTGGAAACTTATTTTTCATGCTTGGCTTATAATTCTTTCACAAGGATGACATCAACTGTAGCAGTAGCAATATAAAACAAAAGCATTACCACTTTGATGTTATACCCAAGCCAATCTTTTACCATAGCAGGGAGTAAAAACACATTGATAGAAACCAGTGCTTCCAGTTTTTGAAGATGTTATATGCTTTTGTTTAATATTGTTTTCAACTTTAAAAAATTATTACATCAAATTAATTATGTGTTTATTTGAAATTAAACCCCAATGTACATATTAGAATGGTAAAACCCTAAGGAAATATTATTTTAAATGAATTAAAACCTGAACAAGTTACTATGAAAGGAATTGTTAGAGAGCATTTATAAACAGGGCAACTTATATAATAGAGCCAGGTGTTACTATAACAGATACTATAGATTTTCACCAAGTGTACATTCTATAACTTAGCTAAAAGCAAAGAAAGAAATTGAAGCGGAACAATAAAACAATATATATTCTAATGAATCTGTACAGCTGCTGAGGGTGACCATGGGAATGGCTCTTTGTACTCAATTTGCTTTACCATTTTCAGCTCCATTATTAAGATAAATTGAATAGAAAACTGGGAGATTGTATTCGCCTTCAAAACTCTGTTGAACTCTAAGGTCACAATCCAATCCTTTAGAGAAAATACATTGCAATGTGGTATTCCTTCTACAGCTTTTTCCATAAGCTGGCAATACCTGAGGAACATTCCAGCAGCCAAAAAATGTTGAACAAAAAGTGGAAGGAATCTGGATGCTCTTCAAAAAAGTCACTTGCAGGACAAAAAAATATTGTGATTTTAGTTTTTGTAAAATCTCCATAAATAGCTTTTACGTGATTCATGCTCATGTTGGAATAGAGGGTTTGAAAAAAAAATGTAATGGGGCAAAATATTGTTTTATAACCTGAAGAGAAATAGGAGAAAAGGAGATGTGTGTCTCATCAACTGGATGTATCATTATTTCCACGTTACTGTACTTTAAACAGAACCAATTATTCTTTGAAACCAATGGTAGATGATCTCTTTACTCCTACTGGCAACGTTCAATGACGTTTCTTGCCCTTTTTGTTAAGGAAATATAGGATAATTCCATATTGTACATTTGTGTTTGCAGCTCTGGGGGAGATCAAATCAGTGGTGGAATTCAAAGTTTTTTGCTATCGGTTCTTTTGGCATGGCTTGGTGGGTGTGGCTTGGTGGGCGTGGAAGTTGAAGGATACTGCAAAATCCCCATTTCCTCCCAATAAGCTGGGACTCGGGAAGCAGAGAATAGATGGAGGCGGGGCCAGTCAGTGGTGGTATTTACCGGTTCTCTGAGCTATTAAAAATGTCTGCTACCAGTCCTCCAGAACTGGTCAGAACTGCTGAATGCCACCTCTGGATTAAATCAATGGAACATGCCCTCCTAACCTGTGTACAGTGGCATCCACAGAAGACCAGAATATTGCAATCAAAATGACAACATACTCTATATATGACAACATCACAATTATGGATTTCATTCTCAACATCTAATGCAAGTTTCCAAACCCAAACACATAGAGTCCAGAATTACACCTAATTAACAGAATTACAGAGTTGCAAGGCACTTTGGAGATCTTTTACACCAATCCCTTGCACAAGCAAAAGACAAATGGCTGATTTACTTAACAAATGGCTGGTTTGTGGTAATTATTTAACAAGTATGGGATTTAGCTTGTCTTGTTACTTGAAGGAGAAAAAAGTATGCTTGCTTTCATCAACCTATCTTCCATGTTCTTATAACCACTGGTATTTATTTTGAACTTTGGCTATTCATCATCACTATAGTATGGGACAAACAAGAGGCATATATCAAAGCAATCTCTGCTGGTAACATTATCTAGGGCTCTTTGAAATCCCCAAAGCAACTGTTAATAGCTTCATCCCAGGAAAAATGATACCGTTTTGAGTAATCCAAGTATTTTGGTTGAGAGGGGGCAGAGTGCTTGGTGTCATGGTTTATTTTTTGAAACAGTTGGTGGAGTGATCAGATTCACTCAGTTAAACAAATTAAGTAATTGCAAAACATTGCAAAAAAATGAGGCAAGTATTTCCATATTACACCACCTGATATTCCCATCCTACAGCTCTGAGACTGCAAATTGAAGGCTTTAGCTGAACAAGCAGGAATTTGATCTCAAACAAGGGCCTTATTAAGCAGTTGCAATGAGATAATGCCAGAGTTTGGATTGCATTTGTCAACTAACTGCTTTTTATTACCACTCATTAGCAAAGGTGATACCTCAGGTGCAAAGGATTCATTAGCCAAACATTGACCTTTGGAGAGTGCTAATTAAATGGTTTGGGTGACCAAGTACAAGAGCTGGTCCACCTGCAACTCACTGGCTAAATCACCTGCATCTTGGGCTGAGAGTCATTTTTGCATAATTTCTTAGCAAAGAAACAGAAAAATGTATGATAGTAGCAAAAATGCAATGAACGTTATCAGATCTTTTTAGTTTGAGTAAAGAAGGGAAAGATATTACTTTCTGGAATGACTACCATGTTTTCCCCAAAATAAGCGCTTGACCTTATTTTCAGGGAGGTCTTATTATTTTTGAGATGCAGGAGGCGGCGAGCTTGGTCACCTCATGGCTGCTGCTATGTTGCAATATTTTTGGGGTGGGCTTAATTTTTTTTTTTGAACAAAAGTTTTATTGGTTTTACAAAATTTTCAGGAAAAAGGGTAGTGGAAAGGGGTACAAATTATGGCAGCTACATTGTGAGAGAATGGCACACACCCCCGACTCTCATAGTTTTCACTTGTTAATACATTGATAAATTAAGTAAAATACTACTTAGCAAAAAAAAATTTGACAGCATGTTTTACCTTATATCTTCCAGTATTTTCAATCTATTATATATCCAACAGAAAAATTCCCTGTATCAGCAATTGCAGTGTTTTTCTACCTCACTTTTGTGATCTAAGTTTTCTCGATGCTGCCTCTTCCCCCCCCACCACCAGCAAGGCGCCGGCACCTCCCGTATCCTGCGTGTCCTGTGTAGTATCAACAGCTTTATCTAGGAGAGCATTGTTTTTTTCCATGAAGGCCTCCGCCTCCGTGATTGTATTAATTCTAACTCTGCCACCCTCCCAGAATATCAACATCCCTTCAGGTAGAAGCCATCGAAACCAAACCCCTTTTTCAAATATTTTTTTTGCTAAAAACAAATATTTTTTTCTTTTATCTCTGACTTTCTTTGGGATTTGTTTCAAGATGACTATCTCTCTCTCCTTGTATTTTAACGTTTGCCCCCTTTGCGCACTCAGAATCCCATCTCTTGTACTCTTTCTAAGAAATTTAATATGAACCTCTCTTGGAACATTATGTATTCTAGCATAGGCTGAATTGACTCTATAGATCAGGTCCATATCCCACCCCAACTGTTGTTTGTCTTTTTTGATGTATTCAGCGAGTAAGTTTGTCATAATCTCCCTCAAATCTTCATTATCAGCCTTAATTACATTTTGAAATCTAAGGAAAAAAGACATCCTTTCAAATTCTATTTTTATCTGGTGGTTCTCAAGTTCTTGGTTTCCTCTCTGGACCCCCCTCACCTCCCTTCTCATCTCAGCCGTCCCCTCCTCCAAAAGTTCCAGTCTCTGTGAGTTTTGGGCCGTTCGGTTTTGGTTCTCTCTGAGTTGTTCATTCATTTCTTTCAGTTGATTTTTCAATTCCTCCTGCCCCTTTAAAATCTTTTGAAGCATCTGCTGGGTTAGGTCCTCCTCAGGAGGTTTTTGTAGTAAGGATGTTAGTGTCTGTTGTCCACTGGGGCTGGACGTTGAAGATACAGGGGCAGAGCCAGCAAAGCCTGGTTTCCCTGGTAGAGGTCTTTTCGGTGCCATCTTAATGAAGAAGAACTCAGGGGTGTCTGTGTCCACAATGTAGAATGGCAGTAGAGAACAGGGAGTAGCCGAGGGAGATCACGAGGCAGGGAGTCCAGACAATAATAGAGACCTTTTCTACAGTTCAAATCCAGACAATAAAATCCATCAATCCAAGTCCAAGGTAAAATATTTCAAGAGATATTTCTGAGTGACACGGAGACAAAGACAAAATGCCAGCAATTTCTGTGGGTGGAGTCAAATCTCAAAGAGCATAAAGACAGCGGAAGTGTGCCATCTTGCCCTGCCAGCACGGGATCAAAAGACAGCAAACTGAAAGTTTTCAAAAGTTTTCAAAAAAACCAGATCATCACTTCTCTTTCACAATTGCAACAGGGCATTCTCCTGCTTGCTTGCTATGAGTGTGATTCCATTTTAAAACTCTCCCCCCTCTCCTCCAGGGGCAGAGAGCAATCCAAAGCCGCCCATCCAAGGGGGGGAAAATCCCCCTCCCTCCAGTCACACTTCCCAACAGCCGATTGAAAGTTTTTTAGAGCGCTGTCAATCCTTCACCAATCAATCAAAGAAGGGAGTCGGGGGAGGTTTCCATCTCACCACCATGCAGCTGCAGCCTTCAAAGTGCTAGATTCGTCCGGCAACCCCGTTGCGAAAGCGCGCGGAAGCAGAGAGCTCCCGCGCACCCCCTTTCGCCTCCTGGCACCTAGGGCAATGCCAGGAGCCCCCCCGTGGCTGCCGCCGCCACCGGGGACCCCCAGCTAGCCACCCCCTCGGCTGGGCGCCCCTACAAGGCACCCAGTGCCCCCCCCGATCAAGGAGGAGCCCACCAGGAGCGCACAGGGCGAGTGGAACGCGCCCGTCGCTCTCGGGAGCCGGAACCAGAAGTCGGGGTGGGCTTAATTTTGAGGGAGGGCTTATTGTAGCGCATGTGCTCAGAAGCCCAATTGGGCTTATTATCTGGAGATGTCTTATTTTAAGGAAAACAGGGTATTATATTTGTTTTAATCTTTATTGGCTTTTACCTTTATTAAAAGGTTTTTAAAAAACTATAGCTCCAAGTCAGCTATGATAATGATGCAAACTACACATTATGTTAGATTATGGAATGTCTGTTTACAGGATTAACCCAAGACATTTAGTTGCCCAAAGCAAAAAAACAAAATAATTATTTCTGTGTACCATATGGAGAAACTGACTTGGTTATCAACAGAGAGGGGGAGAGAGAGAAGAAAGTTACCCAATGTCTTACTAATGTTACTCTTAAGTAAAAGTATCTTTTCCTCAGATGATCCTATTTGCCCTGGGGGAAAACTATTTTGGAGACTAAGAAGATTTGCTAACCTGAAAAATTGCAAACTGAAGAGCAATGGATGGAAGGAAGGAAGGCTTATTACCAACACAATAATTTCTTTCTGATTACACTAGCACATGAAAAAAGCAGAAACATGACAGAAGGAAACAAAGACTAGACCTAGTTTTGATCGCTTCAGTGGAGAAAAAATATAAAAAATATACATGCCCTAATCTTCCCAATCCTTTCTATTTAAAAATAAAACTATAAATGGATAGCTAGGGAAAATTAATCATCATCATCATCCCTCTGATATTTGCTCCTATAAAAACCATCTGATTGAAAGGTACTATAGGGAATTATTTTGCATTCATTTGGAACTGTAACAGATTTCTCAACACAAAGTCAATTCAAAATTAATTTCTTGAGTAAGTCCCATTAAACTGATAGCCTTACTTTAAGCCAATATATGCATATTTACACACTGTGAAATATATACATACCTACTTACACTGTGAAATTATTCAGTGTTGTGGTGTTTCTCCCCCCCCCCCCCCAAGCATCCTGAGAATTATACTCTGTTGGGAGTGCTGAAAATCCTGTCAAACACAATTTCCTAACAAAGTCTTATTCTTTGTAAAGGAGAAATTATTCTTAAACATATACTGCAGATATAACACCGATTTAAAGTAAATAGTCTCACACTGAAACCTCTGGTTTTGTAAGTGTTAAAGCTTCATAATGATCAAAGTAATTGATGAGAATGACAATAACTGATAAAATCTTAGATCAATTCCTATGAAGCAGGAATTCAGATTCCTCCAGGTCATGGATATGGAATCTGGGATCTTTTGACATTTAAGGGCTGGTTCATGAACAGCAGTCTGACTTCAGCCAGGGATGATAAATAAACCAGAATTGAAGATCAAACTAGGAAGCAGTCTGAAGATGAACCTTGGTGCTAAGCTCACCCAACAAGCCATCAGGCAAAATTTAGAAAATAACAAGAAGGAAGAAATTTATTCAGGAACACTTCACAAATAACATAGGTCTCAAATAAGATAGCAAGGAAATAAAGGCTTCTTACACACTTTTTTGCTGAGGAAGATATAATGTTCAGTTTGGATGAATATACATTGGTAGACTGGATTATTTTAGGTCTTGAGTATTTGAAACAGCCTAGGAAGAAGCACACAATAATACTGTGTAGTCTGAAAGATCAGCTCAAATCCCAGAGAATCAGTTGGGTGCTATTGTCTAATGTCCATTTTCCCAATTTGCTCCCTGTCTCCTATTTTGAAATTTTGTCACACTGAAATGCTTCAAGCCTGTAACTAATTTGATCCTCAAAGCTTGTCAACATAAATACTTTTAACCCAAAGTATCCACTCACTTCTTCTCTGCTTGAATATTTGGCAGCTGGTATATCCAAAGGGAGTGCATTTTACAGTGAAGCTCATGTTGATTTTACACATATACTGAACATTTTATAAGCAACCCATACGAGATACGTTGTTTTAGAGACTTGAAATTCTGTGGTAGAATAATATTTCCCTTTGTTGTAAGAGCCACTTAGTTGTCTTGTGTTTTTTTTTCTTTTATACTTTATTTATTTATTTATATTTATTTACTGAGCGCTTATAGACCGCCCCCTCTCCCGAAAGGGACTCGGGGCGGTGTACAGTCCATATCAGAAATACATCATAAAAATAACTATAAAATTAAACAATTAAAAATTATTAAACAGATAAGTAGATACGAAGGAGGATAAAAAGGTTTAAAAGAACTGTACAGCTGAGTAAATAGTTTAAAACCCCTACAAATATCCCATAAAATTGAATTTAGAAACAATTCCCCTAAAATACCAGTTGAATATGTTTGCCAGGAGGTAGCAGTTATGATTATGCCAGGCCAGCCAATCGGAACAGGTGTGTCTTCAATTTTTGTCGGAAGGAGCGGAAGTCGGTGGTGGTTCTAATGTCGGGGGGGAGGTCATTCCAGAGGGTCGGGCCCATCACAGAGAAGGCCCTACTCCTTGGCGCCGCCCGTTGGCATTGCCTAGTAGACGGCACTAGGAGAAGTCCCTCCCTGTGAGAGCGAATTGGCCGCAGGGATGTATGTGGAGAGATGCGATCCCGCGGGTAGCTAGGTCCTGTGCCATGGAGCGCTTTAAAGATGGTGATCAAAACCTTGAAACGCACCCGAAAAACCACAGGCAGCCAGTGCAGCTCGCGCAGGAGAGGTGTTACGTGGGAGTACCTAGTACTCCCCATGACAGCCCGCACGGCTGCGTTCTGGACTAGCTGCAGTCTTCGGGCGCGTCCCAAGGGAAGCCCCATGTAGAGAGCATTGCAGTAGTCCAGGCGAGACGTCACCTGTGCATGAGTGACCATGCGTAGGGCATCCCGGTCCAGAAGGGGGCGCAATTGGCGCACCAGGCGAACCTGGTGGAACGCCCCCCTTGCCACGGCTGCCACATGGTCGTCCATTGACAGCCGGGCATCTAGGAGGACGCCCAAATAATAATAATAATAATAATAATAATAATAATAATAATAATAATAATAATAATAATAATAATTTGAATTTATTAGCCGCTCCCTTTCCAGGCAGGACTCGGGGCGGCGTACAATGGAACATATAGAACATAACACATGTGTACAAACACATAAACATACATATATACAAAGACATACATGCACGGAGGAGGTAACAAATTACAACATTTTAAAATTTAAAAAAGACAGTCAGGAGGAGTAAGAAAAATTACGGTTGAGCCAGGCCAGATAATTGAAAGAGGTGGGTCTTCAGCTGTACACGGAAGGAGCGGAGATCGGAAGTAATCCTGATGTCATGGGGGAGGTCATTCCACAGGGCTGGGCCCATCACAGAGAAGGCTCTGCTCCTGGGTGTCGCCCCCCGACACTGTTTGGCGGACGGCACCCGGAGAAGTCCCTCTCTGTGTGAGCGAATTGGTCGTAGGGATGTGTGGGGCAGGATGCGATCCTGCATGTAACTAGGTCCTGTGCCATGAAGCGCTTTAAAGATCATAATCAAAACCTTGAAACGCACTCGGTAGACCACAGGAAGCCAGTGCAGCTCGCGCAGGAGAGGTGTTACAGGGGAGTATCTAGTCCTCCCCATAATCACCCGCACGGCCGCGTTCTGGACCAAATTGCGCGCCCGTTCCACAGGGGGCAATTGTTCGCCCCCTATGGCCAACGATGGGGTCAGCTGGCTGAACCAAAGTGCCGGTAGCCACAGCCACTCGGTCTTGGAGGGGTTGAGTTTGAGTCTGTTGTCCCCCATCCAGACCCCGACGGCTTCCAGACATCGGGACATCACTTCGACAGCCTCGTTGGGATGGTTTGGGGTTGAGATGTACAGCTGAGTTTCATCAGCGTACAGATGATACTCAACCCCAAAACCACGGATGATCTCCCCCAGTGGCTTCACATATGCGTTGAACAGGAGGGGCGAGAGGACCGACCCCTGCGGCACCCCACAAGTGAGTGGCCTCAGGGTCGACCTCTGCCCCCCTGTCAACACACATTGCATCCGGTCAGAGAGGTAGGAGCCGAACCACCGCAAAACGGTGCCTCCGACTCCCATCCCCTCCAGCCGGCGCAATAGGATACCATGGTCGATGGTATCAAAAGCCGCTGAGAGGTCTAATAGGACCAGGATAGAGGAACAACCTCTATCTCTGGCCCTCCAGAGATCATCAACCAACGCGACCAAGGCTGTCTCTGTGCTGTGCCCGGGTGGGAAGCCGGACTGGCGTGGGTCTAGATATTCGGATTCGTCAAGGTGTCACGGAAATTGCTGTGCCACCACATTCTCAACAACCTTCGCTAGAAAGGGAAGGTTGGAGACTGGACGATAATTAGCTAGCTCCGTTGGGTCAAGTGAAGGCCCCTTGAGTAAGGGCCTCACCACCGCCTCTTTCAAGGCCATTGGTAAGGATCCCTCACCCAATGAGGCGTTCACCAGGCCCAGAAGCCAGCCTCGTGTCACCTCCCAGGATGCCAGTTCCAGCCAGGAGGGACACAGGTCCATTGAACATGTGATGGGTCGCAGCCGTCCATGCAACCTGTCCAAATCCTCGGGGGCAACAGAGTCAAACTCCTCCCAGAATGGTCTCACAAGACTCACTGTTGACGGCTCGTCTGGTCCACTGGAGGGGGCCCATCCGCTCCGGATCTGAGCGACTTTGTCCTGCAGATATTCCCCAAACTCCTCTGCTCTTCCCTGCAAGGATGCCCCCCACGTCCTCTGCGACAAGAGGGAGCGGGTCACCCTAAACAGGGTGGCAGGGCGGTTATCTGCGGACGCAATAAGAGCGGCACAATGTCTACGTTTGACCGCTCTCAATGCCACAAGGTAGGTCCGTAAATAGGCTCTTACCTGTGTTCGATCAGACTCGGAGCGTGAGGACCTCCACCTGCTCTCTAGACATCTCCTATGGCGCTTCATCACCCTCAACTCCTCGGTATACCAAGGAGCTCGGGTGGGTCGCTGCCGTAGGAGAGGTCGCAAAGGCGCAACCCGGTCCAAGGCCCCAGCCGTCGCCCTATTCCAGGCGGCCACTAGGTCCTCCGACCAAGCGCGGGTCAGGGCTACAGGTAGTGGCCCAAGCTCCATCTGGAACCTATCCGGTTCCATCAGGTGCTTGGGGTGGTACCAGCTTGGACTTAATGAACATCCCTCTTACTTGACTCATTGTCTGTCTTTCTCCTCTCAGAGCAATTTCACAGCAAGTATATTGCTTTCTTAAACTTCAGAAATCCCAGACTGGATTGCAGCAGGTTGATGACAAAGCCAGACTTGTGTTCATTCTGGACATCTATACACCCACAAAACCAGAGGTGGTATTCAGCAGGTTCTGACCAGTTCTGGAGGACCAGTAGCGGAATTTTTGAGTAGTTCGGAGAACTGGTAAATACCACCTTTGACTGGCCCCACCCCCATCTATTCTCTGCCTCCAGAGTCCCAGCTGATTGGGGATTTTGCAGTATCCTTCCCCTGCCACACCCACCAAGCCATGCCCACAGAACCAGTAGTAAAAAATAATAATCCCATCACTGCACAAAACCCGATTTCTGATTCTCCTGCTTCTTGCCATCCCATCTTGCAGAGAAGGTAACCCTCATTGGATTCTTAATGGACAGCCTAGTCTCCAGTGCCTGCCTTTTCCTTGATCCCTCCTCACAAGAGTTGTTCCTTTGCTTTATTTCTCCAGGGGTTTGCACATATGAATACCATCACATCCTCTGCTTATCTATCTCCTTTGACACTAATACAGAGCCTTGCTTTTTTTCCCCCTCTAACATGTGGTACCATCATTGGGCTGATGCAAAAGAATAGGAAACAGGTTGTCCTTTCATCCCTACATTAATTGAAAGGTCCATGGAAACTTTGTTAAAGGGAAGACCTGATAATTCAGCTTCATATCAACAAAGTGTCAGTGTTCCTTTTTGCAATTTAAAAAGTTTTTGAAAATCAAGGGAAGGGAAACTTTGCAGACTTCTGAGCAGACAGTGAGAAAGCAAGGCAATATGCTCACCCAGCCAGCCCCCCCCCTGCCCCAATGGAAAGGGTGCTTACTGGGAGACATATGGCCCGAACAGCATGAGCTTTTAGGATTGTGGATAGCTCATAACTTGTGTACAAAATCCAGTGCATTATGGTTTAAATGAAACAATACAGAGCTACCTTCTTTTAGTTTCTAGTCTTGGGTATTTGATTGGAAGCGTATGTTGTTCCAATTGTAGATTTTTTTTATGCTTAGATTTTTTAAAAAAAATACTCCATTGATATCAGTGAGGGATATTACCGCTTAAACCCCTGAAAGTCTATGTAACCCTTGGACAGGCAGATATATGCTGTTCATGGCATAAGAGTTTCCCACCATTTGTTTTTGATTGTAGCCCTCAATTCCTCCTCTCAAAAGGCAGCCTTAGGGGGATATTCAGGTTGCATATGAACTGAGTGTAGCATGATCCTCCTTTTCTGCAAATGAGAGTACTATTTCTTTCTCTCTAATGCCCTCATTGCACCTCCAGAGCACTTAGATCACCATTTCAGCCGGCTGAGGTCAATCTTATAGCTCATTTTGGGAGGGGTTGACTGTGGTGGAAAAGGCTTAAGGGCACAGTAAGAAATAAAGTTTCATTCAAGTTGAGTTTCATGCCTAGTGACTTCATGACCATCCAGGTAAGAGTTTTTAAAAATAACATTAACATTGTTTAGCAGTGACATTTCCAGATATTATGTGTTTGTTAATTTCACTAGTTTAGGTTACAGTCTTAGTATATTTCCAAACACTAACCATATCCTGTCCTGCTTAATTTCCTGAGATCAGACAAAGTTAGAGTTGGCATTGCTACATAGCTGGGCATAAACAAAGAAGCAGGCAGGCAGATGAATAAGTAAAACACAATTGATCTTGCAGTAGAACAGATAGAGTGTATCCACAGTTCCATCTCTCCTTTTTTAAGAACGACAAAATCAATTATGGATACCATGCCTGGAAGTACACTTTTGATCCCATTACCTTAGAAATGGTGATCATCCAATAAAACTTCTGCTAGAGATTCAAGCTAAATAATTTAGTTTAAAACAGAATGTTAAAAATGTGAGTGATATATCTGAAGCAGTTCTAAAATCACAGTACAGAAACATCAATAATAAATTCTAAAGTAGCTATGGCAAAAATGTCTTATGCTAAATTGAAAGTCCGGGTTTGAAACCTCCAGATCCAAAAATTCTTAAGGCTTATTGGAAAAACAATATATTCCACGTTCCAGGATAAAAAATTTGGCAGACTAAACCAAGTTGGCCTCCTCTAGAGTAAAAAGCATAATACCAAGATAGGTCAGCAACTATTTTCTAAATAGCTAAATAATACTTCCAATTAAGAAACATATAATGGTAGGAGGGCAACAGCCAGTCTCTTGTCTTCAGGTTCTATTTTCTAAAAGCACCTAAGTAACCATTGTGAGACTCAGACCACAGGACTAAATGGACCTCTGTTCTGATCCAGCAGGGTTTTTCTTACATTCATAAATCCATGTTCAACATAACACATTACAAGGAAATAATTAGCTCACTGTGAGCTCCCTACCAAGTAACTGAAAGTTAATTTGCTTTTATGTGTAATCAAATATTACTAGCACTATGGTTGCAATATTTATTCAATACAGTTTTATGCTTAACATGGATTTCCATACTTCTCCAGTTCGCAATGTGTCCTAAGGAAATAGCAATTCAGGCCAATCTGAAGTGTCAAAGTGTCAAAACCGGATTTCTCTGGAGGTATTGTTATTTCCCTGCTATTCCTTTCCAGTCCTTAACATCACACATTTTAATATGCTACATTATTTAAGGACTCATAATTATTTACCATGCATATATCAACCTTACAATGCCCCTATTGGCTGTAAAGAAGAAAAAACTTCTTTAACTAACATGCCATGACCAGGTTTCCTTGGTCCCAGTCTTTTTAACAAATTGCATTGAAAGTTGGCATTCCAAGCCAAATACCTGACTTTTAAGCAAAAATTAAAAGACAGAGGTCTTATTCATTACAACTGGCCTTGTGAGCCAATATTTTTATGAGTTTTATTGGGGCTTATGCTTCACTGGAGACTTTACAATGGAATTCATTGAATAGGAGACCACAGAGGCTGAGTGTATATACATACAGTTTCAATTTAATTCAAAGGAAGCTGCATATAATTCAACCTGCCCCTGCTCCTAATTGAGGGAGAAGGCTAAAGATGCATCACTAATACGTCAGTCATGGAAAAATCTCCCAAGAAACATTGGTAATAAAAAAAAGCACCCAGTTTGTTTAAGAAACCCTCTCCTCCTTTTAGGGAAAAGTCATTATGCATCAC
Organism: Natrix helvetica; assembly: GCF_964273705.1. Lineage (NCBI taxonomy): Eukaryota > Metazoa > Chordata > Lepidosauria > Squamata > Natricidae > Natrix > Natrix helvetica. The sequence goes on from NC_138552.1 coordinate 240,817,751, forward strand.
TAAACAATCTAAAAACAAATTGAACTGCTGTATTATTTGATTACTTGACCTCCCTGTGAGTTCCAAAAGCCAAATTTTGTTCTAAAGTAAGCAACTAAAGATCCTATTCAGAGAACATTGCCTGACCTACCAAGCCTAAAAGGGCATCTTGCTCTTTCTCCTCCATCCTACCACCACCCCAATCCCCAGGTTAGATGCCAAGACTTTTTCTATATCATAACTGACAGCTACCTTATATTTACCACATGCAGCTGTGGGTTTTCCATATTGAAACAGTCTTCTAATTTCTTGCTTTAGCTGAAAAGAAACACTTCAAGATGAGACTATAAAAGCCAATTCAATGACAAACAGAAAGCAAAGAATGGGGTCAAATGGACAATTCTGCAATATCAATTTAGAAATAATTGCCAGTTTAAAAAATAAATCAGGGCCCAAGGCCAAAGTGATGGGGGGGGGGGGAATTGGCTGACATTTTATTGTGCCTTTGCCTATTCCTGGTACAGGAAAAAGATAGAAAGCAAAAGAGTTAGCAGTGACACAAATCCATTAACCACCATTGACAAGAATTTCCATCATGGGTTGGTTAGTTGAAAAATATCAATTTTGTCTGGTGATTAAGCCATAAATTCACTGGGATTTTTACAGCACGACAACTATAAAATATTACTTTGTTCCTTTATCTGTTCAGGCCATCATTGTTGGTTAGCATTTGGATTCTCTGAAGCCAGATTCAAGAGCAGCCTCTTCCAATTTTCTTGAGAAGATTGAGAAAGAATGGGAAGTTAATACTTTGATCCCTAATCTTAAGCTGCTCACCAGTCATTTTTGTTCCAAGCAGAAACTTTTCATTTTCCAATGAATGTAAGAAAACTAAAAATCCTATTTTATTCAGCCAATAAAGGATCAAGGAGTAAATTTCTACTCATCCATCAAAGGGGCAACTAATCTTGCTTTACTCTAGTACAGCAGCTATTATAAATGGAAATAACTCAGTAACAATGATCTCTGAATAGGCATGCCAAAAAGACTATGAATCTACGTTCTCCTTCAAATATGAAAAGGGGTCATTTTTGACTGAGTTATTAACTTTTTCTGATTATTTTTTCTGGAAAAAGTATTGCAATATTAAGTGGCACAAGCACAAAGGCGGGACTGAACAAGTAGAGCAGATAGCTTGACTTGGGGAATGAAAAGGAGCCTCAACATAAGTCTTAGCTTCCCAAATAAACCATATCAAGTTGATCAACCTCAAGAAGGCCATTTTTACAAAAGAAGGAGAATGGAATTCAAAAGATGAAGGGCTCAGCAGGCTGGTCTCTGTTAAATGAAGACATTTCTATTTATTTTTCCCATATAGATGTAGGTTTGGCTGAATAAAGTTAGGTGTAGAAACTGCTGGATAGGAATGGTTACCAGTAGACAGGAATAGTATAGGAACAACAATTATCCTAAATGTTTTAAACATCAGTTCTCCCTGGATTTGGTGGAACAGCATTTATTCCAGAAATTATTTCGTAAAAGAGATTTTGGAGAACTTCTCACCAGTAAAATATTATGTATTTTGTAATGTTTTTTTTTTGCATTTATTTAGCTATGAAGTCACAAAGATACGTTTTTGTTTTTCATTGCATAATATCTGGTGATCTTCTGTCTATCTATCTTCCCGTGCTTCAGTGAAACCCCTCAAGAAACGTTTGGAGGAAACTCTTCCCATCGGACACCTTTGCTATTATTACAAAGAAGACTGCCATCGAGAACATCTGGATTTCTTTTTCTTTCACTGGAATAATTCAGTGGAGTAGTTAAAAGGCTTGATTTTGCTTTTCCTTTTGCTTGGTTCTAGCTTAGGAGCTTGTGTACTTATCCAATATTAATATACTAGGCATATCATATTTAGTCTACAAACATCTAGCAATATACATCATTTGCTACTATCAGTTGGAGTTTGCTGACCAGATATGATAAGGCTTATACAAATCAATCAACCTTTTTTTTAACAGTATCAGCATTCCTTTGATTTTGGCCATTATGAAACTCACACCCACTCAGAGTTCCCCAGAACAAAATAAAAATTAAATAAGCTATTAACATTATTCCAATAAAAATACAGTCTAAACTACTTGTGTGCAAAATAATAATAATATGGATATGCTTCTCAATCACAGCACCAAGCCAACAATATGTAATATTTCTCCAACTGTAAAAGAGATTCCTGGTAAGTTGCCTTATATTTCCACTGTTTGGCTTAAAAATCCAATTTTATTTATTGGTTTGCAATAAAAATCTCAGCACAAAGCCCTTTAAATTCAATTCAATTTGGTGTTGGAGATCTTAAAACTGGGCAAGCTAAAATCAATTTCTAAACACAGGGCTCTTGACTATGCATTAAAAATCCTGCAGTCAAGAGAACTTTGCACAAAACAGAAATGAACCTTTTCAACAGATACAGATGGTTATTATTCTATGACTAAACTTCCTCTTCTATCATCTGATATAATTATAACATCTTACAATCAGACTTGGGAGAGTTATTTGAGGTCAATCAGCCCAGTGCCCCACTCAGTAAAAGATCCACAAGGAAGTCTCTCTAACAGGTGGCCATCGGGCTTCTGCTTGAAGATCTCCAGGAAAGGGAAAGTCACCATTTTGTGGGATAGCCTATTCTATGGCTGGCAGTCCATTCAGTAAGGAAGTTTCTTCTAATAACTAGACTGACTCTAGTTCATGACTTTTAATCTGATGGTTTTGATAGGGAATAAATCTATGGAACAGTTCTTCAGATCTTTTGAAGGCTACTATCATAGTTTTCCTTAATCATCTCTTCTGTAGGATAAACATAGCTGGATCCTTAACTGTTTCACATTAGCTTGTTACAGAATCTCACCATCTTGATAGCCCTCTTCTATTGTTTCTTCACTCCAGTTTATATTTTTAATTGTGATGTTCAGGAATGTATATAGTATTCCAAATTAGGCTTAACAATGTAATACTAGAATAACTTCCCATGATCCTGGACTCTCTGCTCCTGTGACTCAAGATACCATTGCTTTTTAGCAGCTGCATCATACTGTTAGTTCATTTTTAACTTCTGACCATAATACTACTGGGACTTCCTCTGTGTATTCTTGCTAAAGCAGATTACCTACGTCCTATATTTTTTTCCCTTTTATTCTTTTGTACCAGATGCAGAATTGCATATTTCTCCCTTTTAGATTCCATTCTTTTTTTAGCATTTCCCAAGTATGCCTAGATCCTTTAAAGTCTCTTTCTTTCCCCTCAAGCATTATCTACCCCTTGCAGCTTTCTGTCCTCTGCACCTGTACTAGTGTCCCCTCAACTTCCTCGAGGACGTTGAGGAGATACTAGTATAGTTGCAGAGGACACAAAGCTGCAAGGGATATCCAATCACTGATAAAACAGTTGGATAGACCTCCGTGGTACCATACTCAGTGGAATCAATAAAGATTAGTTCTTGGGTATAGTCACTGAACCAACTGTGAATCCATCTAACAGTTGATTTATCTAATTCATATTACTGAGAAGGAAGTCATAAGAAATTTTGTCAAAGGTTTGGTTGACCCCACGTGCACTATATTAATGGCATTCCTTGGATATGTTAACCAAGTAAGTATCAAAGAGGGAGATAAGATTAGTCTTATCTTAGGATTTGTTTGTGACAAGCCCATGCTGGTTGCTGTTAACTGTAACTTGCCAATCTCATATTGTTTCAAGACCTTGTCTAGTACAGATGTTAAGCTGATAAGATTGTGATTTCCAGACACCTCTTTCTTTCTCCCCCTTCCTTTTCCTTTCCTGGGGAAGAGGGGAATTTAAGGGTATCTGCTTTCCTCCAGCTTCCTTACCAATTCTTCAGAAGTTCTCAACATTTTCCAAGAATGGTTCTGTGATTATCACCTCTACTAGTACCTTCAGTTCTGTATGTTGTAACTCATTTGGCCCTGGAGATCCAAATTTGTTTAAATTAGCTAAGTTCTCACTTGCTCTCTCCTTGTCTATCCTAAGATGCAGTTCTCCTTCCCTCATGGAATAACAATGACCAGCTCTAGGTTCTTTCTGAGAAAAGACAGACACACAATATGAATTAAGAAATTGTCTCTTCTCAGTATCACTCATTTTCAATTCCTTTTTTCTTCTAACAATGGACCAACATCATCTTTGGCTTTCTTTTTGTTACTAGTACATACAAATAACCCTTTCTATGGCTTTTGATATCTCTTGCAAACCTTATGTTCTTCTGGGATTTAGCCTTCTTGCTCCAGTTCCTACTTCTTCTTTGGTTATATCTGTCCCCTTTCATGTCCTGGATATGTTCTGTGTCCTCATCTGCGTTTTAGAAAGCTCTGCATATGCCAATGCTAGCTTCTTTAGATTTCTCCCATATTTTCTTTTACGAATAATCTGATTTTCAAATGCATTCTTTTTGTAACTTTTCTTTGGATGGAGTTGCACCAAAACTAAGTTGAATAAAAAGTCAAGAGAAAGTAATGAATCCAGGCTGGCAAAGTAGGGAGCTACCACTATTTCAGAGTCAACTGCCACCACCTCACCATGATATTTTTGCTATGTTTTTACCTTATTGCAGTCCTTCAGAAACAGCTGCCAATTCAGTCTGATAGCTTCTGATGCAAATAAGATCCAAACTGGTTTGTCCATAACAGAATGTCTCCCCAAATCTTAGAAACAGAATCATGTCAACACATATCATTTCCCCTCCATTCGTCACCTTTTCCCCCCTTTCATTTTGTGGGGTAATTTAGGATGAAAGTAGTGAGTAGTTCAATGAACTTTATGATTGATCGGAAATTTAAATATGAGAGTTTTGATAATTAGTTGAATACTCTCTCAGTGTATTTTGATAACTAGAATAATATGGAAAGGAGTGGAGCACTTGAGATTGAATGCTCTAAGTAATTTACTTGAATCCCTTAGAGATTTCCTAGGATGAACCCATCAGTTCCTTTGTCATTTCTTATTGGTTAGAGGACAATATCAAGACCAGAGTACATAATTCTTCACCCATTTTAGCCCAAAGTGATTGTAATCTACCTTATTCTCCAGATACCTACTAAACCACACTGGAGAAATAATTCTACAATCACACCCTACAAGATGGCCTCATCCTGGGGACTATAATCTACTGCAGCCTTCCCCAGCATGGTACCTTCTGAATCTGTTCAAATTACAGCTTTCTAAATTTGTACTCAGCATACTGATTTAGAGTAGTTGTCTCATGATAGAGGGCACGATGGCTCACTGGCTAAAGATGCTGAACTTGTCAGCTGGAAAGCTGACAGCCCAGGTTTGAGACTTAAGCGCTGAGCTACAGGGTGAGCTCCCATTACTTGCCCCAGCTTCTGCCTACTTAGCAGTTCGAAAGTATGCAAAGCATGCAAGTAGACAAATAGCAATACCAATAACTTTGGTGGGAAGGTAAGAGCGTTCCATCAACCTCAGCATAACCACATGACCACAGAAGTGTCTTCCGACAATGCTGAGTCCCTTGGCAAAAAAGTGGAGATGAACACTGTCCCACTAGAGTTGGACACGGCTGGGAATCCTTTACCTTTATTATACATGGCATCAGATTGAAGTAAATGAATAGTTTATGGTTAATTTTTGACCCATGGTGTTATTATATCACCTTTTGGAAACTAGGACAATGCAGCAGGTTTTTTTTTAAAAGCATTACAGAAAAAGTTGGGTTTCTACTAGTGAGAATGTCTGTCTCTTTTGACCAATTGTTTGTGACCCATGGCACTTTGGTAGCAAATACATCCCCCACTGTTGCCACAAGGGGTCTCTCTTTCCACAAATTCCTTTACTCCTTCACCAAATGGTCTGTGAGAGCCCAAATCCCAACAAACAACTGTTACTGTCTTTTCTAGATTTCTGTTGAATGCCCAAAGATCAAGAGAAAAGATGAGCCCAAGCAAAGATGATATTCTTCACTCTTTTGCCAATTATTTTTATACATGGGCCAGGCTTTTAAAATTGCAAGTAATGATGAAAAAACAGTTATTTCAGGAATAGATATGATTCTTAGAAAGATGTGAGAACAGTTTTGTTAAGGGCTGTTTGAGACATTAAATGATTGAAGGAATTTTAGGTATTTCAGATACTGGTAAACCAATTGTAATGGTAAATATGATTTTAATAGTATCAACTGCAGCCTGCATTTTTAGAAAATAAAAAATAACAATAAAAATCTGTTGTTTGCAGAGCAAACAACTCATATAACATCTCTTCAAATGTCAATGAGAAAAAGAAAACAGTATTTTAAAACAGGCAATAGAATTTTACCATAAAAATTATTTTTACAATTATTTAAAATTATTTAAAATTATTTAAAATTATTTACAATTATTTACAATTATTTAAAAGTATTTAAAATATTTACAAATATTTAAAATTATTTAAAAATATTTAAAATTATTTAAAAATATTTAAAAATGTTTAAAAATGTTTAAAAATGTTTAAAAATGTTTTAAAATATTTAAAAATAATTGGATTGTAAGAATGATCTTTCTGACAGACTAGAACATTTATTTAATTCACATTTCTAAATGTAGAAACGTTGGTGATCTTTGTGCCTAATTGTTTACTTGCAAATATTTGGTTACCCAACTAGGTAATATCTTCAGTGCTAGAACAAAGTGGGGTTTGCTGTCTGTTACATATAGTAGCTTGCCCTGTTGGTGGAGGTGTTGTTTTCTCCTTAGTAGTTCCTTTATCAGTGGTGTTTACTGCTTGATTGTTTTCTGGTATTAATCCTGGTGTTAATCCCTGTTTATCAGAGTATTGTCTGCTGGCAAAGGAATGTTCGGATTTTTTCATTTCCTTTTCAAGTTTTTTTTTACTGCCTCTTTTTCATAATGTGTAAATGTTGTTAATCTCTATGTGCCTGTTGATGGCTTTCCTCTTTCAGAAATTTCCTCCCATTTTTTTCAATTTAGCTTGTCTAGAATGCTGACAGTTTCCTAGTTGAAATTATTGTTGAGTCTGTCCATGTGCTATGACATTAAGGAGTTTTTGTTGTGTCTTTTGACTGCTAATTTGTATTCACGAATGCATTCTGCTACTCTTCTGCCTGTCTATCCTACCAAGTGTCTGTTACTGTCTTTAGTTATAGATGATTGCCATTTCTTTCTTCTTGGGTTACTCAATCTTTTGGTTTTAATTACGATGTTTTGGAAGGTTTGTTTGGTTTGTGTACTATGGTGATGCTATGTGCAAATACAATTACAAATATTGTGTTAGTTATTTCTGACATGTTTCTGATGTATGGCAGTGTTGTGATTTTTGTAGCTTATGCTGTTGGTGCTATAATGGTTTTAGTGGTCAGGACTTTTCGATAAAGTTGTGTAAGTATCCATTTTGTTGGAAGATGTTGTATAGGTACCGTAGTCTGTTTCCTTTTTCTGGTGTTCTGGGCTGTTTTTTCCGCTCATCTGAATAACAGCTCTTAGACACCTCTTCTGGTGGGAGGTTTCTAAATTTAAAAGCCTAATAAAATGCCAAACTTTAAGAAAGTTCATAGCTTAGGCAAAGGATAGTTTTCTTTGAATAGTAGCTTTGACACAACCTGTACCTCTTTATTTCCTCCTTATTTCAAAAATGAAGAGAGGCTTATTTGCCCCGAGGTGAGAAACAAGACTGATGTGATCCTGTTTTAAAACATTTCCTAAAATCTAAAAATAAGCAATGTGGGGAGATACTGTACACACAACAATCACAAAAATCTTTAAAGACAGGCATGTGAAGGTTTTTCCCATCATAATACCCCCAGAAGGTTAAATAGATGACAATCAGATTGGCAAAATCCTTAGCGCTTAGGGAACTATAATGAAAGGGATTAAACTTGGAAACCAGCTACTGAATGCTTGCAAAATCTCCTTTTTTTCCTCCAAATAAATTTCAAAAAGAATTTTATTACTTGGCTAAATCATGAACCAGGCGACTGGCTTATCCAAAGCTATAAAAATGAGTATTTCTTCTCTTACCTTTATGAGAAACCTGGGATATTATTAACATAATAAATCTCAGACTCTGCCATGATGGAACCAGATATGAGGTTTTAATTTTTTAAGGTCTCTGCAGGAATCTATGCGCAGATGTCATGCGCCAGGAAGTAGCATTAACAGATGAACATTTCATGGGCCAAAATACAGACCATAATACAAATCCTAAGAAAGGGCTACATCTTGTGCCTCGCGCTCCTTAACACCAAGGCCTCATTTTTCTTTAAACACTCAGGCCGTGCCAAATATTCCCTCATTAATATTGCTGTCCCAATTATATTTTGCAGAATTAAAATTCTGTCAGTTGTGTGGGACATTTGCAGATCAATCTGCAGTGTATTGATTACTGCACGCCAACTTCTTTTTTTAATTACCATATAATATACAAAGCTTAGAAAATTATATACATTTGATTCCACTGTTATGTGTTTATTTATTAAACAAATTTATGGCATATAGCTGCCCAACTCACACATATTCCAGACAGCTATAACGACCACTATTGATAATAACTCATTAACAAGCAAGGAAATTAAGTCCTAGTGAAATACGATATTTAATTACATATTTGTGATACCATATATACTTATAAATATTGTATTTAAATTAGTCTTCTTTTCATGAAATAGGTAATGAATATCTGCCAAACCTTCTGCTTCCATCTCTCAAGATAAACTTTGCATTAATTTCATCAGCTTAGATACTTAATTTCCAGGAAGAGAGAAATAGCTTGAATTTCACTTCTGCTGATCTACTGCACAGGTGCGCCTTAAAACTTATTTTTTTCATCTTTAAATGACCCCTACTAAGCATCATATACCAATAATGGGTGCTAATATGCTGACCTTGGAGCATTCTATTGAAATGGCTATTTTGAATATTCCAAGCTTATTTTTAAAATAATATTGTATATGTTTCAAGAGTTTTAGTTGTGAATGGAACAAAAAGTCAACAGGCTTAGATATGAAAAGAAAGTGAGAAATTCCCAATATCAAGAAGGAGAGGTGGCATCTGTAAAAAGACCACCATATTCTCCCTTTGCTTGTAATATAAAATGAGTATTTTAAAACTAGAGCAGAACAGGAGAAGGGCTCTGAAGGAGAAGTCTTGGATTAGAACTGAGAAAAGAGAGATTTCTTGAAATTTCCAAGAAGAAGGAAAATCCAAGTAAAAGGAAGTGAGGAGAGGAAAACTTTTTAAAAACCTGCTATTTCTGGAGAATGTCTATAGAGATTCTCAGTCATCCAGTTCATGGCTGCCCCAAAGGGGCTTTTTCAAGAGGCAACTGGAACTTCCTTGTTTTTCTTTAAAGATGTTTCGCTTCAAAATCCAAGAAGCTTCTTCAGCTCTGACTAGATGCTGGGAAAAATCACCTTTGGGACATTTCTAGAGAAAAAGCTACATGTTTTAATCAGGTTTTCTGTTAGATGGTTTCTTTTCCTTTCACATTGTATAGCTAATTAAAATTTAATGTTAGATTTAGACAATTCAATTTTATGTCAGTTATACCCTACCTTGTTTGCTTGTAAAGAAGATCAATATTTTACCAGAAAATATAAACAAATATAAATAATACAATTTTATAATTACCTTGTGTTCTGTGTACAGTAGTTTGGATAACATCTCTCTCTTTATGGAGAATGTTTATTGGTAGCACTGACAGGATTTTATTTAAATGTTTGCATTTCTTGCAAATTCTTCTAATCAAGGCATTTCTGTAATTCCTTTTCCGAACAATACATTTAAGTTAAATGCCTTTAAAGTTAAAAAGGTTATATTTTTTCTCTTCCTTTTAATAATACGGTGGGTTTTTCTTCTTGATGTAAAAGATAATGGCTTACAAGGAGAGAAAGGCCCCACAAAGACCAGTATTTAGAAATGAGACAATATTACAATATTTCATGGAGCTTTGACAGTTGAAGAAATGTCCATATATTATTATTGGCTAATGATTGGTAATGGTAACCCCCCCCCCCTAGTCCTGCAATGATGAAACAGTGGAAATAAATAAATAAATAAATAAATAAATAAATAAATAAATAAATAAATAAATAAATAATAAAAGAAACTTCTATTCAGCAAGAAATTGAACACGATCCCACCAGCTGGTGATCAGTAGCTTTGACAGTTCCACACAATGGACCCAAATTATTATCTACTTTACCAATAATAAATAACATACCCCTTGTAGTGCAAAGCTCACACAGAAAACACCTCCCCCCCCCCCCAAGAAATCTGGAAGCCTCTGCCCATTGCATAGAAAAATATTGCTGATCCATAGACAGAAGAAATGAACCCTTTGGCCAGTACCAGCAACATCTTTTTTGCAGTCAGCAGCCAAACTTCCATACTAGCAAAACCAAACCAATAAACAAAAAGCTTGCTAAATTGTTATATAATCTTACTAAGTGGCTCTGTAGGAAAAAAAACCCTTCTAATTACTATTAATAATGTGTTAAATTTAAATATTGCTTCTTACTAGCATTAGACGTTATCTCAAATATTCCCAAGATTAACCCTTTTAACTTGGAATTCTGAACATTCTACATAGGAGTTAACAACCTAATTAACTTTATTTTTTTAAAAAAACAATCAGAAAACTTCATTCTTCTCTTATTTGCCTCGACATCCTTTCCAATATTTGTCATTTTCTGGTTATATTTGGATACTCTGCATACCAAAAACATCAGAAGTACTTTGGGCAGTGTCACTTTTATGAAAAGTGTTGCCTTTGAAGTGTTTAAGCATCCTCTATTTTGATTACGTGTCAGCTTATTGTGTATAAAATATAGAGATATGAGATTGCTACTTCCCTCTGGGTAATGAATGGACAAATAGACCATGGATGATTCATTCACAGTCATTCCAGAGTTCAGACAATGAGGAACAATAATGGTTTTAAAAATCCAACACTTTCGTCTCCAATAGCTGTAGACTGTTATTAAAAAGCAGCAATGCTTTAACAATGCCGTTAAGAAAAAAAAACAAATAATTGTTTCCTATCACCATTTAACAGTTTCTTCCTGGGGAGAATGTTTTTCTGAGGCTTTATGAATATGTTGTACAGCACTGTTAAGACATAGGAAACAGAAAAAAATTAGCACAATCTTGAAAGATTTCATCCATTGGATTCAAATCCAACCTCTTCCATGGAACATTACTCGATAATTTTGGAGCAATCAGTCTTTCTCAGTTTAACCTACAAAGTTGTTGCTTTAAGAATAAAATTGGGAGAATGGTCTGAATATGCTATCTTGAATCTTAGAACAAATGTAGGCTACAAATGAAGAAATCATAGTAAATCAACTGCAGGTCTTGATTTGATTTACCAAAAAGAATACTATTGAAAACTCAAGGACATTCTGGCTCTGATTTGTGTTGACTCAGGCCACAATGGCTTATGAATTTTTTAAACAAACATTTTGGATGAATGAAAGGATTGCTGATTCAGCAGAGGTTGTTTCTAATGTAATGAAGAGGAAGATTCTTGCAGACAGATAGTTTCTATTAAGCCCCCTAGGATGGGGGTGTCAAACTCAATTTCATTGAGGCCCACATCAGGGTTGTGTTTGACCTCGGAGGGCTGGGGTAGTTGTGGACAGGGTGGGCATGGCCAGCTCAATGTCACTCATGTCAGAGGCACTTATGATGGGCCGAGCGCTCTGCCAGTGAAAACGTTTTGGGCTGAAATGGCCTCCTGCAACCCTCTGCAGGCAAAAACGGAGCTCCATTTTCACTGGCAGAGGCACCACAGGCCGGTCCCTCACTGTTTCCAGAGTGGCCCCATGGGGTGTTTAGATCTGGTCCACGGGGCCACCTTAGAAACAGGGCCTTGAGTTTGACACCACTGCCCTAGAACATATCCTTTGCTGCGTTCAAATACTCTCTACATACCTATGCTTTGCCAGTTGCAAGGCCTCTAGCATTGTATTTATTTCTAATCATGCCTTTGCCCCTCATAGGTACCGAGGTCCAGTCTTAAAAAGCAGGCATGCTTAGCATTCTTAGAAATCAGCATTTTCTTGTACAATGATTTGACTGAACAAGGCCAACTAGGCAACACTAAAAGCTGCTATGTGCAAGGCTATCTTTTCCATCTTTGCACCCTCCAACTCTATCGAGAATGCATAATTACTAGCCAGCATCTTTTGATACCAAATTGGGAAGACTATATTGCAATAAACTATTTCCTGAATCCTCCATAAATAACTTGCTGTCTTTTATTGCAGCCTAACTTGGGAACAGACTTCTTAATTTCTAACGCTATCACAAGCTCACAATTTATATGAGACATTAGTGGTATGAAATTTATGTGAGACCTTAATGGTATCCTCCTTAATGGTGAGGACATTTTTTACCTTAATAAGGATAGTTTTTGTAATAAATAAAGGCTGCTTTAATTAGATCTGCTATATCATATACTTTGAGTAATTTTACTGACAATCATTGCTCACCTAAATTATCTTAATGGTTCTGACAGATGATATAAAAATAAAAATGCAATGAAATCTAGCAGCATAAAAACAAGCTAAATATTAAAAAGACTGCATTGAAATATCCCCACCTAAACTATAATAAGACAGGGGCCTCTTCAACTCCTGTGGCATTTTGTTCCCCCCCCAAAAAAGGCCATGACATGGAAAAACATAATTAACTCTCAGTATGAAACACATTCTAAGCAAAGCCTAGCTTAGAGCCCTTCAGCTGGGTAGCCATTTTTCAAGCTTTTATTAATCTCAGTCAACATCCTTTTGGATGGTAGCTCAGTTCATAATTAAGACTAGTCCATTCCAAGTTGCCCCACTCTCTTTCCATTCTGCAGAGCTTACCTTCAGACAGCAGCTATCCTCATGCTGTCATTAACCTGGAAAAATTTGCCGAGAGGATATTCTCAGCATAAGGAATTTTTAAAAATTGTACTTTGCCAAGTGTTCTCAGGAAAAACTTGAAAAATATAGTATACTTAGTAAATAATGGTGTTTTTTTTTAAATGGTAGAAGCATTCTGTCAGTTATGCTTTCCAAAATGATTGGGACCTTTTTATTTACAACATTTTTTTTCCAGAAGCTTCTGGAAAGATTGTTTGAGGAAAAAGGAAGGGGGAAGAAAGCGGCAAATAAAAGTGCATAAAAGGTAAAGGATAGGAGGTGGTTTGCAGACAAAGATTGGAATACTTTCCCCCCTGTTGTTTTAGATTCTTGTTCTCCACTGAATTCTTGGAAAAAGCTCTACAGGAATGTCATTTTACCTTAGGATCTAGAAGTTCATCATATTTAAGTCTAAGATCCCAATGGCCATTATGCTGTGGCTAACACAAAAAGAGGGCCTAAATACCCAAATGTTTCAAGTTCACAGGGAATTTAACATGAAGAAAGGGCCTTGGGTTGGAAGAGTAAGGTTCTACATTTAGGCAACAAAAACGAAATGCACAGGTACAGTATAGGTGGTAACTTGCTCAACAGTAGTAACTGTGAAAAGGATCTTGGAGTCCTAGTGGACAACCATTTAAATAAGAGCCAGCAGTGTGCAGCAGCTGCCAAAAAGCCAACACAGTTCTAGGCTGCATCAACAGAGGAATAGAATCAAGATCACGTGAACTGTTAATACCACTTTATAATGCCTTGGTAAGGCCACAGTTTGAATACTGCATTCAGTTTTGGTCGCCACGATGTAGAAAAGATGTGGAGACTCTAGAAAGCGTACAGAGAAGAGCAACAAAGATGATTAGGGGACTGGAGACTAAAACATAGGAAGAACGGTTGCAGGAACTTGGTATGTCTAGTTTAATGAAAAGAAGGACTAGGGGAGACATGATAGCAGTGTTCCAATATCTCAGTGGTTACCACAAAGAAGAGGGAGTCAAACTATTCTCCAAGGCACCTGAGGGTAGATCAAGAAGCAATGGGTGGAAACTAATCAAGGAGAAAAGCAACTTAGAACTGAGGAGAAACTTCCTGACAGTTAGAATAATTAATCAGTGGAACAGCTTGCCTCTAGAAGTTGTGAATGCCCCAACACTGGAAGTCTTTAAGAAGAAGTTGGATAACCATCTGTCTGAAATGGTATAGGGTTTCCTGCCTAGGCAGGGGGCTGGACTAGAACACCTCCAAGGTCCCTTCCAACTCTGCTACTGTATTGTATTGTATTGAATCAGTGCTTATTTCAACAGGTTGCATTCCCTGGTGTCAGAATGCAAGTGGAATGGTCCCATAGTCATAGGATCCACCAGGGCAGATTTGAACGTTGGGAGCATAAAGGTAATAGCCTCTTAAATGACATGAGTGGTGTAGAAATGTAATAAATACATACATGGGCAGGAATACTAGGAGAACCTGAATAGAAACAAAAATTAGAAATTATTCAACAGTACCTGGATTCTTCTATCAGATCTAGTGAGTGATAACATAAATTAATAATGATCACTGTAGAAAGAAAAGAAATCAATGCTACCCGTTAAGATGTTTGGGGTGGGGGCACAAGTAGAAAGGGAAGGAAAGCTGTTTGAAGAATTGAAATGGCCAAATAATCTAAAGATAATCATGAACGTGCCTTGTAGCATGCTGTTTGGAACCTGTCAACTTATTTAAGTGTGTTTTGCTTTCCAGGGCCAGATTACTTGTCTATAATAAGCAGTACACCCTTTTAAAGCAACTGCCGGAAGTGTGAGAGTTCAGAAGGAAAGGACAATAAAAACTTGTTGAATACCCAACCAGGTGGAGAAACAAATTAATTAGAAAGACTGGTGACAATGTGCTTCTTAGTCTTTGGGAAAGGTGTGGACCAATCAGCATTTTCATTGTACTGCTTCATATCTCTTGCTACAGGGAAGGGGAAGATTCCTCACTGGGTTTTTTTCAGGTATGTAAAATGACACATTTATGTTAAGATTTGTATCAGTTCCCCCTACAAGTGTCTTCCATATTGCCCAGTCGGTGGGCCAAAAGAATGCAGAGGGATTTTGAAGGAAAACTTCACCTAGAAGATTTGCTATTCTTGGCAGCTGTCCTGCTAATGAGGAACTTCTTCTCTGGGCAACATATTGTCAAGAGGGATTTTTCAAAGGGATTTGGCACATAAGTAGATACCTATATTCTTTGTTTTGCCATATATTTTTAAGCTTAATATTTAAAGTTTCAACATAATATTAAGGCTTTGGGTAGATGGTCCAGCTGACCCAACAGAATTCGTTTCATCTCTTTAATCCCTGATTCTAAGATTTCTTCACATTCAGTTTACAGTGGCTGATCATAATAAATGTAAAATAAGGAAGATAAAGAATCTAAGTTGGCTGTTGGAAATAGTATAGTCTTTATTTTCATTGTACAAAATAAATACAACTAAATTGGTTTTAGCCCACTGGTGCAATTCATGACAACAAATACAAACAACATAAATAGTATAAAGAATAATCCCAATGCAAGTAATTAGGGGGAAAGGAAAAAGAAAAAGAAAGAAAAAGAAAAAACTAGTCATGCATTTCTGCATCTGCATGGAGTGATTGTGGTTGTGTTTAAGAGTCTGACAGCCCAAGGATAGAAACTATTTTTAAACCTATTTGTTCGGCTGGCTATGCTTTGATGTCTTCTGCCTGATGGTAGAAGTGTGAAGAGACACTGACCAGAGTGTGAATCATCTCTGTGTATCTTCCTTACTCTGCTAAAGCAGCGAGACCTGGCGATGTCATCCAGTAGTGTCAAAGGGCAACCAATGGTTTCTTGTGCCAAATTGATCACTCTCTGTAGTGCCTTCCTGTCTGTATCAGTTAAACCAGCATACCATACTGTAATGCAGTATGTGGGGACACTTTCTATAATGGACCGATAGAAAGAGGTCATGAGCCATTGCTCCACCTGATTTTTTTGCAGGACTCTAAGGAAATGAAGTCTTCATTGGGCCTTGCCAATCATCAGGGATGTGTTGTTTTTCCATGTGAGATCTTGACTAATAAGCACTCGCAAGAATTTAAAGGAGGAAACCCTCTCCACACAGTCCCCCCTCGATACACAGTGGGGCAGGTTCCTCTCTGTGCTTCCGGAAATCTAGCACCATCTCCTTTGTCTTATTAGTATTTAGATGTAAGTTGTTTTTTGAGCACCATGAGGATACCTTCTGGACTTCTTCCCTGTATGCTGATTTGTCCCCTCCAGTTATGAGACCCAGCACCATTGTGTCATCTGCAAACTTTATGATGATGATGGATGGATCAGAGGATATGCAGTCATGTGTATACAGTGAGAAATGGTGATGGCAAAAAGAAGAAAAGTCATGACAATTAATCAGTTGAATGACTTGCTTCCAGAAGTTGTGTGTGCTCCAATACTGGAGGTTTTAAAGAAAAGATTGGACAATAGGGTTTCTGCTTGAACAGGGGGTTGGACTAGAACCGCGATGGCAAACCTATGGCGCAGGTGTCCAAAGTGGCACATAGAGCCATGATGCTTGGCATGTGTGGTGTCCCCCATTCCTCTTCTGGGTTTCTGGTACGTATGTGCACATGACGATCAGCTGGCCTTTGTGCATATGGCAGTGCTGGAAATTGGAAGAGCTGGTCTTCCATTTTTCAGCGTGAGCATGTGTGCCAGCCAGCTGATTGGTGCACAGACATGCATGCCCTTAATCAGAAGAATTGGTGGCCAGGCATGCATGCACATGCCGGAAACCAGAAGTTTATTTTCCAGTGTGCATGCCCCCTGGGCAGCTCCTCTTCTGGGTCACTGCCCAGATGCAAGCACTCTCCCTTTTCAGCACTTGATGTCGTAAAGGTTCGCCATCACTTGACTAGAAGAACTCCAAGGACCCGTCTAACTCTGTTATTCTGTTAAAAGGAATGAAGGGGTCCTACTCAGGCTTAATCATAGGAAAAAAGATGCATTGGAATAAGTTATTTATTTAACTGAACATTTTGATTAGTTGTATAGTAATATCATTTATATAATAGGATTGTGCAAGTTTTCAAAAGGGTGTTTCACATTGCTGGAGGTTTGAGCAAAGAATTCCTTGGAACCAACTTAACTAGTGTGGCTTGCTGCTTGCTGCTAAGAGTGAAACAAAGAGACCATGTGGCTTTTAATTGTGATATTTGTCAGTTCTGGATCACTCCAAACTTTGGAAGCCCAATTTTCCAAATGTAGTAAGTCACTACATTATGAGCAATGAAATATTGTGCGCTGTTTACTGGTAATAAATATTGTGGTAGACCAAACAAATGCTTTTCTGCAGTATTGATATAAATCCCTATACTATTAAAACTCTCCTGTTTGTAAATTCAATTGGGCGAAATGGTGCATCATAGAGCAACAATTTTTGAATCAAATTATCTCAAATGAGCAAGCTTAAATAATGCATCCAAAATCCATTATCCATTACTCCTGTGGAACTGAAGTTTCCATGATGTTCAGATCAACTTTATTCACAAAGTTGCTGCCATTCCAGTATCCCTACTGCAAGGTGATTGTGATTTCTGATGCTCCTAGCCAGTTTCCCATAAGGAAAGTCAATGGGGGAGCATATAAGCCCTGTCAGTATATAAGTAAAAACAAACCTAATCACTACATCCGTGTAAAACTAGCTTCAGCTTTGATTAAGGATCAACCTGGTATATTCATAGTCATTTTTATGTTCTTGTTTTTCTTTCCTTTTTAAACTTATTTTTTGTGGGTGGATCACATGCTGTAGGTACTCTATTAAGGGCCCAAGTTTAGGGATCATTTATCTTTCTCATCAAGTTGCAAGATACTTTACAAAAAAACTGACTTAAGATCTTAGTTTGTTACAAAAACCATACCTATAACTACATTGGTGAATGACCCAGAGATTGGTTAGTACGGACTCTTTGCAGTTTACCAGAAAACAAGCCAACACATGTGATCATGTGACTCCAAAGATTATATATTTTGTCAGGATTAAATAGCCCATGAAGTGTTTTCAGATAGCTGTCATTTTGACTCCTGAAAAAGAAATAATAAATCTTGCTTGCTTGTTTGTTTTGTTAATTATGCCTTAGTGGGTTTTTAAAAGGAACTGGTGCACCACCTGGGCATAGGCAGAAGAAGTTTGCTTACATCTCCCTGCTTTTACTATTATGAGTTTATGAGAAAGGAAGCTCAAGGAAGATCAATACTTCCTCTGCGTACATTACAAATGACTTGTGACGTATATTCACGGGAGCTGTTTTTAGTGGGAGATATTCTAGTTATTATGGATTTGACATGAACTTGGCCCATTGCCCTTAGGGATTGCAATGTAGGCATAATTCGGGCTTCCTGTAATTGTCTATTTAACTTGGCAATCTGTGGTAATTTTTTCCTGTAAAATGAGCCCAAGACGTCACTAAGGCAATGTTCAGATTAATTAATGAGAAACAATAATGCTCCTAATAAAAGCTCATGATACGATCCTTCTTCCTTTGCTCTGCCTTAAGTTCTTCCTCCTCATTCTGTCTTAAGAAAAGCACTTTACGGGAATCAGTGAGTCACTTTCCATCAAGGCATTTTGATTTTAATTGACGCAAACAATACAGTGGAGAAAAATAAGCAGCAGAGAACCATCTGTTTAATTGAGTCCTTGACATTTTATTGTATTTCCCCCTATTGCATATTAAAGGAAGCAAATAGAAAAACAATGGCTAATTATATGCTGTTTACAAGTCCTGGTTTTACTTTGATTCTAAGTTTCTCAACAGTTATCCTCCTTTGTATAAGGACAGTGTCTACTTCTTTCTTCCTTTGCATGCAATGAAATTCTTATCATATTTTTTTGAATATCTTCATCTCTTCTCAGTGTGCTTCTTGACAATGGAACACCATCTCCAAAAATTGTGCTAAGATGAAAAGCAGACTTACATAAAAGTCTGTCACTAAATATGATTAGAAGCTGTTCATTATTACTCCCTACAAATTTGCAGCAGAAGATACTACATTCATTTTCAGAGATTTTACCACCCCTGCTTTTGGTGATGTGAAGATTCTGGCTGTGGTCAATTTTGCATGTTCTTTACACAACAGTTTATACAACTGAGGGACTTTAAAAGTATAAATCCAGGTGGGATGGGTGGTTAAGAAATCTGAAATATAAAAAATAAATAACATCAGTTAGATGAGGAATGGTGACTGGAGCACTTTATCTAGAAATCAGGAGTGAGGGAGGCAGTATATTGCAGTGGCTTGAATATCAGAGTACGACTAGTTCTTCACTCTTCCATAAGTCTCACTGAATGAACTTGAAGCATGTGCTTTGAGTCTAATGCCTCTTGCACGGCTATGGTTGACAGCTTAAGTGACTGATAGAAGCCACATAACATCATTTTTTCCTGAAGAAATTGTGCAAATTTCACAAATTATGTAATGTACTTTCAGGATGTCCTTTTCTCTCCATAGGAACAGCCATGAATGGGGGTAAAATATTGGGGGCTACATGCACAGATTTAAAAATTAATGATTGTCACTTCTTACAATTGCCTTACAAATTGCCTAATGGGAGGGAATTCACAAGATTAAATTTGAGGACCCCCAGAGCCTCCACTTAAAAACATAGTTTGATCAGATTTAATATTGCAACAATGGAGAGTATAAGATAATGTGCAGAAGAACTGTGGTGAAGGATCTGGTCATAGCAATTTGTGTCCACAGAGATAAACGAATGGAGGGAAAACACCTCAAAGGCTGCAGCCCAATACCAACTCATTGGGCTGGATAACATATGAAAAACAGCCCAAAAAGGGTGGGCTTATGCATTGTTGCCAGACAGCATCATAACCCTTGTTTCTCACTCAACCAACTTGGCTCCAGAAGAACCTCAGGTAAGAAAAAAAATGAGAAAAGCAGGATGGCTTTGTTATTCAGTCCTAAAAGGTAGAGGAGGTTTTCTTCCTCCCTCTCCACTTCTTCTCATCATCTGTGAAAAGAGAGCTCCTTGTTGGCAAATTAGCCATTCAAAAATATACAGTATATGAAGAATAGACACCATGAAACCCTTTTACATGCTGAAAGGCAAATATTTAAAAGTAGTCTGAAATTTCTTTTGGTGATAGCAATAGCAATAGCACTTAGACTTATATACTGCTTCACAGTGCTTTACAGCCCTCTCTAAGAAGTTTACAGAGTCAGCATATTGCCCCAACAATCTGAGTCCTCATTTTACCCACCTTGGAAAGATGGAAGGCTGAGTCAACCTTTTTTTTCTTTCTAAACAAATTTTTTTTTATTGTTTTTACAAAAAATTCTAGGAAAGGGGATGATGGGTGAAATTACAAATTTTGACAGCTACATTATGCAGGAAATGGCACTCCCCCCAATTCTCATAACTTTCACTTATTAATACATTATATAGTTACTACTTAGCAATATTTTGACAGCATATTTTAACCTTATATCTTCAAGTAATTTCAATCTATTTTACATCAAACAGAAAAAAATCCCTGTATTAGCAATTGCATTATTTTTCTAATTCACTTTTGTGATCTAAGTTTTCTCAGTGTTGCCTCTTCTCCCCCCACCGGCAAGGCTCCAGCACCTCCCGTGTCTTGTGTATCCCATGTGATGTCATCGGTTTTATCTAGGAGCACTTTGTTTTTTTCCATGAAGGCCTCAGCCTCCATAGTTGTATTAATTCTAACTCTAGTGTCCTCCCAGAATATCAGCATACCTTCTGGCAGAAGACATCTAAACCAAATCCCTTTCTGGTATAATTTCTTCGCTAAAAGCGAATATTTTTTTCTTTTATCTCTAACTTTCTTTGGGATTTGGTTCAGGATGACTATCTCTCTATCCTTGTATTTTAACACTTGCCCCCTTTGTGCACTCAGGATCTCATCTCTTGTAGTCTTTCTAAGAAATTTAATGTGAACCTCCCTTGGAACATTGTGTGTTTTAGCATATGCTGAATTGACTCTATAGGCCAGGTCAATATCCCATCCCATCTGTTCTCTTTTTTTTTTAGCCAATAGCTTTGTCATAATTTCCCTCAAATCTTCATCATCAGCCACAATTACATTTTGAAATCTAAGAAAAAAAGACATCCTTTCAAACTCCATTTTTATCTGATAGTTCTCAAGTTCTTGGTTTCCTCTCTGGACCTCCCTCACCTCCCCCCTCATCCCGGCCGTCCCCTCCTCCAAAACTTCCAGTCTTTGCGTATTTTGAGCCGTTCAGTTTTGATTTTCTCTGAGCTGTTCGGTCATTTCTTTCAGTTGGTTCTTCAGTTCCTCCTGCCCCTTTAAGATCTTTTGGAGCATCTGTTGAGTTAAGTCCTCCTCCGGGGCCTTGGGCTGCAACAGAGATGTTAATGTCTGTTGCCCACTAGGGCTGGACGTTGAAGATGTAGGAGCAGAACCAGCAAAGCCTGGTTTCCCAGGTGGTGGTCTTTTCGGTGCCATTTTAATAGAAAAGGCTCAGAGATGTCTGTGTCCATACAATAAGAAGGCAGCTGACAAAGTGGATAGCCAAGAGAGATCACGAGGCAGGCAGTCCAGACAGATAAAGACCTTTTCTATAGATCAAATCCAAACAATAAAGTCCATTGATCCAAGTCCAGGATATAGTATATCAAGAGATATCTTTGGGTGTCACGGAGACAAAGACAAAATGCCAGCAGTTTCTGTGGGTGGAGTCAAATTTCAAAGTACATGAAGACAGCAGAAGTGTGCCATCTTGCCTTGCCAGCACCGGGATCAGAAGGCAACAAACCAAAAGTTTTTAAAGTTTTCAAAAAAGTCAGATCATCACCTCATTTCCACAATTGCAGCAAAGTATTTATCTGCTGTTTGCTATGAGTGTGATTTCATTCCAAAGCTCTCCCCCCTCCTCCTCCTCCTCCGGGGGAAGAGAGCAGTTTAAAGCCGCTTTTCCAAGGGGGGGGGAATCCCCCTCACTCCAGTCACACTTCCCAGGAGCAGATTGAGCGCTTTAAAAAGCTGGCAATCCTTTTTTTTTTGCAGTCAGAAGAGGGAACGGGGGGGAATTTCCACCTCACCACATTGCAGCTGCAGCCTTCCAATCGTCAAATTCGCCCAGCTGCCTCGACGCGAAAGCGCAGAGGGGCATAGGAGCTCCTCGCGCCTCCCCTTTTGCCTCCTGGTGCCTAAGGCAATGCAGGGAGCCCCCCCGCGGCTGCTGCCATCGCAGAGGACCCCCCGCTAGCCGCCCCCTCGGCAGGGGCCCCTACAAGGCTCCCTGTGCCCCCCCCCGATCAGGGGGGAGCCCACCAAGAGCGTGCGGGGCGAGCGAAGCAGACCCGTCGCGATCCACAGCCAGAAACGGAAGTTCCAGGCTGAGTCAAACTCCTGGCAGCCAGAGATCAGCAGTAGCCTGCAGTACTGCACTCTAACCACTGCACTACCACGGCTCTTTAAGGAAAAATATTTTTATTAAACAGCAAAAAATCTGTCAAGAAGGATTTCACTGGAAGGAATAGAATGAAACTTTTTTCCTTGCTCCTATTTTATGGGGATTTTACTTTTCCCCATATAGTATAAATTAGAAAGACTTAGCACATCTATTTCAGCTGTTATTTCATACAAATGTAATCATATAAGTATACATCTAAATGGTAGAAAATCATGTTGCTATTATTTATTATTTATTAACTTGTCCCTGTAACAATACAACTTCTCCCAAAACACAAATATTCATGGTAAAATCTAAAATCAATTGAAAAAGTACACCAAGATAAATGTAGAAATATTGACTTTACATCAGCACTGCTTCAGTCGCTATAAATCTTCAGAAAAAGTCTACAATAACCATTTCAGAAATATTAATATGCGAGACACCCTGATATTAACTACAACATGGACCAAGTTTGTCACTCAAAAATAACAGCCTCAGCTTCTCTTTTTAGTGAAAAATCACTAACAGATTCTTCCAGGTCACCCAAGTTTGGTAGGTCAATTCCACTTGATGAAAACAGTTGTGAAGTGCATTTTATGGGTTTAATGATCTTCTTCCATATTTCAATAGTGTGATCTTTGAAATCTCCAAGGGTACACTGAGAGAGATAGGGGAGTGCATACCTGTCCCTCAGTAAAAGAAGCAGTTCTTGATTAAGAATAACAATTAGAAGCAACACCTTTTCTTCAGAAGATGGCAGTTCCAATCTTTCTGGTCTCACAGGAAGAATAAAATTGTACCACGCTGTAAGAGAAAGGCAGGAAGAGGACTGATGGTGAAATATGACTTCTTGGTACAGCACATGTATCATCTTGAAACAGATTGAACAGGATTCCCAAGGTGACTTTTGAACTATACTTTTCCCATAGTCTGACATCACTTCATTTGTCGGCTTCCTCATTTTGACATTTCCTTTTGTATGTTGTAATATAAAGAAATACCTTCTTTGATCCTTCCCATGCTGCTTTTCCCAATGTCGTCCATGCTTCCTTCAGTACATATCATCGCACATGGGATTTCCCAGGGAAACCTCTTTGTGTATTTTAGTTTCAGAAGACCAATTAGCCGGGTTTTTTTTTTTTTTTTTTTGATAAAATTAATGCAGAGATCTTAATTTGCAATCAAAGCCATTAAGACTGCAGACTTTCCACATGTACTTAAGCTAATACACCAAAATGTGTTCTGTGTGTGATGAATAATGTTTATAAATCCCTAAAGGGTTTTTGAAAAAACCCACCACTGATATATCAAAATTACAATGAATATTTTTTTCCTCCAGATGTATTTGCCCTTTGTTTCTTCGAGAAAAGTTAGTCATCATGGAAGAAAATTCAGAAATAAAATGGGCAAATCATTCTCATTATTAAAAAAAAATAAATAAAGTTAAAAAAATAAAGTCCAACATACAGATGAGTCTTTCTGTAGAATCAGGGTACTTAACTGTTATTAATGCCAAGTACCCCGATTTTACAAAAAATAAAATAGCATGCTCTTTCCAAAAGCTTAGCTTTAAACTAAGCTCTGTCTAATCTATGTATCCATAAACAAAACTGCAGGTAGCTATATTACACAGGTTACCATAATTCCCTCTGAATCCTGGAGAACATTTGAAAACACATTCATTCATTTTATTGGCACATTCTTGTTGTATACAGGGAATTTCAACAAGTCTCAAGCAGCGTTTGAAGGTCCTATGCCAGTGTTATATTTAACTGTAATGATACTAGTCCTATTTTTATTAATTTTTAGATAAAGCTCCATTTTAAGTGCAATTTTGCTGGCAAAATCCTTATCTCGCTCAAGGTTGACTCAGCCTCCTATTCTTCTGAGGTTGGTAAAATGAGAAACCAGATTGTTGGGGGGCCATATGCAAATTCTACATTGTAAACTGCCAAGATAATGCACTCCGGGATGGTATATAAGCCTAAAATCTGTAAGGCTATTAAGTGATATAGGGCTTAATAAAGAATAAACTACACACACAGGTCTGGTTTAATGTAAATAGTGAAAGGTCTACCCTAGTCTAGACCCCAGCTATACCCAGAGGTGAAAAAAGAAACGGAAAATCAAGGTTGCAGAGGCAAACATCAATAAAGGGAGGAATGTGTTATCTGGGGATAATGGAAAGTAATTGAACAACAAAGCAGCAGAAAAGTTTTAATAGGTTATGAGGTTATGCATTCAGCTATCTCAATAAAATCATCGGTATTAAAATACCATAACACATGTGCAGGAGTCAATTTGGTGTAAGGGTTAAGGCAGCAGGCTAGGAACCAAGAGACTAGGAGATCTATTTCTACCTTAGACACAAATCCAGCAGAAAAGATCAATCATTCTTTCTCAGCCCTAGGAAGTAGTCAGTGGCAAACCACCTCCAAAATCTTGCCAAGAAAATTGCAGGGACTTATCAAAGCAATCTCCAGACTGACTTGAAGGTACAAAAATTCGTACACATTTTTCCTTTGTTAAATATGAAGCAAAATTAAAACATTACCTTTGTTCAGATTTTTCTGTCTGGATTTACTTATGTGCATTTTTAAAGGCTCGAAGAAAGTTCTGACAGTGTATTCCTACAGCATGGTTAGTTTCAAGCAGGAATGTATTATCTCCTTAAGTACCTTTTGTTGTGTCCAAAGCCAGAAAGCACAAGCTGTCACTCAACACCTACCAGACGCCCGGATTGGCCAATACCAGTAGGCGTCACCAGAGGGAGCTGACCTATTTATGATTGGTTGCCGGTTTGACAGCGGCTGTATAAATAGCTGTCAAACCGGAGTTCACTGTTCTGTTATGCTAGTTACTTACTTGTATTACAAATAAACATTAGTTCTTACGAATCGCCTCAGGCTACATAATTCTAATTAAGAATATAATACTGGCGACGAGGATGGGATACGTCCACGCAGTGTTTCACTAACGGGATCAAGAATTAATTTTTTTCTTCAGAATGTCAGCCATTCCGAGTTTTGCCCCTTTCTCCGCACAAAAGGAGTCATGGGAAGATTTTGTAGAAAGATTTGAGTGTTTTTTGATGGCTCACGAGTTTACCGAGGTTTCTGAGGATAGGAAAAAAGGTTTTTTCCTCAGCGCATGTGGACCTGAAATGTTTCGAATGGCCAGAGCTCTATCTGCTCCGTTGTCCCTAAGTGCTGTTTCATGGGATGAACTTATAACTTCATTAAAACATCACTATTCCCCCGCTCCATCAAAGATAGCGAGAAGATATACTTTTAGACAGTGCTTACAGACTGAGAATGAGTCAATTTGCCAATATGTAGCCAAACTCAGACACGAGGCGATTCCTTGTCTCTTTACTGAATTAGACGATGCTCTAGTTGAGCAATTTGTTTGTGGAGTTAAAGATTCTAAACTCCAGCGTAGACTTCTAGCCAAACCAGAACTGACGTTACAAGCTGCCATTGATGAAGCTAGAGCCTCTGAGTTAGCTGACAAATTTGCTGTCATTATTCAAAATAGATTCAGCACTCAGCCTCCTTCTAATCTATTTTCCTCTGTTAACAATCAACTGGAACAAAACAGTGACTTTGCTGATGACACTGAGCAGATGGACCAGATGCAGTATAAAAATTACCTCAGAGGCGAGCCCGCCAAAAAACGTAATGATGGCTGCCTGAGTTGCGGGGGCAAGCACCTCCGATCCACCTGCCGGTTCAAACAGGCTATTTGTAGGCGTTGTGGCCGTCCTGGCCACATCGCTGTAGTTTGCCGAGCTGCTTTACCTGCTCAGGTTCCTCAAAACAACAGGAACCTTGACAAGCGTTTCCACAAGCCTACCCAGGTTCGCAATAATGATTGCTCTATTGTGGATTCTGATGCATTAAATGATGAATGGATCGTTCAAGCTGCTTCAGAACTAACTTCAAAAGCAAAGAAAATATTTATTACTGTTCGAATTGAGGGCAAACCTTGCCACATGGAAATTGATTCCGGCTCCACCAAATCAATAATTTCCTGGCCATCACTCCAGCAATTACTTCCTTCCATTACCAGAGATCATCTCCGTGATTCAACATGCCGCCTGCGCGACTATCAAGGGAACTTGATTCCTGTCCTAGGTGTTGCCCTTGTCTAGGCTGAACATAAATCTTTTAAAGCTAAATTACCTCTCGTCGTTGTGGCCAAGCCGCTCTCAACTTTACTTGGTCTTGAATGGTTCCAGCCCCTCGGACTGTCCATTGATGGCGTGAACAACATTCCCTGCTCTAATGACTTTGAGACTCTAATTACTGAGTTTGCTGATGTGTTTGATGACAATTTGGGTAATTACAAGGGCAAACCCATCTCCTTCAATCTAGATCCTAACGTGCCCCCTATTAGATTAAAACCCAGAAGGCTTCCATTTGCCCTTAAAGCTAAGGTAGAGGCTGAACTCAACAAATTAGTGGCTCAGGGAATTCTTGAGCCAGTTGAATATGGCACATGGGAAACCCCTATTGTTGTCCCTATTAAGCCTGATGGGTCTATACGCATATGTGGGGACTATAAATCAACAGTTAATAGGGCGCTGGATTCGAACCCATACCCCGTTCCTGTCGTTCAACATTTGTTGCATTCTCTGGGGAAAGGGTGCATCTTTGCTAAATTAGACATGGCCCAGGCATATCAGCAGTTGCCTGTGGACCAGGCATCTGCTGATGCCCAGACTATTGTGACTCATAAGGGGGCTTTTCGCTGCACCAGACTTCAGTTTGGTATCTCAGTAGCACCTGGTATTTTTCAACGACTTATTGAACGACTGCTCCAAGGGTTGGAGGGAGTGGTTCCGTATTTTGACGATGTCTTAGTTGCTGCCACCAGCAAACATGACCTCATCGTCAAAATACGGAGCGTCTTATCTCGTTTCAGATCTGCTGGCCTTAAGCTCAAACGCTCAAAATGTCATATGGGAGTATCTTCCGTAGAATTCTTAGGGTTTTTAATTTATGGAAAGGGTATCCATCCCACTCCCAGTAAAGTTGAAGCCATACATCGGGCTCCAACCCCTACTTCAAAACTGGAGTTGCAAGCCTTTTTGGGACTTTTAAATTTTTACACAATGTTTCTGCCTCACAAGGCTTCTGTTGCAGAACCCTTGCATAGACTATTAGATAATTCCACAGTTTGGCATTGGGGCCCTAGGGAGGCCAAAGCTTTCGAAGGAGTTAAAAAACTTCTCACATCTTCAGCTATTCTCATACAATTTAATTCCAAGCTGCCGCTAACCCTCACTTGCGATGCTTCTCCTTATGGGATTGGGGCTGTCCTTGCTCACCTGTTGCCTTCAGGTCAAGAAGCCCCTATTGCATTTTTTTCTCGTACGCTATCGTCTACTGAGCGTAATTACAGCCAATTAGATAAAGAGGCTCTAGCGGCAGTGGCAGGTGTTAAACGATTTCATGATTACCTGTACGGCCACCATTTCCTATTGGTGACTGATCACAAACCCTTACTGGGGAGATTAGCTGGTGATCGTCCCACTCCCCACATATTATCTCCAAGAATGCTGAGATGGTCCGAATTTTTGGCCGCTTATTCTTACAGGTTGGAGCATCGCCCAGGAAAACAGGTAGGACACGCGGACGCGCTTAGCCGCTGCCCACTGCCGTTAAAGGCTATGGACCCGGCTCCTATTTGCCCTGTTCTAGCTGTTGAGGAACTCCAGCTACCTATTACTTCTACAGACATTGCAGCCCATTCCCGTCGGGATCCTATCCTTTCTAAAATTTTAGAATGGGTTCGCAGGGGTTGGCCAGACGAAGGGTTGACTGGAAATTTTTTACCTTACGGTAGAAGGCGTTTAGAATTATCCATAGTGCAGGGCTGTCTGCTGTGGGGTCATCGAGTGGTAGTCCCTAAATCTCTGCAAACTAAAATATTGCAAAGACTGCATGAGGGCCATCCGGGAATCGTGTATATGAAGACCCTTGGCCGAAGTTATGTATGGTGGCCTGGCCTTGATGAGGCCATTACTGCTTGGGTAAACAGCTGTCCTGTTTGCCAAGCCGCACGACCAACCCCAGCAACGGCGGAGCCCAGGGAATGGGAGACACCTAAGGGTCCATGGTCTAGGCTGCACGTAGATTTTGCTGGCCCTATACAAGGGTTAAACCTTATGGTCATTGTTGACGCCTATTCCAAATGGGTGGAAGTAATACCCATGTCCACTATAACAGCTGATGTAGCTATTAGGGTCCTTAAACGGATTTTTGCTTGCCACGGGCTGCCTGATGTTATTGTATCAGATAATGGCCCCCAGTGGACTTCGGCCTCTTTCCAAGCTTTTTTAGCCTTGTTAGGAATCCGGCAGGTACTGATGGCCCCATTCCATCCGGCTAGCAATGGCCGAGCGGAACGCGCGGTCCGATCAGTTAAGGAAGCCCTCAGCAGAATGACTCAGGGCACATTATATGACAAAATTCAGCGATATTTACTTATTCAGCATTCCACTCCCTGTCCATTAACCAATCTTAGTCCAGCGGAGCTCCTAATGGGCAGGAGACTTAGAACCACCCTTGATCGGTTGCATCCGGAATATAATGAAATTCCACCCGTTCCTAGAACTTACCAAACTAGGTCTTTCAATTGTGGGGACTGGGTCTTTGCCCAAAACTTCGGGGGCCATACCAAGTGGGTTCCTGCAACTATACTCGAGGTAACAGGGCCATGTTCTTATAGGGTCCTCTTGAATGACGGAAGGCAATGGCGGCGTCACATCGACCAGCTGCGCCGCCGTGAAGCCCCGATCGACCAACGTTATGAGTCTTTGCCGAGTGAGGACAGTTCCTTGGCCGCCTGCCGGCCCAAGCCGTTCACGCACACACCTGTCATGCCATGCTCACCTCCCTCTGATACCGCGCCTACCAATCCGCATCCAGCGACGCTCCGCCTACCTGTAGAAAACCGACGTCAACACAGGACGGCATCTCCACCGTCGGCCGAAGGACGCACACGACCTGAAAAGGCCGATTTACCAGCTGAACTTCCCCCAGCGACACCAGAGGGCTTGCACCGTTCCGGAAGAATCCGTAGGCGTCCAGCCTACCTATCAGACTACGCCTGCACGAACGTGGGGGAAAGCAGTGTTGTGTCCAAAGCCAGAAAGCACAAGCTGTCACTCAACACCTACCAGACGCCCGGATTGGCCAATACCAGTAGGCGTCACCAGAGGGAGCTGACCTATTTATGATTGGTTGCCGGTTTGACAGCGGCTGTATAAATAGCTGTCAAACCGGAGTTCACTGTTCTGTTATGCTAGTTACTTACTTGTATTACAAATAAACATTAGTTCTTACGAATCGCCTCAGGCTACTTAATTCTAATTAAGAATATAATACCTTTAATACCGTGTTTCACTGAAAATAAGACAATGTATTATTTTCTTTTGACATCCCCCCCCCCCGAAATAAACACTTGGCCTTATTTTTGGGAAGGTCTTATTATTTTTGAGGTGCAGGAGGCGGCGAACATGGTCACCTCATGGCTACTGCTGTGTTGCAATATTTTCAGGGGAGGGCTTATTTTAGCACATGCAATCAAAAGCCCGATTTTATTATCCAGGGATGTCATATTTTCAGGGAAACAGGGTAATAGAAGTATTATTCTGTTTTTTTAACAATGAAAGAAATTAAAATTTTGTTTTGTGAAGATAAGAGTGTGATGAAAGAGATACCTTAGATTGGGTGAAGTTGTTTACCCTATCACCCCTTGCATTGGGGGATTTCACCATGTGGTTTAATATTTTCAAATAAGCTGTACCTGTTTCATAATGAATCATGTTATTTTATTTGTTTCATATTGTGTCTCTGAATCAATCAACAATCATCTTATGGTCCATGTAGTCCAGAGTACAAATGCTGGATAAAAACCATTGAAAAGGAATATTGCATCCAGTTTTGGTCGCCACAATGTAAAAAAAGATGTTGAGACTCTAGAAAGAGTGCAGAGAAGAGCAACAAAGATGATTAGGGAACTAGAGACTAAAACATATGAAGAACGGTTGCAGGAACTGGGTATGTTTAGCTTAAGAGAAAGAAGGTCTTTTCATGACATGACAGCACTATTCCAATATCTAAGGGGCAGCCACAAAGAAGAGGGGGTCAACCTATTGTCCAAAGCACCTGAGGGAGGGATAAGAACCAATGGATGGAAACAAATCAAGGGGAAAAGCAACCTAGAAGACATTTCCTGACAGAACAATTAACCAGTGGAATGGCGTGCTTCTAGAAGTTGGTGGTGTTTCATTCTTGGAGGTTTTTAAGAAGAGACTGGACAACAATTTGTCTGAAATGGTATAGGGTTTCCTGTCTGAGCAGGGGTTGAATTCAAAAGACCCCCCAAGATCCCTTTCAACTTTGCTATTCTGTTATCCTGCTATCTTGTTATTCTGGAATCTTGTTTTGTACTCCTTTCTTTGCCTTCTTACCTGAACCAATTATTCTGATCTGGTGGAAGAAACAATCATTCTATTCCCCATTTTACCCTGCAGCTTTTCAGCAAGGCTCCAGCTGCAAGTAATACTCACATCCTTTGGCTGTTTGCCTCAAGTCAGCTGTCTAACCGATGTTAAAAACCTCAAGGGAAGGATAAAAACACGTATGAATGTAGTTTTTAACATAAGCTAGGGCTTTGGTGGTAAATAGTTTGATCATCTCATTTTTGTGTGTGTTTAATGTAGCCCATTTCCTAAATTTATGATCTGCTGCAGCTGGTGTGTCCTTAGTACCTGTAGGCTTATCCTCCATCCATCCAACCCCACCCACCCACCCAATCCAACTCAGATTTAAAGAAAAGTTTTTATTGGCATCAGGATCAGAGGTGGTATTCAGCAGGTTCTGACCAGTTCTGGAGAACCAGTAGCGGAAATTTTGAGTAGTTCGAAGAACCGTTAAATACCACCTCTGACTGGCCCCGCCCCCATCTATTCTCTGCGTCCCAAGTCCCAGGTGATCGGGAGGGAATGGGTAGAAATTAAGGAGGATGTGGGTAGGGAACATCAAGTCTTCTGAAGTAGTATCAATAAGTGAGATGAAGATCTGTTCCTGGTGTTTTTCTTCTTTAATACTGTTTAACATCAATAGTGATGCCAAAGAATATATCATTTTTTCCATTTTTTTTGTATGCTCTTAAATGGTGAATGGATTTGGAGAAGTATTTAAGGGAAGGCTTAAGCATTTCTTACCTATGCATTCCATGGTTTCTACAGCATCTGGATTAGAAGTGGTATTCACCAGGTTCTGACCAATTCTGGAGAACCGGTAGTGGAAATTTTGAGTAGTTTGGAGAACCAGTAACTACCACCTCTGACTGCCCCCCTGCCCCCATCTATTCTCTGCCTCCCAAGTCCCAGGTGATCGGGAGGGAATGGGGATTTTGCAGTAACCTTCCCCTGACACACCTGCCAAGCCATGCCACGCCCACTAAGCCATGCCACACCCACCAAGCCACAACCACAGAACCAATAGTAAAAAGATTTGAATCCCACCACTGATCAGGATTATATAAGAGCTTGATGTTCAAGATTAGTTTTTCAAATAAATTATCCTTAGACATATCTAATGTTAAAAAGTAAGCTGATATACAGTAGCTAATAAGATGGTAGTTACAAATCAGGTTAGCAAGTGTATGGAGATCTGCTTCTCTACACTGTTGTTTACTATGGCTTTGAGGAAATGTTTCAGCTTTTACTTTATACAGTAAATGCAAGACCAGTGTCAGATTTCTTTTGTATGCTTGAGAGAATCTTACCTAGGATGAAGAGTAGAAATGGTTATATGAAGGTTTTTGTAAATAATAGAGGAAAAAAGAAATAAGACTGGTACTCAAGGTGGCATTTTGGAATTTGAAGCATTCAAATGGAGCATAGACAACAAAGTGAGAAAAGCCAGAGGAACTGATACTGCCTTCTCTGACAGTAAATAAATCATGCCATGCTCATTAAAGGCAAAGAAGTATTTTTCAGGTAGAGATTGGATGCTGTCCATGATTTATTTTATTTTAAATTCCAGACATAGGCCACAACCTTGACACCATGTATGCACAAGCAACTTCACCAGCTTCATATACCAAGACAGCAGGCAATTTTGAAAGAGTTTAAAGAAAGTGAGGAAAACAGAGAAAATGAAATGGAAGAAGGAATGCACAGAAATGGAAAATGTGTGAAATAAGGGAAGCTATCTCAACTCACTAGGGAGTTAAATCCCTCTAAAAACAATTGGAAAGGATGGTTAAATATGTAATGATAGGTTTGACTGACAATGAGAGACAGGAGGAAGAGTCACACTTAGAAATAGACTGATAAATAAAATTTGAACCCAAAGGAGGAGCAGTGGTAAAAGCTTCTCAGAAGGGACGGTCCCTAGTTTTTGGGAGAGTGTAAAAGGGATTTGGGAAAAATTGAGGGCAAAAGAAGAAGGGGACAGCAGAGAATGGGGTGGCTGGATGGAGTCACGGAAGCAGTCGGCTTCAGCTTAAATGGACTCCGGGGGTAGAAGACAGGAAGGCCTAGAGGAATGTTGTCCATGGGGTCGCAAGGGGTCAGACACGACTTCATGACTTACAACAACAACAACAACAACAAAAAGTCAGGGACAGGAGGGGTACTTTCAGACTTGCAAAATTCTGCTAATGTACTCTTGGGCGTGCTTCTTGTCCAGACCACCTAACAAGGCTGACAAAATGTGCTTCACCTCTCAGTAGACAAAATGAGGTGAATGTAACCACGTGTAAAGGTGCCTTTAATCTGAAAATATTACTTTAAAATGCAGGTTTTGGTCCATTCAAAATATATTTTGAAAAACACAACTTTTTTTTTAACCTAAAATAATGTGACATCTGAAACACAGATGGAGTAGTATCTCCATTGTTCTGTAGGGAGAACGAGGCAGACAGGGACTAAGGTAAGACAGGTTGAAGCTAACACAACCTTTATTAACAGTGATCAAACAGCTCATATGTAAGGCAAACCTTGAACCGGCAAACAGCGAAGCAAAGGACAGCTGACAGCTCTTTTATACTAGAGCTGTCAGACGCTTAGCCAATCACGTAGCTAGATTCTCCTGCCAGCAGGCTGCTTGCGTCTCAGCCAATCAGGAACTAGCAATGTAAGTCAATGGCAGACGACTTCCGTACTCAACACCCCTCTCCTCCCAGTTGGCACATGCGTAGTCCACCAAGTACGCTGACTGGCGACGGCTCCACCCTGATCGTCTCAGTTCTGGAACAGCGGTCAGAGGAGGAGTCTCTGCTGGCTGGGTCTGTGGAACTGCCGGAGACTGAGCGGCCAAGACGGCAGGAAGAGTGACCACCGCTGGACCAACTGGACTACCAGGTAGGGTTGGCAACGAGAATGCGTTGGAGAAGGGTGCGGGAGCAGCTTCTAGAGGCATTAGTTCACCAGGGCAGGATTGGGCCTGTCCTGGCTGTTTATCTGCTGCACTGGGAGGTCTCCGACGAAGCTGATTGATGTGCCGGCGCCACTCTCGCCCATCGTCGAGCTGGACCCTGTAAGAGTAGGATCCAGTTAGCTGTGTTATTAGTCCGGGGAGCCACCTTGGTTTAGCCCCGTAGTTTTGGGCGTAGACCAGGTCTCCCACGTCAAATGTTCGAGTTGAGACGCCTGTGTTGGGGCTCTTTTCTGCGGCATAGCCGGTGTGCAGCCGGTCCAGCATTGTCCGGAGCCAGCGAACCATAAGTCATTCTGTGGGCACGGAGTTGTATGCTGCACCAGAGGGTATTGGGACAATTTGTTATGCCAATTTCCTGGCCCCAGGTGGCCCAATGCCTCCTTAGCCAACCGGACAGTTCGTTCTGCCAAGCCGTTTCCGTGAAACAGAGCCGTGGTTGCATGCCATATGCCATGCTGGCCTAAAAACATTTGGAAGGGTGCTGACGTGATCCGGGACCCTTTCTCTGCCACCACCACATCAGGCAGCCCATGGGTTGCGAAAAGTCTCCCCAGCCCCTTAATGATGGCCTCCGAAGTGGTGGAGGATATGAGTGCCAGCTCCACCCACTTCGAGTAGGCGTCAACAATAATTAAGAAATTCTGCCCTAAGAACGGGCCAGCGAAATCCATGTGGATTTGTACCCATGGAGCTCGGGGCATGTCCCACTCTCTGACGGGCACTGGTGTGGGAGCCGGTCTAGACTGCTGGCACTGTTGACAGGTGGCTACCCAGTGCTCTATCTCCTGATCAATTTTGGGCCACCACACGTAGCTCCGGCCCAGCGCCTTCATGCGCACAATACCTGGGTGAGCAGTGTGCAGGCAACTCAAAATTGGCGCCCTAAGCTTGGGGGGAGGTACTACCTGGTTTTCCCACAGCAGGCATCCATTGAGAACGGATAGCTCATGCATGCTGTAAAAGGGCTGGAACTCCTGTCCTACTGCCCCTTGTGGCCACCCCCTGCACACCCAGTCCAGCACTTTGGAGAGGGCAGGGTCTGATGCAGATAGCCTGGCAATATCCCGGGCGGATACTGGCATGGCTAATTCCTCTACGAGGAGGACCGAGGCAGTGGGAGCAGGGTCCTCCACAGGCGCTGGCAAAGAAGTCAGGAAATTCCTGCCCAAGTCCCGTCCTTGCAAAATTGGGACATCTGGTTACCTTATACCTTATAATCATAATAAACTCATTAACAGAATTAAAACAATATATAATCCAAGTTGCCAAAACAAAGTAGAAGAGAACAGTAATAGGAACAAAAAGTACAGGTTGTGCTATTTTAAAGGGCTCGTTTTTTATTTTTATTTTTAATACATTTTTATTTTATTTAGAAAATAAAATAAAAAGGGAAAATAACTCATAGAAAGTCTGCAACAGCCTTCTTATCTACCATAAATCATGACAATATTTATTTCTGATCTGTCTGAGATCAAATACCCTTGTTTAATTCTTAATAATAAAACTTAAAATTTTGGTTGAAAACTTTTCCAACAATTGTGTCCTAGTCCCCAAAATTATAAACCTCTGTTGTCGATCCATTTTTCCAAAAGGTCCAGTCCACATTATTTTCCAGTTAGACAAAGTCCATTTCCTAATCACCATCAATCTTAAGAATGTCCATTCATCAGTCATCAATTCTGTTAATTCCAGATCTGTAAAATCCATATCCCCTTCACTCTTCTCCAATGAATCTGCAATTTCCAAACCAAGTTCCTTCTTCTTTAAATCTGCCAATAGCAATTTAGATTTCAATCCATCCAGTTGCCAGTTTGGTTGGGTACAGCTGCTTGTGACTGGATAGCCTCTTTAGGTTGATTTAAAACCTTTGTTGTTTGATGAAACTTTTACCAAAGTTTTCAATTTGAACTTGTAGGTTAAAAACCATTCTTTTTTCCAGAGGGCTTTATCTCTAAGTTGGTACATTGTTTGCATGTTTAATATAGTCCTCTAACTGGGCATTCACAACTAGAAATAAACAGTTCCTTTCCAGGACAGGGAGTTAGATACATTGTAACAAAGTAACCACCAAGGACATTGAGATAATATTTCTCACAAAAAAAGGATGGAAACAAGAAAAAAAGAGAGAAAATATCCATGAACCATTAAAAAATGAAAGATTACAGCTTTTTAAAAGTTACGAAAATGCAAAAAAAACTGTAGTGAAAATCCAATTCAAATGAAAATCCAAACAATTCACTATCACTACCCAGAAAACCTCCATCGATTTCCATATGGAGAAAGTGAAAGTAATTTAGAATAGCAGAATGAAACAGGGAAAAAACATGAAAGGATTCACATTAAAAAACCACCAGGGGATTAGAGTAAATCAGCCTTCAACCATTCAATTAACTTTTAAAACAAAAATCAAAAGGAAAAAAAAAACCAATACGTGCTTAAAAAACCCTAACACCTGAGAGGAAAGATGGAGCCACAGCCCTCCAAAGGCTCCTTTCAGGAACTGCAATCCCCAAGATACGTCTTCCCAGGAGGATCCACAATCATCTGAGGTGAAATCCAGCAGATTCTGACAGGTTCTGGAGAACCGGTAGCAGAAATTTTGAGCAGCTCGGAGAATCGGCAAATATCACCTCTGGCTGGCCGCAGAGCGGGGTGGGAATGGGGATTTTCCACTATCCTTCCCCTGCCATGCCCACTAAACCACACCCACAGAACCGATAGTAAAAAAAATTTGAATTTCACCACTGATCTGAGGGTTATCTTTGGTCATTCTTAGCTCCTCCCATTCAGATCTAGGGAGGCAGCTATCAAACAACCCGTTAACATTAAACCACTGGGGGCTCCTGTCTCTCTTGTCTGATTATTTCCTATGCAGCATCTCTTCCCTTTTCCCCCCAGGGTCATTCACACATTCCTTTACACATTGATTAGAATATCTGGAAAGATGTATCTTTTCAAATTGTTGATTGATGTTTAAATAGTAATATTTTGTTTTTAGTTTTAATTTTTACTTTGTTAGCCAATTAAGTACCTATCAGAGGAGGTCAAAAGCAGGTCATACAATAATTTAATGAATACACAAATGCACAAATTGTGGATTGCAACTCCTAATTGCAGCAGCAATTGGCAAGGGTAGGTTGTAACACACCAGATTATCTTCATTTGCCTCCTCTTTTTTCTTATTCTGAAGACCATGATTAATTTTTGATAAGAGTGGGAGTATAATTCACAGCAATAGCCTCAAGCTGTACAAGAAGACAGAGTAGACAATGTTTTCCTTCCCTATTTCATAATCCTTTGAAGTTGCCAGCAATGGAACAAGCAGAGGAAAGAATGGAAGTCATACCAACTTCCTTGCTTGAGAAACATGTATGAGGAACGGGCTACAATTTTCCTATTCTTTGTCCAACCAAATCGACAGGTGGCTAGCCCGGATGGTTGCAAACATTTATGTTTTTCCTACAGATGACTCAATGGATAATGGTATGAAATGAAACATTGGTTGTTCTAGATAAGTTACATTTGCAGCATGATTGAAAGAAAAAGAAATAGTGAGGAGAAGCAGATAAAATTATCTCTATTGAAATATCCTCTACAGTAAAATAACAAGTGAAGGTATCAGGAAACAAAGTATTGATTTCACGTTCTACCATTAGTTTGCCACCTGTTAACTGTGATCATTATCCAGAGCTGAAAGGGGAAAGGTTACTCTTCTGTACATTTATATCAACAAACTCAAACAAAACCTCCTAATTATCCCTCTGAACCTCTGTCAGTTTTAAAACCAGCTCCCTTTTTTCAATTGGCTGCATGCCAATCCCAGAAACTAGTGACTATATGCTACATATTAATGACAATGTCTTTTCATTCTAGGAATGGTATAATTGCCAAAGTAGTTCAGGGCTCATTATTTTTACGGTCATATTTCAGAGGAAGAGCCAAAGGTCGGAGGGGTTTACATAGGGCAATGTATAGGAACTGGCCTCTTGAGGACACAATGGCAACTACCCATTGCCAACTACAAATCAGCAGGCTACAGTCCCAACAAGAAAAACCAGAATTAATGCCTGTGACTCCTTTAATTCACTGACGATGGAGAACAAATTCACTTAAATGTGAAAAATTGAATCCACATTGTAGATATGACATCAGCATTTGAGCATGTAGAGTAGATTTGAATCAATTTTATGAAACTTCTAACATATGAAAAGAGAAAGCTTTCACACATTCATTTTTTGGTTCACTTATTTTGTTCGGAAAATAAATTCAGAAAACTTATTTTCAGGGTGGAGTATTTTTTAATCTTAGGAAAGTGTCTTACGAAAGTGTTTGTCTCCTACCATACCTCACTAAGACACCTGCACAAGAACTGATTTCATTAATCTAAAAGGAACATTTGCGTTCAGATAACTGATTTTCAATACATGGATGAAACAGATTGCAAGACTCCCTGAATGTAAACAGAGGAAGTGCAGATGTTAAGCAGTTACAAATCCCACAAGTGGAATTCTGCTCTCATTTTGGTATGTCTTTAACTTGTTTACTAAAGCAATGGGAATTAAGGATTAAGGGCTGAATTTTGGCTGGATTATGTTTTATGACCATAAAACAGTTAAGGAACTTCTGTACTATCATTTCAGCTTTGCATTTAATACTAACAATCCAGAGGGGGAAAAATATCCCAATAGGGAGAGTTTGGCTTTGACTTGAAGACTTTTAATATAGAAAGACTCATCCACCCCCAGATAAATTAATTTCATTTCCAAAATGAAAATGAAAAATCATGCTCTATGATTTTTCTAGCCTTCAGTTTTATTTATTTATTTACTTAGTTTATATGGTCACCCAGTTGCCAAGTGACCTTAGGCAGCTAACCAATTAAAAACAATATAATATATTTTCATGTAACATGAAAATTAAATGAAACCTAAGTCCTTCAAGAGTAGTGATTCACTTCAAATGTAAATATAATCTTTCAACAGAAAAGGAAAGATTTTATCACTGTTACTGGAAACCTTAATAGATAGTGACCCTATAATTCTGGCATTTCCTAAAGGTTTAAGAGCATTAATTTATTTTTGTAACTCTTTCCAGTTTCCAGTCAAACATGTTGAACATTTTGCTCATTAGCAGGTGCATTTGAGTCTTTCCTTGGGAATTCACTACTTCACCTTCATTTTCAGGGCAAAGCCTTCAGAGCTATCGTGCTACATGATGTGTATTAACTGACTTGTTTCCCCAGGACATGGATATTCCATTAAGGAGGATGTGGGAAGGGGATATGAAGTCTTCTGAAGTAGTATCAATAAGTGAGATGAAGATCTGTTCCTGGTGTCTTTCTTCTTTAATACTGTTTAACATCAACAGTGATGCCAAAGAATACTATCATTTTTTTCCATTTTTTTGATATGCTCTTAAATGGTGAATGGATTTGGGGAAGTATTTGGGGGAAGGATTAAGCATTTCTTACCTACGCATGCTGTGGTTTCTACAGCATCTGGATCAGAAGTGGTATTCACCATGAATGGCATGTGGCATGCAATCCACAAAGACCACCAAATGATTTAATGCCTGATTAAGAATTTTCAAACTGGGGAGAGATTGATTCTTTTTAACAATATGTTGATGTTACAGAGAAATAAATTCTTTTTTTTTCTCACACCCACCATTTGTGCTTTTTCTGAACTTTAAACTCCAAACATGTATTTAAGTTCTGTATGCAGTGCTTCTAAGCTCTTTAAGAAATCACATTCTTGGTCAGTTCTAAACACAGGGAGTAGAATTTCAGAATAGTAAAAACTACAATCCAGAACTTAAAGGGAAACATTGACCCCTCTATTGCAACTGGGAATTTGGATTAATATGTTCCTAAAAAGCTGTTCATCATGAGTAATTTCAGGCTAAAAGAACTGGGTGTATCCATACATATGTGTGCCGCATTTAAGCTTTGAAAATCTATATGCAGACTTCTTGGGAGCATTGCAAACAACATGACTTTTCTAGAAGGCAAAGAGAAAATAGTTTGCTTACCTCTCAGAGAAAATGTCCCCATTTCAGGGAGAAAAATGTTTCAAACCAGCAACTAATTAAGAGCAGATATCATGTCAAATTAAACTGATGTGACAACTAAAGAGATGTTTGTTTTACTATATGTCTTACCCAGCAGATCACACATCATATTTCCCAGATACATGTTTGAAGGAATTGTCCTTCCTCTCCTATTTTGCTTCTTTTCTCTTTTCTTTATGTGGGGCCATAGCAGCCCTTCACCTTAGAAAGATGAGAGATGATTAGAGTCTATTATTTTCCTATTATTTCAATGATTGGAACCTATCTCTCTCTCCCTCTGGTATTAGCATAATATCCTAACTGTTGCAATCATAAACTGATTTTTTTGTACTCGTTCCTATGAATCCTATAGGAGTTTGGTGTTCTCTCTCTCTCTCTCTCTCTCTCTCTCTCTCTCTCTCTCTCTCTCTCTCTCTCACACACACACACACACACACACACACACCACAAACACAGAGTCTTACATTCTTTCCATGCAGAAGCATTTGTTCTTTGTGACAGCTTCATTCTAAGTATTGAGAGCAAAACAGCTTATCCTGTGGTATAATTTGGACAGGGAGATAGATCACTCTAGTTTCACCATTCATTTTGTTTCACAGCTGTCTAGGAAATTATCCCATAGAGAGAATGAAGCCACGCTAGCCCTGCAACCTCTGTGCACTGCCACATCCCCTCTCCTCCTGCATGGGAATGATCCTGCACAAAGACATCCCTCCCATCACCCCCTGGAGACTGACTGAAAACACCTGGCAGCTATTCCAGGGAATGAGCCGACAGTGTGCACAGACATCCAAGATGAACCTTATTTCAAGGATTCCCAAGGGCCCTTCATTCAATAATCCATGCAAGTTTTATGAGAGCTAAATTATGGGGATTTGCAAAGAGGGGATTAGTAATGCTTCCAAGGACAGTTACCACCAACATCTGTGGCATTAATAGAGGGTATTTTTTTAAAGCACCACTTAGTTATAATAGTCCTCATCTTGGTAATCTGTGCATCATAGGTTATGATCCTTAGAGTTCAGGGTGTTTTCAACAACCCAATTGGATTTACATGGCTGTGACTTCAACATCTGGCTGAGTGATGACATCTGAGATGTGCAGGATGTGAAATAGAACCTGGAGGAGGTACCACACAAGAGATCAGGATAATAATAGGTCATTTCAGCTTGTACATCACCTGTGTGATCTTCTGATGTAAGAAGAGCTTCCTCTTCTGCATGTCTCAAGTGGCTGCTTGCAGGCTAATTAGATGGAGGGAGGGTGAATGATTGTCAATCACTGAGAGGCATTATGGGGGTGGGCAGAAAATTTCAAGAGGACTATAATCTTTTAGCAGGGGGGAATAAGAGCCTATGGAACAGTTTGGGGATGATTTCACAGATCTGGGAAATGTTTTTGTGGAAAAAAGGAGTGTGCAGGGACCCATTTCTTGGTTCTGTTAGTGATTATGGAGTATGATATTTCTTGGCTACTTCGCCTTTCAGTTTTTGTATTGTTGTAAAATGTTTTTGTTTTAATTTTGCTTGCCACCCAGAGTCACTTGTTGAGATGGATGTCTACACATATTGAATACATGAAGGGGATGTGAGTGTTTGCATCACTCCTGGATTCTGAATGGGCTCCAATTACCAAATGAGGATGATATAGGAGAAGAAGAGGCAATGCTTGGAGATAGAGTCAAGAAAGGAATCAGCCTGGAGTTGTTACATTCCCACAAGTGATCCATGCCCAGTTCTCCCCACTCAACCCCAAACAAATTCTGTTAACTCTTATCTAGTGCCAATTTAGGACTGAACATCAGTTGATTAGATTCTTGTGAACAGGCATGAGCAATACATCAAAATAACTTCTTTCTTGACTTCCCTCCTGTAGACTCCCCTGGACACATACTTATTCCAAGGGTCTGTGGATTGAAACTAATACCAACCCTATCATAAGGCAGAATGAGGAGGTGGTTTAATTTGGAGCAACAATAATTTAATTTATTGCTGTATTTTGAGGGGGGGAGAAGAGGTGTTTATGGGCCATCAATAATTTAGCCTGACTTGTACAGATACCACAACTACTCTCCAAAAGTAGCAAAACAGTTTGAGACTGTAACTGTAATGCAGCAACTCTGTCTCTGTGCTTATTCACTAACCTAAGAATTTGCCGACATTGTTCTGTAGTGAAGTCCCTTCAACTCATGAATTGTTTGCTTGGCTTTCATGTCCTTCCAAAGCAATGTAAGATGTTGTAAATCAACTTTCTT
The DNA here is from genome assembly GCF_964273705.1 of Natrix helvetica. Taxonomy (NCBI): domain Eukaryota; kingdom Metazoa; phylum Chordata; class Lepidosauria; order Squamata; family Natricidae; genus Natrix; species Natrix helvetica. Next base: position 240,859,899 of record NC_138552.1, read on the forward strand.
TTTAAGGAAGAGAATGGCGCTTCATGTACCGTAATTAACAATGGGTTTTTTCCCCCACTCTTGAGCCCTTGATTTCCAGTATACTAAGATAACCAGACTTAAATGATCTGCAGTGAAAGAAAGTAAGCCTTCACTGGTAATCTTTCTTTCATACTGCTTCACTGATTTATGAAACAGTTGTGTGACTTGAATTGGACTATGAGAAACGCTTATCAATTTCCAGACTGCATTGATCCGAGATGGAATAAATGTACTTCTTGCCCACCAAGACAGTGTGTAATTTATATGAAACATATATCAAATGCTTCTGAAGGACCTTTCCTAGAGAGAAAAAAAGAGGCTTTCTTCAGGAAGCCTATCACCAAATTGGAATTGTCCTGTGGTTTGGAAGGAACATCTGTTCTGAGGAAACATTAACCAGATAGAACTTGAAGACTCCTGCAGGTAGTTGGTTTCATTCACTTTCTTCCATTCACTTTCAGCCATAACAGCTGTTTCCTTAATTCTTGCTTTTTTCTTACTTTCTGTTTGCTTTTATACTTTTTTTAAAAAAACCTGGCTTTGCTATTTGTGATATCTCTACCTCCTTTCCTTTCTACGCCTGCTCTAGCAAGCAAAACATGAAGGTCAAATGGTCTACTTCCTATGACCCAAAGTAAACTTTGATTCTTCAACTCCAATCATAGTTTGAGTGTTATATGCTTTTAGAGGACATCGATAGTGCATATGGCTTCGAAAGAATCAGCAGTCACAAAACAGAACTACCTTAATATTTCACCAAAATTCATCAGTTGAAGCAGCATTCCAAAACAAGTGTCCTCCTGTATCGGATTCGGGTCCCATCACATGAGGCAGGCTGTGAATGATGAGAGTTGGTCTGAAACATCTGGAGAACCTCATGTTGAGGCAAGCTCAACTAATATTTAGGAACTGATGTATCAATCTGGTATTAACTTTCTCATCAAGGCACATATTTTAAGATACATGATTGCAATTTTTTTTCATGTAGAAAGACATTTTTGAGACGTTATGAACCAACAACTGTATTTTAACATACAGGAAGTATGAGACTGACTACATACTCCCAAAATACCTCCTGCTGAAATAAGGTCAGATCAGATTTATCTGCACCAGAACTTACACAGATAAGGTTGAATCCCTTGAATATTCCAAATAATTTTAGAGTTCCAGTATGGCAGGGCTGTCAAATCCCCAGCCCACAGGCTGAATGCGTCACTCACTGACCACGCCCATGCCCAGTTTAGCAAAGGGGGGGAAAGTCCTGATACATCATGTGACTATGTGAGTTTGACACCCCTGCAGTATGGTATTCATCAAGCTACATCAATTTTTTTCAGTGTGGCTGAACCCAAACAAATACAGAGAGTGCAGCTGTTCTTACCATTTTCACATGCTAATGAGAATAAGGGTCTATCCCAATACAGTACATAGTTTAATATAGTTCAAATTCCTTGGGAGATTCAGGTTCATTACTGGAGATCAAATGAATTCATTCTAAGAATGTTGTCAGTTATAGAATTTGCTGTTCTATATGTCTGATAAATTGTGATCCCTCTATTACATTTCAGATGCATCATTGCTTATCCATGATTTACTGAAACTCAGCTGGTTATGAAATGTCTGTTAGAAAGAACAGTTTGCATTAAACAGATGTTCCTTATGCTTCTTGGACTTTAATTCAAACCCCTTCCCAGTGTCTCTCTCTATCATTGTTGGCTGCAATTCTTTCCTGATGGTATTGAGGACACTACTTAACTCTTGCAGACAAGTTACACTTCCCAATCAAGATATATATTTACCTTTTTTTAAAAAAAATGAGTCAATATCAAACAAATATTACATTATAATTATAGTTAAGTGACTGGGAGAGGAAGGATTTTTAACTTTTTGAAATGCTTCTTCTGAATTTGAAAAGTTATGTAACTACCATTTTCCTTCCAAAATAAGACAGGGTCTAATTTTCTTTTGACCCCTGAAATAAGCGCTTGGCCTTATTTTTGGGGAGGTCTTATTATTTTTGAGGTGGCGAGCGTGGTCACTTCATGGCTGCTTCTGTGTTGCAATATTTTCAGGGAGAGTTTATTTTCAGGGGAGGACTTATTTTAGCACATGCGCTCAAAAGCCCAATTGGGCTTATTATCCAGGGAGGTCTTATTTTTGGGGAAGCAGGGTAGAATTTCTTGAACTGGAGTTATGCAGTTAATGAGATTTGACACAATTAAAACATATGTTCATATGTTTCAATCCTGCTCCAGCGAAATTTATTTTGTATATTCATATATACTTTCCAATAAAAAGGGAGAGGGGCCCGACAAGATATTGGGAATGTATTCTTTCATCTGGAGACAAATGATTGTTGTTGACCAACAGTTCTTAGTACAGATAGTCCTCAACTTACAACAGTTCATTTAGTGACCGTTCAATGTTACAACAGCACTGAAAGAAGGGAGTTATGACCATTTCTCACACTTATGACCATTACTGAATCTCCAGGGTCACATGCTCAAAATTCAAACACTTGGCAACTGACTCCTATTTATGACGATTGCAGTGTCCTCGGGTTATGTGATCGCCTTCTGTGACCTTCTGACTAGCAAAGTCAATGGGGGAAGCAGGTTCACTGAACCACCATGTCATTAACTTAATAACTGAAAAGATTCATTTAACAACCATGGCAAGAAAGGTCATAGGATGAGACAAAATTCACTTCACAAGTGTCTCACTCAGCAACAGATATTTTGGGCTCAATTATGGTCGTAAATTGAAGACTATCCGTATAGATTGCTGATAATCTACATCTTCTGACCTCCATTGCCAGGCAGTCAGGAAGCAGTTTTCTGCCCTATCTTCATTTGGCATCACTGATGCCACCGTTGCCACTTTTCAGTGACTGACTGAGCTTCTACTTCTTCAGCACTTCATCAACGGTGCCTCAGCTCACAGTGAATCCCTTCATTGTCTGTTGATATTTTCATTTCTTTTTTGTTCTGTGACTAGTAAGGTTAAATTGGTTTTTTGTTTGATCCAGTAGTTCTCGACTTGTGGTCCATGGATTCCTGGGTGCCATGTTGTCACAGGGTTCCATGAATACTTTAAGAAATGTTATGATTTAAATCTTAAGTCTTGGGGGTCCATGGCCATGGTGTCTAGCCATAAAAGGGGGTCTGTTGAGAACCACTGATTTAATCTACATATTTTCACAATTTATCTCTTAAAATACCATTGAATCACTATGCAAGCATTCCCGACCCACAGAATGGCCCTGTAGTCAGTAGAAGAGGGAAACAATTAACAGCATTTTTATCAAAAGTATGATGGACTTTCTAATGTACATCATACTTTTGTAATGCATCCATGTGATGTAAGCAAATCTACAGCCCCCCCCCCAATAAAACACCTGACTCGTGTTGAAACTCAATAAAAACTAATTTATCTGCCTTGTGAGAGGTAAAGGACAGACATTAACCCTACAGAGGACTGATACGCCTTCTCTGCCATGGTGTCCACCTTATGGAACATTTTTTCACCCCAAATTAGATTAGCTCCATCTCTGTGTCATTCTTGAAAACCTTCAAGATCTGGCTATATTATCAGGCCTGGGGATCTCAGAGAAGCAGATATTTGCTTAGATGGCTCCATTGTTGACATTGATGTTTTTTCCCTCTTTTTGTCAAGGGAATTATTTTTTTATAGTTATCTCTTACTGTAGGTTTCTATATTTTTATTTCTATTTTTTTCACATTGGTGGTTTTTATCTCATAGTTGTGTACCACAGAGACACTTTTAGTGAGATGGGCACTTATACTGATTAATGAATAACTAAACAAATAAATAAGCCAATGGTTACTAATGCTCCAAGAATGCCACGCACAATTGGAACCACTAATTCCACTAAGTCTCATCAAGTGAGATACCCCATAACCCACATCTCTTAAGGTACTTTTGCAATCACTTTATTATATGTGCCTGTGGACATTTGTATTACAATTACAATTTGCTGGTTCACAAAATGCATTGTCCATTGTTCAGCTTGGATTAATATCATGGGCCAACTACTTCAAACTACAAGGAGGGTGTAGTAACTCTCTTTCAGCAACTCAGTTTTCTTTAGGTAAAGGTAAAAGTTCCCCTTGCACATATGTGCTTATCATTCCCGACTCTAGGGGGTGGTGCTCATCTCTGTTTCAAAGCCGAAGAGCCAGCACTGTCTGAAGACATCTCTGTCGTCGTGTGGCCGGCATGACTAAACGCTGAAGGTGCATAGAACTCTGTTACCTTCCCACCAAAGGTGGTTCCTATTTTTCTACTTGCATTTTTACGTGCTTTTGAACTGCTAGGTTGGCAGCAGCTGGGACAAATAACAGAAGCTCACTCCATTATGTGGCACTAGGGATTCAAACTGCTGAACTGCCGACCTTTCTGATCAAAAAGCTTAGCATCTTAGCCATTGAGCCACCATATCCCTGCCAGTTTTCTTTAGAAGAAGTTAATCTGTGTCACCTTAATCTTTAAAAGGTACCTCTAGATGGGCTTTCAATCTTCCCAGAATAATCATGTAATGGAAAGTGGAGCTGCTATGGCAATATAGCAAGTCACTGAAAATTAAAAGAAAGCAAATGGTATCTTCTTGGCAGAATTGCTTCTCTGTCCCTAAAAATCAAAAGCCAAATTAAGTTTGAAGAATCTGCAAGCAAAATCTAAAAATAATGTTAGTAAAATAGTTACAGAATTAAATTTAATGGCTCTTAAGATCATCTGGTCCAGAGATGGGTTTCTGCCAGTTCGGCCCAGATCGGGCAAACCAGTAGTGGCAGTGGCAGGAGGCTCCGCCCACCTGCCCAGACGCTTCTGCACATGCGCACAACGGAACCAGTTGTAAAAAAAATGGAAATCCACCACTGATCTGGCCAGGGTCCGTAACTATTTAAACTGGGATATTGTATATTTGCAAAGGTAACCTAAACTAAAATAAATTAACTTGCTATCTCCATTAAAACCCAGCATCTCAAAATCTCTTTTCTCGTAACTGTTTTATATTACATATGCTTCCAAACAGAAGGCAATTTTTGGTAACTTTTGTGTGTATATATTGTTACAGTTCACCCACCATTCTAGGCTTGATCCTAAATCACTCTTCTAATTGCCTATCTAGTGAAGTAAAACTTAAGGTTTATATAATCTAAGAATAGAACATGAACCTTGAACAATCTCAGGAAGAGAGGAACACAGTCATATCTTGATAACATCAGCTTGCTTAATCCATATGTGCTAAATTTTCATATGGAGAAAAGTGCAGAGATTTTTCTAGAGTTGGTGGATTACCCTCCACAGGCTCCATTTGGTAAACATGTTGCCCTGCTTGCAGCTGTTGAGATATCACATGTCACAATCACCTGCTCTGTCTGAGTATACAGGAACTTGCTTGTCAGACAAAAAGGCCAGTAATTACTCTTACCCATCTACACCTTTCCTAGCTGTCTGCTAATTGAAGTTTAATGGCCTTTGTCCCATCTTTTGCAGAGTAGATCTCCAATTAGGAAAACATCTGGCTAAATAATATTGCTCACATTTTGCTACACTATGTATTTTTATTGAATTAATTTAGCATAGCATCTCCTTCCATTCTTTTTTTAAATATTTTTTTATTAAGAATTATAATGGAAAAAATAAATACAAACGACACAAAATATAAACAAAAAGATAAAAGTGTGAGAACAAAAAAAGAAAAGGACAAGAAAAAGAAAGAGGAAAAAGTAACTTTCCCTTCATCCCAACGAGTAAAAACAATTGTACTAGCATACCCACATCGCTAAATAAAACAGAATCTTTTCTACACATAACTGATCTCTTAATTTAAAAAAACAGAATCCAATTATTTATAATAAGAAAGTATTCCTTGTTAACAAAAGTCGAATTAAAGGCAACCAGATATAACTAATTTCTTCATGTAGCCCTGGTCAAATAGGCCAACTTTGTATTCCTTCCCCACATTTTTAGAAATATCTTTAACCCCTTCAAAAAAAGTTCCAGAGCTACCTCAATGTTCATTCTTTCAAGGCAAAAGTATTTCAAAACCTTAACAGGGCTTATTTGTGTATTCAATAAAAAGAAGTTATTCAAATCAATTTCCTGATTCACTATCTGTACATATAGGAAGGCAGTTTGGTATAATGTTAAGGCATCAAGCTAAAAACTAGGACACCATGAGTTCTAGTCTTTTCTTTAGGCACAAAACCAAATGGTTGACCCTGGGCCAGTCACTGTCTCTCAACCCTATGAGGGAGGCAATAGCAAACCACTTCTGGAAAACCTTGTAAAGAAAACTACAGGGACTTATCCAGGCAATCTCCAAGAATCAGACATGATTGAATGGAAATATAGATATATATCTATCCTTTAGGGAATATATATATATATATATATATATATATATATATATATATATATATATATATATATATATATATATATGTTTGTGTTACAACCCCTGGTATATATATATGTTGTATTTGTACTGATAAATAAATAAATAAATAAAAATTAAAAAAAGGCAACATTAAAAATAAGAATATGGTTTTCTGCCTGCATGGTCTTCTGAGATGAAGCCGAAGGACAGAAAGAGGGAGTAGTGACCTTCCTCCCATATTTAGGCATACCAGGGGTTGTAACACAAATATATATATATATATATATATATATATATATATATATATATATATATATATATATATATATATATATATATATATATATATATATATATATATATATATATATATATATATGTATGGAATGAGTCATCTAGCAATTCCATTTGTGTTATATTTGAGTATCCTTCAAAGTGGTTTAACAAACATCCAATACAACTTATTCTATAATTTCATTGCAACATGCTCTATCCATGTTGTCAATAAATTCCTCCATTTTTGAAGCAGATTATAATATAAATGTGAAATTTTTCCAGTTGTTTGAGTCCAGGATTCACATCTGTATGGGAGAGAAGGGATAACTAAATCTCTGTAGACCTTCAACTTTGTGGCAATACCAATAATGTGTTGATTGAGCATTCTAGCATGAAGCTGCCCCAGTATCTGACTGTCCTTGTCTGATCCTGGAATCAATGTCTTTGTCTAAAAGCCCAGCACTCAAATTGTGCTTCCAAACTGTTTACATTTGTCAGATGCAGTGTCATTAAAAATGATGTTTGGTTCTACAGGCTTGGTATTTGGCAAGGACTGGATAAGTACTTCAATCTTGTTCAAGCTAATAGTCAGGATGGAAAACATAGCAATGTCCAAGAATTTGTTCAGCATCAATTGTAAATCACAGTCTTTGTGCACTAGGAGTGCACAGTCCAGCAGCAAACAAGATTTCTTGTATGACTTTATGGTGGCACTTCATGCATTCAAGCAGGAAAGAATAGAGAGCTGTCCAATTGTACCTGGCATACACTCCTTCCTTCACACCGTGGACAGCATGTAACAACATGCAAGTGACGAACAAATTGAATAAGACTGAGCTAACACACAATCCTGTTTTTACCTCATGGAAAATGCCAAATGCAGCTGATGTATCACTGTTGTAAAAAAACTGTCCTGTTATTCCATCGTGGAGTAGGTGAATCAACTTCACAAATTTCCTCAGGCATCCATAACATCTCAGAATGATCAGAGAGCCTCCCTGTTTACACTGTCAAATGCCTTTGTCAGGTCAATAAAGACAGAGTGAAGTAATACTTATGTGGAATGAAGTTTAAAAACATATTTCAAGATGGGATAAATTACAATTGTCATTATTGGACTTTTGCTGTTTAAGATTGAATGAGGAAGCTTTATTATTTATTAATATATAAAGGATGAGATATGGAATGAAGAAATCTTTGGTTTAAATATTTAAAAAGGTGTTATGTTACTGGAACTATTTGTACTCTTACTATTATTTATATATCTCCCTCTTTTTCCCTCTCCTCTTTTCTTTCTCTCTCTCACTTTTTACCTTTTTCTTTTTTCTTAGTTTGTATTAGTTTTTTATCTTTGTATTTTTAAACTACATTAAAAATGATTATAAAGAAATTGACCTCTAAGAACATTTAGTGAGGCATCTTCAATCCATCTGTCAATGAAGCATATGGACAAGCCTTTAGAAAGCGTATTGTGATAAACTTGCTACAGTGATAGTTCCTAAAGTAAAGACTAATTTTCAAAATTATTCAAAATATTGAATAATATCTTTTCTAAAGAGTCAGCCTCAAATTGTGTGGAATTTTTTTTTCTCATGGGGATCCTAGCAATCTGTTGTTTAAAAAAGTGCTAAAAAAACTTCTATCATCATGAATAAAAAGCTCTTGGAATGAATCAGCTTCTACTCAGGAATTAATTCCAATTCCTTTGTTAATATGATTCAGTTATTTGAAGAGTGCTTTAAATATGTAGAAAGCAAGGGCTAGCTGAACCACAGTAGACCTATACTTGAACAAAGCAAAATCTCTTTGCGGACTTGACCAGTAAATGACCTCTTAAAGCGATCATGGTGGAATGAATTTAATGAAATATATGATAAATACTCAGTCTAATGAATTACATCTGGTCCATCTGAATGCACAGGTGCATGGAAATGCAACAGCATGCTGGGATGATTAGAACAATGATGTGCCCAAGACAGAAGAAGGTCAAAGCAGAACCTGATCCATAAAAGTATCACAAACCAGGACATGAACTTTCATCATGAAGAAATACTCAAGAGCAACTAAATCTCTCCCCAAATTATCTTCTAAAGGTTTAACAATATTTTCAAATACAAATGATTGATGAAAACCAGTTAGTCAGGGTGAAACAATTATAGATTATGAAATAGGAGATAAACAGGAGCTCTGTGTATAAGCTGGGTAAAGCGTATGAAGTATGTATGGGCATTGGCCATATATTGAGTGTAGAATGTCACTGTATACTTTTTATTCTGTACTTTTCTATTTAGTTTGTGGCTATTTGCCTGTTATTTCTCATGCTATCTTCCACATTGGGAAATCTTTCTGAAATCAGGAGTTGCAACACAACCTAATTGCTAATTTAGACAACCTCTGTGCTTATATTAGTTGGAAAACATATTGATAAATGATGTGTACCTGTAATTAATTGTGGTAGATTTGAGATATATATGAACAGGATAACTATATTCAAGTTTTGATTCAATGAAGCGATATAATTGTTGTACTGTGTATTGTTGCATTCTGTGGTGATTGTACCCACCAAAGATAAAGATCCCTGGGAGGGGGGAAATCTTCTCTGTTTTCCCCTTCATAAGAATGACCTCTGAATACCCATTTTTCATGTAGTCAGTACTGATAATACCTTGATACCAGAGCTTAATCTTAAGTATAAAATGTTCCAGGTAATGCATTAAGGCAATTCTCATATTTCATGGATAAAATGTTATCCATCGGTCAACACAATCTCTTTTTTTCTGTTCAGCTAAAAATAATTGCATTTTGTGACCTCCTGATTTTACTGTTCCAGCAACCCCACTTCCATAGTACTAGAAGAGATTTTAAAGAGGATTTTATCTAAGTTCAGGGAAAGTTTTTCCCCTCCATCCACAATCAGGAACTTTGTAAAGAAAGGATCCTATTTGCGGGTACTTTAAACAAACATGCTCAAAAACAGGCTTTTATGCATTCAGGAATGCAAAGTGCTGCAGGAAGCTATACTTAGGTTCAGAATCTTCACTGATTTGTTTAAAATCCAGATTTTTCCCTTAGTGGTTTATATGCTAGCTCAGCACTGCCATGTGGCCCTAACTCAGCTCCAGGTCCACAGTTGCATTCCTTCAAAGAGCAAGTTTTTTAATTCACTGGAAGATCGCCAAGCACACATAGCAATCAAGAGTCATAGAACAACAGTAAGCACCCTGTAGACATAGATACAGCCAAGGAATATAACATAAATTAGACATATTACAGGCAGCTGTCTAACAGACTAATGGCATAGTTCTCACATGGTTTGATGACACAAGTAACAAAGTTCTATTAGCTGTCTCCAGTTTAATGACAGGGTGGGCTGTAGGTCGAAAACCTTAGAAATATAAATGTTTATGGAATGGATATTCTACCTTCCCTAAAAACTAAAGTGATATTTACTCTACTTTTCAAACCAAATGAAAAGCAAGCCGGATAGTTTGGGGAGAAGGAGGAGGATCAAATAAAACAGTTTTATTTATGTTCCTGCTGACTTGTTGCCCAGTCCTTTGGAATACCTCCCTAATGTGTTCATTGCTTGTTTAATAAATATCATGTGCCCCTGTTAGAAGCATCAAAACTGCCATCCATTAATCTTGAGCAAAATTTTACTTCCAGATCAGAACTTTAACCTGAGATGGGAAGAGGGGGTGGCTAAGGGGAGTTTCTTTTTTCCACATTCAAGGGAATGGCAGGTCCAGAGGGAGACAGTAAATCGAAATTAAGGCTGTTTCGGTTGCCTACAGGATATGCCTGCAAATGTAGACAGATTGAAATGGTGAAAAAGTCTGTTTGTGCCCATTCATATAAAGTGAATGGGTTGTAATGTTCTCCAGCCCTTGGGAATGGTGGCTAGGTGGAGGAAAGAAGCCAGGAAGAATGGGATGGATTTGACATAAGTACATTTAAGTGTGCTGATGGCTTTCTCTCCTCCCTGCCGTTTAATGGTATATTCCACTGGGGTCTACAAGGAAGAAGTAGAGTGAATCCCCATAGCTTTCCTTTTTTTAACCATAACAAATCTTAAAACAGGTGTGAGCACAGAAAGATCCTATTACTAATTTTTCCCTCTTTGTAGCCAGCAGTGTTGATGTATTATTGTCATTCCAAGGAAGAACTGTGAAGCTGGGCAAGGAAAAGTAGAGCTCTCTATGTGGAGAGACATTAACAAGACAGTATGAGTAATATTAATTAAGTATACTGGTCATGCTGTAGGAAATCTAATTCCTGCCTCGTGATTGCCAAGAACGCAGATTAGCCACAGTGAGGGGAGTATAAATAAAATGATTTATCAACACCTTGACAATGGATGATATTTTGCGCTGCATTTGGAAAGCCCACCAAAGACCTGTCATTGTTGAACAGGAAGAGTGGTTAGAAAGGCAACACAGTGGTTTTGCATCTGTCACTGAACATCTTGCTTTGAAAGCCATGACACTTTGACCCTCGGCGCATAAGCCATGCCATGATTAGTGGCTGCTGACCGATGCTAATTAGCTGGCAGGTTTCTTTTTGGGACATAGAATCAGTCCTGCCAAACCATGGAATAAGGACAAAATAGCACAGTCAAAAAAGTGGCTTAGGAGCAGGGACTCTTAGGTGATTGTGCAACAGCTCTTCAGAAACAAACAGCAATGAGTTTGATAAGTCTTATAATATTTAGATCAGAGGTGTCCAAACTTGGGGACTTTAAGACTTGTGGACTTCAACTCCCAGAATTCCCCAGCCAGCAGAGCTTCTGGGAGTTGAAGTCCACAAGTCTTAAAGTTCCCAAGTTTGGACACCCCTGATTTAGATAGAAGATTACCTCGAAATACCAGAGCTATAGATAGTGCAATCTAAAACATCCTAGAAGAACATCCTGGACAAGCCACTCCTATAACATTGCCATGAAAACTGTATGCATATGTGCTTAAAATATGTAGGACTTGAAGCATTCATTTTACTTAATTTAATTGATCATTCTACTGTCTATTTTATATTTATGAAGTAGTTGTACTGTTACCTGCCTTTTGTAAAAGAATAGACAATATACAAACTCTTGGATTATTGTTTCTAAGATATTTCCTTACCTAAAGAGAGGCCTTGAGTCAGTAAAAAGGCACTGAAAGCAGGAGCGACTGTCAACTTCCTGCCAGCTTCCCCACTGAGTTTATTTGTGGAAGCTGGCAGGGAGCATCAGAAATATTCCTCCCTCCCTCACACACTTCCTTCCTTCCCTCTACTCCCCTTCCTGTCATTCTGTTATTATTTTCTTCATTCCCTCCTTCTAGTCCACCTTTCTCTCCTTATGTCCTCCCTTCTTTTCCCACTCTTCCTCTTCCTTCTTTCCTCTCTCCCTCCTTCCTTCACTGTTTTTTTTCCTTCTTACCCTTCCTGCCTCCTTCAACCTTCTCCCTCACTCTCCCTTCCCTCCCCATCATTCTATCATTATCAGAGCTGTTGCTTGGTTTGGGAAGTTTTGTGAGTCTGTGCCAAAGATGCCAGGCAGGGGAGAAAGGGTGCACAGGTGAGTAGTAAAGGTCAAGAAGAGTGTCTGGGGATGAGTGAGAGATACTGGGTGGGTCAGGTAGGGGTATGAGGGAATAGCATGGTTCAAGAATACATGGGATTAGCAGAAGTCTATGAGAAGTGCCATACCAATCAAAGATGGTGTGTGGGATGGTAGTGGGTGCTTGAGAGTGTATAAGAGATGCTGTGTGGATTTCAGACAGTTGCAGGAGGGCAGTGTGGGTTGGAAAGGATATGGGGATATGTGCACAAGAGATAGTGCATAAGTCAGGCAAGAAACATAGGGTTGGTGTGAGTCAGGTAAGACACACCTGGGACTTATCCAGGTCGAGATAGCATGAACTGGGAAAGGTGCATTCCTTCCTTCCTGTTCCTCTCTTCCTTCCTTCTTTTATCATTCCTTTTCACTTCCCATTTCAGCAGATAGGTAAATAAAAAAGATATTGCTGTCAACTTCATCAAGAAGTGTTTTACTATAATTTTTTATATTATCTTTCCACTTATGAAAGGCATTTAAATTCCAAAGCAATCTGGGTCCTCATTTTACCGACTTCAAAAGACTGGAAGGCTGAGTCAATCTTGAGCCAGTCAAGATCAAACCCCTGGCAATGGGCAGAGTTAGCCTGCAGTGCTACATTCTAACCACTGTGCCAACACAGCTCTAATTAATAATCATATTAATAAGATATTTAATATCGTTGTTAATATTAGGGGACCATTTTATTTTTTAATCAATGGCTTCCATGAGCCACTAATTATTTACTAATCAAAAGTATCATTTTTACTATCTCATATTTCTTCCAAAGAGCTGCTCACCATTTGTGAACAGAACAAAACAGAATACAACAAAACAGCCATCATTTACGCTCACAGCAACTCATTGAAGTAGTTTAGATTACAGATAACATTATTATGAAAGTTAGGCCATTTTTGTCAAGTTTATTCATTTGGATAATAATGTCATTACATAAATGATGTAAATCAGGGCAGATGTGATACAATTAAAATAGTGAGTATCTTGTCTGAACTAACTTTGAATGCCGTAGACATATCCAGATATAAATTTTCCGTATTACATTAAATGTCTGCTAAATGGTGGTCCATTAAATCAGGGGGTTTATATTAAAAAGTGATCTGATAGACCTAGGAGACTTCCAATGTTTATACAAATCCAAATCCAAAAAAGAAATTATTTGGAAAGAATTTAAAAGAGCTCAAGACAGCTGAACAATAATTGAGCATATCCTGAAGGAAGAAGTGCTAGCAAAAATGTGAAGAAAGAAGACAATTCCCGTGGGAAAGAATTGGGAATAAAATGGTTGAACTGCTGAGCAAGAATTCTAGTTCAACATTTTGGGTGCAGCCGATTTTACTTTATCTCAAAGAAAAGAGAGCTAAGATTATTTTGTCTGTAAAAACATGGCTCAGCAAAAGAAGACACTTCTCAAGTACAATATCCCTGTCTTTGGAAAGAAAGGCTAGCTGTGTGTTCTCAAATTTTTGACTTGGTTTCAAATCATAGTTTGTCTGCTGATCAATATCCAAGTTGTAAAATGTGAATGGAGAATAGATAGTACAGTCTTAAATCCTGCTGATTGGGAATATCAATTGTAAGCTGTAATGATGCTTAGTTAACATGGCCACAGTTCATTCCTATACATAGTCTCAGATCTAATGATGGACCTTAACTGCATTCAGCTGAATTTTATCACAGCCTTATTGTTGGCCTTCTATTGGAGGCAGAGAATCAAAGGCAGAGTAACAGAGTAGAAACACAATTCAGTTTCCACTCCATGTGTTCTGATCCAAGGCACACTGGCAAAACAGAGGTTAAGGAGGGTCTCTTTATTTTTCAATTATCACAGTGACAAACAACCCACCAATGGTGCCAGTGAAGTTTTGCCCCAGCTTTGCCCCAGCCCTCAGTTTTTCCTCAATCTGGATTCACAAACTAAATCCCAGCTGAACCACAAGGCAAGAGGGAAGTAACAATACCCACAAGTCCAGAGTTCCAACAACCAAAGTACAGGCCAAGTGTCCGATGTCTGAGAGCCAAGTCCAAAGTTCACAAGAGTTCAGGTTCAGAGTTCGAAAGTTCAAAACAGAATCCAGAAAGCTGGGAAGATGCACATCAAAACAAGCAGGCATTCCCAACAAACACACCTATACCCAGTGTCTAATTAAATCACCCTTCCCAACTGTTCCTTGTAAGGCAGGGCAGGGCTGCTTCCTCAAAAGCAGCCTTGCTGACCTCCTCTGTGCCACCCTCTGTTCTGTTCTCCTCATCTGCAGTTCAGGTAGGGGAGGGAGCTGTTCCTTGTCTGGAGCCTGGCCTGAAACCTGTCATCTCTGCTGGCTCTCTGCAGCTGCTCCACTCCAGCAGGCAGCTCTCCATCCGGTCAGCTATCCTCCCCCCCCCCCCTCACCAGATGGCCTTGTCCACAGCTCCTGGACTCCCCACTCATTCAGAGAGGACCATATCCTCCCTGTCAGAGGTCCCAGTTCCAACTCCTCATCCTCCTCCGACAAAACCATTACACCATATGTGTGTTTGAAGAATTCTTGTAGTGGACTGTATCTCTTCTGTAACATATGAAAGAAGAGAATATACAACTACACTCAATTTCTTTCTAGAACTGGTTTGTGGGTGTGGGAGAAGAAATCCATTATAGCAGTATAACATATTAGTAACTGTAGAAAATTAACTTAATGACTTTAGGAAATAAACTTACCAGAGAAAGGCTTTATCCAAACAGCTGGATTTGGATATTCATTTAGGGATATGAGGTCAAATAGCAAATTTTACAACACATCCCATGGCTCGCTCTCCTACATTCCTTTGATTTCCACTGATTTTTCCATGTGCATGTCTTTGAACAAGATGATATATTCTTCATATGTGTTCGAATCAATAAAACATAACTTTATAAGTTGTTTATTTTATGAAGGAAGAAATGATGAAAACCAAAGTAACAATGGGAGAAAACAATGTGGGAAAGAATGTTCTGCATATAATTACTTCTACCTATATGGTAACAGCAGGTGTTTGATCTATTTCATTATGTTATTGCTTTAGTAAATATAGCTATTAAAACATTACTTACAAGGTTATTATTTCCACTTATTTTTTATGAGCAAGAAAAAGCCATTAGAATTTCTTTCGGTATTACAGTTCTATTACTGCCAATCTTACTATATAGTAATATATATTGATTTGTAGCTATTGGTTCAGGATAGATAGCTAATTTTCAGTGGTGGGTTTCAAAATTTTTTAGAACCTCTTCTGTAGGTGTGGCCTGCTTTGTGGGAGTGGCTTGTCAGCCATGTGACTGGGTGGGAGTGGCTTGGCAGTCATGTGACTGGGTGGGCATGGCCAACTTGTAAAATGTGGTGAAACACACTTAACAACCCTCTTGCTTAGCAACCAAAATGTTGGCTCAGAAACTCTGGCATTTGAAGCACGCAAGCCTTAAAGCTGTCAAGTTACAAGACCCTTGCACCCCTAACCCTTTAGAAAAAACCCCCAGGGGTATTCAAACTTGACAGCTTTAAGACTTGTGGACTTCAACTACCAGAATTCCTCCTCCAGTCATGTTGGCTCAGGAACTCTGGCATTGAAGTGTGCAAGTCTTAAAGCTGTCAAGTTACAAGACCCTTGCACCCCTAAACCTTTAGAAAAAAAAACCCAGGGGTGTTCAAACTTGACAGCTTTAAGACTTGTGGACTTCAACTACCAGAATTCCTCCTCCAGTCATGTTGGATCAGGAACTCTGGCATTGAAGTGTGCAAGTCTTAAAGCTGTCAAGTTACAAGATCCTTGCACCCCTAACCCTTTAGAAAAAAAACCCCAGGGGTGTTCAAACTTGACAGCTTTAAGACTTCAAGGTTTAGATAGACTCTTAGAGGCGGGCGGAGCGATTGGTGAGCCAGCCAATCAGTGAACGGTGGGAGGGCAAGCATGGTGTGGATGAGCAGGGGGAGGAAGCTGGGACCGGTTCTAAACAGCACTGTAGATTTGTGGAACCTCTTCTATAGAAGAGGTTAGAACTGGCAGGAACCCACCCCTGCTAATTTTGTACTATATGCTTTTATGAAAGTATGAATAGACACATATGAAATATACTGAAATCAGACTATAGAGTTAGGAATTTTCTGAATTTTTCAGCTTATCCAAAATGTGAAAAATAAAACGGAGACTTCAGATTCATCAGGGGACAGTTCTAAAAAAAGGAAACTTCAGATGGAGAAATGACTCCTACGTGAACTCCAATGGATATAGGTGATGGTGGTACCCAAGTAGAAAGGCACCAGGAAGAATGGAAAGAATGACTGGGGTTGGCCAGACCTTATTGAGACCCATAAAATTAAATAAAAAGTGTCCCACTTTGGAGTCATCCCATAGAATGAAGGAGGGATCCTATTCCAGTTTTTCTTGACACCAACTTCTAGCCAGCTAGGGTTTGATATGGATTTGTATCTGTGACTGTTTGAATGGATGAAGCATTTAATTCAGAAAGTGAATAATAAAAATTATAAACCAGCATTTATTTCTATATGCACTATATCTCTGGAATAATAAGAACCAGGCTCCCAGAAGCTGTTATAACTTCTAAGTAACTTTAAAGTTAGTATTTATAATACTTCTATATGATTCCATATTCTGTGAGCTCTCGTGAGAATTTCATAAGATAATCATGAATCTGACTTGAGAGTTCTAAAAGGAAACATGTTTGTTTAGCTCTCGCCTCTCCTGTTCAACACATATATGAAACCGCTGGGCGAGATCATCCGTGGTTTTGGAGTGGGATATCATCTGTATGCTGATGATACTCAGCTATACATTTCCACTCCGAACCACCCCAATGAGGCCGTCGAAATGATGTCCCGGTGTCTGGAGGCCGTACGGGTCTGGATGGATGGCAACCGACTAAAACTCAACCCTTCCAAGACGGAGTGGCTGTGGCTTCCGGCCTCCCGGTTCAACCAGGTGCTTCCATCTCTGGCCATCGGGGGCATCCAACTAGCCCCCATGGAACAGGTGCGCAATTTGGGCGTCCTCCTGGATGCCCGGCTGTCCATGGACAACCATGTAACAGCCGTGGCAAGGGGGGCGTTCCATCAGGTTCGCCTGATGCGCCAATTGCGCCCCTTATTGGACCGGGATGCCCTACGCACAGTCACCCATGCGCTAGTGACGTCTCGCCTGGATTACTGCAATGCTCTCTACATGGGGCTTCCCTTGAGATGCACTCGGAGACTACAGTTGGTCCAGAACGCGGCCGCGCGGGTGATTATGGGGAGGACTAGATACTCCCCTGTAACACCTCTCCTGCGCGAGCTGCACTGGCTGCCTGTGGTCTACCGAGTGCGTTTCAAGGTTTTGATTATGATCTTTAAAGCGCTCCATGGCACAGGGCCTAGTTATATGCAGGATCGCATCCTGCCCCACACATCCCTACGACCAATTCGCGCACACAGAGAGGGACTTCTCCGGGTGCCGTCCGCCAAACAGTGTCGGGGGGCGACACCCAGGAGCAGAGCCTTCTCTGTGATGGGCCCAGCCCTGTGGAATGACCTCCCCCGTGACATCAGGATTACTTCCGATCTCCGCTCCTTCCGTGTACAGCTGAAGACCCACCTCTTTCAATTATCCGGCCTGGCTCAATCGCAATCGTAATTTTCCCATTCCTCCAAACTGTTTTAAATTGTCCTTAAATATTAATTTTTATTGGGTTTTTACAATTGGGGTATTTTAAAGTTGATTTTTAACTGTCTATTGATGTAATTTGTTTCCTCCTCCGTGTATGTATGTAGGTATGTTGTGTATGTATGTACGTTTGGTGTTGTTATATATTTTTTATGTTTTATGCTCCATTGTACGCCGCCCCGAGTCCTACTTGGAAAGGGAGCGGCTAATAAATCCAAATTTATTATTATTATTATTATTATAAATTATAGTATTTATCAACTACAGTGCTATCTTATCCAATTAATGTTTACTTAATACAGTATGCTTGTCTTCTGACTGGCATTTGCACTGGTGAGAAGCAGCCATCTACCTATAAAAGGTATTGTTGTTCACACAGATGGTAATATAAATTGAGTCAAGCATTCATTTAGCTTTTTCTCTGAGGGTTTTATTTTCTTACTTATTTTATTTTTTTTCCGTCATGTCTCTATTACAAGTCATCATGCCTCTCTGTGGATTTTTCCTCCAATGTGGCATATGGGCAACGGATAATTTAAAAATACCTATATTGTCCCTGTCACCCATAATAGTATTACAATAACAATTTTATGACTGTCATAAATTTTTTGCAACTTCCCTGCAGCACACTGTAATTTCATCATTTCGTGTAAAAGAGAACCCAAGAAAAGTTAGCTTAACTGATACTTCTACGATATTGAGATGAATGGATGTCTCTATTAATATAGTTCTCATTGTGCAATAAGGAAATATTTTCCTTTCCTTTCTTTGCCAAGTGGAAAGAAAAAGCAGATCCATTCAACTATTTGTCAATTCCCATTAGAAACATTTAATAGTAATAAAATTTACAGACTTGGTTTCCAGAAGATGCCGCCAGCATGATTGTTAAATCTTAAATACAGTTTGCCTTCCATGTTTTCCAGTATGGTTTCAGACAGACACAAAACCTTCTTCTGGATCAGCAGCTGGAGAAACTATCTTTCAAGCTTACCAAATAAAAGTTAAAATTCATTACTGGCACAGTGCTAATAATCTATCAAATACTGCATGTAAATCTCACAACAAAGCTGTACAGTGTATATTATGATTTAGAGGAACATATGGAGTGTGTTAACCTCAGCTAATAGCTGAATAAATTAGACCGATTGTTTGAATATACAAAGGTTTTTTTCCAATAATAACTAAGATGGAAAGCTTAGAAACTCATCCCATTGGGGAAAAGGCAATGGAAATGGGATGGAGCGGAAAGAATCAGAAAAGATTGTGAGGGGGGGTGTTGTACCCCAAATCATTTTACCTAAAGAACAGATAAATAATTTATACTATAACGAGAACTATTGCATCCTTTTTGCCAATGACATAAAATTATTTCTGCTGTTTTGCAAAGTGATCTCAACTGTATGTCTGAATGGTCATCTTTTTGGCAACTTCAAATTTCAATTAATAAATGCTCTCTCCTACATATTGGTAAACGTAATCAGAATGTCAAGTATAAACTAGATGTATTGATCTACCAGATGACCCTCATTTTGTCAAGGACCTAGGTGTACTTATCTCTGACGACCTATGCTCCAAAGTTCATTGTAACAAGAGTTGCTAAAAAAAAGCATTAAGAGTTGTAAAATTAATTTTGTGAAGCTTTTTTTTCTGGAAACATTGCATGGCTAATTAGAGCTTATAAAATATATGCTAGACCAATCTTGGAGTATTGTTGAACTGTTTGGAATCCCCACCATATATCTATCATCAGTACAATCGACCAGGTTCAGAAGTATTTCATGAGAAAAGTCTTGCACTCTTCCGTACACAATAGAATTCCCCATGCTACTAGGATCAAAATTTCCAGTTTGGATAACTTAGAATTGCTTGTGGTCAGACCTAGGTATTGCATACAGAATTACAGTATATGTAGTGATGCTTTACCTGTAAATGACTTTTTCTGTTTTAATCGCAATACGGTAATACATGTGCGAACAATCGCTTTAAACTCAATGTAAATCATTCTAAACTTGACCGTAAAAAATATGATTTCTGGAATAGAGTTATTAAAGTCTGGAATGCTCTACCTAATCCAGTTGTCTCAGTTACAAATTTTCATAGTTTCAGTTGCAAATTGACTTTGTGAACCTTACATCGTACTTAAGTGATCAGTAGAGGGGGCATGCACAAATGCACTAACATGCCTATCGTCCCTGTCATTGTATTTTTTTCTTTTATTCTTGTTCTCAATTTTGTTTGACAAATTCTAATAGATGAATAAAATAAATAGCAATAAAAATATAAAGGAAAGGGCTACATGTTTGTTTTCACCCTACACTTGACAGTATGTGCTTGCACCTGTTGAAGTTATTGTGAGTAATTTCCAGTTAAGTGTGCACCAAGTAAACTCCCAGTCCCAACATCAATCGCAAGATCAGAGCAAGTGCATCACCCAGATAGCGAAATGCAACTTGGTGTTTATTTATTAAACATCAACAAATCAAATCATTTAACTTTCCTACATGGTTTGGGGGTGGGAGGCAGGAAAAGGAAAGAAAGGAAAATATGAACCATGGGCAAAGATTTTTGCATTATCTATAGATCTGTATCAAAGGGACATAGAGAATTTTTCAGAGCCATTTGAAATAATTCTGTTCATAGCAAGAATGGTCAGCCTTAAACTTTTTGTCTACATAAAAGCAGCACAATAGAGATGGGAAGCATGATAGGTCATTCCTACTCTATGCTACCCCATGCAAGAAACTATCTGATGGTTTGGATAATGTATCCAACAAAATCAACATTAATACCTTGACCCATCTAAATTAGTCTTTCAACCAGATTCAGAATTTATTTGATCACTTTAACAAATCTCCTGCAGTAGAACCTATATAGATACTGCAGCTCTGCTAGTTTCATCACAACCATTCTGGACAATGGGGGAGTGTTTTTGAATGGTTCTATCCTTCGTACCTTATCATCTCTAGAAGGTGATGCTAGAGCTACCATCAATATCAGGCCATTAATCTGTAGTATCCCACAGCATTCCCTTTTTCTCCAAGATGTTTAACAATTTCATAAAGGTTTTTGATCAGAGTTTTTTGATAAAAGGTATTAACCATTACCTTGTAATCCCAAGGAACCATTTAATATTGTGAACATCAAAGTTCAGTAAACTTTAATGAAGGAACACAAACTGAAATTATACATCATCCAGGTCATGTTTGTCTCAAAGGTGCTTTTCAAGAGGCAACTGGACTTTCTCATCCAAGAAGAGCTTCTCTTTTTAGATGAGAAGTGAAACATCTTCAAGGAAAAACCAGAAAGTCCAGTTGCCTCTTGAAAAAGCACCTTTGGGTTAAACAAAATGGAGTCATGTTGGTAAATAGGAAACTGGAGTTTAGGATTTTCTAGATACTGTATTTCCCCAAGTCACACAGCCCATGTATATTTCTTGATCCTTAGCTGCCCACAAATGGTGACTCTGATAAAACATGTTGCAAATTATATCCAATGTACTAACTGCAACCTTCCTGATCTGGTCTTATTTAAAGGCAATGTTTCACACTTGATATGCATTCTGTATGGACTACTGCAAAAAGGCATCTCATGAGACTACTTTTGAAAAGATTTCCGGGGTTACAACTAGTACAAAATGCTGCAAATAAGTGGTAACAGGATCAATTATAATTGAAAGATCGCATTGTTTCTGGTTGTTTACTGAGGACCATTTAAGATATTGATATTAATCTTAAAATTCCAAAATAACTTGGGACCTGACTATCTCAATGACCAGTTCTCCTAGTAGGAACTGTTAGATTGGGTATTGAGAAGGCAGAGACAGGCTTGTGGTAACAACAGCTCTTTATTTACAGAGAACAGTATGTACAATCCAGCAACTGCTTGGTCTGACAGCAGCACTTTTATAGGGAGCTGTCAGACCTCTTAGCCAATAGGATTCAATCTCTGTTCCCGCCTGAACAGAGGACCATGTTGGAAACTATAGCAGACAGAGTTAATATCTAACACCCTTCCCCTCTTAGTTAGGATGTTTCTATTGGTCACGTAATCACGTAGGTAGGTGGGGTTTTGTTTAGTCCTACCAGACCTGTGCAGTTCATTTGGAACTGGTTCTTTGGGCAGGTCGGACAGGCCTGTCTGCTCTCCAGCTCCACTCGGCGGAACCTCCTGGAACTTTTCCCAGGCCGCGGCTGGAGCTTCTAGGATTTGTTCATTTGGAGCTCGCTGTGGGCCTGCAACAAATTCAGATAAGTCCCCAAGTACCCTCGGGCTTGAGCTGGCTGTAGAGGGAGTGAGCGCTTGCTCCTTTTGGGTAGGGTCCTGGCTGATTTGTTCGAGAGTTGCATCTGGTGTTCTGAGATTGGAGTGGGAGAGGTGACCACGGAGTTGGTCAACATGGCTCCTCCAATTTCTACCATCCTCTAGCTCAACAGATAAGAGTGAGGCCTGGTAATGCCTATCACTGTGGCAGGGATCCACAGAGTTCCCCCAGCGTAGTTGTGGGCGTATACTGAGTCCCCTACGCTAAAGTTTCGAATTTTGCTTGTGGAGTCAGGGGGTGATGCGGCAGAGTAGTTTGGGTGTAGCCAGTCTAAGTGGGACCTTAGCCGGCGACCCATAAGAAGCTCGGAGGGGCTTCTCCCAGTAGTGGCACTTGGCGTGATGTGTTGCATTAACAAATAGTGATCAACCCATGTTTGCCAATCCCCGGGCCCATCCTAGCGAGGGCCTCTTTTGCAGATCACACCATTCTCTCCGCCTGACCATTGGACGCCGGATGGAATGGAGCATGCCTGATTCCCTGACTTGCTAAGTAGGTCTCAAATTGAATGGCTGTGAATTGGGGCCTACTGTCAAAGACCAAAACGTCGGGCAGGCCATGCGTGGAGAAAAGTCTCCGTAGCACCTTGATGACTGCCTCTGCCGTGGTGGAGGTCATCAGGACTACCTCTAACCACTTCGAGTACACGTCCACAACTAAGAGGAAAGTTTGGCCATGAACTGGGCCAGCAAAGTCTATGTGCACCCTAGACCAGGGTGCTTGAGGACGCTCCCACTCCTTAGCGAGCCCCTCTGAGAGAGCTGGTCTGGACTCCTGGCATGGTGTGCAGGTAGCCACCCATTCTTCTATCTCCATGTCCATGTTAGGCCACCAGACATAGCTCCTAGCCAAGGACTTCATCCTTACAATGCCAGGATGCCCCACATGTAAAGCCTCCAATACTGCCTTTCGCAGTTTGTTTGGAATAACCACTCAGTCCCCCCACAGTAGACAGCCATTAATTACAGACAATTCATCTCGTTTTGCAACATACAATTTACAATCAGCCCCAACAGGCCCCTTGGGCCACCCCCTCCACACCCAGTTCAAGATTTGCTTGATGGTGGGGTCCTTCGCCGAATGACGGGCAACGTCAGTGGACGAGACAGGTCCAGTGTCCAAGCAGTCAATGAGTAGGACTGGTGTCTCGGGAGTAGGGTAAGCCAATAGTTCTGGTAGGGGACAATGGCTTAAAGCATCTGCGTGTCCCAGAGTAGAGCCAGGGTGATGGATCAGTTTGTATGAGTAGGCAGCCAGGAAAACAGTCCACCTGGTCATGCGAGGGGATAGCGAAACTGGGGTAGCCAGGAGTCCCAACAATGGCTTGTGGTCCGTCACAAGTTCGAAATACCGGCCGTAAAGGTACTCGTGGAACCTTTAGACTCCCACTACTGCAGCCAGAGCCTTGCGGTCCATCTGGCTGTAGTTTCTTTCTGCCGAAGACAAGGTTCGCGAGTAAAAAGCAATAGGGGCTTCGGTGCCGTTGGGCATGCAGTGGCTGAGTACAGCACCCATGCCGAATGGTGACGCATCACAGGTTAACACCAGTGGCAGGGTCTGGCTGTACTGGACTAGCAGGGAATCAGCTGTCAGCACTCGCTTGACCGCGGCAAATGCAGCAGCCTCGGCTCGGCCCCAGGACCACTTGGCGTTCTTGGCCAGGAGACGGTGGAGCAGTTCAGCAACGGTGGCCTTCTGTTTAAGAAAAACGCTGTAGAAATTAAGGAGCCTGAGGAACGCCTGCAGCTCGGCTTGCGTGCGGGGTGTGGGGGCTTCCTGGGTTGCTTTTATTTTTTGTGATGTTGGATGAATCCCAGAGCCATCGATCATGTACCCCAGGAACTCAACCCTCGGTACCTTAATTTTGCATTTTTCTTTTGTAAGCCGGAGGCCCTTTTCTCTAATTCTGGCTGAAACCATTCGAACTCATTTTAAAAGTTGCACCTTGTTTGCAGATGATACCAAGATGTCATCGAAATAGGGGACAACTCTGGGTATCCCCTGCAAAAGCCGTTCCATGGCACTTTGGAACAGTCCAGGGGCGATACTAACTCCGAATTGCAGGTGGTGGCATTTGAATGCACCCCTGTGCGTCACAATGGTTTGGGCCTCTGCTGTAGCGCCATCTACAGGCAACTGTTGATATGCCTGCACCATGTCCAATTTAGTAAAGGTTTTTCCTGGGCCTAGTGAACGTAGTAAGTGCTGTACAATGGGTACAGGGTATGCGCTTTGTTGTAGTATGTTGTTAATTGTGCATTTATAGTCCGTGCAGATTCAGACTGACCCATCAGGTTTGACCGGGGTCACAATAGGAGTCTCCCAGCGAGTATGGTTGATTGGTTCCAGGATTCCCTGGCTCAAGAGCTTGTTAATTTCCCTATCAATTTTTGGATGGAGAATGAAAGGCACTCTCCTGGGCTTCAGCCTAATGGGCACTATGTTGGGATCCAAGCTAAAAGAGATTGGCGTCCCCACATACTTACCAAGACCTGTGCTGAAGACGTCCTCGAACTCCTTAAAGATGGCCTCTGCGCCATCTTCCTTCATGGAGTTGATTCCGGTCACTTCCAAACCCAGGGCTTGGAACTAGTCAAGCCCCAGGAGGCTCTGCAAGTTGTTCTGGCCACGGTCACAGGAAGTTTGGCGTGGAAATCCTTGAACCTTACGCGGAAGGTGCCCTGGCCAACGATGGGGACTTGGTTCCCCTGATAGTCTCGCAGGCTGATGTCTGAGGTGTGAAGGTCTCATTTCTTCAAGCCGGGGATGGCTTGCTTCAAGGTTTACAAAGACATGATCGTTAAGAACGATCCAGTGTCTATTTCAAGCTCACAGGGAGCGTACTCTATGAGGACAGTGATCTTCAGTTTTTTTGGCCTCCTAGTGCGGACTAATCCTTTCGCAGTGTGATAGGTAATCTTTGTTTCTCTCTCTGGGCACCCTTGTGATTTATGCCAGGCCCCTGGGGTGGGCCTCTGTTGGCGGTTAGGTGTGCCTTTAGGCTACCATATGGTGGCAGGGAATTCGCTCCGGCACACTTTGACAATGTGCCCCTTTCTTTCGCAACGCTTGCAGGTTGCGTCTCGGAATCTGCAAGTAGACCGGGCATAGTCCCCTCCGCAGCTTGCGCAGGGCGGCATTCGCGAGTTGAATTTTCACGCCGGCATCATGCGGCTACTGCGCATGCGGTAGCTGTCGTCTTCTTCGCTGTCAGATTGCTCAGGCTCTGCGGCCTCATGGTGAACACGCGTTTGTTTCTGCGTGGCTTGTGGCACATTTTGTTGTCGCTGCAGGGTCTCCATTGATTTGTCTGCTGACTCTGATGCTCTGGCTTCGTCAAGTGCTATCTGCAGAGATAGATATGATCGGACAAGCAATCTTCTCTGCAGATTAATGTCTCTCACACCACAGATGATGCGGTCCATTATTAAATCATCCAAGTCGGAACTCGCAATATGCGGCTGCCTTGCAAAGCACCGCCGCATATTCATTGATCAATTCGCCTTCTCTCTGGTTCCTAATATTGAATTCGTGGCAGCGAATTTGTTGGAAACTATAGCATACAGAGTTAATATCTAACAGGAACCTCTTCATTTTATTAGATCAGCAGGAGAGGGTTTTTTTTAAAATGCAGACTTATATACCAGACACAAAGAGGAAAGTCTTCTTCTACCCTGAAGCAAAGCAATGGAAGCATTCCTTTCAGTGGTGGGTTCCATATCCCATTGCAACTGGTACGGTGCAAAAGGGCCCAGGGTCCACCACATAAACGTGTGCAGCATGCACGCACATGCGTGCAGCACATGCATGCATACTTACCATTTGCGATGCTCCGCGACACCTCCGCGACTCTCCAGATGCTCAGCGGAGTGTTGCATAGGCGCCGTACACTCCGTGCGCATGTGCAGAAGCTCCAAAGAGCTCAAATACCGGTAAGGAGTGCAGGTGGGCAGGTGGGCCCTCCGGAGCACTGTACCAGAATGGTACCCAGTGGTCCTGGCAGGCACCGGTATGTCCATACCGGGGCGTACCAGTCATAACACACCGCTGATTCCTTTAGAAGCTGCATTTGGACCTTTCTCTTACTATACCTCTCTTTTGACCAGCTTTCTAACTGGTGATTAACATTTCCCCACTTTTAACTTTTTCATTTAATGTTTATGGAGGAGAAAGAGAAGGATATAAATGAAAACAATCAATATATGAAGGAAGAAATGCGGCTCTTAAGTTGAAACTGTTTACAAAATCCTGACATGAAAAATCCATGCAATCACCCTTAAACCTCTAGGTGTTACTAGTGCTGTTTCGAAAGGTTCTACAAAAGCAGCAGGAGCAGCAAGACAAAATTGTTCTTAACGAGGGGCAATTTGTTTGGAATTTGGTTTACACGGTATTCATTCCATGTTACCCAAATGAAAATACAGTGTGTGTTTCTGCATTGCAATCAGAGCTATGGATCACTTGAAATTTATGCAGCGACTAAGGAGAGGAGAAGAGGAAATTGCACTTGAAAAAAATGATCTGTAAAAAAAATCCTCAAAAGAAGGTTCACATTTGGAATGTCAGTTCATCAAGTAATGAATCTCAATATATTACTAATTCACATTAACTCTTAAGCATGACAATTTCCGCATTTTACACCAGTGTCCAATTAAATCTGTACAATAAAATGCCATCCTTTTACCACACTGATGTCTCTCTCTGATGTTTAGCGCCATGTGTTATGGAGAGGCTTGGTAGGGTGACAGAAGGCAAGCTGTGAATACAAGTAGATTTTAATCCTAAATTCTTTTACATGATATATAGAAGAAAAGATCATACATCACAGTTATAAGCCATAAAGCTGACAAGGGGGAAAAAGAAGACGTGAGTCATGGGAGGGGGAATGCTAGAGAGAAAACCATAAAATGAAAATCTCATGATGAATTAGTTTGTATTTTCTGTTTTCATTTCTGACAGAGGGAAGGAAATACTCCATGTTTTCTTAAGGAAGTGCAAATTTCTCCACTTATCCATTTGAAATGCTTCCCCTCAGGCAATTTAAACCAAAGCATGAAAGTTGGGATACCTTAAATGGAAATAATGATTCCCTGTAGATTTTGCCTCATCAATGTGCTAGCAGCTCAGTACAGCTCCAAAGGAAAACCATTTTATAGTCATTTAGCATGGTCCATTTATAGAAAGCAGTTCATATGGAGCATCCATTTATTCTCATAGTTTCTTTCCCAAATTTGATGAAATAGAAGATGCAACTGGGACAAGCATCTAAAGGAAAAGAGACTATAAACTTGGAAACTCTGTTCTAAAAATCATGTGTTGCTGTAAAACGAGTTATAGACTTGAAATATTTTGCAATGACTTACTTATAAAGCAATTGTAAGTA
Source organism: Natrix helvetica (assembly GCF_964273705.1). NCBI lineage: Eukaryota > Metazoa > Chordata > Lepidosauria > Squamata > Natricidae > Natrix > Natrix helvetica. Next base: position 240,887,572 of record NC_138552.1, read on the forward strand.
AGACGATAATTTGTACAGGTTTTGGTGAGGGGATAGAATTTCCATTTTTAATATATTGTTTGGCTTCTCCATAAAAAATACAGGGCATTTATTCCAAAGACAAGAGAGAAAACTAGGTTTGGGGAAAGAGACTATGCAAACAATACAAAAGTAAAGGAATAATTATCAAAAAAATTTGATAAATTTGAGTTAAATATGAGAAAATGGTTGACAGATCCCTTTGGTAAGAAGGACATTTGCTAAATACGTCCTTGACCCCACAACATCATTGAAGAACAGTTATATTAATTTACAGTTACATTTTTCTGTAAACAGGTGACATCCATGATTAATTTAGATTACAATTTCCATCAGCCTTAACTAGAATATTCAATGATCAGAGATTAAGAGATCTGTCTTCTGAAAAGTCTGGAGAGTTCAGGAAGACTAAGAAAATATTTCGCAAGCTACAATATACTTTTGGCCAGTAGTATTACTGTTGTCAAAAGGTTTTCTGATCCTTCCTCTATGGACAGGTTTACATGATTTACAAGGGCCATCCCTTAAATTTTCCATAATGTTCTCAAGTAGGGGCAGATCACCCATGTCTTGAAGACCATATGCAGCTCCCCAGCACTCAATTTCCAGCCCCTCAGAAAGCCAAGATTGTGTTGCTAATATTCCTTTGCAAAAATGTTGGACTTTGGCAATGTGTTTTTTTTTCAAAACAAATCGGAATAGATGAACTTCCAGAAAATGAACTGCTCCCATTCTCATCTTTACCTGCCCTTCCCCCAAAACCATGAAAGAAAGGCCCAAACCATATAGTTAAAATTTAGGGACAAAATAATTAAGAAGGAAATTGGTTCAATGCCCACATTTAACTACTTTTCCTTCCCCCACCAACTGATTCTGAAAAGAGGCCAAAATGTAACAATCAAGCTCTAGATATTTGATGTATCTTTCAGAGTTCTGCAACTCCCTAAATAAAAACTAAAACATATGAAGAATGGTTGCAGGAATTGGGTGTCTAGTTTAATTAAAAGAAGAATTGGGGTGACAGGATAGTAGTGTTCCAATATATGAGGAGCTGCCACAAGGAAGAGGGGGTTCAATCTAGTCGCCAAAGCACCAGATGTCAAGCCAAGAAGCAAAGGATGGAAACTAATCAAGGAGAAAAGCAATCTAGAACTAAAGAGAAATTTCCTGACAGTGAAAACAATTAATCAGTGGAACGAGTTGCCTCCAGAAGTTGTGGGTGCTCCCAACACTGGAGATTTTTAAGAAAAGATTGACAATAATTTGTCTGAAATGGTACGAAGGTTTCCTGCTCGAGCAGGGGGTTGGATTAGAAGACCGCCGAATCTTTCCAAATCTGTTATTCTTTTAAAAGTTCCCAAGTCTACACATATCCTAAAGAACTCATAACGTTGGTTTTATTCTCTCCCCACATTAATAGGAGGATAAGAAATAGAGAGACAATAGAATATTTACAGAGAAAAGGGGCCTTCCATGATTATAGGCACCATACTTCAAAAAACAATTGGCATGAAGAGAAAGATAGAAGAGGACTATCCCTCCCCCCACTGTCCATTTTTTGAGCTTCACGAAAATAATTCACTATGTATTCACAGAAAATTATTCACTTTGGCCTCCTCTAACAGGACTATTCTTATGATACCACCCGGTTTGATTTATTTAAACCTATATTTCTGAGTGGGTTGAATTATCTGCAATTTAAGTCACTCCTTTTCCTCATTTTTGGCAAAATGTAAGGTGAGGAATGTATGCATTGCCACATGATATCCAAGTGGAAAATAGAAACAACTCCTGGATCAATGAACCATACCTCAACATCTGTAATGTTATAATGTGCCGATTATATATTTATAAATGTAACTTACTCAAGCATATGTATATATGTTCTTATTCAATAGAGACCTATTAGTTTTCCTTCTATATTCACTCTCAGAATTATCTGTATCATGAAACTATTCCAGCCCACTGTTTCTTTCTGTTGATCCTGCCAAAACTCTGTACTAGAACAATTTCCCCATACACTCATATACAGGAGCACCCCAATAAATCTAAAGTAACTACCAAGAAATTCTAATTTCTATATTATCAACTGGGGGATTGGAAAAGTGGCCAAATTATAGGATAGAACAACACCTACACAATAAAGCTGGTAGAAGATCAAACCTCTACAGATATCTAAATTAAAATTCCAGATGCTTTTATCCTTGGTTCTTCTTAATGACATTCTGTTTAAAAGTCAGTTTTTCAGTCTGCTTTCACTATCTTAAGAAAATCAGCTATAATCTACATTATTTCAAAACTAGTATTCTTCATACATTTACAATATTATTAATTTCCACAGCATAACAGCACATTTTGCATTCTTTCCAGCACATTTGAATAAATTAATGGTTTAAATTCCAGGATAAAGGCTGTCCTTTTATCAACCAGGAATAAATAAATAAATAAATTTTATAAATATTTATAAAATAAAATTTTATAAATATATATAAAAATAAAATGTAGGCATGGGTTCTAAAGATAGATTTTGGAGAACTTAAGAAATGTGATTGATTGGTATTTATCATAAAACGTTGCTTCCACTTTAATTATTACTGTATTGCATGGTACTAAATGAATCTCAAAAATACTTAATTCAATTGGTTGAACAGGATTAGACTGTTAAAATCTTAGCGCAGGGGTGTCCAAACTTGGCAACTTTAAGACTTGTGAACTTCAACTCCCAGAATTCCCCAGCCAGCTCTGCTGGCTGGGGAATTCTGGGAGTTGAAGTTCACAAGTCTTAAAGTTGCCAAGTTTGGACACCCCTGTCTTAGCGAAATGGTTCAAGCATAATGATAGAAAAAGAGCGCTACAGGAAATTCTTTTTTTCTCCAGAAACATCTCAGAGCAGCTCCAGTTTAGAGATAAAGAATTACGTTGTCCATTGCCATTCAACCCCTGGAAAACATCCCACTCTAATGAGATTGTTATGTGTCTATTAAAATGTAATTATTATTTCTAAGTTTGTATGCAAACATATAAAATATACATTTTTCTTTTTGGGGGAAGGCAATACTTGTGGGAGGTGCATGCAAAAGCATTTACCACAGTTCCTTAGATCTTCCAAGAAAGAGAAGTGTCGGCAGGGGAAATCACAAGGCATTGGGGAAAACCCTCATTGTGTTCTTCATCAGAATAATGCTTGGTTGGTGTGCCAATGGTCTTGATGGTGAGCTTGGATTGGCATTTCGGACTGAGTTTGTGTAGAATTGAACAATTGCAATAGCACTTAGACTTATATACCATTTTACAGTGCTTTACAGCCCTATCTAAGCAGTTTACATAGTCAGCATATTGCCCCCAACAATCTGGGTCCTCATTTTAACTCAGAAGGATAGAAGGCTGAGTCAACCTTGAGCCGGTGAGAATCAAACTGCCGAACTGCTGGCATCCAACAGTCAGAAAAAGTAGCCTTTAGTACTGAATTCTAATCACTGTGCCACCACAGCCATTGAGATCAAATTAATTGAGGCACAGTCCTTTGGCTGTCCAAGAGAAGCTCTATACAGGCACCTGAATTCAGTCCCGGGAAATCCATCTAGCACCAGAGTACAGGTGCAAAATTCAACACGGAACACGAGCTGTCAGTCATGCAACAAATTCAAGGTGCAGCCGCACAGCTAAACATTTGTCTGAGGGGGAAACCCCAGCTGGCACCACATGCTCATATGATCCTAGAAGACGTCAGTTCTGAAATATTGTAGCACGCCATTGCAACTGGATCCTTTTATGCTGGGATCAGCATTTTCTGCAATGAAAACTGACCAATCACTTGTGAGAGGACTTTCTGGTTTAGCAGGGTGAAAGCACAAAACCAGAACAGTAATGTGCGGCTTATTAAAAAAAAAAAAGACACACCGGTTCTCTCCTTTCAGATTCTGTACATTCCACAGTCCTTGCTCATGCCACTTCCTTCCCTATGGAGCTGCTGCTCGAGTTTCCCAAAGCCAATATCAATATTGTAGACCTTTCTAATATGGTCGTTTTCATGGAAGTCTGGAAGGAAGTCACATGGCCCTAACTAGGCCCAGAAGACAAGAAGATCTTCATTTAGGGTGTTGTTTTTACCCTTATAAGCCGCAATGGAGTGGAAAAAAGCTGAGGAAATTGCAGTGATTGTCTTACATGAGTGATAACCTTTTTCTGTGCTTCTTTTGTTAAGGCATCATTCTCCTTTCTCTAACTGGATGAACATGTGGAGCTAGTCATCCAACTACACACACAATGTTAAGCAGGCCCATTAAGAGAAAAATGCCTTGGCTGACAGTTTTCAAACATTAACAGGAATCCTGGAGTAGGACAGGGGGTGCAGCAGGGAGACAGTAAGTGCCGGTTTTACCCAGGAGGAAAAGATCAGAAGGGACAATTGTTATAAATGACAGGAAGTTAAGTATGAGGCTAAGCCATGTATTATGCAGAACATCCTAATGTACTGACATTTCTTCACAAATAACATTAATGTTAATACCAGCTTGTTATCTGTGAAGGAAGCTTTTTTTTTTCACTGCAATATTGAACGTTGAATGCAAAGTATAAGCGTTCTTCTCTTATATTAAATGAGTTATACTAGCCATGACTTTAAGCAGCTCTATGTGGGTTTTTTTTTAAAATGACAATAATCTAACAAAATTATGTGTTCCAAGAACAACAAAGATGTTTGTATCAGGACATACTGAGCTCAACCTAGTTTTATCTACAGTTAATCATATTTTGAAAAAAAAACCATTTATTTTTTATCTTTTTCCAATATGTCTCTCTATATATATATTATCTAATGTTACATTTTCTATCAATCTTTTCCCAATATACATAATTATATATTTGATCCAATGGGTAACTATGCTCTAATGCTATCATTAACTTGTTAGCCTGAAAAGTTAAACTTTGATAAATTGTCTAAACATATTTGTGCTCAGTGAATCTATATACCCTCCTTGATCTATCTTCTACCACTGACCTCAAAAACAAGATGTAGGTCCTTGCACACAGTCAAAACTAAAACTCATAATTTATGCCACATCCAAAACAGAATCAGTCTTTGGACTCAGTAAGTGCTTTTTCAAGAACTGGAGCTTCCTCTTCTGATGTACAAAACAAATACATTTCTCTAGTCTAGGCAAATGGGATTTAAGAAACAAATAAGGAAGTAAGGCACCAGACACCACAAGGGAGAAGGAAAGTGTCATGAAAAATAGTTTGAAAAAACACCTATGATTTCAGTTTATATTATGCCAATATTCATAAAAGTGCTAGATGCCAAGGTAGCAAATAAAAAATCAAGAATAGAAGAGAAAAAATGACACCTAGACTCAAGGACAGTTGTAAGCATTAAAAAAAAACATCCAAAGCACAACCAGTTCAAATTTTGATCTAGTAAAATAAAAGGCATCCACAAAAAGAGAGACTGCTTCACTTCTTTTAGTGAAGTCTGCTTGCCTATGTGAAAAGGAGCTAGGATAGCATTTTGAATGTCTGATCAGCTGTACAAATATATGATCAGAAAATGCAATTCAAAGGCTTTGATCAAATCTCTCAAACTTGATTTGAATTGTTGAATTGAATTGGGTGGCTCGGGGTTGATTTGAAATATTCAGTCACTTCTGGATTCATGGAAATGATTTTTCTAAAGAAAAGTGAATTGGTTTTCCAAACTGAAGTGATTTCATCTGGTTTACACAAATCAGTCAGAATGCTACAGAATTTGGCCAGGCCTGATATAATAACTCTGGTTTATTTGGTTTGCTTAGTTATTTATTTAAATTAGAATAGATTTATAACTCACTTTTCCTCCAGGAGCTCAAGGAAAAATATAGAATGTTCCTTCCTCCAATTTTCTCCCACAACAAAAAGCCTGTGAGATAGGTGGGACTAATAGAGAACAATTAGCTCAATCTCCCAGTGAGCCTCCATAACTAAAGATAAGCATGAACTTGGATCTTCCTGATCTTTGCCAATGTCTGGATTACTTTAATATATGAGCTCTATTACGTTTGTGAATGCTCTTGTTGGGGAGTGACCCGGTAATGCACATGAATATCAGCAACTATTGGGAGCAATTCTCTTTAATCAATCAAGAAAGTTCCTGACTCACATTCCTGAATGATAGAGATACCATAAGCAATAAGATTGTAACCCCCTGCAGTCTTTCAAATTTTTATTTTATTCTGAACATCTGCCTGACCCTCTAGCTGTGCTATTGCTTTTGAAGCAAAATGGATTCTTAAATGAAGCGTGAAGATAATGTGAACACACAAAGCCCAACTATGTGTGAAGAGGATGTCAATATGTCTGACCTCTGCCGTAACAGTTTCCAAGGCTATATAATAAACAGTTGCATACAATCTGATGTTAGCATTTAGCAATCACATTGTTTGTCACCAGGGAATTAAGCATCTTTCACTTAAGAGGGGTTTTCATTAACATTGAAACATGGCTAGCATTGTCCAATGGACATTATCAAGCAGCTGTGGAAAATTGTTGTTTCTTAAGATGTTCAAATGGAGGAAAGCTGGGTTGGGATATTGAAAGATCCCCTTCCTTTGAGATTTATATAAAAGGTTAGAGAAGCATCTGTTAGCTATAGGATGTCCTGCCATGATTTATAGTGATTTATTGCATCAGGAAGGAATTTAACATTTTCCACATAAACAAATGATCATTAATGATATTCTGCAAGTCTGCAGGATTCACAGGTCAGGATGAAGCCTTGTTTCCTTCTCTAAGCTTCATGTTCAGGATGCTTTCAGAATCCCAGTAAATATTTATGAACATGAAAACCTGTCTTTGTGATCAGTTCCTTGCTCAGTGATTAATTAGTGAAATAACTTTTAACTATACCTTTGAGAGAAGTAGTTAGTATCTGAATTCAGGTGAATGAAAGAGAAGAAAACTGCTAATCCAAAAACCTTCTCCCCTCTTCCTGAACTACATTGCCCCAAAGTACATCTTGAGTAACCTGCTTATCGCATTATGATTCCAAAGGACTAGATAAAAGAATTGCTTCCTTTTTCTACATGCCTGATTAGATATTAAATGAAGGGTACACAATTGGAATTCTCAATACAGTTTTTCTCCTGTAAAATAGTTGTAGGGATCTGGGATTTTGAGAGAACCATGTGGAAAAACAAGCAGTCTAGAATCATATTTATACTTTTCCACCTCTATAGTAACTAATGAGAATAGGATTATTAAATATTGTAGGTACATGCCTTTGTCCATGTGTTGTCACTGAGAGCAAAATGGACTCTCTCTTTTTAAAAAGAAAATTATGGTATAGTATCTTAGATATCCTTCATGATGTATAATTTAGTCATAAGAGATTTTAGATCACTTTTATATCACCAAAATCAGCTTTCAGGTATAAGTTAATTGCTGGTTCAATTCCACAAATCCCAATCAAGTCATTTAAAAGATAGCATGATCTTTCTGGACTAAAAGATGTACAAATACATTTGCTTTTTTATCAAATATATTTGGCAGGCTATTATATATCTCCATTATATCTGTTTGGCGCACATCCCCAAATACAGCTTTCAAATTGGGAATGAACCAAATTTCATCTGTGGCAAAAAGAAGGAAAAATTATGCTTCGTTAAGGGGGCAATTTCTTCTTTTCTTCTTAAATTTCAAGATTTTTTAATGGGAAACATTCATACACATCTTATTACAAAATGAAATGTGGACCTTTTCCACATAATTCTTTCCACTTTGTAAAAAAAAAGCCACCGCAAAAAATTTCAAACCTCTTCATCGCATTAGCTTGGGAAATTTTGAAAAATGAGATTACAAAAGCCCAGTCTAGCACAATACCAATGAAGAAGAAAAATAACAGCTCCCAAAAGAAACCAGCATTGCTGCATAAAGAACTCTCTAACAAACTGAGAGACAAAAAAGATAAGTATAAAAAGTGGAAAGAGGGGGACATAACTAAGGCAGAATATCAGCAAATAGCCCGAGCCTGTAAAGATGAAGTGAGGAAAGCTAAGGCTCACAATGAAGAAAGGCTTGCCACAAAAGTAAAAATTAACCAAAAAAGCTTCTTCCAACATGTTAAAAACAAGAAAAGGGTTAAGGAAACAATTGGTCCATTGCTAGGAGAAAGTGGCAAGATGGTGACAAGCAACAGGGAGAAAGCAGAACTATTTAACTCATGTTTTGCATCTGTCTTTACACAAAGGGATAAAAGAGTCCAACCTATCAAAAGCAGCACCCCAAAAATCAGATTAGGAACACAAATTGAAATAGGGAAGAAAATGGTAAGTGAGCACCTGTCTACCCTAGACAAGTTCAAATCACCAGGACCGGATGGATTACACCCCAGGGTTCTGAAGGAACTAGCAGACGAGATCTCAGAACCACTGAATTATATCTTTCAGAGATCCTGGAACATCGGGGAACTACCAGAGGACTGGAAAAGAGCTGATGTGGTTCCCATCTTCAAAAAAGGGAAAAAATAGATCCAGGAAATTACAGACCTATCAGCCTGACCTCAATACCAGGAAAGATTCTGGAAAAAATAATGAAGCAACGAATTTGTGAACACCTAGAAGCAAACAAAGTAATAGCCAAAAGCCAACATGGGTTTGTCAAAAACAGATCATGCCAGACTAATCTTATTGCATTCTTTGATAATGTGACAAAATTAGTGGACCAGAGGAATGCCGTCGACATAGTTTACTTGGACTTCAGTAAGGCATTTGATAAGGTAGACCATAACCTACTACTAGATAAAGTAGAAGAATGTGGGTTAGACAGCATCACCACCAGATGGATTCATAACTGGCTGACCAACTGCACTCAACTGTAGTCCTCAATGGAACGGCATCTACATGGAGGGAAGAATGCAGTGGAGTACCCCAAGACTCTGTTTTAGGCCCAGTACTCTTCAACATCTTCATCAATGATTTGGATGAGGGAATAAATGGGGAACTCATCAAATTTGCAGATGACACCAAGCTGGCAGGAATAGCTAACACTCCAGAAAATAGGCTTAAGATACAGAAGGATCTTGACAAACTTGAACATTGGGCACTATCTAATAAAATGAAATTCAATGGTGAAAAGAGTAAGGTTCCACATTTATGCAACAAAAAAGGAATGCACAGGTACAGTATAGATGGTATCTTGCTCAGTAGTAGTAACTGTGAAAGGGATCTTGGAATCCTAGTGGACAACCATTTAAATATGAGCCAGCAGTGTGCAGCAGAAGCCAAAAAAGCCAACACAGTTCTAGGCAGCATAAACAGAGGGATAGAATCAAGATCATGTGAAGTGTTAATACCACTTTATAATGCCTTGGTAAGGCCACACTTGGAATACTGCATCCAAGGCCACACTTGGAATACTGCATTCAGTTCTGGTCGACATCATAGAAAAGATGTGGAGACTCTAGAAAGAGTGCAGAGAAGAGCAACAAAGATGATTAGGGGACTGGAGACTAAAACTTATGAAGAACGGTTGCAGGAACTGGGTATGTCTAGTTTAATGAAAAGAAGGACTAGGGGAGACATGATAGCAGTGTTCTAATATCTCAGGGGTTGCCACAAAGAAGAGGGAGTCAAACTATTCTCCAAGGCACCTGAGGGTAGAACAAGAAGCAATGGGTGCAAACTAATCAAGGAGAGAAGCAACTTAGAACTGAGCAGAAATTTCCTGACAGTTAGAACAATTAATCAGTGGAACAGCTTGCCTCCAGAAGTTGTGAATGCCCCAACACTGGAAGTCTTTAAGAAGATGTTGGATAGCCATCTGTCTGAAACTGTATAGGGCTTCCTTCCTAGGCAGGGGGTTGGACTAGAAGACCTCCAAGGTCCCTTCCAACTCTACTATTGTATTGTATTGTATTGTATTGTATTGTATTGTATTGTATTGTATTGTATTACATCTTTTGTTTGGAGAGTCAGTTAAGAAGGGTTCCTCAGCCTGGGCAACTTTAAAATGTCTGGATTCCAATACATCTTAATTGCAGCTGGGAGTTGAATTCCACACATCCTTAAGTTGTCCAAGTTGTGAAACACTGACTTAAAATCTCTATGTGTATGTTGTAGCTGCCTACTGGGTTGATGTTTCTATGATATGCAATACATTTCAGGGTTTCTTGCATTAATTCCGGTCACCCAAAGTCTTTTAAAAAGCAAATTCAATCCAATCTCCCAATCTCGAGTCATTGTATAATTTATTCCATTATGCTTTTTCTTTCTGTTTTTGCACTAGTGGTTTGTTTCATCAACTCCTCCACTATGAGAGAAGAGAGAAGATGCAATAAACATTCTATAGTCACTTTATTTAAATAGGTCTTTTGACAAGTTTACCAGAATTACAACATGAATTATCTAAGCAAGTATTTAATTCATTTTGTGTTCCTGAACTTTTCTTTTGCTGTCCTTTTACTCATAGTGTGAGAATATGGCAAAAGTTACAAAGATGTAATCCTGTATTCCTTGTTGAGATACGCAACATCATGCAAGGTTTCCTTCAAAAATTCTCACTGTCCAGTCAGATCACATTCCCTGATCTGAGATACAGCAGAGAAGAAAACATGGGGGTTTCCAGAGACAGTAAAAAAAATGGAAATGAATGAATGAACCATGATGATGCCTCCTCATATTTTTAACCATTGTTCTTGATATAAATGAGAGAAAATGAATCAATCTATCATCTGAGTTTGCTAGCAGCCTGGGGCCAATGATTGCATGAATCTTTCCTAATAACTCCCAATTTGGGAAGATTCACAGGAATCTTAAATAATAGAACTGCTTCCCTGAAGTTTATTACTTCAGGAGCTGGGAGTGATTTAAATTTGGGAAAGAATGAAGGCGAATGGGATAATTGTTTCTGTAACCAAATTTATGAGTTCTATGAGTCTGTGACTTTATTCTCATGTAGCTGGGGAATTTCTGACTTGAGAAATACACGTGGTTAAGTTGTACTTGTGAATATATGTATGGCAATGTGTCTGTGTATCTATGTGTGTCATAAGTAGAAAACAAAATCAGCAGACATAATAGAACGTGAGTGTATTTTCCTAAGATGTATATACATGAGTTCAGTTGTTGGATCTCTTAAACTTTCACTTCAAGAATATCCACTAATAGTATCACCACCACAAACTACAGAGGCAAAAATTCATGAATGAATTTGTGAATGAATGAGCCATTTGTCTCTCTGTCATCGTGCCGCAACTCATCTGCCTGAGATTTCCATTTCTCATGGTAGTAAAAACCATGAATCATGCACTATATTTCTTTCAAGATAAACTGCAAGTTATTGACGTATGTTAAGAAAAACTGACAAACTCCAACAGCCGGATGTCAGATAGATAATGAATATGTATTATGAAGGCTGGATCACTTGTCTAAAATGTCTACTTCTATGCCTCAGCTTTGTTCAAATCACTCACCAGATCTCAACCCGCAACAGTATAAAAGTTTTTCTACTTTATCATATCACTAAATATATTGTGAGAAAGAAGCAACTTAATGAACTTCATGGGGAAATCAACATTTGAAAATGGAGAGAGCAAGAAACTCAAATGTAAGATACTATACATCTGAAAATAGGAGCTGTTTAAAAATAGTAATAGAACCATACATTCTCTTTTAAAACGTTGTTTGATGATATTGGAATTTAGGTAAGCATTTTAGTAAAATCTTTAAAGTTTTTGCTATTATGATTACCTATAATGTTATAATACCAGTTTTGATTGTAATGCTTTCTGATTTTCTTTCCTTGATATAATCATGGCATATACTGTAACTACAGCATCTATTTCCCCAGGTGCATTTAAAACATAAAAACCTGTTTAAATTAATAATCAGTGTTCTATGTTATCTTAATGGCAAATATAGTGTAGGGGAAAAAAAAACTATAGTTAAAACATTCTTTGGCTCCATTTTTCTCCAATCCAAAATGAATTATGTGTTCCTTGGAAATGAACATGTTTTTGGGTAACTCCAAAGAAAATATCCAGTAACTCTTTATAGCATCCCCTTCTTTCTTACTTTTCCAAAAGAAAAATGTCCTAATTTTTATTTTGAACACAGTAGTATTGTTATGAAAATGTACCTTACAATTTTTGCCTAGCTCTCTCAGCTGAACATCTTCATTAATGGAAAATGGGAAGCAACATTGAATAAAGTTTCTTGGATTTTTAAGAGCAGAAATGTAGTACAAATTATTAACTTGATTTGCAGGGTAGAACAGCAAAAATAGACTTATTTTCTTAAAGTGCATGCAGAATAATGGAAATGGGAGATATGTAAAATATCTGTGTATCAAGAAAATGAAATTATATTGATGAGGAAATAGCCAGAATGGCTATTTTGGATTGTGAGGATTTATACATACAAAAAATGATTTTTACAAGAATGACTTGTGACTTTCCCTATTGGCTACTTACAAGCAAAGTCTATGGCAAGAAGTCAAAGGTCACAGACATATGAAGTTCTCACTAAATGACATGTGTTCCTTACTTAACCACATCAACCAATGGAATAGCTTGTCTTCAGAAGTTGTGGATGCTCCATCATTGGAGGCTTTCAAAAAGAGACTGAACAGCCATTTGTATGACATGGTATAGGTCACCTGCTCAAGTAAGGGATTGGACTAAAAGACCTCCAAGGTCCCTTCCAACTCTATTATTGTATGTTCTCACCAGGACTGCCAGGACTTCTGTTGTTAAGTAACACAGACATGCGATTTTCAACTCAGGACAGCATTGCTTAACAAAGAAGTTTCTGATCCCAATTAGCATCGTTAAGCAAAGACTACCTGTACATTGAAAAGATTAGAAATAATGAAAAGTAATTATAATTAGATATGGTTTCACTAATAATGCCAACACTTCACTTTATTTTCTGGAATCTTCTTCCACTATACCGGTGAGGCATTATTGCTTTCATATGCCTTTCTTTCCCAGTTCTGCTACCACATTTCAGTAAATGTTAGCATAGATCTGTTTATTTAATAAAATCTTTTTTCTGCTGAAAATGCTTGAACTAGTGCACAAATAATCTCACAATAAGACAGTTACAATCTAGGAAACAACACAATATTCTTGTTAATAAATGGGGAAAAATGAGACAGATGATGTTTCTCCTTGATGACTCACAATTAGCTGAACAACCATATCCAAAGATGTTTATTAATGTCTTTACTTCACAGAAGTATGGATTGGAGCATATTGGCCCACTATCTTGGGCTCTGTGCTATCTATCATTTTTATCAATACCTTGGATGAGGATGTTAAGAGGACACTTTTAAAATTTTCAGATGACATAAATCTAGGAAGGGTACTTAATACTATTGAAAAAAGAGAGCAAACTTTTAACAATGTAGTCAGCCTTGAATAGTGAGTTGAAGCAACCAAGGATGGATATTAATAGGAAAAATATAAAGTTCTGCAATCAAGATAAAAAAAATAAGGCACAAGTATAGGATGAAGGAGACTTGACCTAGCTGTAGTACAAGTGGATCTGGGTTATCTTGTCAACCCCAATTTAAACATGAGCCAGCTATTTGATGCAGTTGTCAAAAAGACAGCTGTTGTCTTGAGGAACATGGAAAATATAATCTAATCTAAATTACAGGAAGTATTTTTTTCAGTTTGCTCTATTCTAGTCAGTGGATTAAAACTGTGTAAAGAAATAGATTCAGCCTGGACATCATTAGTAAAGTCCTAATGGTGTGAGTTGTCAGATAGTGGAATAGACTGGCACATAAAATGAGGTGTTCTGCTGAAGGTTGGATGGTCATTTGTCAGAGATGTTTTTAGCAGATTCTGCACTGAGTGGTGAGTTGGGTTATATACAAGCGGTGACGTGCAGTCAGGGGAGGCAGGGGGGGCACAGCCTCACCGCTCTCATCATGAAAAGAAAAAATATATAAAAGGGAAAAGGCAAGTGCTGAGGTGAGGCTAGCTAGCTGCTGCCTCACCGTGAATGACTAACTGTTTAAAAAAGCCTCTAAAAAAGTGCCCTCTACTATGAGGCAGGAGAACTAGTCTGACTTTTTAGGCGTTTTATGATTGCTCGAACAGAGTTAAGCGAGGGTTAAAAGCCTAAAAAATCCTGAGGTAGATGAGGCACACAGTTCTCCTGCCTCATAGTAGTGGGCGCTCGTTCTTCCTGTGACTGAACTCTTCCCTTTTTCTTCCCCTCTCGTTTGCAATACAGTGACAATAAAGGGGGAGCACAGAGATGTACCTTCATCTCTTCATTGATTTCCCTTTTTAAGGATGAGCCAGCTTCCTGCTTCTTTTATTTTCTGGAGGTCTCACTCTTTTCTCCATTTCTGTCATTTTTTAAATTTTATTTTATTTTATTGTTTGGTGTGCGTGCGTATGTGTGTGTGTATCTACTTTGGTGGAGATGAAATGGCTGCTAGTATTATTTGGGGAAAAGCTTTTGGGGGGGAAGCTTGTGGAGAGGAAGGGAGGGAGGACGGGGGTGGCTTTTAGCGCTAATTTGTTTCCCTCTCTTTTCTCTCTCTCTCATTCTCTCCCTTCAGCTCCCTTTCATTTCTCTCTCCCTCTTCCCCTTCTCTCTCTAATTTGTTTCCCTCTCTTTTCCCTCTCTCCCATTCTCTCCTTCCAGCTCTCTTTCATTTCTCTCTATCTCTCTCCCTCTTCCCCTTCTCTCTCTAATTTGTTTCCCTCTCTTTTCCCTCTCTCCCATTCTCTCCTTCCAGCTCTCTTTCATTTCTCTCTATCTCTCTCTCTTTCTCCCCTTTTCTCTCTCATCTCTTTCTTGTGTGTGTAAGCAAAATACCCCAGGATCAGCAATTCCTTCCACTGCACTGTGGAGAAGAGCCACGCTGTGCAGGAGACTCCTCACTGCTAGACTCAAGTCAGCGCAAGCCGCGATCCCCTTCATGTTGGCTCAGGAAGGAGGGGAATGGGACAGCGGCTCGTGCTGACCTGAGTCTAGCTCTAAGGAGTCTCCTGCACAGTGTGGCTCTTCTCCGCAGTGCAGCGGAAGGAGTTGCTGTCCCCGCCAATGTGATGCTGGGTATTTTGCTTGCACACACAAGAAAGAGATGAGAGAGAAAAGGGGAGAAAGAGAGAGAGATAGAGAGAAATGAAAAGAGCTGGAAGGAGAGAATGGGAGAGAGGGAAAAGAGAGGGAAACAAATTAGAGAGAGAAGTGGGAGAGGGAGAGAGAAATGAAAGAGCTGAAGGGATAGAATGAGAGAGAGAGAAAAGAGAGGGAAACAAATCAGGGGGAAAGAAAGGAAGAGAAAAGAAAGAAAGAAATTAACTTTCTCAGACCTATGACGAAAAGCAATGGCAAGCTAGATCTCTTGCCAAGAAAACTGCACTTTGCCAGAAGGCACAAATTGGAAGCAAGTCTGATTTTTTAAAAAGAAAATAACAGATGGCAAAAAAATGTATCTGAAAATAAGATTATTTATAATTTTAGATAACGTATTATATTGTCAAACTCAAAAGGTTTTTGATACTTAATTGTCATCATCATCATCATCTCTCTCTCTCCTCCCCCCCCCCCTTGAAGGGACTGTCCTCCCTTGTGGAAAACACAACAAGGGACTCCTTGACTCCTTGCTCCCCCCAAAATCTCTTTTTTTGTTGTTGTTGGCCACTGGTGGTCACCGCATATGGTCCTCAGTGACACGCTCTTGCCCGCCACACCTTCGAAACGGCACGGATCCTTTTATTAAAACCCCCTGTATTACAAAGGCATTTTAATAAAAAGATTGTGATGACGTCAGTGCCTCACCAGCCATAAACCTCACCGCACGTCACTGTATATAAGACACAATGATACCAAGATAATATGGCATGGCAGTCATGTCCTGCTTGTCGGTTTTATTTATCACAAAGCTACTGTCAGGCCTGTAGTTATGTTCTTTTTAGGATCTTTGGCCTGCCACACTTTCTTATAATTTTCTATGCTGTTTCATTAGTGTAGTAGTTGGGAGGGGGGAATAGAAAGGAGTAGGATTGTGGAATGTATGTTGTCATTCTTTTATAGAAGCTCAAGGTCATCTTTTGTCTCCGCACCTCGACACCTGACCGGAAGCAGAGGGGTGTAGATGCCAGCGTGGAAGATGATGATTGGAACATGTGATGGATTTGTGGGTGTGGGGATAGATCATGAACTTTCAACTGGGTGGAATTCCAGGATGCAAATCAGAGTTGGAATTCCATAGAGGTGCTTACTTGCCTGTAGAATAAATTGGACCTTTAAAGATGTTTTTGCCTTGGACAATGATTTAATTCTGCATGGTATTAAGAACCCTAACAGCTACATTATACCATCAAGAAAAGTTCCAATTTAACACATAAAGTAAATAATGGACTGAAGGCTTTTCCATCTCTACAGCCAAAGCGCTTTTCCTAAGATGCCTTTTTCATGGCATGCAAGGCTTTCAAGGAATCAGCTGCTGGCTTGGATCCTAATATCCCTCCTTTCTGGGAATCACATGAATTTTGAGGGACTTTACAGAATAGGACTCCTGTTTTTGGCTGTGGATTAAGGCTGGCTGGATTGTAGATGGTAATCTATCTCAGTGAATGAGATGCTATGGGGGAGAGCTTTACATGTGGTTAGGAATGACATCACATAATGTCTCTAAATTATGTGTAGAGAATGCAGTTATTTTAAAAAAGCATAGATATTCAACAAATCTCATAGTTTTGACAGCTCTCGTGCTATCAAATGTCTTAAACACAAGACACTGTGTTTTTGTGTCTCATGATAGTGATTTTGTGTCTGTGTGTGCATAAGCTAAAGGCCTAAAATAATAATTATTTAAACAATGATAACATATAATTTTAGAGGAACTCTTGTTGAGACTGACAGTACAAAACTTCCCTAGAAAAGAGGACTTTCCATTTTACTTAAAGCTGAATGTTTTAAAAATGCTATAAATAGAGGAGGTTACTTCAATTCATTTCTTCTTCCCATTTAACTCAACTCAGTTGCTATATTTTGTCCTGGGGAAAACAAGAGATAATTTTCTGGGCATAGTTTTGAATTACATGCAGATATTCAGCACAAGAAAGGAAATGTGGAGAAAATCATTAATGCCACCTATAAAACAAATTATAAAGACAAAAGCATCCAGAGCTATAGATGGGTATGATTAGTTATCTTCAATCAACTTCTTGTACATAAGCCAGCAGATGGGTGTATCTTCCCATCCACAATGGTAGTAGACATCTATATCATAGCTACAACATGAAGTACCTCATGTGTCAGTGATAGTCTCCAGTTGCCTGTTCTTCATACGCAAACTGACTATAGTTCTTGACTTACTCCTTAACTACTACCACCTCTTGACTTACTCCTTAACTACTACCACCTATGACAATTACAAAATAAATTATGACTTGTATCATTTTATTGTCCTTTATCTGATAACACAATACAAATGAGAAAAATAAAAATAAAACAAGAGAAAGGGCAAGGATAAAACAGTATAGCAACAAACATTATGTAACAGATTCTCACAGTCACATATGTGTAGCCAGGTCATCCAGGAATGCATCAGAAGATGGCACCAAAGATAAGCTGTGGAGAGAATATCTGAGGCAGCAGCGATCATGGGACAAAGATTAAGCAGAGAAAGTGCCATGGGAAGACAAGATAGCTGAGATAGTAAGGCATTGGGAAAGCCTACCTGTGGCTGGAAAGGGCTAGGCTAAACAACTGAGGTAATTGATCATAGCAGCACAAGACAGGCACTAAGTACCAAATCCATAGAAGCAGGAATCTACCACACTAGACAAGATCCAAGACTACACACAGAGACCTCAGAGACAGTCTAACATATACTGGCAGGTTGTATGTAGGCAGGAACAGCATCCATTGAACAGCACAACCAAGTAGCTGATATTGCATACAGGAACATCTGCATAGTGTATGGACTGTACCCTCCCAAATTCAGAGGATAGCTTCCAGAGAAAGTCATGGAGAATAAGAAGCTAAGATCCTGTGGGACTTCCAGATCCAGATGGACCAGCAGGTAGTGATCAATTAACCAGAAGACAGCAGTGATAGAAGTAGCAGTGGCAAACTTCAGCAACATCATGAAGAAGGAGTATGAGAAGCTGGAGAAGTATCAGGATTTGTAGGAGAAACTAAAGAGGATGTAGAAAGTAAAGGCCAGTAGTATTGGGACCATTCGGGGCTGTGATTCCTAAGCTGGGAGAGTGATTATAACAAATCCCAGGGAGAACATCAGAGTTCTTTGGCCAGGGGAGTGCAGTATTAGGAACGGTAAAATATTGCAGAATCCTCTAAGCCCCAGGTCTCTGTTAGAAGACCAGAGATTGAATTAGACACATATAATCCATAGGGATGAAAAAGGAACGTGTGTGTGTTTATGTGTTACCATCCATTCTCCATATATAATTTGAGCAATTTGTTCATGAAGTCTTGAAGTCTTCAATCAACTGGATAATTGAGGCCCTAAAATTATCTTTTGAATATTGAAGAACTAGTTGATGATGGGCTGAATATGAACTGGCAATATGAGGTGGCTGTTGAAGAGGCAACTACAATTTTAGAATACATATATTGAAATATAGTTTCTAATTATAGTAATGCTATTATACTCTGCATTGATTTGTTCTTATCCTAAATACTGAGAGTCTTTTACTGGACAGTGTACTTTGTTTGAAAATTCAGAAAAATAACAGCTACAAAGAAGGCAGTGTTGTGATCAGAGGACTAGAAACTAAGATTTATAAGGAAAGATAAAAGAAATGGTCATACTTAGATTGACAAAAAGCAACTAAGTAAAATATTGCAGAAGTTTTCAAAAAGCTAAAGGGTATCACAAAAGCCCAATATCGGTTCTCTTTCATCTTAAAAGCTCAGGTTACAGAATAATAGTATTACAATAGGTTATGAAAGGCAGAGTGTTGTGAAAAGCCTTCTCACAGTAAGAAAGGTTTGCCAATGAAACGTATGACCAAAAGAGGGGTTGACTTCCCTTTCAATATGCTAGCCATCCGTCCATCAGGGTGCATTGATTTGGATTCCTGATTTGAGCAATGGCTCCAATGCTAGGAATGCATATATCTATAAAATTATATATCCTATTGACTGACTATTGACCATTCATTCCTCTATATGCAGAAAACACTAGCGAGCAGGTAGCAATAGCTACCTAAGCCATATGCTCCTATATACAATGAAACTAGCAGGAGGCCTACAGAAAATCATAAGGTTTCTAGAAGTGCATAAGTCCTGCAGGAACAGCAATGTGTATTTGAGATAGATCTAGATCCAAACATAGTTACACGTCAGAAGATCCACTGAAATGATCAATTGGTGATGGTTAATTTAAAGTGTAACTAATGCAATCCTTTGTCCATCATAATGTATATCACATTTTAGAATCTTCCTCATATACCAGTGATGGCGAACCTATGGCACGCGTGCCACAGGTGGCACGCGGAGCCATATGTCAGGGCACGCGAGGCGCTGCCCTGTCAGCTGGCCAGCGCGCATGCACTCGCTGGCCAGCTGAGTTCACCCTTTTTAAAAGCCATTTTTCGCCTTCCCCAGGCTCCAGAGGCTTTATAGGAGCCTGGGGAGGGTGAAAAGAGCCTCCCCCGTTCCCCGCTGAGGCCCTCCGGAGGCTTCATGAACTTCCCTGACACCTTCGGAGCGCATAAAACAACCCTCCGAGCAAACCGGAAGTGACTACCGGTTTGCTCGGAGGGTCGTTTTGAGCACTCCGAAGGCTTCAGGGACCGTCTGGGGGGGAGGCTGTTTTCGCCCTCCCCAGTCTCCTATAAAGCCTCTGGAGCCTGGGGAGGGCGAAAAAAGCATGTAAAAATGGGGGAAGCATGCGCACTGAGGGGTTGCGCATTGCATTATGGGTGCAGCACGCCCACCCACGACCCCCCTGCGCTCTCCCCACTTATGGCACGCGAGCCAAAAAAGGTTTGCCCTCGCTGACATATACCCTTAATCATGGCAATAATCCTTCCTTCTGCACTGTCCATCTGACCTTGCCCTCATCTCATCCCCAACCTACAGGTGAGACAATAGAAATTCATATTTAACTGCTATAGTTTTAAAATACTGCTTTCTTGGCTCAACATAATGCTGGTCATGGGTATAAACTAGCAAGTATTATTAATAATAAAAGCATGGTTTGGACTCTGCCCAGCTTCTACTGGCTATTTTCAGCTCCTTTGGCATACCCTTTGCCCTGCATCTTATTAGACCTTATTCGGGTTCCTTTAGATATGCTAAAAAAACACTCTGGAATTTTCTCAGTTGTTTCAAAGTGCAACAGCTTGTGAAAAAGTCACAAAGATAAATTGCATATGTAATGCAAATTACACTTAAAATATAATTGATATTATAATGAACTGGATTGATTATGTGCCATCAAGTTTTCAACTCCTAGCAATCAGATAGATATTTTCCATGGCAATCTATCCCTAATCTGTTCCATGCAGAGATATTTTTGCTTATTTACAAATACTGAGGATACATAATACATGAAAAAAAGCATACAGATTTTGGTTGATTTTGTTTCCTTTGGCAACATACTAGATTTGTCGCTCAAATCCATGCAAAGGTGTAATAAAAATGCTGACTATTCATAGTGAATGCTTGCAGTATTGCATATGTCTATTTTGCCTTTCAAATGTCTGGAAATCAGGGCATTTGAGGGACAAAGGAATATGTCTAAAAATGAAAGTGAACTCCAAAAGTTACTGTAGGTGAAGATGTAATCTGTGCTATATTTCTCCAACTCCAGCCTATGAGAGCTAAACTCTAACCATGCTTCCTGTGGATGACTATTAATCTGTTTCTCCAAAAAACTAGTAATTTGTGACTAGTTCTGAATGAAACATAATATTAAGAGAAACTTTCTCTAGAGCCCAATAAAAGAATTTGACATCCTTCCAGTACTTTGAGCCTGTAAATTCTTGAATTATGTGGGTTTCTGTTTTTTTACTGGCCTAGGCAACATAGCACTTTCTGCATTTAGGCACTGACAGATATACCTTAGTGTTGTTCTTGTTTCCCCTAATTTAATTTCATGAACTGTACTGTGAAGAAAGACCCCCCTTTGTTTCACTCTTTAGCTGCTCTGAGAGAACCATAATAATGGAACTTTGCCATAACACATACCTCTGAAACTTACTGTGATGGTTTTAAATTTGGATACAGAATATTGGGCTTCAGATTTAGCTTCTTATTTAAACAAGGACTTGCTATTCTCAGCTGCTGTAGCTATCCCAGCCTCTACACATAACCCACATTTAGATTAAACCCTTGGGAAATCATCTTCATTCCAAAAAATCAGTTTACAGAATAATCAGAATCAAGCTAAGATTTCAAACACTGCTTTGCTTATTTGAATTGCCCCTTCTGGGATTTTTAGTTATCATTTACTTTAGTTACTAATCAAACTGCCCCAATCACACAACTCTTAGCAGCTCACATAATAAGAATATACAATAAAACATAAAACATAAACATGAAACAAGACCCAAAGATAGCACATAACATCAGGCCCCAATGTTGCCATCTCCCCCACCCACCCACTCATCCACCCTGGAGAAACTCTCTTTGGCTTTTTCTAGTGTTGGAGGCAAATGAATTCCCAACAGGAGGTCATTCCAAAAGGTTGAGTCCATCACTGAAAAACAATGTTTCTGGCCTTTCAGCTCCAGATCTTCTAAAAATGAAGGATCACCAGCTGCTTCTGCAAACGTGATCAAAATGGCCAGGCTGACTATGGTGAGTAGATGCTATTGTGCAGTGTAGGTCTCAGAAATCCATCATAGCAGGTGTCCAAAATGTCTGTCTGCCTTACGCAGAGTTTATTTGGCTTTTATACAGTTTCAACAGGCAAAGCAAGAGCATAGGTAGCAACAGCATCTTATTGGCTGATTCTCCTTGTCAGTCTCTAAGATCATCCCAGCCAGGATAGAATATCATGTAACTCCCTGGTAGTGCCTGGCTCTGCTAATTAGGTGAGCTCATAGACCAGTGATGGCGAACCTATGGCACGCGTGCCACAAATGGCACGTGGAACCATTTGTCAGGGCACATGAGGCGCTGCCCTATCAGCTGGCCAGCACGCATGCACGCGCTGGCCAGCTGAGTTCACCCTTTTTTAAAGCCATTTTCGCCCTCCCCAGACTCCAGAGCTTTATAGGAGTCTGGGGAGGGTGAAAAGAGCCTCCTCCACCCACCGGAGGCCCTCCGGAGGCTTCATGAGCTTCCCTGAAGCCTCCAGAGTGCAAAAAACCAGCCCTATGGGCAAACCGGAAGTTCAGGAATGGACTTCCGGTTTGCTCGGAGGTTCGTTTTGACTGCTTCGGAGGCTTCAGGGAAGCGTCCTGAAGGTCCCTGAAGCCTTCGGAGGGCTTCCAGGGGGGAGGCTGTTTTCACCCTCTCCAGGTTCCTATAAAGCCTTTGGAGCCTGAGGAGGGCGAAAAAAGCATGCAAAAAATGGGGGGAGCGCCTGTAGTGTGTTCACCCTTTTTTAAAGCCATTTTTCGCCCTCCCCAGGCTCCAGAGCTTTATAGGAGTCTGGGGAGGGTGAAAAGAGCCTCCTCCACCCCCCGGAGGCCCTCCGGAGGCTTCATGAGCTTCCCTGAAGCCTCCGGAGTGCAAAAAACTACTGGGGGGTCATGCATTGCATTATGGGTGTGGCACGCCCACACACACCTCCCTGCACTCCCCCCACTTATGGCACGTGAGCCAAAAAAGGTTCGCCATCGCTGTCATAGACAGTTGAGGTAATTGGTTACTAAAATATGGCAGTTTGCTGCACATGCCTGTACGTAACCTTTGTATAACGTCTGCAATGCAGCTAACCAGGCACCAAGTCAAAAAGGGCTTGATAGGTTACATTGCATCCAGAAACAAATAGGAAGCAAATACAGGGCTCATAAAACAAATGCCATAAGTGACCAACAATTTGCAACACATGAGCACCTGGGCCATATATTTTGGATCCACTGAAACTTCCAACTGGTCATTAAAAGAGGTCCCATGTAAATTGTATTGAGTAGTCTACTGTAGTTGAGTGTTGATGAGGACATGAGCCATTGTAGTCAGATCTTCTCATGCCAAGTAAGGCCGCTACTGATCTATCAGCCAAAGCTGGGGAAAGTCTATCCTGACCATGGCCTTCACATGCTGATCTAGCAGGAGCTGTATGTCTAGGAGAATGAGAAAATCATGGACCTGCTGCTTCAGGGTCAGTGCAAGCCTTCCCAGAAACAAAACAGGAAACATAAAGGAACCCTGGCATATAAACAGTAACTCCATCTTGTGAGGATTTAGTTCCAGCCAACCTTCTCCTATCCAGATTCATAAAGTGTTCAGGACTTCAACTATATCTCTGGGCCCTATGAAAATAGATTTGAAATTTAATTGAAAAACATTTCCTAAAAGTTTGATGGAATCCTGTTATTAGACCAATGCAGTTCTATTAAGTATAAGGTATTTAATTAACAGATTTTAATAAATTAAACAAAATTGAAGCGCTTGGGGGTTTATTTTGGACAAGCAATCTAACATAACAGTTAGCTGGGTTGTACTGGTGATGTTACCTAGTTTGGTAATGAAATGTCTTCAAGAAAACCACCAAGCCCTGAGAGTACCAAGGACTACCAAATTCAACCCTGAGCTACAAATAATCTCTTCTAACAGATCTGGGTTGCAAAAGTCCAGATGACTACTATATGACAGCAAAGAATTAGAGTTTTCTGTATTTCTTGGCTGCCATCTTTTTGCAGCCCAGTTTAATTAAACAGCCTTAATAAAGCTAATTTGTTTATACAATTTTTCTTAATAATTTTGCAATTGTTTCCTGTTTTTCTTTTATTTTTATGAGAAAGTTTCCTCATATCTTCTGGCTTACAGAAGTTACCACATGGAGATATTATGAAAGTGACCGAGGTCCTGAGAAACCTAGTCAAAATCATAACAATACTTTTACTTTAAAACCTGTGGAATGTTTGAAAGATGCCTTGAACTGTTTACTCTTCTCTTTGTGTTTTTTTTTAAATTGTATTGTAGTTTTGCACTGAATTTATTTTTGCTGCGTTATTAAGCTCACACATTTAGTAGAATGTATATTTTCTGTTTTTTTGAATGTTAATAATATTAAACTTAAAATGATCTAAGTATGCCCTATGTTAGCATATGACCCAACAATTTCATTAAATGCCATTCATGTTTATTCAAAAATTATTAACATTTCAAATTGCATGAATAAATAATTTCAGACTCTTTTATAAAGGAGTGTTGGTCAAAAATATTTACGGCATGCCTCTCAGATCACTTTCTGAAATCTCTGACTTCCCACCTCTGTATGGTTATTTGAACTTATTATGGTTCATTGCACAATTGGCAAGATGTTTAGACTGGATTTGGAATTTTTATTGAGTACTTCCCAAGAACCTCGAAAGGATAGATATTGTTGTCTGATGGTATTAAAGGTATCATCACATATTATTATATACTTTATTCATTAAACATGAAACTCAGCCAACGGAACATTCAAAAATACATCACAAATACCATTGACTGGTGCCCATGGTTGATACAGTTTGCTGCCAGTGTCCTAGGTATCAACCAAGTACCTTCTTAAAATATACAATGTTCCGAGTAGCACAATTTTTTGCAGTTCCGCTGGTGTTATTTCAGGAAGCTGCAATTTGTTGAGGTATCTTATAAAATTCTTGGACATGGTACCAAGTGCCCCGATGATGATGAGTATCACTGTTACATGTTTTATCCATAATCACATAGTTTCGATGGCCGAGTCGCAGTATTTCGTGATTTTTTCCAGTTCTTTTTCTTGACTCTGGCATGTACTGCGATGTCAATAAATTGTATGATTTGGTTTTTGACAACTATGATATCTTGCATGTATTATTATTATTATTATTATTATTATTATTATTATTATTATTATTATTATTATTATTATTACTACTACTACTACTACTACTACTACTACTACTACATCGATAATCCATAAGTAGATTCACAGTCAAAGACTGGTGAAAAATTAATAATTCAAATCCTAACCCAGGAACTAAGCATTATTAAGATAGTGCCTGAGAATATAGGCAGTTCCAAACAGGGTGGGGTTACAATACAATACAATAGTAGAGTTGGAAGGGACCTTGGAGGTCTTCTAGTCCAACCCCCTGCCTAGGCAGGAAACCCTATACCGTTTCAGACAGATGGCTATCCAACATCTTCTTAAAAACTTCCAGTGTTGGGGCATTCACAACTTCTGGAGGCAAGCTGTTCCACTGTTAATTGTTCTAACTGTCAGGAAGTTTCTCCTCAGTTCTAAGTTGCTTCTCTCCTTGATTAGTTTCCACCCATTGCTTCTTGTTCTACCCTCAGGTGCTTTGGAGAATAGTTTGACTCCCTCTTCTTTGTGGCAACCCCTGAGATATTGGAACACTGCTATCATGTCTCCCCTAGTCCTTCTTTCTATTAAACTAGACATAGCTTAAGAGAAAGAAGTTGTTGTTGTTGTTTTGTAAAATGAGGGTATTCAGGTGTGATAAATTCAATATTTCCAGGTTCTGATGAAGTTCTTTAAGCCTGAGGACACCAATCATAATTGGAATAACAATGGATTTCTTTTTCATAAATATTCGATCATCTGCAGGTCCCAGTATTTCATAATATTTTACAATTGTTTTTCCTCAATTGAGTGGAATAGCAACAACAATGAACTAGGTTTTCTTCTTCTCAATGACTGCTACGTATATCAGGAATGCTATAAACAAGATGCCTTGTTGTTTGGATCCCACAGAAGTCCCACAGAATCATAACCTGCTCCTTTTTCAAACCTTCTTCAACTTGATGGTCAGGGTAACTTTTGCTACAAATCCATTTGCAAATCCAAACCTCTGGAAGAGTTTCCAATTTTGATAGCCTAGTCATGACTGCTTATAGAGTCTTGGTGAAATTTTGCTGGAGCCACTGATTGAATGGTCAACTGTTTTATTCTTTTCACTACCAATGTTTTTGCAACATTTTCTCTTTCCTGCAATTAGTTAGCAAAGTTTATTCTTGAACCTCTAAAGTAAAGCCTTCAGTTTCTTTCTATTTTGTCTTGATCTTAACCATCTCTCTATGATTTTTAATAAGCTTTTCATTCTATAACCTTCATGTATTGACCATACACTGGCCTATTCTTCCAATTGGTGACAGAAATAAACATTTAGTTGTTTGTTTGTATACTATTCCCCCTGTTTTATTTTAATAATAATAATAATAATAATAATAATAATAATAATAATAATAATAATAATAATAATAATAATAATAATAATAATAATAATAAATTTGAATTTATTAGCCGCTCCCTCTCCACACAGGATTTGGGGCGGCGTACAATAAAACATATAAAAACATAAAGACATATGTGCAAACACATAAACATCCAAATACACACATATACAAAGACATACATGCACGGAGGAGGTAACAAATTACATCACATTAAGAATGTTAAAAATCAGCCATTAAAATACCCCATTAATAATAACACAATTTAAAATTCAAAAGGACTGTCAGGAGGAATAAGAAAAAAAATTACGGTTGAGCCAGGCCAGATAATTGAAAGAGGTGGGTCTTCAGCTGTACACAGAAGGAGCGGAGATCGGAGGTAATCCTGATGTCATGGGGGAGGTCATTCCACAGGGCTGGGCCCATCACAGAGAAGGCTCTGCTCCTGGGTGTCGCCCCCCGACACTGTTTGGCGGACAGCACCCGAAGAAGTCCCTCTCTGTGTGAGCGGATTGGTCGTAGGGATGTATGGGGCAGAATGCGATCCCGCATGTAACTAGGTCCTGTGCCATGAAGCGCTTTAAAGATCGTAATCAAAACCTTGAAACGCACTCGATAGACTACAGGAAGCCAGTGCAGCTCGCGCAGGAGAGGTGTTACAGGGGAGTATCTAGTCCTCCCCATAATCACCCGCGCGGCCGCATTCTGGACCAACTGCAGTCTCCGAGTGCATCTCAAGGGAAGCCCCATGTAGAGAGCATTGCAGTAGTCCAGACGAGACGTCACCAGCGCATGGGTGACTGTGCGTAGGGCATCCCGGTCCAATAAGGGGTGCAATTGGCGCATCAGGCAAACCTGATGGAACGCCCCCCTTGCCACGGCTGTTACATGGTCATCCATGGACAGCCGGGCATCCAGGAGGACGCCCAAATTGCGCACCCGTTCTACGGGGGCCAATTGCTCGCCCCCAATGGCCAGAGATGGAAGCAACTGGTTGAACCGGGGGGCCGGAAGCCACAGCCACTCCGTCTTGGAGGGGTTGAGTTTTAGTCGGTTGCCATCCATCCAGACCCGTACGGCCTCCAAACACCGGGACATCATTTCAACGGCCTTGTTGGGGTGGTTCGGGGTGGAAATGTATAGCTGAGTATCATCAGCATACAGATGATATCCCACCCCAAAACCACGGATGATCTCGCCCAGCGGTTTCATGTATGTGTTGAACAGGAGAGGCGAGAGCACCGACCCCTGTGGCACCCCACATGTGAGGGGGCTCAGGGTCGATCTCTGCTCCCCTGCCAACACACGTTGCGTCCGGCCAGAGAGGTAGGAGCCAAACCACCGTAAAACGGTGCCCCTGACTCCCAGCCCCTCTAGCCGGTGCAACAGGATACCATGGTCGATGGTATCGAACGCCGCCGAGAGATCTAATAGGACCAGGATAGAGGAGCAACCCCTATCTCTGGCCCTCCAGAGATCATCAACCAACGCGACCAAGGCCGTCTCCGTGCTGTGCCCGGGTCGGAAGCCGGACTGGCGCGGGTCTAGATAATCATTCTCCTCCAGGTGACGTGGAAACTGTTGTGCCACCACACTCTCTACAACCTTCGCTAAAAAGGGAAGGTTGGAGACTGGATGATAATTAACTAGCTCCGTTGGGTCCAGGGAAGGCTTCTTGAGCAAGGGCCTCACAACCGCCTCTTTCAAGGCGGCCGGCAGAGACCCCTCGCCCAACGAAGCGTTCACTAGGCCCAGGAGCCAGTCGCGTGTAACCTCCCAGGATGCCAGTACAAGCCAGGAGGGACACGGGTCCAATAAACATGTGGTAGGTCGCAGGCGTCCACGCAACCTGTCCAAATCCTCGATGGCAACCGAGTCAAACTCCTCCCAGAATGGTCCCTCAAGACTCGCCTCAGGCGCCTCCACTGGACCACTGAAAGGGGCCCATCCCATCCGGATTTGAGCAACTTTGTCCTGTAGATATTTCCCAAACTCCTCTGCTCTGCCCTGTAAAGGGGCTTCCCGCGGCCTCTCAAACAAGAGGGAGCGTGTCACCCGAAACAGGGCAGCAGGGCGGTTATCTGCGGATGCAATAAGAGCGGCACAATGTTGACGTTTGGCCGCTCTTAATGCCACAAGGTACGTCCTCAAATAGGCTCGTGCCTGTGCTCGGTCAAATTCGGAACGGGAGGATCTCCAACGACTCTCTAGGCGTCTCTTGTGGCGTTTCATCACCCTTAGCTCCTCGGTAAACCAAGGGGCCAGGGTGGTTCGTCACCGCAGGAGAGGCCGCAAAGGCGCCACTCGGTCTAGGGCCCCGGCAGTCGCACTATTCCATGCGTCTACCAGGTCCTCCACCCGGGGGCGGGTCAGGTCTACAGGAGGTGGCCCAAGCTCCGTCTGGAACTTATCTGGTTCCATCAGGCGCTTGGGGCGGAACCATCTAATACCTTCCGGTCCCCGCCTCCCCGCAGCGGGGGGTAGCACCAGGGAAGTCAAGTCGGAGAAGTGAGTGATCTGACCATGACAGGGGAATAATAGTTGAATCCCCTATTCCCAGATCACTCGTCCACTGGCCAGAGACAAAGACAAGGTCCAGCGTGTGGCCCCCCTCGTGAGTAGGGCCCTGAATTAATTGGGTCAGGTCCATGGCTGTCATGGAAGCCATGAATTCCCGAACCCCCTCAGACGCTTCTCCCATCGACGGCAGGTTAAAATCCCCCATCACTAAAAGTTTGGGGGTCTCAACCGCCACCGATGAGATCAGCTCGAGGAGTTCAGGCAGGGCCGCTGATGTATAGCGAGGAGCCAGGTATACTATCAGCAGGCCAAACTGCCTCCCTGGGCCCCATCTCACGACAAGGGACTCACACCCGGATGTCTGCAGCACAATGAACTCTCTCGGCTCCAAGTCTTCCCGGATAATCACTGCTACCCCACCGCCCCTTCCCTGGGCCCGAGGCTGGTGAAATGCTCGATAACCTGGCGGGCACATTTCCACGAGGGGTAAGTCTCCCTCGTGGCCCAACCAGGTCTCAGTTATTCCTGCGAGGTCCGGCTCCCCCTCCAAAATTAGATCGTGGATGAGGGGGGCCTTATTGACAACGGACCTCGCATTGCATAACAACAGTCTCAGGCCTTGGGTCTGTAGATCCTGACCACCTAGTATGCAGGGGTTGGTACAAACGACCGGGTATGACCAAAAACCCCGGTCTCCCAACCAACTACGCGCTCTTGATCTGTCCTCACACCTGCCCCTCCCCACGACCGTTGGTATCAAAGAGCCCTGCACTGGAATGCTATCTTCCCTCTCCTCCCCCACTCCGCTCCCTCCTCCTTCGACCACACCTAGATGCCTGGCTCTACCATCACTCCGTTTCAAGGTGCTGATTACCATCTTTAAAGCGCTCCATGGCACGGGACCTAGTTACTTGCGGGATCGCATCCTCCCACATACATCCCTGCGGCCAATTCGCTCACACAGAGAGGGACTTCTCCTGGTGCCGTCCACTAGGCAATGCCAACGGGCGACACCAAGGAGTAGGGCCTTCTCTGTGATGGGCCCAACCCTCTGGAATGACCTCCCCCCCGACATTAGAACCACTACTGACCTCCGCTCCTTCCGGCAAAAATTGAAGACTCACCTGTTCCGATTAGCAGGCCTGGCATAATTACAACTGTCCCTCCTGGCAAATGTATTAACTGGTTATTTTAGGGGTATTGTTTTTAACTTATTGTGTGTGTTTTAGGGGTTCAAAATCCTATATTTATATATATTGCTTTGTACAGTTCTTTTAATTCCATTTTTAACCTCCTCCATTCCAACTGTACATATTCAATTTTTATTGTATTTTGATATATTTTGCATGGACTGTACACCGCCCCGAGTCCCTTTTGGGAGAGGGGGCGGTCTAGAAGCATGAATAATAAATAAATAATAAATAAATAAATACTCCTGACCTGGTCCCCCCCCCATCCCTGGAACCCCTTACAATTTTTAAAAGACAATTAATTAAAAAACCCCTCAGTGTGCGCTTCCTCCACCTCTCTGGGTTAATAAACCCGTCCTCAAGGTGGGCCCTTGAAAGGGCAGGAGGCCATAACTGCGAGAGGGGGGACTCTCGTAGCAGTAGCAGGTCTAGCCTCGTATATAACATATTGAACAGGGCCAAGTTCATCAAGTGGGAGCTGTCGATGTTAATATGCGTTAGCAGCCGCAATTCCCACTAAGGGGATAATCCTGGCAAGGGGATAGTCCTGGCAAGGGGATAGGCAGATGGAGATAGTCCACATCTAGATGGAAATGATGGGCTGATGGAAATAAAATAGCCAGCTGGTGAATAGAAGGCTGCAGCTAAGGGGTAGTTCGTAATGGGCGGTAGGGTGGGTAGCCCATAATAAGTAGGTGGTAAATGAGTGGGGGGCGGGCGGGTAGTAGTGAGCACAGCAGAGTACAGGGTCAAACCTTCTGTATGGGCCTCTGATGTTCCAACGCCTCCGTTCCATGGCCTGCCTTTATTATAAATAGTCCTCCGTCCATTTGGCCACCCACAGTCGTTGTTATTGGGCCCGGGGGGGCCCGGGGGGGCTGCATCGGCCTCCCTGCGGCCTCCCTGCAGCCCTTCTGCCGATCTTTCCACTTTCCACTTCCTCCGGCGCCTCAGGCCTCACTCTCCTTCCCTTCTTCCCTCCGGCGCCTCGGGCCTCTCGGGCCTCCCTCGGGCCTCGCTCTCCTTCCCGCGGCCCTCTCGCCGGTCTAGACTCACAATCGCCGGCCAGTTTGGAGCTCAGCGTCCCCTGGATCGCAATTCGGGCTGCTCGGCTCTCCTGGGTCGCCACCATCCCTCTGTAATGCTTTCAGTCAAACAGACCACCACCGCCGTCCTCCAGCCTCCTCCAGCCTCCTCCGCCCCCTCCGCTCTTCAAAAGTTTTACCCTTCAGCTCCTTAATCATCTTTGGTGCTCTGCAACCTTTCTAGAGTCTCAACATCTTTTTATACCATGGCAAACAAAACTGTATGCAGTATTACAAGAATGGTCTTATCAAGATATTAGAAAGTGGTACTAGCACTTCACATTTAAGTTCTTCTACATACTAAGCTATAGCATTACAATCAGTCTTCCTTGTGGAGGAACTGATGATTAGCTTTGGCCTGTCACTTTCATACATATCATATGAGAGATGTTATAAATCATATCTCATAAATACTGTAGGGTCCATCCTGATTTTTTGTCAATCTGGAGGCAACCCTGAAAAATTAAAACTAAGTTTTAAAATCATTTTAATCACAAAATATGCACTTCTAAACGGTCTTATTTGTCATGGTGGTACAAATCAGATCAATTCACATCAGAATTCACAAAGATGACATATCTCAAATGCCCCTAATTTTCAGGTGATCAAAAAGGCATGTGTTACTAACATATAGGAGCACATCTGTAAAAGTGGTCTTGATATAGTTTTCTGTATGACTGCACATAAATCATGGAGCAATCATACAGAAATCTATATCAAGACCGCTTGTGGTAGTATATAAATGTGTGTCTTTATATGAGCAATGCTGAGGGGGGGGGGGGGAAGTAAGATGATTGATAGACTTTAAACCTGCAGAAAATATAGTGTAGTCCAGTTCTAGGACTAATTTTTAGCATGACTTAAATTGAGACCCAGAGCAAAGCTATGGTCCTATTTAAAAAGATGGCATCATAGTAATCTCACTGCAATAGATATCCATATGTTGCTGACTATGATCTTCTGACAGTACTGGACGGAAAGGAATGGAGTTGAAAGTCCAATTATCTCTACAGAAAACTCATACTCTGTCTATTTCAGAGATAGTCTTCTGTATCTTTTTTCATTAAACTGAATGTGTAAACTTTATAGTTTTATGATTTTCTTCGCATAAAGAGATGGAAGTTGAAATAAAGGAAATATCTCTTCTAAAGCTCTGAAGTTGAAGGGAAAAATTAAGTTGGAGATAACAACTTTGTGTCTTCCTATTTGCCCAAAGGGAATATAGCTTATTTTCTAAAAGATTACATTTTGGCACACAATTTTATTTAAAAAAGAATGATTTCCAAACCAGATCCTGAAGACCAGCTGTTCTGGAGACCAGAACTTCACATATAAGATATGTGTCCATCCTGTGCGTAGGCATATTTACCAGTAAGAAAGTCCCCTGAATTTCATGGGCATTCATCTAAGCAATAAGTATACCTGAGATACCTCAGGAAAAAACATTACTTCTAAGTTTTTAAGAACAAAACTATAGATCTCAAACACTGAAACCCATATGGTCTAGCCCTGACCCATTGAGGAAGAGTTTTTTCTAATCTAACAGAATAGTTCTTATCATATCACACACTGATGTAGGCCATAGCATAGTGCTGAGATAGGAAGATCAAAGGAAAGTTTTTTCATATGCAGTTCAGTGCTTCCTGTTGATATGGCTACATGCACTTAACTGCTGTCTATTTCATATTGAAGCTAGTTGCAGGATTCTAGCCATATTGTTCTTTTCTGCTTCTTTTTACTTTCAAGCAGATGACAGGGGCTGCAAATGAAAGATGTCCACTTTACATGATGAAATAGAAGTTCACCTGGCAATTCTTTGAAATTCCATGCTTTCAGCAGATTTGATATGCTGATTTTTTTTTGGGGGGGGGAATTAATGCACGCACACATGACCACATGGAAGTATCTTGAATGTTATTCAACTATCTCCAATTGTATCTAAGCCTCTATTCTTTACTTGTATTCATTTCTTGTAGAAATATGGAAAGTGCTATGCAGATGTCAAAGGGAAGCAGTTGTAAATAAAACAGCAGTTGTATTTCCAAAATAATATTTTGTCTTCTTTTGATATCATCACTTGCTAATGTTAACTCCATCTGGGATATGTGAGAGCAGGGGCTGTGGTTTTTTTCCTGACCCCTCCAATCTCTCTGAAGTTCTTTCTGTCTATTAAATATAACAGGTGTACAGGTTTCGTTTGTGTTCCTTCCTTTATTCCTATGGAAATAATAAACAAAATATATTACAAACAGATAGATCCTGGGGTGTCCTGTGAGCAAATGAGAGGGGGAAATGGATCAAAAGGGACAATAAATCAACAGACTAAAAAGAGAATTAAGTAAAAATGGTAGACCTTCTTTGCAGAGTCCAAGGGCAAAGCCCCATACTCATCATGCTCTAGCATTAATGTCAAAGACATCTGGAGCTGGCAGTTTGCAGAGTTGGGGAACAGATTGAAATATCTGTCAGTTGCTAGTGATCCACTAGAGACCCTTGCAGCATAAAAGGAAACATTTTCTGGTAGAGCTAAGAGGGTTCATTCATTTTAATTGGCCATCTTTCTGAAGGTCCTTAAATGCAATGGCAGTTGTCATCTGTAAACTAATAAGGATAAAAGATTCAGACTTTTTCCAATTTAATTCTGCTCCAATAAAATGCCCAATGGTGGGCAATTTTGTATGCTCAGCAGTCACTGCAAAAGAATAAGGTTCTTCCCTCTAGGAACTTTATTTCACAGAATAAAGATAGAAGCTCACTGGATTGCTCTATTTTGGCCCGTACGATTGTGAATGAATCAGCTTTCTCTTTCCAATCGGATGAGCAGAGAGCTTCTCTGCCACTTCTGCATAAATTACGAAATTTCCCCAGCCTTACCGTGGAAATTCTGTTAAGCAAGACCATTGCTGCTAACATCCTTTTCACAGGAATACAAAAACTGTAGGCTTAGTGCAAATTTATAAAAATATCATTTTCTTTAGAATTTAGCACTGTGGAGAGCTTACCAAATCTAAACATGCATCATTTCAATTCAAACCTTTTTGAAATGGAATTGTTTGATTTCAAACTTCCCCTTCCCCCATTTTTTTTGCTTGAATTTCATAATTACAGAAGCCGTATTCAGGCATTATTAAAACGAAACCTTCCATATGTGTGTTTACTACAGACTTCCTGAATTGAGTGGGAATGGCTATCAAGATGAAGATGTACCCCCTTAACTGAATCAGCCATCTGATGAGGAAGACTCTGGGTGGCAGTGCAAAATATTCAATACTAGTGTTATCAAAGAAGTTTCATGTAATTATTTAAAATTAAACAATTCATAAATGGCATAACAAGAACTAATTCTTATAGCATTATTAATACAATACAATACAATACAATAGCAGAATTGGAAGGGACCTTGGAGGTCTTCTAGTCCAACCCCCTGCCTAGGCAGGAAACCCTATACCATTTCAGACAAATGGCTATCCAACATCTTCTTAAAGACTTCCAGTGTTGGGGCATTCACAACTTCTGGAGGCAAGATGCTCCACTGATTAATTGTTCTAACTGTCAGGAAGTTTCTCCTCAGTTCTAAGTTGCTTCTCTCCTTGATTAGTTTCCACCCATTGCTTCTTGTTCTACCCTCAGGTGCCTTGGAGAATAGTTTGACTCCCTCTTCTTTGTGGCAACCCCTGAGATATTGGAAAAATGCTATCATGTCTCCCCTAGTCCTTCTTTCTATTAAACTAGACATACCCAGTTCCTGCAACCGTTCTTCATATGTTTTAGTCTCCAGTCCCCTAATCATCTTTGTTGCTCTTCTCTGCACTCTTTCTGGAGTCTCCACATCTTTTCTACATCGTGGTGACCAAAATTGAATGCAGTATTCCAAGTGTGGCCTTGCCAAGGCATTATAAAGTGGTATTAACACTTCACGTGATCTTGATTCTATTCCTCTGTTGATGCAGCCTAGAACTACGTTGGCTTTTTGGCAGCTGCTGCACACTGCTAGCTCATATTTAAATGGTTGTCCACTAGGACTCCAAGATCCCTTTCACAGTTACTACTATTGAGCAAGATACCACCTATACTGTACCTGTGCATTCCGTTTTTGTTGCCTAAATGTAGAACCTTACTCTTGATGATGATGATGATGATGATAACTCTTAAATTAAAATTAGCTAGATCTCAAGGATCTAACTACAACATTAATATTGTTTTTAAAGGAGTTAACCCAATTAATGGATTATAAAGCTATTTATTATTTTACCTTTCCATTACTTTGATTCATGAGAGAGCCTATGATGGGTTTTGGGTGAGAGGGAGGGAATGGCTATTCCATCTTCTCTTTTTTATGCAAGAACATTTGAATGTCCCATCACAGTCTTTCTTTGCTTTACATTGTCCCTTGTGAAAATTATGTGTCTGATGTAAAACATTTTCAAAATTTAACATTTCATTATCTAGCTTTTAAACTTTGAGTTGTTTCTTCTGAAGTTTAAAATTGACTATAATAGCTTTGTGGAAGGGCAAATTACAGTATGATCTTCTAGTCTTAACATGGAGCAAAATGATGCCTTTGCTTCGTAGTTTAAAAAGACTATCTTGGGAGTATCTTCCTGTTCTTCGTGTCTTCTGAGGAATCCACAGGGTGGAATAGGAGGATGGATAGATCTCCAAAGTAACTGTAGAGCATATATATATATATAATGCTACCAGAGTACCTGCTTAAACTGAAGAGGGGTGTATTAGAATCCACAAATGATTTAATCCGGTAATGGCAAGTGTCAGGGCATTTGAAATGTCTTCTCAATCTGGGACTCCTTAGAATGAACTTTAATGGTGTTAAATACTAATGAATGTTTACAGATCACTGCCTTGCTAGAGCAACCCAGCAGGGTAGCAACCAAGATCTCCAGAGCATCAACCACTGCGCTGAAATGCCTCTGTCTGGTGGTATCCTTTCTCATCATAAACGTGGTGTCCATGTGTTTGTTTATTTCATGCAGTATTCTAAAAGGCTAATGGCATTATCATTTATAGGCAGGAAATACAAGTCTGCTTTTAAAATAAAATGAAGTTACATAAAAGGAAAGATCTGTCTCAGAGATTTGTGCAAGAGCATTGAGACATGTTTCTCTAAATATAAGACACTGATATTGAGGATCTTTGATTTTTTTTTTGAACTTTAATGAAGATATCCAGAACTAAAAGATAACACAGTGAAACAAAGATTTCCGGTTGAAATGAGGATATTCTTCTAATTGTCTGGTCCTCTGCTCTTAACAGTCCTACAGAAAGTTAAACACACACACACACACACACAAAGCACAATGATTTCATGTGAAAGAAGGCAAACAAAATGAATTTGCCTGCCTTCTTTCATTGTGTGTGTATGTGTGTGTGTAATATATGTGTGTGTGTGTGTGTGTGTGTGTGTTATATTTGTACTGATAAATAAATAAAGGGAGACTAGTATAGATCTATTTCGAGCTAATTAGCTCTCATCAGCTAGCCATACCCTTACTGGGATTTGAACCCGGGCTGTATATATCTTAGGCATCTCCATATCCATAGTGTGATTGACTGTCAATCAGTGTCAACTTTAGCAATCTTTTTCAGAAGCATCCTTCAGATCTTCAAGTGGTGTACTGATCACTACTGTAACTACTGGGTCCAAAGTAGGATAATTTAGGCCTGGTCATTTAAGCCTTGAGTTCGAATTTTGAGTAGATTTGTTCAATGACAAATTTGTTAGTTTTCTTGAAAATCCATGGTATTTTGTCTCAATGAGGTAGCCCAACAGGATTTGGTGGAGCTCAGAGAAAGTTGGGATACATGGGAAGTAGATTAGATATTATTTGGACAATTTGCTATCCCCATCTTTCAAAGCCTTATTTTCCTGGACACAAGCCTCCAAGGAAGACTCCCATTGTTCAACGTGAAGTAAATGGGAAAAAAGGACCTTTTCATTATGCAATTTAGAACTATCTTCTGAAGTAAGTTCTCTAGGAACTACTACCGGTAAAATAGTTATTCTTTCAGAACCAAACCATGCTGCATCTGATTTTCCCTAATCCTTTCATTCCTGTAAGTATTTAAATATTGCATGTTTGCTTATTCTGGCTTATTTAACAAATATTACACTTTTATTCTTATTTGTATGTTTGTATGCTTCAACCACTCTTAAACAATGTGAAAAAATAACATCGATGTACCTTTTGTTTTCATTACTTTATACGTTTAATGTTCAAGACCAGTTCAGTGGCAAAATATGAATTGGAAATCTCTTGACAAAGTTCTTTCTTCAAAGCAGTTCTTTCCAATTCAGGAACTCCCAAGGAACAAAGGGTACTGTGTTTAGGGCATTGTTTCTCAATTTAGCAGCTGTAAGCTATGGGGACTTCAATTCCCACAATTCCCTAGTTAGCATGCTGGCTGGGGAATTGCGTCATTTGAAGTCCACCCAACTTATAGTTTTCAAAGTTGCCAAACACTGTATTAAAGATTTGCTGACAGGCTTGCCAGGAAGGAATGTAGATACCTCCAGCCAAACATTCCTTGCTATGTTCCTAAACTATCTACTAATCTGCACCAGCTCAAGAGAACTCTGGTATGTTGTAAGCCTCGTGGGTTCTTGCCAGCTGGAGAGAAACAAATCCATATAATTTCTTTTTCACTGCCCCTCTAGACATTTTTAACAGCCTGCTTGAAATCAATGGGAGGCAATTCATCTATAGTTTGGGACCATACCTGAAAGAGAGAAGGTTTGGGATCCACAGTTCCTGCCAATAAGCTCATAATGAAGTTTTGGCCTGCCTCCCTTTGCCCATTTCCAATAGTGGAGTTCTGGCTGTCAAACAAAATCAGGATTGGTGACTTCTAAAGGAACAGGGAAGGGACTTTGAAATGTGAATGTCTTCATCCAAGATTAGAAGTCTGTTTTAGAAAGAGGAAACAAATTCTATGATACCTCCCTGGATATCCTGCTAAGGACCACAGGTCTAATTCTCAGGGATGAATTTTCTTTAGCAGGGAAATACATTTTTGAAAATACATGTCTGGGGGCAGGAATTTAAGAAAATAAAAGCACTTGACTGATCTGTATAAACTGAGCTTAGCTATATACTCCAATGTTGGAGTTCTATGAAGCATGAGATGAAATTGTTCTGCTTTAAGTATTAGCCAACTAATCAGTACATTTAATTAAACAGAATCTAACGATATCTATTACAGATATTGAATGAAGTTTTAAGTTTAAAATCTCTTGAATGGTCAGCAAAAGGTTACTTGAAGTGGGCACAATATATGTCTCAGTTGAAAAAATCCAGATGTCCATTAGACAGCAGCACAGAGCTAGAGTTTTCTGGATCTGGTTCTTTCATTTAGTGGTCATCCATTTTTCAGATAGGGATGTGGGAGATGTGGGAATCTGAAGTAAACCATAGGAATCTTCATAATATTAATCAACTGGTAAATATTACAAACTGGTAAACATTACAAATATTTACAAACTGCTAAATATTAATCAACTGACAAATATTACCACAAGCCTGCTTTGATTATCCTGCTCTCTCCCAAAGTCAGGTCACTTTGGGGAATATTCAGTTGTTTTTGCAGTGCCAAAAAAGTGTCATTAAGTTTATTCTTACGTTGCTTTGACATTGCATGAAACTTTCTAATAGTGGCTGTATTGCACACTGACTGCTAAATTGCTTGCTGAGCTGTTTGCTAACATTCTGACCATAGGAGAAAAAAAACAGAAGGATATAATTTTGCAATAAATATTCAAACAGTTCCTGTCAAAATAATTCTTTGTTCAGCTACCTAGAAAAGAAACAACCTCCAATTATTTTGCTATTTTAGCAGTTTATTTTCTGAACAACAACTTTGCTTCTTGAAAGCATCAACTTCCTTTTTCATTTCATTTTGTTTTTATTTCTGTATTGAATCTGAGGGAGAAGAAATATCATTCTTTTCCATGTTAGATCTTCCTGGTGTTACACATTAAGATCTCAAGGCCACACTCAGCAATATTACAGTGCCAGAGTGTGCAACTATACTTAAGATTATTATTATTATTTTTTTTGCTATTGGCAAGCAGTTTGGGTCTTTCTATTTAATTTAGGATTTGTACAAGTTTGGTGGCACTTCTCAGAATGAGTCAAGTAGAGGAAACAAATAAAAAGCCACAATGATATTTGTATCTTCAATGTGCTTTAAGTAACTGAGTGAAGACCACAGCTTCTCCTTTGCTTCCAGTTATTGTGATTGCACATTGCTATCACTTCCTAAATAAATTTATTTATTTATTTGCTTGGTTGAACGAGTTTTTTTTTTTACTAAAACTTTTGCATGTTGACAATTTTACTTTTGCGTGCTAAGTATGTGTTGTTAGCATTTTCTTTCATTTTTGAAATAATATCCTTTTTTAGAACAGCAAATGTAGACTCTTTCATGGAAAACCAGTCTCTTATCCAAGGCCTTGTACAGCCAAAACAACTCCATCCTCACACAAAAGGCAGGTTCTTGTTCAACAGGCTTGGAGAGATGCCAACATAAAATAATTTTTTTTTAACTTCTCTTTCCTCCCAGAATGCACCCATCAAAGACTGAGTGGGCCCAAATTCTACTTTGGTTCAGTGTCATTACTAGTGAAATATCCTATCATCAACTCATTACAAAGTTTCTGGGGATTCGTAAAGAAAAGAAGTGAACAATTTCTTCTCTCCAAATCTCTTATTTCCTGTAATTCATCAAATCAATATTTTTTTGAGTTTTGGATGTTGCTGTTTTCCTTTTTTGACTAGTCTTCCTGCTTTTGAGTTTTTTATGCAGATGCTCTATTCACTTATGGTAAAACATTTTCTCAAAAGTTTTCATGTATTTAATATATAAGAATGAGCTTGTTTTAATGCTTGCCTTACCATTGCGTA
Source organism: Natrix helvetica (assembly GCF_964273705.1). Lineage (NCBI taxonomy): Eukaryota > Metazoa > Chordata > Lepidosauria > Squamata > Natricidae > Natrix > Natrix helvetica. The sequence continues at coordinate 240,927,615 of NC_138552.1, forward strand.
CAGTGATTGTTGCTGGGGACCACACTTTGAAAATGATTTATCAAAAACAAATTTGATAAATATTTTCTGAATATTATCTTGGCTTAATTTATAGAAATTTAGACTAGTATAGAAGTCTTCAACTGGCAGGCTGGTGGGGCCATTTGGAATTCTGAAAATGTGTTTGTTGTTATTATTTTTTATGAAATAATTTATTGGGAGAGAAGAGAAGGAGAAAAAAACAGAACATGTAAGAAAGAACCACTGCAGCCTGGAAGCAAATTCTCATAGGCTGATGAAGAGCCAAGGTGGTGCAGTGGTTAGAGTGCAGTACTGCAGGCTACTTCAGCTGACTGCTAGCTGCACTTTGGCAGTTCAAATCTCACCAGCTCAAGGTTGACTCAGCCTTCCATCTTTCCGAGGTGGGCAAAATGAGGACCCAGATTGTTGGGAAAAATATGCTGACTCTGTAAAGTGCTTAGAAAGACCTGTAAAAACACTATGAAGCGGTATATAAGTCTAAGTGCTATTGCTATTATGAATTAATTGGTAGAATAGTCATTTTAGCAGTCTCCTAAACGATTAAGCTGGGGTAGTTCATAAGTGAGTGACAGAAATCTTGGAAAAGGCCTAACATATTGTAGAGCCATAGAGACAGCTATTGAACTGGCAAACATTCAGTTGTTTACATTTTGAACTCAGCTCTTTTGTGCCTTTTTATATTTAATCTCACTAATTTTTAATAATTTAATTCCCGGTTAAACAAATGATAGACTGCTTATTTATATTAAAAAGATAATGGGCAGTAATCATACCAATTTGTTCTGTTTTCTGCTAACAGCCATGCTGTTAATTTTAATAGTGCAGTCCCTTTTGGTTCTCTCTTCATAGAATGAGAATGCTTTCATGTGCCACATATAAATTGCTCTTTTACAATGTCCCAGAGGAGAAAAAGCAAGTGAAACAATCATTTAATATCTTTTGATTGGTAGCTATAAGAGCTTTTCATTTGAAGCCACTGGGAGATGCAGTTTCTAAACTACACATAAAAGATATAAATGGATTATTCAGAGAAAACAAGACTATAATTTACATCATAAAACTGAGCATAGGTCTTTCCCAGAGCTAAACAAAGAGGCATGTTTTCTATACTACTGGAGCTAAAAATATCCAGTCATCATGTAAGTAAAAGGAAAGACCATATATTCATCATTATTTTATGTTCCGGTGCTAGTTTGCAGGAGAAAAAATCCCCAAAATTGACATCTGGTGAGATTTTAGGTTCCTGACAAGCATGTATTTCTGCATTCCCATTTTCCATTTTTTTAGATACAGCCTTAAAACATGTGTGGTATACATTCAAAGCCATCATGTGTAGAGTTGCATTTGTTTTGAAATATTATATCTATTTTATCAATCCCATAATTAAGGAACCCTTTGCTGACCCCTTAGACAATCTTGGAATGCATTGAAAGACCAATGCTGTGTTGTAGGGAACTGACATGCTGTGATACTTCTAAGCGTTCCCAGATAGATGCGTTTTTCCATGCCCCTAGAGCTCTGATCCTAAATGGATTCACTTGCTGTCACTTTGTATCTGAATGATGGCTTTTTAACATCCAGAACCAAATGATTACGCTATTCATCTCAATGGAAAGCTCTCTCTAATAAATTCCATGGCACCACAATTTGGCCCATAAGAGAGCCTGTCTGGGGACTCTGCTCTGAAATAAAAGTTGATGGCTGAAACAGAAAGGAATGTGGGGAGAGAAAGATGTATTTCACAGATAGGGGCTCTTTGGGGTTTTCTAGTTGTCAGAACTGATCCTCTTTCTGTCATTCATGGAAATTAAGGTATTCGGATGTGATTGCACTCAATATGAAAAAGGTGGTCATAAGATTTCTAGCTTTCTCAGCAACACTGCAGCAGTCCTAAAGTTAATTAAGACATAGGTTGCTAGTTTTTCTGGAAATCTGCCTCTTTTTATCTCTCTCTCTTTCTGCCATTCGAGCAGCTTGATATATTGTAGTCAGTCATTATTTTCATCTAAAAATGATGAAATGCTGGGAAGCAAAAAAAAAAAAAAGGTCAGTGTATATTCTTTGCCAAAAAAAGAAAGATTTATAGTAGCAATATGACCTTTTAAAAAACTGGATCTTGATAGGCTTGGTTTTAACAAAACAGATATTACAAATAAAAAATAACAGTCAGTAATCATTTCTTCCTCCCTGTATTTTCAATTATCATTTGAACTGAAATGAATCATTTGCCTTCTTTTTTCAGTTGGAAATAGTTTTACTTCCCTTTTCCCCTTTGGACACATAATTTTGATTTATCAACATGGCAAACCAGAGCAAAGGGAAGTCCTAAGTGCAGGATATTCTTATACTAAAACTCTTTCTTCTCTAGATGCTTTGCAGGTGAATTTTTAAGAATCACAACCCACCAAATACTATTGCCGATTAAGCTTTTTTTATTAAAATAAAAAGAAAATATATAGTGTCTATATTTAAAGGATTGTGTCCATTTTTTAAAAAAAATTGGTTCTCTTACAATTTAATTCACTCAAGGCTTGCATTCAACTTTCAGCAAAGCTCTCATATTATGCACTTAGTTATGGTTTCCTCCATTCAAAATGCACTTTTTAACTAGGATCAAACTGTCTTCCTGTGCTAATGTCTTATAAATCTCCAGTGTGGTATTATTTATAGTTCAGCTACTGCATGCTTACTCTGTTGAATCTGAATGCATGAATCAGTTTTCCACATCTCCCTTCTGCTGATGTTTTTATTTGGTGTCTATCCAAAAGTCTCTGATTGTTTGCGCAGGATCATAAAACCACGTTGGGCCCAGGCACACATTTTATAAATAAGGAATATGGTTAACTGCCTTTAGATATTGATTTCACACTGCATATTTGAAGGCAGACCTATGCAATTTTGTAAATGATACTTTTTTATATACAATTTTTATTTTTACGGAAACAGTAAATTGGCAGGGGTACTCTGAATAAAAATGCTCATATTTTCCCATTAAAAAGCCTTTTAAAATTTACTTGAGCTTTTATATGAGAAGTTCTCTAAGGCAATTCATTTCTATTATGATAAATTTCGTTTAATTCCCTTAATATTGCTTAACATTTTAGTCACATATTACAGTATGTCTTGTTTATACAAGAAATAGCACTAGACATAGCAGTTAGACTTACCGCTCCCTAGTGCTTTATAGCTCTCTCTGAGAGGTTTACAGTGTCACCATATTGCCCTCCCAAATGTAGGTCCTCATTTTACCAATCTTGGAAGGGTGGATCGACTAACCTTGAGCCGGTTAGGATTGAACTTCTGGCTGTGGGTAGAGTTAGCCTGCAATATTGCATTCTAACCACTGCACCACCACTGTTTGAAATCCACATATTCAACTCTTGACATTACAAACTAAAGTACTGCAGATAGAAGAGCTCAGAAAACTTCCAAATTAACCCTCAGCATTTCCATGTGTGTGTTTGTGTACCTCCCGCATCAACATAATTATAGTGCTGGGCTCATATATTTCTGGCACAGCTGCATGAAATTAAAATTGTTACACAAATGGTCTGTTTTTTAGAATTTAAAATGCTGTGGCTCTATTTCCCCATTAGAGGGATCTCTTACCTCAACCATCCTCCAGCTCCAGAGTTTCAGGGCTTGTAAGGGAAATGCTTGATTGGTGGCTTTGCAGCTTCCATTCAGTGGCACAAGCAGGTAGGTGGGGATGACACTGACTAGAATTGTGTAAGTTTCTTCCTTCTCCTCACTGCTGGAGGAACCATGCAAGGCATTAGACTACTATTATTTTGATGTTGTCTTTATAGCTTGCCTTTTCTTTGATATGGTGCAGGACCTACCAGAAGTGAAAGAAGAGGTGGTTTGGAAATGTCCCAAAAAACTTCTTCCCAATCTGTCACCTAGAATGAAAAGAGCCTGAATAATCACATACAGCAAATTCCCACAGTCAGTCTTATTGTCTGACTATAAATTGTGAGACTGTTATACAGTAGAGGAGTCAGATGATAGCCAATACACTTTTATCACGCAAGTGAAAAGGTCCTGGAAATGTTTGAAGCTCATAATATTAAATATATTTGTATAAATGTGTTAAATTGTATATTGACTTTATTTTTAAAAGCCAGGGGAGGGATATATATTGGTTTGTTTTGGTTAACTCTCTCTTAAGCAAGAACATTTGTTTAACTCCCTATTAAGGGACATAAAAATGCTTTTGATTGGGTTGCGTTTTGTGAATCCAAGAAAATGCCAGTACGTTCAATGAAGTTTACTCCAAAACAGTGTGGACCCATTAGCCCTTAAGTGGACATGCAGAGGATTGTCCTACTTAGATGGCTCTAGTCAAAATAAGCTGTTGCACCTAATGAAAAGTAATGGCAGTTGAACTGAAGGAGAAAACCTTTCAAAATGTACTCTGTCTGCAACATCAATGGATATTACATGTGTGGCAAAAATAACAAGGAAGTGTAGAGTTAAATAGTAGAGAACCAAAAGTGGCAGATGTTCTCTCAAAGGAACATAAATTAAAACAGGAACCATGAATAGACAGTTCTCCTGAGATCATGGAGAGGGGGGAAAACTTTATTGGTTCCAATAATGCTACCACATATGACATTAATATTAAGAGAATAAGAAGACACCCTTCCTGAACACATTTTTAGAGAGAAAACTCAGAAACATGCTTGAAGGATATTTTCTTTCTTTCTTGTCAATTCATATGATTTGAAGAATCCAAGTAATTCATATTATTGTGCAATGTCATTGTCAAAACACGATGTTATGGAACTAAAGATATAGAGTAATTTCTATTTTATCAGTGGACATTTCTTTGACAAAGGTATATATAGAATTGCAGTGTCAACTTATTTGCTTTGAGAAAATGGAGAGTAAAATTAGGCAATAAACAATCATTATGATCCACGTATAATTTATTCTCCTGAAAGGATTACTAAATTTAAAAGATCAGCATCATGGCAGCAAATTAAATATACATACTTTTAAAAACTTGTAAATATTTGAAATTTCATATTTGAAAGCCTGTGGTAAAATAATAAAAGTTTTACAACTGATTTAGAACTTTTAATATTTATTTTTTGAGCTTGCCAAAAGTAGAATTGTAATAGAATTGCTTGTTTTGATGGCCTAATGTTGTTCCAAGGTAATTCTGTATAGATTAATCTAATCTTCAAACTTCTATAGTACATCTGGAACTGCTTCCAATTATTTCTTCACAAAGAAATTAACAACATAGTGATAGAAAGTAACACTGCAGGCTAACTCTGCTGACTGCCAGGAGTATGATTCTGACTGGCTCAAGATTGACTCAGCCTTCAGTCAGTAAAATGAGGACCCAAATTGTTAGCTTTTGAATCATTTTGTAATTTTTGATCATGATTTGAATAAATTCAAGAAAATCAATTTAAATTAGCCATATGTTATAAGTCTCACAGATCTCAATGGATATATTCTAGTATAAATGTAAAATGTAGTCAACCATTGTTTTTATTTCAATATTGCTGCTGTTTTGGTTTTGTTATTTTATTGAGATAAATCTCTTACAAGGTTTAAAAATTTGCTAAAGTCACTTTAGGAATCAGATTGCTGTAATGATTAAGGCATCAAGTTAGAAATAAGAGTTCTACTCCTGCCTTGATCAGATCTCAAGTTAGCTGGGTGACTTTGGACCAGTCACTTACACTCAGCCCTAGGAAGCAGGTAATGGCAAATCACTTCTGAAAAACCTTCCCATGAAGACTGCAAGCACTTGTCCAGGCCGAAATATTACATCTCCTCTTTTGAGATCCTTGATGCTCTATGAATTTGGTTGTTTTCTTGTAAATGTTTCAATACCAAACTAGATAACATCATCTAAAAGGGTGTGTTTTCATTTTACATACTAGTGACTTGCCCTGGCAATGTTGGTGGGAGTGGCCTTGGTGGTTCCTTGATTAAGCTGTTATTTACTGTTAACCTTCTGAGTTGGTTGGGGTATTGTTTACTTCTTATTGTTGGTCTAGTTTTAATCTTGGTATTAATCTCTGTTCATCTGGGTGTTGACTGCTGATGAACAGGAGTTTGGGTTGTTTTGCTTCTGTGTTGGTCTTTTTGTTTCTTTTTTATTGTCTCTTTTCAATGGTATGTAGATGTTGCTTATTTCTATATGCTTTGGAGTTCAAAACCAAAGTAAAACAAACAATATCAAGAGCAGTACATCACATAAATATAATATCTGAATCCTAATGTGAAAGTAGGACAGTGCACTACTGCTGTTATATATTGGTTATATATTTTATGTTATGAAAGAGACAATTTTTGGAGTGGAGTTAATATTGAATAAAGGATATAAAAATAGCTTGAAATAGATCTATACTAGTCTCCCTTCATTTATTTATCAGCAAAAAATTCTATGTATGTATGTACCGTATGTATGTATGTATATATGTATATGTGTGTGTGTGTGTATGTATATATACATATACATATACATATACACACACACACACACACACACACACACACATATATACATGCAGGAGTTGGTGTATTCGAGTCTTTTCCCCTGTAAGATTGGCGACATTTCAATGAGGTCCCACCTGCCATCTTCAGGCTGGTGCCTTCGGCTTCGTGCTTGTGCGAGCAAAGTGTGATTGTCGTCTTTCTATAAATATTGGTGGGGGTCTGTGGAGTGCTGGCTTTGTTGCTGTAAGCGGATTGGTTGGCTGTGTTGTAACATCTTGATTAGTTGATTAGTTGACCCTAATCCTAACATATCAGACAGGACCCTCACCATAGCAGAAACCAATGTCCTTTCCAAAGGATTCAACTTTGCAGTCTCCCCCAAACGCATCTCCACTGAAAATATCATATGCGGAGTTGAAGCTACCCTAACCAAAATCAACCCTAATGAAGCCAATAAAATGAGGAAAGACAACAACATAGTCATTCTCCCAGCAGACAAAGGTAACGCCACTGTGGTGATGAACACATCTGACTACCAAGCCAAATTATCCAACCTACTCCAAGACCACGCTTACAAACCTCTAAACACAGACCCCACCACCTACCTGGAAAAAACCACCAAATCCAAAATAAAAGCCTCTCCCATCAGTGAAGAGATCCAGTAAAGAATCATCACCAGAGATAAATCATCCAGATGCCCCAAGCTCTGTGGCCTCCCCAAGATACACAAAGAAGGAACACCACTCAGACCCACAGTCAGCTCCATAGGCTCACCTCTACAGAATCTTGCCAAATTTCTTGCCAAACAACTTCAGCCCTACACAGAGTCAATCACTTCACACGTACAAAACTCACTCCACTTCATAGAAACAATAAAGAAACAAAACATACAACCCTGCGACCTACTCGTGAGCTTCGATGTCATATCCCTCTTCACCCAAGTGTCTATTAAAGAAGCCTTGACAGCTATCCAAAACAAATACAACCCCCCTAAACACATCCTGGACCTGACCAACCACTGTCTAACCAACACACACTTCATCCACAATGGACAAAGATACAAACAGATAGAAGGAGCACCTATAGGATCACCCCTCTCACCTGTCATCGCAAACCTATACATGGAACTTTTTGAAACCAACGCCGTAGATAAATCTGAACACAAACCCAACCTCTGGCTTAGATATGTAGATGACACTTTCATAATTTGGCCACACGGGAAGGAAAAACTGGACAACTTCCTCACACATCTCAACAGCCTGCATCCCAAAATACAATTTACTATGGAAATAGAAGCTAACAACTAACTTCCCTTTCTGCACGTCCTAATCTACAAAAATCCCAATGCTTTTTAAAGCAGAAAACTTGAATACATAAATAAAAGAAGACAAACCCAGTCTACTTTTTGACTTTATTTTAGTCCATATTACCTGTAAAAGGTTGAATGTTAAATGCCAAGCAAGCAAATGATAGAGCCTATCTTAGCAATGAGGTTTCTTTGCATTCATTTAGTAATACCAGACATTAGCCATTATATTTTGATTTTATTTACAAATAGTTTAGATAAGCTGTGTGCAAATTGGTGCAACTAAGTTGTGCTGAACGACAGCTCCCCAACTTCTAATCCAATTCATAGGATGAGCTGTCATGTTCACAGTTTTGAATTCCAAGATGATGAGAAGATCAATAGAGCTTTGTCATCTGTTCTAATTCTTTCATGTTCAATGTTGCAATATTTTTTTCAGTGTTAGGGAGATAATTAATTTTGTAAGCACAGTATAAGACTGTTTCTGCTTTCCCTCTCACATCCCTTTAAGCTAACCACAAGCCACTTGCTATTATTTAACTGCTCCTCAAAAAAAAAATCCCCAAACTAATTTTATCCCATACACGCTGGCCAGCAGATATATCTATGCTTTAGAACAGAAACAGGTGTGTCTTAAGCAAGCTCCACATGCAAAGTAAATAACAGCTTAACCAAAGACTGGTTATGAATCAACATGGAGATGTTTAAGACTCTGTTTGGTATTATAAGTAATTAACATTCTGCAATTAGCAGGAATGTATTTTCCATTCCAACACATTTTCACATTCTCCTATGACATTTATGGATAGTGTTGTCACCCAAATGCTTGCATTGTTGTCTTCTGATGAAAGCCAAGAAAATGCTATTTTCAATTTTCTAAATAGCTAGCTTTTTTATTTACAGGGATGTATTCCAGTCTTCAAAAAAAAACCTATTGAATATGTGTTTACTAACAAACATTTTGGGAAAGCTACTATTGTACACCAATGTACAGGTAGTCCTTGGCTTATGACCACAATTGAGCCCAACATTTTTGTTGTTAAGTGAGACATTTATTAAGTGAGTTTTGACCCATTTTATACCATTCTTGCCATAGCTGTTAAGTTAATCACCATAGTTGATCTGTTAGTAATCTGATTTTTAAGTGAATCTGGCTTATATACTGCGTCACAATTCTTTCTAAGCGGTTTGCAGAGTCAACATATTTTTCCCAACAATCTGGATCCTCATTTTACCCACTTCAGAAGGATAGAAGGCTGAGTCAACCTTGAGCCTGGTGAGATTCGAACTGCCAAATTGCAAGCAGCCAGTAATCAGCAGAAGTAGCCTGCAGTTCTGCATTCTAACTACTGTGCCAGCTCAAAAAGGGGACCAATTCGCTCTCACAGGGAGGGACTCCTCCGGGTGCCGTCCACCAAGCAATGCCAACGGGCGGCGCCCAGGAGTAGGGCCTTCTCTGTGATGGGCCCAACCCTCTGGAATGACCTTCCCCCCCGATATCAGAACCACTACTGACCTCCGCTCCTTCCGTAAGAAACTCAAGACCCACCTGTTCCAATTAGCTGGCCTAGCCCATTTATAGTCCCATTCTTATCCTCCTGGCAGTTATTTTAATTCTGGGGTAGTTTTTTAGGGGTAGATTTTAATGTTGCTTTTAATTTTAATTATTATTGTACAGTTTGTATGTCACCTCCTCTATCTATATGTATTTATATTGTGTCTTTATTATGACTGTACACCTCCCCGAGTCCCTTCGGGGAGAGGGTGCGGTTTATAAATTAAATAAAAGTAAAAGTAAAGGGATCACATGACCTTGGGACACAGCAAAGATCATAAATATGAACCAGTTGCCAAGCATCTGAATTTTGGTCACATGATCACGGGGATGTTGCAAGTTCGTAACTGTGAAAAATGGTCAGAAGTCATATTCTTCAGTGCAGCTGTAACTTTGAATGGTCACTAAACCAAGTGTTGTAAATCGAGGACTAGCTGAATATAAGATGACTATGTAATGCCTGAATTATGCTTGGCAGATGGCTTTGCAGAAACTGACTGGTTTCTCTGCTGCCAAGGCCAAAATAACCAAGGAGGGAAGTGTAGAGTGATGGAGGGAGGTGTGTGTGTGTTAACAGTGGCATCAACCAGCCAATAAGAGCTTTCCGGATGCCATCTCTGACTTCACCATAAGCAAGATTTTGTACTTAATTTTTAATTTAAAATTTTTTAAAAAACATTAAACAAGATAAAAACTAACACAAACTAATACTGTATGACATAAAAGAAAAACAAAGAAATCAAAAAGAAGAAAGTGAAAAAAGTTGAAGAAAAATAGAAGAGAAAGAAAAATAATATAAAGAAGTAGTTTCTGATATTCTTCACAACAGTTATAAGCACCAATGTGTTTTAAACCTGCCTCTAAATGTACATCGTATTACTCATCTTTCTATAATCTATCCTGTCTAACCATCAAAATCATAAATCACAAATTGGGAGATGTAAAAAGTCCATAAGAGATTTCTAGTCACCAATCATTATATGTAATGTCTTTTCTCTAATAAGAAGTCAGCTTATAAAAGGTCAGTTATGAATGAGGCGAATTTGAATAGCAGGGCTTGTGTTGAGAGAAGACAGATTTTAAAACTGGAAAATTAAAAATATTTTGGGCTGTCGCCACAATAAGCTGAGGGATGTAAAATACAGTTATTTGGGTATCTTTTGCTTCAGTTGTGAGGATGAATGCATAAAGCCTTAATGGTAGTATAATACAAAAAAAGGGGGATGGAAGAAGAAAAAGATAAGGCCCCAAATTAGGTCTGATTTTATTAACCATGAATTTTGCATTTTAGAATCAGTCTACCTACCAATAAGATAGCATGCTGATTATATTCCTCAGCTGTAGATATAGAACAACAGAGTTGGAAGGGATCTTGGAGGTCTTCTAGTCCAGCCCCCTGCCTAGACAGGAAACCCTACCCCACTTCAGACAAATGGTTATCCAACATCTTCTTAAAAACTTCCAGTGTTGGAGCATTCACAACTTCTGGAGGCAAGCTGTTCCACTGATTAATTGTTCTCTCAGGAAATTTCTCCTCAGTTCTAAGTTGCTTCTCTCTCTCTGATTAGTTTCCACCCATCGCTTCTTGTTCTACCCTCAGGTGCCTTGGAGAATAGTTTGACTCCCTCTTCTTTGTGGCAACCCCTGAGATATTGGAACACTGCTATCATGTCTACCCTAGTCCTTCTTTCTATTAAGCTAAACATACCCAGTTCCTGCAACCGTTCTTCATATGTTTTAGTCTCCAGTCTCCTAATCCTCTTTGTTGCTCTTCTCTGCCCACTTTCTAGAGTCTCCACATCTTTTCTACATCATGGCGACCAAAACTGAACGCAGTATTCCAAGTGTGGCTTTACCAAGGCATTATAAAGTGGTATTAACACTTCACGTGATCTTGATTCTATCCCTCTGTTTATGCAGCCTAGAACTCTGTTGGCTTTTTTTTTGCAAATCTTTAGATTACACAGAATATTCAAGGACAACAAAATCATGTCTCTCTCCCAATTCTGAAAACACAGAAGGAACCAGCTAAATCTCAGATCTGTTTCTCATCCTAGGTGATTTTTGGCTTAGCAGAGAGAAGAAATAAACCGTAATGGCAACTTTGATGTTGATCTTTGCTCTTTTCTCCCCCTATTCACATAGGAAGGTGAAATAGGCACTAGAGAGGACGAAGACCATCGTCTTTAGAAATTCATAGGAGGTGGAGCATTGGGCAGACTTCATGATCTAAAGGACCTCTTTCTTTCACCAACAGCATGTATGCAGGCCTACTCACTCAACTCTTACAAGACTCCAGGAAGCAGATTCTCTGGTTAGTCCTTGACTTACAACCACAATTGAGCCCAAAATTTATGTTGGTAAGTGAGACAGTTGTTAAATGAATTTTCTCCATTTTACAACCTTTCTTGTCACTGTTGTTAAGTGAATCACTGCAGATATTAAGTTAGTAACACAGTTCTGAATGAATCTGGCTTGCCTATTCACTTTGTTTGTCAGAAGGTTGCAAAAAGATGATCACATGATCCCAAGACCCTGCCATTATCTTAAATATGTGTCAGTTGCCAAGTGTATAGATTTTAATCATGTGACCATGGGAATGGTTGGGTGAAAAAATGGCCGTAAGTCACTTTTTTCATTGCTGTTGTAATTTGAATGGTCACTAAATGAATAGTTGTAAGTTGAGGACTATCTGTATAGGGTCACTCCATGCAGCTTGAGTTTTCACACACAGCATTGCTTGGAATAATGCTGTAACTTAGTGATATAACCTGGCCATTAGCCAGACCAGGCAGTATTGCTGATTAGGAATTCACGAAAACTGGAACCAAGGATATTGCATGCAGGCCCTGGGCATTTTTCATGTAAAAGAAGTTTTACAACTAGTTCAGACATTTACTAAGGTAAGCACAAGCCCCCTTTCCCCAGTCCTTGAATGCCTAAAGATAGTTGTTCACAGAAAATAAGAGAATTCATGAAAGCAAGGGTAGACAGTAACACAGCAGGACAGGAAATATAAGATAGACCATGCTGTAGTTCCTTTTTCCTAAGTAGTGAACCCCCTCAAGATTTGGCCAGCAGTAGAGATGGGATTCAGTCCCAATCAAGCCAAGCTATGGGGCCACACAGAAGTTTTCTCTGTGGTTGTGCACCCACGCAGATATTTTATATAATTGTGTCCAAATGCTGAATCAGATTAAAAAGCATGTCTTAATAGTATTTTTCATTCTCAAAAAATTCATTTGGATTACAACTATTACTGAGGCAGCAGCTAGTCTAAATGAAATATATTCAGCAGCCAACAAAATCTTTGACCACAATAGTGGTTTTGGCTTCTTTCAATTGCTGACAGATTTCAAGAGGATTTTAAACTTAATAAACTCCAACAAGGAGAGATATTGGGCCATAATGATGATAACCGTTCTACTACTACAGAGGCAATTTATTTCTTGGACATTTACTAATACAAAGAAAGGAAGATGTTCGTTTATCAGTATTTTGGAAACATCACGTTTACCCAGGGAATAACTTCATATTAAAATATCAAGCAAACGCTACAATCCGAAGATGAAATGTATTAATATCAAAGAAAGTATTTTTTTCCACCCCACGAAGTAATGACCCTAACCCTAACTACATAGGACCATATATGTGTGGCACAATAATCAGAGAATTCTGAAGCATTCTTTGTTAATGCATTATCTTTTTGTGCTTTTTTTCAGATTGGTTTTGGACAAAGGGTTGGGGGAAACTTATAAATCCCAGGCCAGCCCACCAATGCAGTTGCATAAGTGCAACAAAGTATAATCACAAGATGAATTTCTCCCACTTATACATCTGCAGGAAATCCTACTTGGTGCTCTAGTATCAACCTGTATTACAGATATCTTTACTCAACATGGTTGTTGCCACTAATGCAAGGTTTTTGTATTCCTCCCTTGGAAGATGATGGAAATTTCCCAACACTCATTTAAACCTGGTCCAGTGAGCTAGGAACCAGCATGCAAAATGCCAAATCCAGCCTAAACATCTGGCTGACTGTGCAACCAACCATAATAAGACTTAATAAGACCATAATAAGACTTTCACCTCTATCACATCAGGGAATACCATGCTCCATAATATTACATACTACAAGGGTGGAAACCATCCTCATATCAATAATAATTCAAAATAATTCAAAAATTGAATAATTTTTGAAACAATTTAGAGCTTTTGTGTAGAAGTCCAGAAAACTATGAACAATTCTTTCCAGAAAAGAAAAGCATTGGGATAACTACTCTTTGTTAAGACCTGATTCCAACTCAGTAAGGTAAAACTTCAAGATAATAATGAAATCTTATTTAAGTGGGTGGAGTTCAAACATGTTCAGTACTTTGCTGCCACAATTCCTATGGCCCTCTTCTACTTGCTAAGAAGATTTTTGTTGGAGGAGCAGGAGGAGCAGTTTAGTTTCCAAGAAGTACTAAAACCACAGAATTTGGAAATTAAGAATGTGGCTCACAATTAAATTAAGCGAAGCTTTTGGAACCGGAATATGATATGGCATTGTGATGAACATTTCTTTTGCATTCCAAACCCACAGTTTACTGTATCAAATTCAAAATTGAATAAACTTAACTGTATCTCTGGGCAGCTACTCAAAGTCATGGATGTATGGTCCATCTTTCTTAATAGCTAGAAAGAAAAGTCCTTGATATTATTTTCCCACTACGTTTTCTTCCAGATTCCACATATGAACTCTCCATTTATATCCATCAGTTAATCAAAGACCTGGATATTCAAAGAACTCCTTGTTTATGGATATCTGGCCTTTCTTTCAAGGTTTGAATGAGAGCTAAATAGAGCGGTTCATGTGATTGAAATGAATGGCTTCTACAAAGTGGCTTTTGCAGAGTTGGATCTTCTGGCACAAGTCAGATTTCAGGAATTCATTTATGAGCTTGGGGTTAGCTAGAAACTCTGGAATTTAAATTTATGTCAAATACTTATGGTTTATCCTGATAGAATTTGAGAAGAAATCGTAATCAATTTCCTGAAGTCATAATATTCAGAAGAGACAGCTAGACTGTTTCATGATTGGTTACTTATTTTTGTTTTACATTGGGGGGGGGATACTTTCCGTGTAGGCCCTAAATAAGGAAAGATTTAAATCGAACTTGCCTAGTTCTTGCAGAAAAAATATTTATATCTGTACTTAGAACAAACCTCTTTACAATATAGCCCATGCTAGACTCATGAGACTTATCAGCTGACTACTCTCATTCAAATTAAAATATTTTCATTGCATTTATATTCCAACGTTCTTGTAAAGAGTTCATGAGAGTGTGCATACTTGGGTTTTTTTCCCATCACATTCATTCTCTTTCTTACAAGACAACAGTGAGACAGTTTAGTCAAGATATGTTTACTATCTGAACTCCTAGCAAATTCTTGTACAGATTAACATTATGGGTTGATCACTAAATTACATTTATCCAGATCAAAATGTAATCACATCCCCCCTTAATACCTTGTCTGGTTTTTTTTTTAAGGCAGCAACAAACTAAGTAAATAATTACTTTCATCTTAAGGGAGCCCTCAAAAAAAATTGTTGCTGATAGGGGTCAGATTTTCTGGACTTTGAGAATAGGATGGAAATTGGTAAAAACCTTCCTTAACAAACCAATAAACAAAAATAGAGGTACCGAGCATGTCAGGAGAAGCAGTTTCCTATTATTATTTTTCAAACTAATCATTTAAAAAAGACACAATGTTATGCCTTTTGGCTTCAGTTTCCAAGTATGCTCAACCATTTTTAAAAATTAATTTATCCATTCCTGGGGCAAATGGACCAGGTTCAGAATCAATTCATTATATAGTATAATTTTAATCAGGTATTTGCATGTATGCCTACATAACCAGCTGTGTTAATTATTCCATTCATAAATTAAAAATAATAACAATGTTAGCTAAGTTGATTTTATTAAGCAGTGTACAAGAATCACTCTGTCTTTTCAATGCAACTATAAATTCATTTGTGGCTCCTACTTCAAGGTGACCTGAATCATTCACTGAAAATATTAATAATTTGGCATCTTGCCTGTATTTTTGATTGGCTGGGGTTTTACTGGAGTGACTTGCTAAACAAAAGGCAATAGGTTCAAAGAGGAGCAAAATAATTTAAATGATTAATCAAGTGCTAAAACTAGTTTCACTTCTTCTGTTTTACAAACTTAATATCACCCTTGTGAGGGGAACAAGATACCCATCTGGAATTCTCATTTGAAATATTAGATTGAAATTCAAAAATTCAGCCAAGCAGCATGGCTTGTAGTAATATCCTGTTGGATAATAAATTGCATTAATCCTAACTAAATTTTCCATCTAAATCATGTCTTAAGACCGTATTATAGTAGGGCAATATGCCTTGTTTTTAAAGCATTATGCTACTGAAACAGTTATTAAAAGAGAAGGGGGGAAAACGGTCTCTTCAGTCTTTTTTTGGTTCTTTTGCTTTGAGCAAGATTGCATTTACCCCCTAATATTAATAAATCCCTGTTAAATATTTTGGCACTCAGAAAAGACAGTCTGGCTTCATTGGCCAACACTTATGTTTTTGTAAGAGGAGATAAGAAACCAGCCTACTGCAAACACTTGAGAAATTATGTTTTATTATTTATATTTGCAATTTCTTGTCAAAAAAATAGATCCATGGACCAAAATAACTTGCATATATTCCCAAGATCACCAAGTAGTATTTCTCCATTGCTGAACATTCACGTTATATGGGGATATTCTTGCTATAAAGCATGAAATAATAATACTAACAATATCTTCCCTCAGGATTTGGTTCTAAACAACTGTAAACAGAGACGGTTGTAAGAGGTAAAGTGTTCTAGCTGCCTTTTGCATTAATATTTGGTGCCTATTCCATGAACCAAAAAGCACTGAATTAATGGAGTAAGTCTGATTAAGACCCAGAAGCTCAGAGTGTCTGAACAGGAATTGTTAAAAATTGCAATGATATAACTGGCATATGATTGTCATACTACAAAACTTAACCAAAGTAATATATATTTTCAATCCAATCTTAGGATTCCTCATTCACTCATTAGTATCATTGTTAACCTCTGCATTTATGAACCATACTGCAGTCAGGCCAAACTACTTGGATTCAAAGCCAATTCACATAGCTATTTTTTGTTTCTACATTGCATAGTTACAGCAAGTTGAGTTTTCAATTGAATTTTGGCATGGCCCATGAATCGTTTGAATACTTCAACATATGTTGAGATTCATGGTTCACCACATCCTGGAATCCTTTCAAAAAGGTGGACTCGGCCAAGACCACCATCCTAAATCTGCCCAAAGCTTTTAAAAAAAACTTTAAAAAACAGCTCAAAATTATTTCAAATCTATGAGTATTTCAACATCTGACATTAACCCTTGTTTTGAAACAAGATTTGTATGGGATGAAAAAAAAATCTTAAAATGTAGCCAAATGGGAACTTTGGGTATATGGTTTATTTTACTTCTTTGTAATATGAGGATGTTACTATAGTAACAATAATACTGGGAGTAAGGAAGAATCAGAGGCAAGGGTCAAGGCAGAGTTGAAAAGCAACAATGATGGTGATGAAGATGCTGAAAATATGTGGTGGCACCTTATTTATGGAATTTTTTCCCCCAGGGAGGCTTCTGCAGGCTGTTTAATAGGTTCTTAATTATGTTTTAGCTGTATTTACTTCATACTACTTTAAACTTTGGATTGCTGCTGCTGCTAGCTAGTTTATATGGCATTTTTATTTTGCATTTATTTTAAATAAATATTAATTAATCATTATTATTGTTAATAATATTAATAAATTAATTTAATAAATGAATATTAATAGACAAATCAATGATGTATTGATTCTGTATTCAATGTACAGAACTAGTCAACAAAGCAGCTTAAATTAATTCAATGAGAGTTTAAAGTAGTTGAAAATTATCTCAAGGATAATTTTAAATATTTGTATGTCATGGTCATGACAGAATTCTTGTAACATTTTGCCAGTTTCTCTTGTTAGCTGAACTTAGGAAATGCATTTGATGAAGTCTTTTAATCGTTTGACTTAGACAATGAACATGAAATTTAGCTTATTTGGTAATAAGCAGAATCAGAAGCCATAACTTGTTCTCAACTTCTGATTTTTGGAAAAACAGGATTGAATTCCTACTTGATATAACACAATATACAACAGATACTCTGTTATTCTGATGACTTTATAATTGTCCTTCAGCAAAATGGGTACAAACCAATTCTGAGAACAGTCTGAATTATTCTGATCATGATCATAAGATGTAGTAGGCCAAGCAAAATTTATACACAGTTGGAGGGCTGTTGTAGTTAGTTGCAAAGTCATGTCCAACCCATTGTGACCCCATGGACAACATACTGTCCATGGGGTTTTCATGACAAAGATACTGGAGTGGGTTGCCATTACCTTCTCCAGTGGATTACGTTTTGTCAGAGCTTTCTGCTATGATCTGTCCGTCTTTGGTGGACATGCATGACATAGCTCATAGCTTCATTGAGCTAGGCAAGCCTCTTCGCCACGACAAGGCAGTAATTCATGAAGGGGAGATGTACTAATATTTTCCATAATGTTTGGAATCTCAAAACAAAACCATGGTTGTCTTATACCAAGTTGGGGGAGAAGGTGGGAATGGCAGAGCATTGTTATACAGTCCAAGGTCTAATTTCAAAGGACTACTCACAGCCTGAGAAACACACACAAACATCAAAAAGTAGCCACTAAATCAGCTCAGAAGACAAAAGTCAAACCCATTTGAGCTTTAGGCTCAATCCCAGATAATGAATATAAGAGAATGACAGTCAGAGTTCAAACAATGTATCATATCATTCAGACTTGTGCTAATCAAGCAGGTTAAGTAGCATAGATTTATATTGAAGGCTATAGCTATCCTGTTCTTATCAGCTAGTACTCATTAAACCTGATCTGGCTGAAAGGCCAATTCTATGACTGTGTTGTAATGCCTTAATCATGCTACTATTCAAAAGGTCTGATTTGGATGCATGTTCAGCCTGGCATGCTGGATTACTCTTGGGTAGACTTTCACTTCCAATATGCTCTCTCTTACAAGCAAGCAGAGCAGCATCTGTCTTCTGATATGCAAGCCAGCAGTGCTATTGTTCATATGGGCTATGTGGCTGCAGTGAGGAAAGTCTTGGGCAGAGGAACCTGAGCTACTAGAGACTGATTCTGACCTATTGATTCTGAAATGATGAGGACGTACGTATTTGAATTGGGTGATTTATCATCTTCTCCTAAGGATTCATTCTTAGAAGAGGGTATGACAGCTATGGAGTACCTGCCTTAGGTGAAAAGGATCTTAGCATTAAACATGGGAATTGTTGGTATCATATAGGCACAGCAGTGTTTTTCAACATGTTCATGTGCAATTTTCAATCTCATTTGGTCTTGGCTATTGTACATCTTGACAAGTCTAAGTTCTGATACATACACAGACAAGTTGTTGGCAGTGGTTTGTTCTCCAAGCTTGCTGTTTAGCTCCAAATGTTTCGTTGCCAGGCGAGGCAACATCTTCAGTGGGACTTCAGTTGAAGTGTCTTGTTTCAGTTTCCCTATGCTTTTATCTTATGTGGTGACATGACCAACTGGTCAGGACATATGAAGGTCACCAGGTAAGAAGATAGTTGGTGTCATTGTTGGTTGGTCACTTGATTGATCCGGCTTCTTACGAGATCGTAGGCTGGTCGATATGTTTGTTGGTAAGTTATCTGAGAGCCTGTTCATGTGTGGTTTGGAAAGCCTTTCATGTACACCTTGCAATGTCTCATAGGATGTTCTAGATCCAGATGTTCTAGATTCTTGAAAGTTAGCAGCCAAAAGATGCTGTGCAATTATTCTCTTTCTTCTTTCTTAGAATTTTTTTTTATGGAAAGAAATATTATTACTACTACTAACTGTAATACTATTCAATGCCATTATTTTTTCCAAAGATGGAAAAAAAGTGCTGAAGCTATAGGATGATAACAAAAATGCCTGGGATGCCCATACATTTTTTAAGGGAAGGAGGGAGCTTCCTAACCCTAACCATAACACAGCTATATATAGATTTTTTAATGGTAAACAACTACTCTTAATTTCTGTTCTCACATACTAGGTAGTTCCAAAATATACCAACAGCAGAAACCATGAGAGAGAGTGGGGGGCAGAAAATGAGAGGGGGGGCAGAGAATGACACACACACACACACACACACACACACACACACACACAATCAAAATTAATAAAAATAAAAACAAGGCTGATTTCTAAATGAATGTTCATTTTCAATTTTCAGCAATCTACAATGCATTTTATAACAAGCCATTGCAGTGAATTTTGGTTAAAAAAATTCACCATCCAATTTTAGTGCCAAACTGCTGAAGGATTCAAGGATCAGCGTAATATCTGTCAGGAGCTACATACAGGCAGCCGTCACAGCCTCCCCCTCGCCCCTCCCCCTTCCCTCCCCTCCATCCCTCCCTCCTTCTCTCTCTCTCTCTCTCTCTCTCTCTCTCTCTCTTGCTTTTTTCCCTCTGCAACTTTTCACCCAGATTCTAAAACACAGTTGGGTAAAAGCAGCTATTATGGAGGGATACTAGTTAAAATAATCCCCATTCTAAAGGCATTAGATCTGCATTCACCTATTCAGTTGCATTGCTGATTCTACCAGTGTAAGACTGAAAATATGCCTGCTCCTCATTTTGGTTGTGTGCCCTTAGCAATAACAATAGCACTTAGACTAATTTAATGTTTCACAGTGCTTTAAAGCCCTCTCTAAACAGTTTACAGAGTTAGGATATTGCCCCCAACAATCTGGGTCCTCATTTTACTGATCTTGGAAGGATGGAAGACTGGGTCAACTGTGAGCCGGTGAGAATCAAACTGCTGGCAGTTGGCAGAATTAGCAAGCAAAACTGCATTCTAATAACTGTGCCAGCCAGGGAGCACTTCAGGTGAACCAGAAGCTAATTTTACATCTGGTTTGTCAAACCGGTAGTTGAAAGAATTGGTTGGCCTGACCTGCCCCTCCCAGGAGTCTCCACGTGGCCCATCTTGGATGCCAGGTAAGTGCAGGGCCCATGGGAGGCTCTGGGAAAGTGAAAAACAGGCCTCTTGGAAGTTCTGGAAGTCCAGGAATAGGCCCGTTTCCAGACTGCAAAAGGCCTCCGGAGCCCAGGGGAGGCCATTTTCGCCCTCTCTGAGGCTCAAGGAAAGCCTCTGAAGCCTATGGAGGGCGAAAAATGGGTCTCCTAGAAGTTCGGAAATGGGGCTGTTTTTGGCCTCTGGAGAGCCTCTGGAGCCCAGGGGAGGACGTTAACACCCTCCCGGAGGCTCAAAGAAAACCTCCAGAGCCTGGTGAGGGCAAAAATGCCCCCATGGTTTAGGAGGCCGAGTAGGCAACAACCACCATGGCCATCCCACCCAGCAACCAGGCAGAGAACCAGTTGCTAAAAATGTTCAATCCCACTCCTGGCGTCACCATGGTTCTTCTCTTATCTGTGTGATCAGCCTGAATTAAAAATACAAAATGGGGACTGCAGGCTTAGCTTTCTGAAAATATTATGATGTAGAAAATAAACTTGGCCTCTTTTCTCAGGCTACTCAAATTGCTTCTTCTTGCTGGAGCACTCATAAGTTTCACAAACTATTTAGTCATGGAACAAAGCTTCTGGAATCATTTATATTCAGAGCAAAAATGAAATTATCCAATGCAATTTATTAAGTTTCATGACATCCTCCCCTACCCTTATATTCCTAGAATTCCAAGTTCATCAAGGTTAAAAAGTGCCATGTTTGGATCTTCAATATCCCCAGCCAATACAACTTTTTCAGAAGCAGCACCCACCAAGTGCAAATTGTTCCAACCACTATAAAGCAAGTTGTTCTGATATCATTACCATCAATATATGGCAATGCTTGTTGATAAAGTTGGGGATTCTTGCCAACATTTCTGAGTGGGAAAGTGAATCTGTCTGTCCCTAGAACAGTTCTTTAGCCATCAGGCAATCTTGCTATTTCTGGATCTGACTCAACCAGCCTAATGGGAGGATCAGGCTACATTTCACAATCTTAATTACGTTTGAATCAGATTCAAATACTCTCACAACATAAATACTAAATGACATTTATGAAGTATTTTATGGCACTTTATATCTCATTAGCACATAAGGCTTGATATGTTACTTTATATGGCGGAGGTTTTGTTCCACACTGGATATATATCATTTTTGTGATATTAATTCTGACACTTGCTAAGGAATTCAACTAATAAATAAGAGCATAGTCTCTTTTGGTCTGAGCTGATAACGTTTTCCCCTCCTTTGGCACATTCACTTTGGGCTGCCATTAATCCACTTTGAAACAGGAGTGTTTAACTGGCACTCAATCCTCAAATAACTTTAAATAACACATCAACCTAGTTTATATTACCTATGAGAGATGTTCTGTTGAGATAACAAAAATTGTACATTGCAGAAGATCACGAGTTTTTTTGATTTAGTAGTCTTACTTGCAAATGAAGCCATTTTCATTTCACTTTTCTCTGCTGTGTATTCCCTAGCATTCGATAATTAAAGGTGTTATGCACCGAATGCTTATGGACCCCTTTCAGGCTTCAATCACCCAACTGAAAAATGAAGAATTTGCTTCAAATTGCACTCGCAGGCCTCATGTTTAATGCTTTAAGTAGCTCACATGGGTGGCTGGGACTTTTAGTTTTAAAATACTTCATTAATTTTAATGTGTATGCAGTTAGAGTTTTGCTTGATTTATCATTTCTTTTTTTCCCCTGCCTTAGGCCCCTTTATCACCACAATGTTTTTGGCAATGGATCTAGTCAAGCAGTCTGCTGGAATCCATTGTTTACATTCAGCATTAATTTTAAATAATCCACAAAGGCAACAGAATTATTCTTGCTCCCACCTCAAGCAATTATTTCTGTGTCTGGGTAAAAGGACAGAACTCTCACATCGGGAGTGCAAAAATCCATATGACCATAAGGTGGTGACCAGGAGCTAAGACAGGGGTGTCCAAACTTGCTGGCTGGGGAATTCTGGGAATTGAAGTCCACAAGTCTTAAAGTTCCCAAGTTTGGACACCCCTGAGCTAAGACATGTCTTATATCTGTTTCATGATATCCAGTACCCATCCAGATATTTGTAACCCTGGTATGCCTAGCTAAAATAAGTAGAAAAATAATTGGGTAGCATGAACACAATGATCTTATAAAAATGTATTGTACGCTGTAATTCTATTTTTCAGATTTAATTTTCATAGGAAATTGGGAGAACAATATGTGCTTGTGTGTGTACCCCTATTCATATTTGAGTATTTTCTGAATAGTTTTTCACCCTCAAAGTTTGGTGGCATGTTGGTTTTAGTTGTAGTCTGTAAATTCAATGTAATAAATTATGAAGATTCATAGGTGTTAAGAAAGTGAAAATCACAAGAAAATATTCCTTTTTTAGAAAACATGCCTTGATAACTTTCAATGGGTTTATATACCTCCAATTGTCATTTAATATGTGGGCTGTTTTAAAAGCTCGACCAGCTACAAATCTTCTTGCCAAATCCAACAAGTCTGTGGGAGAAACACCAATGAGTTCACATATTTTGGCTGCTTGGACTTATTAAACAGCCCCTTTATAGGAAGTTTTTGTTTTTCAGGCTACATACCACCTCTGCCCCCCAATCTGATTTTCTTGGACAGAAAAATTATATATGGGTGGGCTTGGTAACTCTTGAAGTCTGGAATTCTTTTTCTTACCTACAAGAAGTTGCTTAGAAGTCAGGAACTATATAGTTCTGAAAACTACAGAACTACTTTTCTGGGCAAAGCCTTTACAATGGCATTTTCATGGCAAGCACTTACCTGTAATTTCAGTGAGACCCCTCTACAGTGTTTATTTTTCTCAATAGCTTTCTTTTTCTTACTATCCCAAAGGCAAGCAAAGAAGAAATAAAAAGCAAAGGCGGCATAATTTAGCTGGGGCGGGGGGATTAAAAATTCCAGATTAATGCCTCCATGTCATCATCCTATTATTTCTGCAACTGTTGGTTGCCAAGACATGTCTTTGTGTGTGCATGCACACAGGCATACATCCCCTGTCTTCAAAAAAGAATAAATTTTAACTAGATGGTTCATCTGTTGGCCTCAGTAGCAAGCTGTTCCATATGTTTGCATAGGACGATCCACTTATTTCCAGAGCTTCCTAGATGAGCCATTGTTTCAATTCAGGTCTCCCAGATCCATCTCTAATATTTGGTTCATTCCACCACAGCACTTGAATCTCCTGCCAGGGTGTTAAAAATTCTTTAGACCAGCTTTCTAACTGAAGGACTGTACTTAACAGGGTATCTGGAACTGACCAGAGAAGAGAAAGATGGCAGTAAGCTACTTCTTGTGCAAAATTAAGAACTTCATAATGATATTTCCATATTAAAAATAGCCATCTAGATACTAGATTTATTTGCAGCATTCAAGAAAAAATTACCTCAAGAGTATCATCTACAGAATGGATGTGTCCCTTTCTTGATGCATCCTTCTCCAACATGGAAAAAGATCCAAAATCTTTCCATATGACCTGGTAAATTTGTAGGTGCTATGACATGCATCCTTTAGTTCAGGAGTCATACAAATTCTGCTGTCCAATTTTCATTCCAAAGAGCTAAGATAATCAGTTCTCCCACTCACAAAGCATTCCTAAATATTACTCAAGAAAATACCCAGACTATTCACAAAATAAAATCTTTTTGTCTAATAAAACTGGAGAAGCAACTTTCCCCTTCCACTATTTCTTCAAGGATTGGGAAATTATAAGCATTCCTGGATTGTATACCGATGTACTCTATGTACGCCTATTGATACAAGTTAATGACCAAATAAAGAAACTCCTCCAATCCAATGTCATCATATTTGGGGTACCACAACTATCAAATTTTCCTTTAAATAACTCCATGTTATTTCAAACATCTCCTTTAGGAAGTGAAAGCAGGAAGATCCCCTGAACTCAAATAGTAGCTTCAGAATACTCTCTCTTTTTATGTTGATGTGTTTTTTTTCCCCAGCCTTTCTAATTCTCAAGTCCAAAAAGATTTTTCTCGTTAGGGTAAACTCCCTTCAATCTTAATGCTGGAACAGTTCCAGGAATGTAGCCTGAGAGACCAAGAACAGCCCAGAAGAAGGATGAAGTTCAGTTTTAACCTAAAATTATGATTGAAGAGAAACAGCTGAACATACCATGTGAGTGTCCATTTTTGCCCATATGGACATTGCCGCTTATCAATGGTATGTCTGCATTTCCAGTATAAAATATGCTCCATGCAGCTGATGCCGGCTTAAATCCCACTGAATTCAGTGGAACTTGGGTTATGTTTCAGTGCTCACTGAAATGTTCTAGCTAATTTGGGTTTTTTTACAGCATAATTTTAACATCTTTCCTCAGAGGTCAATTGTGTCATGGTCCAATGGGATTTACTTCTCCCTTTTAAGTGTACAATATTTAGAACAGACCACTAGCTTCGAAAGTATGCTGAAGTTCTGATTAAAATTCCCCAGAGCTTCACAAATTTGGGAAGCTTGGGAAATTTTGAAAAATGAGATTACAAAAGCCCAGTCTAGCACAATACCAATGAAGAAGAAAAATAACAGCTCCCAAAAGAAACCAGCATGGCTGCATAAAGAACTATCTGACAAACTGAAAGACAAAAAAGGTAAGTATAAAAAGTGGAAGGAGGGGGACATAACTAGGCAGAATATCAGCAAATAGCCCGAGCCTGTAAAGATGAAGTGAGGAAAGCTAAGGTTCACAATGAAGAAAGGCTTGCCACAAAAGTAAAAATTAACCAAAAAAGCTTCTTCCAACATGTTAAAAACAAGAAAAAAATTAAGGAAACAATTGGTCCATTGCTAGGAGAAAGTGGCGAGAAGGTGACAAGCAATAGGGAGAAAGCAGAACTATTTAACTCATGTTTTGCATCTGTCTTTACACAAAGGGATAAAACAGTCCAACCTATCAAAAGCAGCACCACAAAAATCAGATTAGGAACACAAATTGAAATAGGGAAGAAAATGGTAAGTGAGCACCTGTCTACCCTAAATGAGTTCTAATCACCAGGACTGGATGGATTACACCCCAGGGTTCTGAAGGAACTAGGATCTCAGAACCACTGAATTATATCTGTCAGAGATCCTGGAACACCGGGGAACTATCAGAGGACTGGAGGACTGGAAAAGAGCTGATGTGGTTTCCATCTTCAAAAAAGGGAAAAAATAGATCCAGGAAACTACAGACCTATCAGCCTGACCTCAATACCAGGAAAGAAGCAAACAAAGTAATAGCCAAAAGCCAACATGGATTTGTCAAAAACAGATCATGCCAGACTAATCTTATTGCATTCTTTGATAATGTGGCAAAAAATGGGGAACTCATCAAATTTGCAGATGACACCAAGCTGGCAGGAATAGCCAACACTCCAGAAGATAGGCTTAAGATACAGAAGGATCTTGACAAACTTGAACATTGGGCAATATCTAATAAAATGAAATTCAATGGTGAAAAGAGTAAGGTTCTACATTTAGGCAACAAAAACGGAATGCACAGGTACAGTATAGATGATACCTTGCTCAGTAGTAGTAACTGTGAAAGGGATCTTGGAGTCCTAGTGGACAACCATTTAAATATGAGCCAGCAGTATGCAGCAGCTGCCAAAAAAGCCAACACAGTTCTAGGCAGCATAAACAGAGGGATAGAATCAAGATCACGTGAAGTGTTAATACCACTTTATAATGCCTTGGTAAGGCCACACTTGGAATAATGCGTTCACTTCTGGTTGCCACAATGTAAAAAAGATGTGGAGACTCTAGAAAGAGTGCAGAGAAGAGCAACAAAGATGATTAGGGGACTGGAGACTAAAACATATGAAGAACGGTTGCAGGAACTGGGTATGTTTAGCTTAAGAGAAAGAAGGACTAGGGGAGACATGATAGCAGTGTTCCAATATCTCAGGGGTTGCCACAAAGAAGAGGGAGTCAAACTATTCTCCAAGGCACCTGAGGGTAGAACAAGAAACAATGGGTGGAAACTAATCAAGGAGAGAAGCAACTTAGAACTGAGGAGAAATTTCCTGACAGTTAGAACAATTAATCAGTGGAACAGAAATTGCCTCCAGAAGTTGTGAATGCCCCAACACTGGAAGTCTTTAAGAAGATGTTGGATAGCCATCTGTCTGAAACAGGTGGCACGCGGAGCCATTTGTCAGGGCACGCTATGCGCTGCCCTGTCAGCTAGCCAGCACGCATGTGCGCTCTGGCCAGCTGAGTTCACCGTTTTTGAAAGCCATTTTTTGCCCTCCCCAGGCTCCAGAGGCTTTATAGGAGCCTGGGGAGGATGAAAAGAGCCTCCCCCGGGGCCCCCGGAGGCCCTCAGGAGGCTTCAGGGACCGTCCGGAGGCTTCCCTGACGCCTTCGGAGCGCTTAAAACGACCCTCCGAGCAAACCAGAAGTGTCTTCCGGTTTGCTTGGAGGGTCGTTTTAAGCGTTCCGAAGGCTTCAGGGAAGCCTCCGGACTGTCCCTGAAGCTTCCGGAGGGCCTCTGGGGGGGCGGGAGGCTCTTTTCGCCCTCCCCAGACTCCTATAAAGCCTCTGGAGCCTGGGGAGGGCGAAAAAAGCATGTAAAAATGGGGGTCGCGCCTGTTGTGCGCGCATGCACACTGGGGGGTCGCGCATTGTATTATGGGTGTGGTACGCTCGCACACGACACCCCTGCACTCCCCCCACTTGTGGCACGCAAGCCAAAAAAGGTTCGTCATCGCTGGTATAGGGTTTCCTGCCTAGGCAGGGGGTTGGACTAGAAGACCTCCAAGGTCCCTTCCAACTCTACTATTGTATTGTATTGTATTATTGTAACAAATATTGATTCCCATAATTCCTTCTGAGAATACTAAATCAGTTAAATCCAGTGATGACTGGAAAGCGTTAGTGAGGTGAAGAAGAGAGAGTAGGGGCTTTGAAAGACTCAGATTCCAAGCTCTACTCAGCTTACTTTGTGCCACTCACTATTTCTTAAGCTCAACTACATGGCAAGTTTAGCTCCTGAAAGACAAGCAAGATAAAATGCAACCAAAAAGAAAGAAAATAATAATTCTAATTTTCAGTAGAGATTATCTGGTAGTTTACTACTTCAGAGAAAATGAGAGTAATGTAAAGCTATGGAGGTCAGTGTGCTCTTTTGTTGTTTTTCTATTTGTTATTAAACTACTGCATAATACTCCCTGATATTTGGCAATAGTACAGTATTGGGATCTCATTGCAGAAATCATCTCTTGCATCTCAAGCAGGACAGGTGATTTATCATTCCTGACCCTGTTTTAATGGCCTCCTCTATGTGTAGTGGACGCGGTGGCTCAGTGGCTAAGACGCTGAGCTTGTCAATCAGAAAGGTCAGCAGTTCGGCGGTTCAAATCCCTAGCACCACGTAATGGAGTGAGCTCCCGTTACTTGTCCCAGCTTCTGCCAACCTAGCAGTTCGAAAGCATGTGAAAATGCAAGTAGAAAAATAGGAACCACCTTTGGTGGGAAGTAACAGCGCTCCATGCACACCTTTGGCGTTTAGTCATGCCGACCACATGACCATGGAGACATCTTCAGCTTTGAAACAGAGATGAGCACCACACCCTAGAGTCAGGAATGACTGGCACATATGTGCAAGGGGAACCTTTACCTTTACCTATGTGTACTGCTAAAATTTGATGATGCAGTTCCTGAAAATTATAGCATGGCTTTGTCATTTTAGTTAAAAAAACACACAGAGATTCTTCTTGAAAACCTCTTAAAACTACCACATCTGGGCCGCAAAACTTCAGATCACACCAGATAGAAGCAAAAAGGTGCAGAATATCTCTTTACTATCATCTAGTTGCCATATGAAGTTTTACATTCAGATCTGGTAACCTTCCCTTCCCAAAAAATACCTATGAAGGTTCATGGGTAATCACTGCACCCATTTACCTCATCACCCAATATACTCCATGTCGTTATCCTGCCCACTAAAGACTTACTTCATCCAATATCCAAACAGAGAAACTCTCATTTGTCCTCTCTCTGCTTTATACTCTACCTTAGTTCGCAGAAAAAGTACATGTCCTTTGTTTTAATATTTCTAGATTTCCAGCATTAAAGCTTCCTAACAAAGGAGGAGGAAGAGGGTATCTGTTTAAATGACCTTTTCAGAAGTCTGCTGAGGATTTGGTCTCCAGGTTTCCGGTTCCCCTCTCACAACACAGTTCTAGGCTGCATCAACAGAGGGATAGAATCAAGATCACGTGAAGTGTTAATACCACTTTATAATGCCTTGGTAAGGCCACACTTGGAATACTGCATTCAGTTTTGGTCGCCACGATGTAGAAAAGATGTGGAGACTCTAGAAAGAGTGCAGAGAAGAGCAACAAAGATGATTAGGGGACTGGAGACTAAAACATATGAAGAACGGTTGCAGGAACTGGGTATGTCTAGTTTAATGAAAAGAAGGACTAGGGGAGACATGATAGCATTGTTCCAATATCTCAGGGGTTGCCACAAAGAAGAGGGAGTCAAACTATTTTCCAAGGCACCTGAGGGTAGAACAAGAAGCAATGGGTGGAAACTAATCAAGGAGAGAAGCAACTTAGAACTGAGGAGAAACTTCCTGACAGTTAGAACAATTAATCAGTGGAACAGAAATTGCCTCCAGAAGTTGTGAATGCCCCAACACTGGAAGTCTTTAAGAAGATGTTGGATAGCCATCTGTCTGAAATGGTATAGGGTTTCCTGCCTAGGCAAGGGGTTGGACTAGAAGACCTCCAAGGTCCCTTCCAACTCTACTATTGTATTGTATATGTGCTAGTCGTTCCCAACTCTAGGAGTCGTGCTCATCTCCATTTCAAAGCCAAAGAGCCAGTGCTGTCCAGAGACGTCTACATGATCATGTGGCCGGCATGACTAAATGCCAAAGGCACACGGAACGCCATTACCATCCCACCAAAGGTGGTCCCTATTGTCCTACTATTCGGATTTGGTCCATTTTCACTTCAAAGTTCACTGTTTAAAACAGTGGTTCTCAACCTGTGGGTCAGGACCCCTTTGGGGGTCGAACGACCTTTCACAGGGGTCGCCTAAGACCATCGGAAAACACATATTTTCAAAAAAATATGGAAAACATAAAATAATTTCATGGTTGCGGGGGGGGTGTCACCACAACATGAAGAACTGTATTAAAGGGTCGCGGCATTAGGAAGGTTGAGACCCACTGGTCTAGAAAGACAGAGGTTGACTTTATTTGGAGATTCTTTAAACCAAATCTGTCTTGAGGATTTTTCCTTGTTCCTTAGTTGTGGTAATAGAATGTTTGCAAAGAAGCAGCAGTGCTGGAAAACGTCTTTCTCAGAATCAAGCAGACGGGTCACAACATTTTTAAACAGTGATACTAATATTTATTATATCAAAGCCACGTTATCCTTTATTTGGAACTCTGGCGCCTTTCAAAAAAAAGGTTTTCATAACATGGCAGCAATTAAAGTCATCAGGATGGTCCATAAGAGATATCAAGCCAGAACTTGCTTGCTTCTTCCCATTTTCCCTGCTTGCACTAGATCATAGGGGAGTTTATTTTATAAAGGGCCTCAGGAATGTAACAGTAGTCTCAGAAGACAAAGGAAAATTAATAGAGAGAGTGCGCAGGCATCATTGCTCCAGAAATTTCAGTTATAAAACACTCACCTCTGTTTAAAGAATGAGCTTCTTCTTAACAAAGATTTGAAAATATGATTTGTCTACTGCAACAAGTAAAGCCTGAGTTTAAATGATCATTTAAAAATAATATTACACTTCAGCCAAGAGCAGTAGATACCCTGCCTCATTTGGAGCTACCAAGGTTTTCTCAAATAAAGTTATGCAACTAGAGCTAATAAATCAGCAAAACTATTTGTAACCATTTATGTTTATTAAAAGCAGGGAGGAACCTGTAAACTACAATTTGATATCAATGCTCAGTTACAATTCAGTAACTCCCACTATATGTTGAAACATTCTACAAAGTGGAAGCCTAACCTTATTTTTGCCAATAGCACATATAGCAGCTGAGTCTCTTTGCCATGCAGTGGTGAAATCCAAAACTTTTCTCTACCAGTTCTGTGGATGTGGCTTGGTGGGCGTGGCTTGCTGGTCATGTGACCGGGTGGGCGTGGTCAACTTGTAAAATGTGGTGAAACTCAGTTAACAATGCTCTTGCTTAGCAACCAAAATTATGGGCTCAATTGTGATCATATGTTTTCTGTTTTTCTTTTTCTTTCTTTCTCTTTCTTTCTCTTTTTCTTTCTTTCTCTTTTTCTTTCTTTCTTTCTTTCTTTCTCTTTCTTTGTCTCTGTCTCTTATCTTTCTCTCTCTCTCTCTCCCTTCCTTCCTTCCTCTTTCTCCTTTCCTCTTTCTTTCTCTTTCTCTTTCTTTTTCTTTCCTTCTCTTTCGTTCTCTCTCTCCCTTTCCTTCTTTCTCTTTCTCTTTCTCTCTTTCTTTCTCTTTCTCTCTCTCTCTTTCTCTCTCTCTCTCTCACACACACACACATCTGGTCTGGGCACATAGGCAGAGCCCCTCCCAGGGAGTTCTCCTGCATAGATGTGCCCTGCAGCAGCAGCTGCGGTGGTGGCAGAACTTGCCTGGGCTCTCAGCCATCCTAGAACTGCACTGCGCCAGGAAATGGCAGAGCACACCCTACCCTTCGGGGGCCCATTCCCCTGGCCAGATGAACCACAGTGGCACCAATGGACAGCAGGATGTTCTTTCTTTCTTTCGGCGGCAGGAGAAGGAAGAAAGTGCTCCAAGAAGGAAGCAGTGTGCATGTGCAGCAGCCCCAGGACATCCGCCTGCCCCTCTCAGCCCCAGAGCAGTAGCTGCATCTCCACCAAGGGCCACCTGCCCACCCACTGGCTGGGCCAGGCTGTACGCCAACCTCAAAAGGCAAGCAGGCATGGAGGACCACTGGGAAGGCTGCGTGGAAGGCAGGTAAGCATGGCAGGACTACAGGGAAGGGAGTAGGCTACTAGCTCCCTTCCCCACAGCCAGTCGGCCTAGACATGTTTGCCTGCCTTCACAAGCTGGCCACAGGGACACCGGGAAGACCATGTGGAAGACAGGCAAGCATGGCAGGGCTGTGGGCCGCAGGGAAGGAAGTAGGGGAGACTGAGTGGGATGGTGGAAAGCAGAGACTGGGTGGGGGCGGGGCAAGCGAGTAGCGACTGGGGCCCGGCTCAGGGCCATGGGCAGCCAGCAGTCCCTACCAGTTTGGCAATCCAGGAACAATGTCCACTACCAGTTCTCCCAAACCGGTCTGAACTGGTAGGATTTCACCCGATTGGATATCAGTATGAACACAGAACCCCTTCACAACCCACTAAATAAGCCATTGGTAGGAGGGATAAATGCTCATCAGTAATCAGCTATGGTGAATGACCCAGTAGAACTGGTAGGGCAGAAGGACATGAGCTGTGGTTTCTGTGGGGCATTATTGGGTTTCCTATGGGGTTTTCCTATATTTCCCTTTCAGGATAGCATTGGGGAGAGCATTAAATGAGCTAAAGATAAAATTCTCCTGAATTTGGAAACTGTGATATGATATAAATACGATTCAGACAGTAAAATGTGGTTATTTATATTTTGAGAAAAAGTAGACATTTCTACTTGACTTTCTATAATTCCCTCCCTCCCTCTCTCTCTTTTTTCTCTCTCTCCCTCCCTCCCTCCCTCTATCCATCTCTCTCCCCCCCATCTCGCTAGTTAGAAAGATAAAAGATAATAGATAGATAGATAGATAGATAGATAGATAGATAGATAGATAGATAAGAGAGAGAAAGAGAGATGATCGTTTGAGCAATGAAGTAAACATTCAAATAGTGCTTTTTCACAAAAATACAAGCTAACTGTAATACAAGAAATACAGAAGGAATAATTCAGTTTCATATAAATTTATTTAATTAAAATTTTACAAGATAATAGGTTTTTAAAATTACAAATTTTATATTTTTATCAATATTTTTGAAAGTAATAGGTTTAAGCCTACCAAAACCTCTTTGAATAGACAGCATGTAAGTAATTGTGAGAAATAAAAATACAGCTCTCTTCTAAAAATTAATAAACAAAATAAAGATATCCAAGAAAAGTATTTTCAAAATGCATATGTTAATGTAAGAATTTTTTACAAACATCACACAGTATGTATTTGTTGGTTTAAACCATTATACGGCCGCCGAGGGAATCTCAGCATAAAATCTAGGGGTTAAGAAAACATGCACATGTAATTTATATTAGAAGAAATGTAAATTGTTTTTAGGCAGGCCTTTATTTTAAATAAACTGGTGTGGAAAGCTAACAAAATAAATTTTAGGTTGAGATAAAAGGCCAAGACGTTCTATCCCTTTAAAACTGGCAAAAATAGTTTTCTTCTGAACAGTGTGGTGAAGAGGTTTGATCAGACAATAGTGGTTTTCGGCTTTCTTTCTTTCTTTCTTTCTTTCTTTCATTTATTTAAGCAGTATTTAAGAATTTCCTTTGATTGTGTGATGTACTCGAAATTGTTCGTGCAGATAACATGTAAACACAAGGAGAGAGAAAGTGGGAGAAAGAGAGAATAATGAAGAATTGTAAAAAAATATTCATGAGTTCACTCACCTCTATCTATAAAGGATATATTCATGGTTATATTGAAAGACGAAACAGGTGGCAAAAACCTGCCCACTGATACCCAGAGTGAGGGCAAAAAAGACCAGCTAATGGCCACAATTGTATGATTGAAGCGCTTACTTGAGTGAACCACTATCTTGAGGTTTTTTACCATATCCCACAGTACGTGCCCATTCCTAATGAGGACAGAAGAAAGAAAAGCAATTCCCTAAACTAACTCTTATTAGAATGAAGAATCTTTTCACTCTGCTGTGGATCTGACTATTTTTTACCATTTGAATGTATTCAGAAAAAAAGCGTCCTCTATTTTTTTTGCCATTTTTAAAAAATGTTATAATCAGTTGCCCATCTCTGAAATACCATACAATCAATCTTGTAATAAAAATAGGGGGGAGAGTTGTCCGAGAGCCAAGTTGGTGCAGTGGTTAGAGTGCAGTTCTGCAGGGCAATATGGTGACTCTGTAAACCGCTAACAGAGGGCTGTAAAAGCACTATGAAGCAGTATCTAAGTCTAAGTGCTACTGATATTGTCTGGTAAAATGAAGAGAAAGTACAAGTTTAAGGCATTATATTAAGCCACAATCCAATGGACAACTCTTGTGAATTTGCTGTGTAGGATTAACCCTTTTATTCTTAACATAAATATACTATGCAATTTACTAACATTAATAATCTTTTTTCTTCAACTATCTTAACTCAATAGGCACTGTGTAGCTACATTTAAAACAATGATGTCTCCTCCATTCCTCACCCAGCCAACAAATCAATTTCTGTATTCTTAATTAGACAAATACTTTAAATCACACTGCATCATATATTTTCTGACAATAGGTAAAGGATAATAATAATAATAATAATAATAATAATAATAATAATAATAATAATAATAATAATAATAATAATAATAATTTTATTTGATTAGCCGCAACCCTCTCCCGAAGGACTCGGGGCGGCGTACAATCAAAACAGATAAAATACAAATAAAGACAAACATACATACATAAAGAACAAAGACATATACATGTGCATGGAGGAGGTAGACTCATAAGTGAAAGACAATTAAAAAACACAATTTAAAATCCCATTAAATAAAATTACTGAATTAAAAAACCCATCAGGAGCGTTATGAAGTTATGATTGAGCCAGGCCAGCTATTTGGAATAGGTGGGTCTTGAGCTTTACACGGAAGGAGCGGAGGTCAGTAGTGGTCCTAATATCCGGGGGGAGGTCATTCCACAGGGCTGGGCCCGCCACAGAGAAGGCTCTGCTCCTAGGCGCCGCCCCATGGCACTGTCTGGTGGACGGCACCTGGAGAAGTCCTTCTCTGTGCGAGCGGATGGGTCGTAGGGATGTATGGGGCAGAATACGATCCCGCAGGTAACTAGGCCCTGAGCCATGGAGCGCTTTAAAGATCGTAATCAAGACCTTGAAACACACCCGATAGACCACAGGAAGCCAGTGCAGCTCGCGCAGGAGAGGTGTCACATGGGAGTACTTAATACTCCCCATAATCACCCGCGCGGCCGCATTCTGGACCAACTGCAGTCTCCGAGTGCATTTCAAGGGAAGCCCCATGTAGAGAGCGTTACAGTAGTCCAGGCGAGACATCACCAGCGCATGGGTGACTGTGCGTAGGGCGTCCCGGTCCAATAAGGGGCGCAATTGGCGCACCAGGCGAACCTGGTGGAACACCCCCCTGGCCACGGCTGTCACATGGTCATCCATGGACAGCCTGGCATCCAGGAGGACGCCCAAATTGCGCGCCCGCTCCACGGGGGCGAGTTGAATGCCCCCAATGGCCAGAGATGGGATTAACTGGTTGAACCGGGGGGCCGGAACCCACAGCCACTCCGTCTTGGAAGGGTTGAGCTTGAGTCGGTTGTCATCCATCCAGACCCGTACGGTTTCCACACACCGGGACATCACTTCAACGGCCTCGTTGGGGTGGTTCGGGGTGGAAATGTACAGCTGAGTATCATCAGCGTACAGATGATATCCCACCCCGAAACCACGGATGATCTCACCCAGCGGCTTCATATATGTGTTGAACAGGAGTGGCGAGAGGACCGACCCCTGTGGCACCCCATGAGTAAGGGGGCTTAGGGTCGACCTCTGCTCCCCTGCCAACACACGTTGCGTCCGGCCAGAGAGGTAGGAGCCGAACCACCGCAAAACGGTGCCCTGGACCCCCAACCCCTCCAGTCGGTGCAACAGGATACCACGGTCGATGGTATCAAAAGCCGCCGAGAGGTCTAATAGGACCAGGATAGAGGAACAACCCCTATCTCTGGCCTTCCAGAGATCATCTACCAACGCGACCAAGGCCGTCTCTGTGCTGTGCCCGGGGCGAAAGCCAGACTGGCGCAGGTCTAGATAATCATTCTCCTCCAGATGTCGTGGGAACTGAGAAGCCACCACACTCTCTACAACCTTCGCCAAAAAGGGAAGGTTGGAGACAGGACGATAATTGGCCAGCTCCGTAGGGTCCAGGGAAGGCTTCTTGAGCAAGGGTCTCACCACCGCCTCTTTCAAGGCGGCCAGAAGAGACCCCTCACCCAACGAAGCGTTCACTAGGCCCAGGAGCCAGTCGCGTGTAACCTCCCAGGATGCCAGTACAAGCCAGGAGGGACACGGGTCCAGTAAACATGTGGTAGGTCGCAGTCGTCCATGCAATCTGTCCAAATCCTCGATGACAACCAAGTCAAACTCCTCCCAAAAAGGTTTCTCAAGACTCGCCACTGGCGTCTCGACTGGGCCACTGAAGGGGACCCAATCCTTCCGGATTTGAGCGACTTTATCCTGCAGATATTTCCCAAATTCCTCTGCTCTGCCCTGTAAAGGGGCCTCCCGCGGCCTCTGAAACAGAAGGGAGCGGGACACCCGAAACAGGGCGGCAGGGCGGTTCTCTGCGGATGCAATGAGAGCGGCACAATATTGGCGTTTGGCCGTTCTCAATGCCACTAGGTACGTCCTTAAATGGGCTCGCACCTGTGCTCGATCAAATTCGGATCGGGAGGATCTCCAACGACTCTCTAGGCATCTCTTGCGGCGCTTCATCACCCTTAGCTCCTCGGTAAACCAAGGAGCCAGGGTGGATCGTTGCCGCCAGAGAGGCCGCAAAGGCGCCACCCGGTTCAAGGCCCCGGTAGTCGCATTATTCCACGCGGCCACCAGGTCCTCTACCCGAGGGCGGGTCAGGGCTGCAGGAGGTGGCCCAAGCTCCGTCTGGAACCTATCTGGTTCCATCAGGCGCCTGGGGCGGAACCATCTAGTGTTTTCCGGTTCTGCCTCCCCGCAGCGAGGGGTAGCACCAGGGAAGTCAAGTCGGAGGAGTGAGTGATCTGACCATGACAGAGGAGTGATGGTTAAATTCACTCCTCCCAGATCACTCAACCACTGGCCAGAGACAAAAACAAGGTCCAAGGTGTGACCTCCCTCGTGTGTCGGGCCCTGAATCATTTGAGTCAGGTCCATGGCTATCATGGAAGCCATGAACTCCCGAACCCCCTCTGATGCTTCACCCACCGATGGCAGGTTAAAATTATAAAAAAGCATATAAAATATGGTAAGATTTAAGAAGAAGAAGCTCAACCAACAATATATTTTCTTGGAAAAAGACATTTAAATAAATTGTGGATGTTTTTTGATAGCCAATTAAAATTATTTTAAGAACCCTGTTGATTTTGTCAACATACTTCAAATTGTTGGAACAAATAAATAATAAATAAATAAATTTAATTTGTTAGCCGCTCCCTCTCCAAAAGGACTCGGGAACAAGAATTCTCTATTACCTAAATTAACAAAGTTTTAGCAATGAAGCGTATGTCTTACTACAAATATTAATCAGGAAATTCAGAAATAATTCTACATTATTTCTTGTAAGGAAATAATATACCGGTATTTAAAATATCCATGACAATATTAATTTCATGGAATTTATTTATAGGGCCCATAAGACTTTTATAGAAATTTTCCTTGTTTAATTCAAAACCAATGAGGAGAGGGATTTTTTAGTCTCATTTTAACCTAGAAATAAAAGCATTAATATTTCCCTTGGGATGTCAATTTGGTGAATTTGAAAAAAATATTTTTAAAGAATTATGAAATCAGGAATTACCAGCATAGATAAGAAAAATCAAGATGAGAAATATCCTTATGACAACAGGAAAGGAGGAGGGGAGGCAGATCAAAACTAATAGAAAACAAAACAATGCTGAATGTTTACCTATTACCTTTTCCTACTGCAAGAAGGAAGGTTGAGTAGTATCTTATTTGGTCCATACAGAGATACAGCACAACACATACAGAGACACAACACATACAATAGCTAACTGAATGAAGTCAATGAAGTCATTTCTGGGATTCAGTTACCAACAGGACTCAGTTACCAACAACTGGAGATTGCTTTGGAGTAATCCGACTTATCAAGACAGCCTTACTTGTAAATAGAAAATTAAATTCAGAAGGTTTTTTTTAGCAAAGCAATCTAGTGACTGACCAACCACCTGCTTCCTTTGCTCTTGACCAGGGGTCAGCAATCTGTGGCTCTGGAACCACATGTGGCTCTTTCATCCCTCTGCTGCAGCTCCCTGTCGCTGGTTGGCTCCACAATTGATAGGGCTTTCGGGTTAGGACAGATAGAGGAAAAAGGATGCCGCGCTAGAAGAGACTCTATGGTGGGGAACTGGACTTCCAGTTGGCTCCAGAATTGAACGGGGGGCTTCTGTTTAGCACCATTGTGGCTCTTTGAGTGTTTAAGGTTGTTGGACCCTGCCCTGGACAAAGAATTTGGTCAATTGGTGGTTCAAAATCAGAGTGGATGCTCTCAGCATCCTAGGAAACCAGTTCTAAGAAACAGGAATTCCTAGTTTTCTGTCAGAATTACTCTCTACTAATAATTTAACTCAGAGAGTTTAAGTTCTTTCTCTGATGTAAGTAAAAAGTAGTCCTAAATGGCACATTAAAAATAAACAAATCACCTTTTCAAGAAAGTATCTATCCAAAACTTCTTTTGAAAAGCAAAAGTAAAATTTTTGAACTTTAAAGAAAAATATGCAACTTTTCTCTCAAAGCAAAGTCCCTTTTGTGAACCTTTTATTATCAAATAGATTTGGCCAGATGCTAATCATTCTTAAATTTACCTGAAGAAATACATTGTTAAATTGCTTGGCAATGAATGGGTGTAGACCATTCAGATATTTCAACAAAAAACCATCAGTTCATCATCACCTATTTGATCTTTCTCCACCACTTCTGTTGTTACTTTGGGTTCTTTCATTTTAGCTTTTTTTCTTCTTCTCCACATCCTTTATGCAAGCTGCGTTTTTGTTGTTCTTTTTTGGGTTGTGTCATAGTTGTGCTCAGACCCACACTATTTCTTCTTTGTCAGATGTTGACTGGTTTATTGCAGTCTCTCCATTGATGGATTGGTAGAAGAGTTTCTGACAGTTAAGCTTCGTTATCTGTTTATCTTCTTGGCTATAGTTGCTATTTGCTGCTTGATTATTTCCAGTGCTTACTTGATCGTCCTTAATTTTAAATGATATTTCTTGTTCAGTTAATCTTTCGTCTCCTTGTTCTTCAGCTTCTTCTCTTTCATCTGTTCTAGCTTGCTTGCATCTGATTTTAACATGCTGAAATTATTTTCCAACCTGATCTTCCATTTTATAATTATTATTTATTGAATTTTTATGCTGTTCATCTCCCCTACAAGGTGATTCTGGGACAACTACAAGGTGACTCTGGGCAGCTTTGATGATGCACTATCCTTGTTTCGATGATTTTGCATCCAAGATATTCAATGATAACTGCAGCCATGCTGCACTTTAATTGGTTTGTTTCTTGCGGTGAGTTGGTTCTTATATTTGATATTACAGTATTAGCATCTTTTAAAACTTGCACTAGCTCTTTCTTTGGGACAAGCTTCAATGCAGGCAGCTTTATTGTGTTGTTTTTTGTGCTGTTCTAGATGTTATTCTTTGTTTCAATTCCTCTTGCTTTTTTAAGTTGGAATGTTTTGTTCTTTTTGAGGAGAAGACAGAGGAGAACATTCCTGGTTTGCAAATGAAAATGATTACATAGCTATGCTGGTTTCCTCTACTGCTACAGCCTTCCCCAGATTTGCCTTTATAGTCTAAGCCAGTGGTGGGCAACCTTTTTTTTCAACTGAGCCAAATCTCGCCAAAACCACGATTGAAATTTATTTTGAGAGCCACATTTTTAAAACCGAAAATACATAGGATGGTATTCTAAAATTCTAAAAAATTCTAAAAAATTTCTAAACTCCATACTACTTGCAAATTAAATAGATTGTTAAAATGGCTCTACCATAAGAAATAAGAGGAAAAAAAGCACCTTCCTTTTGTTTATAAAGTAGTGATTTTAATTTGCTCCAAATGATTTAACATTACAACGTGGGTGGGACTGGAATTTTTATTAGTCAGAAATGTGGTCACAAAGCATGATATCATGTCATGTGACCGGGCTCTCCAGGGATCTGCAAAATTGGCTCTTAAGACTGGTGGACTTCAACTCCCAGAATTCTGAGAATTGAAGTCCACCAGTCTTAAAACAGCCAACTTTGCAGACCTCTGTGTTAGCCCAAAGCCTGGCGCTGGGAGGGCCTTGCTCCCCCATTGGTGGAGCCCCAAGAAGCGAGGAGGGAGAAAAAGAGACGGAGGCCAAGCAGCTTTCCCCCCCACCCGCAAAAATCTTATCAGGGAACCGGCGGGCAGTAGCAAATTAGCTGATCACGCGGCATACACGGAAAGCGAGGTTTGACCGGGTGGGGCAGTGAAACTCCAGGGCTAATTCCCCATGAGAACTGTTGCCTCTGAAGCGATATTTTGTTCCAATATTTTGAAACTTTAAGCGCCTCTTTCCCTTTTTTCTTTTCAACCCACAATGATTAGGGAGGATCCTGAAGTTGGGTGGGGCTGAGAAGCGAGGAGGCAGAAAAAGAAACGGAGGCCAAGGACCTTCCCCCCCCCACCCCCTCCCAGCAAAAATCTAACCGGGGAGCCGGGCGGGCAGTAGCAAATTAGCCAATCACGCCGCATGGGCAGTAGCAAATTAACCGATCACGTGGCGTGATCGGCTAATTTGCTACTGCCCGCCCGGCTCCCCGGTTAGATTTTTGCTGGGAGGGGGCGGGGGGGAAGCTCCTTGGCCTCCGTTTCTTTTTCTGCCTCCTCGCTTCTCAGCCCCGCCCGACTTCAGGATCCTCCCTAATCATTGTGGGTCAAAAAGAAAAAAGGGAAAGGGGCGCTTGTTTTGAAGTGTCCCTTTCCCTTTTTTATTTTTGACCTACACTGATTAAGGAGAATCCTGAAGTCACAAGTCAGGCGGCAATGAACTGCGTTTAGCTGGAGCTGGCTGGAGACCGTGTGTCCACACCAAATACGTGACGCTGGCGCTGCGCGGCAGTTAGAAATTAGTGCGTGGCGTACTCTAGGCACATGCGCGGCTGCGCAGGCGCGCACCTTAGAGGAAACAGTGCACATGACCCGACTGGAGCTGTGTGGAGCCGGCCGCCGGGGCTGCACACAGGGCGCGCACTGACAGAGGCTAGCTGCAGAGTCCTGACTTTTGGGGTGGCCGCCCGAGAGGAGGGAGGGGAGCGGGCGCCCGGCACACAGAAGAGCCGCATTAAAGTGTGTAAAGAGCCACATGTGGCTCGCGAGCCGCGGCTTGCCGACCACTGGTCTAAGCTATTTCTGGCAAGGCTTTGATATTTTATTTTATTTTATTTTATTCCCTAGATAGTCCTTTTCAGTTCTCTTCAATTCTGCTTCAAAATAAAAACTTTATTGCATATTGTAAATTAAGTTGATCTGATGGCCTCTGTTCTGTTTTTTCTGATTCTAGATATTCTTTCCAGAACTTGTGCATTCTTTTCAGATACTAAATTCTTGTTAGATTTGATTTGTAATAACATTTTTTCCCAGTCTTCATATATTTGTGAAACTTCTCTTTCAGAAGACCAGTAGCTGCAAGCCCAGTTGCTCAGCCAACAGTCCTGACTTTGTAGCCCACTTGTTATCATATGTCCAGGAACTCCAATCTGTACCATGGTCTTTATTGACCTAGGCCATGATTAATCCAGTATGGATTTATGTAAATTATATCTTACCATATTATTTATATCCTCTTGGAATGGATAGTAATGATTTTCAGTGTAAAAATACATTTGAAACATTTTGATATGTTCTAGTCATATTTTATTATTACTGAGAATAATATTTTTCTCTTTCCAATCCAGTTCTTGTCATTAGCTGCTAAGCTAATAAATCTGCAAGTTGGCAAATTTAGACAAATTGAAATATCATAAAAACTGAACATTTGTGGATTTCTCATGTGAGCACAATATGTCATTACCTTTAATGTCAGGAAATACCTGTGGATCCCACAAGGTTCTTTCAGAGTGGCCAATATAAAACTGAATATGGTGAAAAGAACATTATGTTTCCTAATATGGAGGTAATAATTATAATTCCCTATCAAAGAGCACAGAATCCTGCATGTGTTTAGCATTAGCTCCAAGAAGGTCAGTGCTAGCTTTTTCAGGAAGGGAGTTCCGGAGACGTACGGTAAGTGCACATTTGTTTAAAATGAGCAGTCTCAGTTCAGACATAGCACAGTCTTTAGGGATGCACAAACAATTCCGCCTCAGTGGAGCTGAAACAATGCTTCGTATTCACAAAGATTATAGGCACTTCAGCATTGCAAAAAAAGGGGGCGAAGGAGGGGGAGCCTTGAAAAGCAGATAAATTGGTCTTTGCTCAGTGCTTTTCCTTAATTTACAACAGTGTTTAACATTGGAGTCCAATTGTCCAGGCACTCATAAAAAGAGAAATGATGAATATTCAGGCTGTCTTCGGAATCCATTAGGCAACTGAAGATGAAGTCTCCACATGTACGGCTTCAGTGGCTTTCAGAGGCAGGCCAAGCTCATGCCAAGATGCCTTCAAAAAGAGAAATGATGCTCTGAGTTGCCAATGCGGAGAAAGTAAATATAACTCAAGCACATGGAAGTGTTAGATTGAAGCACTATGATTCAGAACCGAAATGTTCATTCACTGTGCACATAATATTGCATTTATCTGTCTTTCAAAACTATATATTGGAACTGATATTTTAACCTTTATGTGAAATGATGATTTACTGTTATGTTAAACATTCTGTCCGTAATTCCAGGACACATGTTGCAACAGATGCCTGCTTCCCTCCAGTGAGTATGTGTACAGTGCCATGTGTCAGCCCTCAAGCTGCCATCCAGGGGGACCCTGTCCATCACCATGCCCACCATGCAATGCTGCCATGTTGATGTTGCCTCTCTGATGTCGATTGAGCCTGTAGCTGCATGTGGCTCTTCTAGCCGGGTGCAACTGTCTCCTCTGATGTAACTCTTTGCTAGGATGCTGCTAACCAGGAAAGAGGCTATGATGACACTGAGTGGGGGTGTGGATGGAGGTGTGGGTCATGGTGATTGGTGATGGTGGGTGAGTGTCATCTGGGTGGAGTTGTGGGTGGAGCTGGGTGGGGTAATGGTATATATATATGGGTGATGGTGTTAACTTGGTTAGAACTGACTTGGATTTGATTACCTTTGTATCATTGTCATTTAGTGCTGGTTATCACATACTTTGTTAGATAGAGATAAAAGTTTTTCACCAAACAAACTGAATCTCTGTTTGTATGCAACGTGAATGCCGGAACGTGACACCATGTACATTCATAATTCAACCTTCCCAGAGGAACTTCCAAATATGTTGGATTTTAATCATCTTCATCTGCATGGGGATTGATGTACAATTTATCTGAAGGGTATCAGTGGAGAAGCCTGGCATAACACCCATGAATAAAGAATAATATTGGAAATTTTGTGTATGCAAGAAACTGGCAACACTTACATTAATTAGAATTGCTTTTTTCTCTCTCAGTAGGCACAATTGAAATGATTGCCAGTTCTTTGCATTGCTGTCCAGCTTCTCATTACTCTTCCTCTCTGATTCATATGTCAAAATATATCATCATATATCAACAGATAAAGGTAATATGATTCATAATCCTTGTCATGATTATGATATAACAAGTGCATGTGGGTCACTCCTTGGCCAATTAACCCAAACAAAAAACAACAGACTGAAATAGA
Organism: Natrix helvetica; assembly: GCF_964273705.1. NCBI lineage: Eukaryota > Metazoa > Chordata > Lepidosauria > Squamata > Natricidae > Natrix > Natrix helvetica. The sequence continues at coordinate 240,970,875 of NC_138552.1, forward strand.
GACAATTATACTTTCCATTAAAAACTACTCATGGCTTTTTGGCAATGGAAAATTATTTGCTTATGGCTCCTTTATTTTGACAGTGGGTTTACAACTCTCACTCATTACATACCATGCTTTATTATCAACCAAAAGAATCCCAAATTTCATAGCATTTTATGGCAGATACAATAGGCACATCAGCAAGAAATGTCATTTTTCATTTTAGCCAACATAATTGGTTAAAATTAAAAAGTTAAAAATAATTTATATTTAAACTTAAATGAACACTTTAGCACTGATATCTTGAGATATGCCTTAATGTATTCTAATAAAAACCTTCCTCACTGGAAAGATCTTAACTTGTTTGAGTAGAAAATACTAGACTAGCCTAATTAATGCACACACTCGGAAAGTGACCAATAGTTCTTACGCCTCTTTCTCTGACACCTCATATACAATGTTATTCAAGAAATCTGTTCACACACTTAGCTGCCAGTTATATGGCTTGGTTCAGATATCTTGAACCCTTCCTCATGATGTCTCCCCATGGATGCAGCTGTGTGGAGGAAAAATGTCTAATCAAGTTTTGTCCACCTGGACATATGCCATTTCCTAACACAGCAGGTAAAAAATGGAACACTCTGTTCACATATATCATTGCTTGTCAGCACTGCTACGCTTGGTCATATGTTACTTCCTCACAGGACTGTTTCTTAATGCACAGAGAGTTTTACAGTGTTTAAATCAGGGCTGAGCAATTATGATGAGAAATTGAGATAATATTAGGATATGTGGATTTGTCTTGCTTTCTATCTCTTCGTGAGAATTCTGCCTGAATTTTAGGCTTTTGTAAGAATTAGAACTCTATAAGAGATGCAAGAGGAATATATTATATCAGATCCATGTTATATTTTATAGCATTTCCTAAACAACACCTAATATTACAGGGCCATGATCTGTATCCTGTTTCCATTACTTTCAGATGCACGAGGCCACTTACACTCTAAAGATCCACAATGTGAGAGAAACTGAATTTTTCATTATTTGGGGATGAGAAACATTATTGTCCTTAAAATATACCTTCCACAGTTTCAAGAAGACAAGCCACCAGAGCAATTGCAAAATGGAAAATCCAGCCTTCCTTATATATCAGATATGATCATAAAAACTTTGCATCATTGACCAACTCACTACAAGTTGTATTTTTACCCAAAGTGCTAAAAGTGAGTTGTCATCAAAAAGTTGTCTAAAAGATTTTTGGGGAGAACTGGGTTTTCTTTCTCCCCATTCTAGTTCCAAAGTTATTGAAGACCCAAAACAGTAACAATTTAAAAACAAAAACTAATAGAAAGACCAGGTCTTATTGGTGAAAAATAAAGGTGGTTTGAAGGAAGCTTGAGTAAATAAGGCCCCAAAACAGATGACAGCCCCAAGTTTACGTCTGTGTTTGATTACAAAGTTCACTGGGTGACTCTGGGTCAGTCACTGTACTTCACCCTACCTATGTCATAGGATTTTGTTAATTGGTGGATTATTTATGCATGTTTTTATTTAGTGTTTTAGTCACAGTAACTCTAAGCATTGCACAGCCAATACAATAATAGCAATCAAATGCAATAATATAAAATAAAACCAATGCAACATAAAATCTTGGCTAATTCATTACAATGAATATAACATTCATGGCATTGGGGACACTTAAGCGCTCATGTCTAAAGGCCTTCTGGAATAATCAAATTTTTATGAGCTTCTCAGCAGGGCAGGAGAATGAGATCAACTCTTGCCTCAGATGTCTAGCTGTTCAGAAGGAGGGGAGCCTCCAGAGATAACACCTGCTTTCTTACCTCTTCGCATCACACCTTGGGGAACTTTACAGGTGCTAAGTTTTTTTAAAGATGTACTGAGGGTTTGTACTTCACTATTTAACATCCCACAAGCCTAAAATTCCCATTTAAAAAAATTGGTTCTGTCTGGGAGTATAAACCACCAGCTATATTTGCTTAAACCTGTATTTGAAAAAGTAATTAAAGAAAATAACAATTGTTTATTTATTCATTCACTTATTCATTTTTCTCCCATCTTTTTATATTTATCAAAGTCAAGGTAGTGAACATATGTAATATCCTTCCTCCTTTTCTTTTTTTCCCTCAATAGCAATCCTGTAGGTGAATAGAGTTGTGAGCGAATGACTGGCCCAAAGTCACCCAATTGGCTTTCATGCCTAACAGAGGCATAGAACTTACAGGCTTGTGATTTCTTTCAACACTTTAATAATAACAGTACATCAGACTTTATTTATTTATTTATTTATTTATTTATTTGTTTGTTTGTTTGTTTATTTGTTTGTTTATTTATTTATTCATTCAGATAGATAGATAGATAGATAGATAGATAGATAGATAGATAGATAGATAGATAGAGATAGAGATAGAGATAGAGATATAGAGAGATATAGAGAGATAGAGATAGAGATAGATAGATAGATAGATAGATAGATAGATAGATAGATAGATAGATAGATAGATGATATATACATATATATATATATATATATATATATATATATATATATATATATAAATTTTATTTATTTTTATATAATTTGTTTATATATATATATAAATATATATCTGTGTGTTATATTTGTACTGATAAATAAATAAAGGGAGACTAGTATAGATCTATTTCGAGCTAATTAGCTCTCATCAGCTAGCCATACCCTTACTGGGATTTGAACCCAGTAAGGGTATGGCTAGCTGATGAGAGCTAATTAGCTCGAAATAGATCTATACTAGTCTCCCTTTATTTATTTATCAGTACAAATATAACACAAATATAAATATAAAAAGGCAACATTAAAAATAAAAATATGGTTTTCTGCCTGCATGGTCTTCTGTGATAAGCCGAAGGACAGAAAGAGGGAGTAGTGACCTTCTTCCCATATTTAGTCATACCAGGGGTTGTAACACAAATATATATATATATTCTTGCAGTAACTTGGTCTTACAGGAATGCAGTATTTTTATTTTACTTGTGTTTTTATGAAGGATATATCCTGCCTTATTCTTTTGGTGTATTTTCATTGCAGATTTTACATAGTAAAAAAGTAAGGGGACTTGATAAAAGCTGGGAGGAAGATCAGGAATGTGAGATATTATTTCCTCTTTATTGTATTTTTAAAGCCTCCAGTCTAAGTGTCTGGCTGCCTATTTGGATTCTATGCTGGGTCTGTGTATTGCTGGGGAAAATTGCAGGACTGAAGTGTTGCAAGCAGGCATATACATCATGAGGCAATCTCCATTTCTGTCTATTTTATTGATTAATATAGCTGCCCATCTTACCAAATGGAACACTAAGCAACCATCATATGATTAAAAGTAAACAGAAACAAAAACAAACAAAAAACCCACAAAAAAGACAAGGTAAAAGCAGCATAATGGCACTTGACAATATTCTAACCAGATCCATATAACCTTCACACTAAAAAATCACACACATGGGCTAACTTAACTCTAGACTCCCTGCCAGTGCTGGGATTCAGGTTTTTTTACTACCGATTCTGTGGGCATGGCTTGGTGCGGAGGGGTCATGTGACTGAGTGGGCGTGGCCAACTTGACGCCACTCATGGCCATGGCCTCTCAGGCACATGACCCCCCCCCCAAGCCAGGCCCACAGAACCCAGTAGGAAAAACATTTGAATTTCTACCTATCTACCTATTTTCTGCCTAGTCTGTCAAAGGCCTCCTCCTACTTGCTGCCCACTCTCCCTTCACCAGTCCCGTATCCACTCCTTCAAAGGCCCTGGGCCCTAGCCCGCTTCCTCCCTCACAACTGCCTCTTTCTTTGGGCTTACCTTCCTCCCACGGCAGCTGGTCCGGACTCCAGAAGGCAAGCACTCTTTTTCAGTGCAACTGCAAGAAACCTCCCAGCCACCACCTCTTTGCCAGCCACTTCCCAGTAGCAGCAGCTGGCTGGAGGCTGCCAAAAACTACCAAGGTCTCAAACGCACCAAAAAGTCACTGCCATCACCGCCCTGTTCTTTGTGCCAGCTATGCATGCACATTGCCTGCTGTGCTGCTCTGCTCGGACTTGCCCAGACAGCAGGCAGTTCAGTGTTTTTCAAATTGGGCATGTCATACTGGTTGGAGAGTTCTGGGAGTTGAAGTTCACACATCTTAAAATTGCCAAATTTGAGGAACCATGCTTTCTGTCATAGGGCAGGGAGAGGATGGCCTTAAACCTATAGGTCCGTGATGGCAAACCTATGGCACGCATGCCACAGGTGGCACACGGAGTCATATCTCAGGGCATGTGAGGCGTTGCCCTATGTCAGTTCCAGCATGCATGTGCAAGCTGATTTTCTGCCTTCTGAAAGGCGGAAGAGACCATATTCGTCTTCCCCAGGCTTCAGGAAAGCCTCCAGAGCCTGTGGGTGGTGAAAAACAGAACTAATAGGCCTACCGGAAGTTCGGAAAAGCATGCGCTTGCCCTTTGGCACCCGAGCAGAAAAACGTTCGCTATCAGTGACATAGGTCTACCCATCAGCCAAAGTATGCTTCCTCCCCAATCCTAGCCTCATCCTATATGGTTTCTTACTGATAGGTGATAATAGGGGAAGAGAAATGAATCCATGGGATCCACCAATTGCGTTTCCTAATTAGGTTTTCATTGAAACTATAACAATGGCACCTCTCACTAACTACATTGCTGAGATAGCATAGGGCTCAACTATTAAAGCCTGATGGTCCAAAATAATATAGCCATCTGGCTGCAGCCTATAAATCACTAGCAGAGAAATTACTACTGACTGGGAGAACAAATAAAAAAGGCAGGATATGAATCAGCAATGAGGACATTTCATGCCAATATTGCTTTCCACTAATGTAAGAAGGCAAGGATAGTATATAACTCGATAGAGGGGAAAATCCTTTAATGTCATTTCCAAACCATCAGAGTAGCTCATCTGTTTGTTTGTTTTTTTCCATTACTAATGGAAGATAAAAGAATGAGTCATCTTTTATTATTCTGTTCTATTCACAAAGATGGGAGTTATTTAATAATCTCTCAGTCTCCGATGTATCAAGAAGCAAGACTTGGTTAGAACAAATTTTCTCTTAAACCAGAGGTTCACCAACTTTGAAATATCAGAACTTTCTTTTATTAATATTATCATTAGATTGCCCACTTTTTGCTTACTACAGCACAAAATAAACTTTTTTCAGTGTTGGAAGACTATAAATGAAAAGGATGTCTAAAATACTGAATTTCACACAGTTGTACATTTCTACAAATACCTTTAAAGCAGGAGTCCTCAAACTTTTTAAACAAGGGGCTGATAGACGGTCCCTCACACTGTTGGGGGGCCCAACTGGGTGGGTGGGCGTGGCTAGGTGGTCATGTGACTGGGTGGGCAATTTAGAAGTTTATTTTGTCTTTGTCCTTTCTGTACTTGCTCAACCCAAGGAATCTATTTACTAAGACCACCCCCCCAAGGGAAAAAGAGTGCAAACTTTCTTGCCACTTGCCTAACTTCATTACAAAAGCAGCTTCTGGCTCCTTAAAATAGGCCATTAAAAACAGAATAAAACAAACAGGATTTCCTTCAAAATAACTCCTGATCATATGTTTCAGATGACCACACAATAAACCAGAATGAGAACTGCACCAATTAAGACTGCAACTAAAGCCCCCAAGATGGGCATTGAGAGATATTGGAAGCAGGCAGAAGAAGGCGAGAATCAACACACACACACACACACACACACACACACACACAGCCTCCAATGGTGAATTAAGGAGGGATAATGGTCCCTCAGACTGTTGGGGGCCGGACTATGGTTTGAAAAAACGTGAACAAATTTCTATGAACACTGCACATATCTCTATATGTCGTGCAAAAAACCATGAAAAATACAATATTTAAAATGAAGAACAATTTTAACCAACATAAATATACTACTAATTCAATGGGAAGTGTGGCCCTGCTTATTTGGGATTACAAGGCTAAAGATCTTTTAAGCCTGGAGGAGAATTCACAAACTGATTTGCTTTTTGCCACACTTGTGCTTGTACACTCGCACATGAATATCAACCAAAATTGTTCAGCAACCAATTTGGTGGATATACTTTATATATGGGAAGAATCAAAGCAGTGGGTGAATTCTCCTTCCGGTATTATACTGCGGTTGCATTTTATTAGTGTTAGCCACACTTCAGCTGATTTTGAAAAAGCTAGGAGCCCTGGAGACATGTCCCCCACCCACCCACCCACTTTTAAAGTGCTACTTTAAAAGCAGCCCCTTCCCTACTCACCCACTGGCCCTGGATCACATGGGTGTGAAAAACATCTAAAATGATGTTTCTAAAGCATTTTAATGACTTTTAAAGACTTTTGAATGACTTTTAAAGACTTTTAAAGCACTACTTTACAAGCTGACAGCTGCTTTGCAAGCTGACACCATTCCTACTTACCCAACAGTCCTGGATCACATGGTTGTGAAAAACAACTGAAAGGCTGTTTTAAAGACTTTTAAAGCACTACTTTACAAGCTGACAGCTGCTTTCCATCCCACCATTCCACAGGTCAGTTACTTTGCATTGGCAGGCCATATCTGGCCCATGGGCCATAGTTTAAGGATGCCTGCCTTAAAGAATACAGATGTATTATTACACACTACATTAGCAGAATGACAGAGGCTTATAAATACAATATTTTCAGTGGAAACTAAAGTCAACTATCAACAGGCAGAATCAATGGGTTATCGATGTTTACAAATTTTTTCACATGATCTGTAGATGTCAATTGTTACATCATACAAAAATGAGTTTTATCTACTTTGATTGTATTTTGAACCCAGTTCAAAATTCCTTATGCTTTAATTTAAGCAAATTCCAAAATCTTATCATCATTCTTGTCAGGATAATGGATTTTGACAGATAAATGTAAACATTTTGAAAAGTAGGTACTGTATGTAATTTTTTTAAAAACCTCATTTCAAAATTGCAATCTGTAGCACCAATTGTAATTTAAAGAATACAGTAATGACACAGAACCCTTTTGTTTAAACCAAGAAAGCCAATGGAGTTTATTCATAAGTTTAGTAATACCGGGAACGAGCCAGACGTCGCGATGACACAACGTGCAGTCTCGACAGTCCAAGACCGCCGTTGATTCTTTTACCTGCTGCACGGTCCGTAAGGACCTAAACCGTCCCGGAGAGACAGTGACAGGGAGACAAATCCTTGCTGGTCTCAGGGACACCGCAAAGGGAAGTTCTCCAAGCCAGCGGTAAACAGACGGCCTCCAGGCTGACAAAGTCAGAGACGGCTCCGGAAAGAAGGTGAAAGTGAGTCCAGCTGGTGAGGTTTTTTTTCCTTTGAGAATGATTGCCCAAAGAAATTTTTTTTAAAGATAAATTAGTCCTTTAAGCAAAAGAATAAAGCGGCGAAATTTATCTTTATTGGACTGCCTTAGAAAGTTTTTTTTTCCTCTTCTATGTAACAGTGTTTTGAGGATTGAAGTGATTGGAATGCTTCCTGTTTCTCCTCTTAAATGAATGGATTGATTTTTCCTCCTAATTTGTGCTACCTTTATTTTTTGGCTGATCTAAAACTTTTTTCACTTTAATAATCCTTTCTCTTTCTGACTATTAAATTTTATTAAAGACACTTAGCGATCTTTGTTCTCCTTAAGCTTGATACGAATAAGAGAAAGTTGAATCTGCCATTCGGAAGCCAGAACTTAGTTTTTTTTTCTCCTTTTGAAACAAAGTATCCTTTGCTCTATTTTCTTTGCGTTTGTTGACATTGTAACTAGAGGGTTTGTAGCTTGTCTGTAGAGACTGATACTGGCTCAAGGACATGAACTGTTTCTCTTGCAGGTGTCCTTGTGGAATATTTTGGACAAGGGAAGGGAAAGAAAAGAAAAGATAGAATCCTCATTTCTTTTTTCTCCTTGAAAAAATTAAAAGGATCTTATGTTTAAGCAATTTTAAAACAAAAAAAATTTATACATGAAAGAGATATTGAAGGCAAGAGTGGCAGTAGATTTCAAACTTTTCCTTTTCTTCTGGGAAATATGCATTCATATACAGATGAAGAAACCCTAAGCTACCAGGATTTTTTGGATGGAATTTTAAAGATATTGGAAGGATTTGAGAGGTTTGATAAGAAGCTAGATAGATTATTTTCTGGCTCAACAAAAGATGAAGGGACTGGAGCCTCAAAAATTAAAGAAGAGAGTGAAGATATAGAAGATAAAGACAAGATAACAGATGAACCTAATAATGGAGCACCTAAGAGTGAAAGTGGAAAGGAGGGAACATGGAAAAGTGAATTTGATTATTATTACATACTTGAAGATTTGGAGCTCTATCCCCCTGTCATGATATGGATTTGATGATGGAATTAAGAGAAACAGCCTTAGAAAGACATTGGCTAATTAAAGACATGCCAATTTTAATACTAATTCAAGGGCAACAAGACTATATGAGAGACCTTTCAAGCAAAAAAGGGTGGAGAGAAGTTTTTAAAAACTTTATAAAGAAGTTTATAAGAGAATTGACACAACCACTGGCTAAAGAGATAAGACAGTTTTGTTCCTGGAAAGAGACAGGCTGATGATGAAGGTTGATAATTCAAAACTTAGTTAACTTTTGGTGATTAATAAGTAGGATTTCCTAGACACTTTTAGAATGTTTTCTTTAAAAAAAAATTTGTTAATAATTCATGATGATGATGATGATGATGATGATGATGATGATAATAATAATAATAATAATAATAATAATAATAATAATAATAATAATAATAATAATAATAATAATATAAAAATCTCAATTAGTAAAAATAATTTGGATATAAACTGTAAATTGCGACCTGGGAAAAAGATTTATCAATTCCACTAATATATTTTTGTTTAGATTTTATTATAAAGATGTAATTTTTCTTGGGCACATAAACTCTACTAACAAACTTTTGGTTAGACTTTATTATAAAGATGTAATTTTTCTTGGGTCAGTGGGGAGGAGATGTGATATAAATGTCAAAAAAAATCTTTTTTTTTTAGATAACTATAATAATAAGAAAATGTTAATGGATAATGTTTAATGATTTTTATATGTCTTGGCAATGGTAAAAGCAATTAGATATAAGCCTTAGATAGTGAGTAGGAAAAAAAAGGGAATATGATATAAAAGGGTAATTAATGGAGGTTTATAGGAATAGCTAATGAATGCCAGTAGATGGTTGTATCTCCAAGTGCAAATGATTCTAGATAAAAGCATATTTAAATAATTACAGCTAAATGAGAATGATGGTATGTTGATGGTAAAATACACAAAGATCTTCGATTTTAAAATGTAAATTAAAAATATAAAGGATGAATAGTAACGCACGAAATTCATTTGTAACCAATCGACATGCTTTCTACGAGATGTAATGTAGAATTTTTTTTGTATTTTTGTTTAATTAAAACAATAAAAAAAATTCAAAAAAAGTTTAGTAATACCCAAAACTCCAAAGCATGCCAACAACTGTCTTAATTCCTTGTAAATCAGTATGAGAATCAATGAATAAAAGGGACTTCAAGACCTTTTCAGGCTCATAAGTATGTGTATATATATTTACTCCAGGTACAATAAGGAGTAGAAAAGAGTTCATCAAAAGTTAGGAAATCATATTGTATAACTATAATAACACACATTGTATGGCTCTAAAATGTGGGCTATTTTTTACTTATTTTACCAAATTGGAAGCAGAATGTATTTTTGGATAGCTCATCTGAAATAGCGCAAAAATGTTACGGTTGTGATAAAATATTTATGATGGGATTGTTTTTTTTAACTGTATGCATAAGAATAATACAGGAAATGAGTGAGCATCCTTCAAGATGCTTCACATTTTCTTTATTCAGGAAGTGTCACATGGAGAATTGTAGATAATTTGTTTATTGGCAAATTATGCTCTTTCAGTATCGCATTTTACCCTGCATTAAAAATTCAAAGTTTAAAGCAAAAAAAAAAACACCCGCTAGCAGTGGAATGAAAAAGATTTCATTTTAACAAATGGGAGGCCGATTTAAATAGCACACATCAGCAGAAAAGAATGGGGAAAGCTACAGTACACTGACTTCATGGATACCCCATTTATCAGCAATTACTGACTCCATTAAAGGCAGAGTTTACAGCAGGCAGAGGAGAAGAGTCTAAAATATGTCCCAACAGATGGAGGGAGAGTGTCAGTGATGCCGTATTTCAAAGGCCTCTGCAACTTTGTTATCGTTGTACATGGAGTCAGAAAGACAAGAGGCGGTGGAGGGGGGGGAGGGTTAGAAATAGACTAAGGGCCAGAAAATGATTTACTTGACCCGCATAGGCAGAACTGAGAGGGAAAACCTCATTAATTCCCTAGGTCATTCTGGAAGACATTAATTTGGTTTAGACGCAGGACGTCGGGAGATTTTCCAGACATACACTAGGAATTATGAAATCTCTATAGCGGCAGGAAAGTATGTCCAAATCACTTTCAGCATAAATCACACTGACTTTGTGAAGAAGGATAATCTGTTTAATCAGGGGAGTTACGAAACTTCTACTTATTAGACAGAAAATATAACAATATTTTATATAATTACGAGGCTGGGTTTTGCCCTTTACATGATCTTCTCCTCTGGCATTTTGCTAGCAATGAGCTGGAAAATCTCAACAACTCCATCTTTTTTTAATAATTCTCTATATGCAGTGGGGCAAACACACACACTAGACCTTTCCCTGCAGTAATGCAAATGTTCCTTTTATTTATCTATCTCCTTAATTTTTAGATATCAATAGGCCAACATATCTTAAACAGAGTTCACAATGTATATATAGGACTATTGGGTTGACCATAAATAGTTCGGCAGTTGTATTTGCTGTGAGTAATGGCGACTCTGTCACACATACAAGTTTTCAATAAAGTCAAGGTTGTGAGTTAACTATTTGGATCCATCTTGTCTCTATAATTCAAAAAGTAGATTGTTTACATTTTTCCATAATTTAAAATTAGAAAGATTTGAAAATTAGAAATATTATAGATTTGAAATATCTATAATATTTTCATATTGAATAACTATAGCTGCTACTGCCCCAAAGTGAGGTAGCCATAACCACAATTTCAGTCAGTGATTTCCAGTATCTATAATTACTATGTACTTTTAATATTAGGATAACATGATTACAAAAATATGCCTGGTCTATCATCAGAAGTCATTTTCTAACCTTACCAATTCTGTTTGGCTCAGAGGTTAATGCCAGTCACAAATGCTATTACAACAAATCTCTTGAGTGGTAGCTAATATAAATTTACTTTTTGAATATTTAGGTTAAATCTGTGTCTTTCTGGAATTAACTTGCTCCTTTAGCAGAAATAGTTTATGTCAGTTGTCCATGCAAAGTAACATAGCTTGGATCACAAGAAATTTGGAACCCTACTCTCACTTTATTTTTACAATCACTTTTTTAATTGATCATGGTCATACAACCTGCATAAATAGGAAGAGTGTTGTATACCTGTGCCTTGAAAATTATATTTACATCAGAAAACACTAGTCTTTTTCTCTTTCTTTTTTGCTTTGTTTTGTTTCTTAAAGTATCCTAACATGTTTACACAAGGGTTATCTCTTTCTGCAAAAGAACATGCATTAGTACTTTTTACTCATTCAGCACCGAACACTCCCTATCAACAACAAGTCTTCCTAGAGGGGAGAAAAAGGCAAATTAATCTTAAAAAGAGACAATTTTAGGGAGTTGCTCTACAAGTTGGAGTTCATTAGAAGGCCATAAAGCATGGCTGTCTAACAATCTATGTTCCCCAGACTCCACTGTAGTAAGCAATATTGTCTGCTTAAATAGATCATCACCTGGGTCTCACCAAAGGAACCATTTCTTTTTAGGGGATTTTTTAAAATAAATATGTGTACACATACACACACACAAACTAATATATTAGATGGACATTTTATTATACAGCAAAACTTTAATTTATATTGTGAAAAGGTGTTTCTAAAAAGTATAATGTCAGATCTTCTGATTTAATCAATTAAATGAAAAAATAAATGCCCTATCAAGAGAAGTTTTGATATGAACAGCCTTTTCCAATCAGGTCTCCTCTAGAGGTAAAGGACCATTGTGCAATTCTCAGTGTTCAAGTGGGCATCAGGATTCAGAAAAGCTTAACATTTGTAAATGCACACAAAATACAATGAAAAATGAATAACACGACTGACTAGTACCAACCAAGTTTTAATTTACTTGAACCTTTTAGGCTAAGTCACCTTAAACTTCATAGCCACTGAAGGATTTATTTCTTACTAAATATCCTGAGGATTCTGTTGCTGAAAAGCTTTACTGGTTTGGGGGGAACTGGGAAAAAACATAGGCATGTACAATACATGAGGGCTCCCATAAAAAGTTATGGAGGGAGCTAAATAAATCTACTTATAAATAAATTTTATATATGCTAACTGGGTTATTTTCAAAAGCTCCATTTGGCACTATTTTTATGTGCAATGATGTGATAAGGAGAGGGTCGATGTTCCTGCTCATTTTTCAACCCTCGTTTTAATAAGATTATTATCTGAACTTTTGAAAAAGATGATATTGTGTAACTGTGTAACATAATGAATGCATAGTGCAATGTGCACAAATTATATATTTATACTCCATTTTCCCCACCCTACCATCCCAAGAGCCAGCATTGAAAAGGCAGAGGATGACAGGTAGAAGAGGGGAAACCATATTAGACTCAGTGTGGTAATCTATCTTTTCCTTTAGTTTCCTAAGGTATATAGAGAGAAAGAATTACTCACAGGGGTAGCCTTAGTTCCTCGGGCCCACCTAGCAGAGGATTTCCAGTTATTCTCTCATATGTCCCCACATATTGCAATCTCTCCTGCCTGACAAGTCCATTTCCTGGCCAACCTTCTCTAATCTACTACCCTACAGATGCCTAGGACTACACTTTACAGCAGTTTCAGAGAGATCCAATACTGCTGAACTGTAGAGGAATGGTGCAAAGGTTTGAGGGAATTGAGGGAATCTGGGAGTAGCCTCAGAACAGGAGAACCCACCAGACTCTTCCACAGAAATCGTACTACCCTGTAGTAGGATAAATGAGGCAAAGGTGGGTGAGTCTTTGTGACTTCTTTGAATAAGAGACTACCTTCTATCCTTGCTGATCTTTCCCTACTAAACCAACCTGGCTCTATTTATATAGAAGTTCAAAATCCTTCCCCTATCTTTCATAAAGCCCGCTTCCCATGTTAAGAAGATCCAGGACATCATTTCATGACTGTCAAGTACATTCCAATAAACCAGCAAGCATAAATGTTGGATTGCATAGCTTCCTTCCATACATAACAGGAAGAAGGCAGGTCCAGATATACAGTACCTTTAAAATGCTTGCCTTTCTATCTTTCACCAAGAATTTCTTTTTCTGTACCTGGAAGGAGACTAGAATTACTCACAGGGGTAGCCTAAGATTGGAACCAAGTTACTGGGGGTGGGAACTGGTTGCCTTTGTTACAGAATAAGAGGAAGTTGGGAATGACTTCATATTAGACAGTGTTAAGTTTTAAATTTGCCACAAATGCAAGATAACAGGAGGGAGTGGGGGATAGGCAGCTCCCATGTTCACTTTCAGTATCTGAATCTATGTAATGTTTTGGATGCCCCAGTTCTGCTGGCTGACACTGAGGTGCTAAACAGAAGCAACATTTACTAAATCTCTTTGAGAAATACATGGAAGAACCTAGCCACTACAAACAACTGCTGCAGGTGAAAACACATGGGATTCAAATTCTTCATTTCAGTAATGTAGTATTAGGACTATTATTAGTTCCACATGTGGGTTGTGTTCTTATACAAATTTTATCCCATAAAATATCATCAGCAAATTGAGAAGAGGGCAAGTCTCTAAAAACTTATCCTGGGCATTCTGATATGTAATAGTTTATGATTAACAGTTAACTCATTCTCTGGAAGAAGTCCAGACAAATGCAAGTTTCTTTGTACAATCCATCTGGATTAAGCAAAGGACACATGATTGTCTAATAAATGGAAGTTAAGGAATGTAAATGCATCAAGTCTATAAATGGTTTCAGATGAAGACTACTATAATAATACTGAATGTTTCTGTTCTGTGTATGAATTTTTCTTTAGATTGTGAAACATTAGTATATACTGTAAGGGGATGTGAATTATGGTATACCATGTCTGAGTTGGAAAAACAGAGCTAAACCATTAAAAGGGGAAAGGGTATTTTAGACAGAAACAGCACTTGAACACAAACTGCACTAGTTATCAGACTGTTGCTTTGACTCCTCAACCATCAATCTTTATTTTTCCCAGTAACCCAATTGCTGTTAGGACAAATTCCTTTCTTAACCATTCCAGCAAAAATAAACAGCATCAAGATTATGAAGACTAGAAAGAATTCATTAGTTAATAGAGCCAATTAAAATCCTGCTCACAAGGCATCAACATTTCTCCCCTGAAGTTTGATTAGATTTTATTTTATTATTTTACTTCATTTTATATTTAAGATGTATACCCTACGTTCATTCAGTAGCTGAAGGCACCATATATAGACAGCCCTTTTCCTAATTAGTCTGTGAGGTAGCCTGGCCTGAGAGCAATTTTCATCCAGTGAGTTTCTGGGCTAAGATTTGGGGCCCTTTGCTGCTAGTCCAATACCCTAACCCCTATATCACAGTGGCCTATACATGTGGGGTCCGTATTCCATTAATGTATATAAATATATATTCATTAAAGAAACTATATGTATAGTACTTGGGTAAGAGTAACTGTCCTTTAATGCAGTAAAGCTCCATAGGATTATAAAATTGCCCCCCATTTTGACACACTTTCAAAACTCTCTGAAGACACGGTCTTGCCAATGGGCCTGGGGACTCCGGGGTCAAATGGAGCCCATAAAGTGGTTAGTTTGATTGTTATCTCCATTGTGGGTGAGGAGGTTACTGGGTTTTGTACTGGGATTTTGTTTCTGTAAGCCATCTGGAGTCACTGTGAGTTGGGTGGCAAATAAATATGTTGGAAGGGTGGTTGTTCGGATTGATTGAATTGTTAAGCAAACACTGAAATGTAAGAAAAAGAGGCATGATTTGTCTAGCATGGATATTTCACAACAGACAATTAAAACAATTTAGATATTTTGCATGGGGGGAAATATGTACAGGCACTGTTCTAACTTGGCATCTGTCCGAACAAGGTCAGATTGTTATTTCTCCAAGCCAGTGACATGCAGTGAGGTTTATGGCTGGTGAGGCTGGTGACGTCATCAGCATGAGCCACGGTCCCCTTCATGTTGACTCAGGAAGAAGGGGAATGGGACCACGTGTGCAGGAGGCTAGCGCTGAGGAGCTTCCTGCACAGGTGGTCCCATTCCCCTCCTTCCTGAGTGATTGATGATTTTTTTAAAAAAGGCCATCCTAAATCCTGTAAAGGATTAGTCATATAACCTGAATGCCAAGCTGACTTAAGCACTCTATAATAAACACCCCAATGACCTCATACTGGAGATAGACCATGCAACCCCTGGTTCTGACATTAATTTAACCATCTGAATATATGAAGAAGGCTGGCTCCTGACCTCTCTGAAACTGGATTACCATGGAATAAAAAAATCGCTTTCCTCCCAAAAAACCCTTCTGCGCCAGCTGACATTAAAAACAGCAGAAGGTTTCTCTTTCCTGGATTCGATTGCACAATGAAAGCCCTATGGAGGACTTGGGTGTCTCTTCGTCCCTCCTGCGGACACGCCCAGAGCAGGCGTGCAAGCCCAGAGTCCATTTGCTGAGTCAGAGCTCTCTTTCCGAGCCGTACAAGGCGATTGGGGAAGGAAACGGGGCCAAGAACTTCGCCACCCCAAAGTCCCACAAAATGGAGACCTTCCTCCACTCCCAAAACCGTGGCACTTCCCTCCCGCAAAACCAGGGGCCTCCAGCCGCCTCTTCAGCTTCGCTTTCTCCCTCCTCCGCAAGGCATCACCTGCTTGCATTGGCCGCCATCTCCCGCAGCGCCGCTCGCTGCCTTCAGGGGCTCCTCCCTCCCCTGACTCAGGAAGGCAGGGAATGGGACCACGTCAGCCTCCCTCCTGCACACGTCCCATTCCCCGCCTTCCTAAGTCAACATGAAGGGGTGCCACGGAGCGTGAGCCGCAGTCCCCTCCTTCCTGACTCCTGAGTCAACATGAAGGGGACCACGGAGCATGCTTCGTGGGACCATGGCTCACGCTCCGCGGTCCCCTTCATGTTGACTTAGGAAGGCGGGAAATGGGACGTGCGCAGGAGGGAGGCTGAGGCTAGAGGAGCCTCCTGCACACGTGGTCCCATTCCCCTCCTTCCTGACTCCTGAGTCAACATGAAGGGGACCACGAAGCACTCCCATTCCCGACCACGTGTGCAGAAGGCTCCTCAGTGCCTTTTCCCTTTTCCCTTTTTTTTTAAAATTTTCATGATGAGAGCGGTGAGGCTCTGCCTCCCCTGCCTCCCCTGACCGCACGTCCCTGCTCCAAGCTCTCTATGATACCATCAGCTGCCAGTTTAGACGTTCTTTCCCCATTCTCCTGGAAATGGAAATGACCAAACTCTTTCCTATATTTTTATTCTAAGAACATTTTATTAATAATATTTTATTTCAAGGACAATCCACAAATTTACTTTCGTTGATGTCTAACAAATGTAAAAGTTATTCTTTTCCTCTTTGCTTTTTTCTTGTTAATCTTCCATTTATTTATTTTTTTAGGGGAAAACACTTAGATACAACCCCAAAGACTAGAAGAACAGGTCCGTCCCTTCAGTCTGCTTGGAAAACGTAGAGTCAAACCTCGGGTCACGAATGCTTCTGACCATGACAAAATCGGATGCCGACCAAAAATATCTGCTAAATGTTTCACACTGTTCATGAACACATCCTCGGGTGGCAATCAATCACAGCCACAGTGATTTCCCCTTCCACACCTTTTTTTGTGTGTGCACATGCGCAGTCAGTTTTGTTTCCAGTCACGATGAAATTGGGTGCTGACAGAAGTCCTGGAACGGACTAGGGTCATGTCCGGAAGTTCCACTGTATGCTGTTCTGACAAGAGAGATCTAGTGCCTATATTAGTATTCCCCACTAGGACCAAGACACGAAAACTTTGGTGAATGTTTAACCTCTTACGAATTAGGTAAGGAATCTACAGTAAAATAGATGCTCTAAGCCAGGGGTGTCAAACTTGCATCGTGACAGCGTCATCATGTGATGTATCGTGACTTTTTTCCCCTTCGCTAAACCCGGCATGGGTGTGGCCAGCGCATGATGCATCCGGTCTGTGGGCCACAAGTTTGACAGCCCTGCTCTTAGCCCACTAGAGTAAAATGTTTGCTGAAATTAAAAAGTTCTTTGTTGTGATTTGACAGCTTGCCAGCTATTTTCAACATCATTATTTTGTAGGGGTCTGGGAGCTTCAAAAACAGAGAAAGAGTGAAAGCTATAAGCTTTATGTGGCCCGTACAGATAGTCCTCGTCTTACAACCATTTATTTAGTGAACGAAAAAAGTGACTGCGGAACATTTTTCACACTTATAATCATTAAAGCATCCCCATGGTCAATGTAATCAAAATTCAGATACTTAGCAGCTGGTTCATATTATGGTTGCAGTGTCATTGGGTCATGCAATCTGCTTTTGTGATCTAATAACCCAAGTCAATTGAAAAGCCAGATTCATTTAACAACCAAGTTACTAACTTAACAGCTGCAGGGATTCACTTAACAACTGTGGCAAGAAAGATTGCAAAAGGGGGCAAAACTCACTTAACAACTGTCTTGCTTAGCAACATAAATTTTAGGCTCAATTGTGGTTGCAAGTCAATAACTAACTGTATGCTACCCTTCCTTCCCTTCCTTATTTTAAATGCATAGAAAATTCTTCCAAATAATCAATCCCCTCCCATCTGTGAGTGATATCAAATTTTGTTTATAGTCTACCTATATTTTCAGAAAGGAGTCAAGTAATCCGGATAACTAAATAACAGAGTCAATTTCCAAACTATTTGGCCACAGGGGTTCCTATAGCTGCCAAATGTATATGTCAGTTTTGAAAAATACCATCTTATTCCTTCACTAAATTGACTCTAAGCATAATTCCAGCAATCTCTGTGACTGTAAAAATAATTGTAGCCTCTTTTTTCCCCTCAGAATGCCTCTCTGAAAGGATGATAATGCTGTGATTTATTTGATTCTTGTGGTCTGATAGTATAATCTGATGGAATCAAAACACTCATAGCTTATTGGCAAAGAGATTTTCATAATTAATCTCAGATTGGTTGACCTGAGGTACAAACATTTAAATTTCAGTATTGTTTTTTGCAGGCATCTGAGTTAATTATTAAGTAGCTGTGTATTCAACAAATTAAGCAATATTTCAGATATATTTACAATGTGGTGGATAGTTTATTTCCTCTGTGACCGGAGCTCTTTGGGCATATGCTAGAATTATTTTTTAAAAATAGTTGAGTAATTGTCAGTCTTTATTGCATGGTTTTTAAGACTCCTGAGCTACTATTTTAATTAAAAAAAATATGTAAAGTGAAATGTGTTGGCATGGCAAGCTGGGCCATTCAAGGTAATTAATTTTATCTTGCTATGACTTGATTGCTAGAAACTAGTTTTCAAATCTATCTTCTTCAGCACAGATAATGTGACAGTTTGAATCAGGAGTCAATTTACTTGGCATAAGATCCAGTGAGACATTTGGCTCATATTAGCAGATTCCTGGGATTCTTCACTACTTTCATGTCTCTGAGTCCTAGAATACAGGTATAGCAACATCCTGGTTCCCAGAAAAAGAGACTCAGCTTCCTACCTGTGTTCCTACTATTATAGCCAGATAGAAGAAGCAACATGCACATCCAGCAGTGCAATATAATCAGACTTTAAATGTTCTTTTATTATAGCCAATCTCAATAAAAGCAACTTTACGTACTTTTGCTTTTTGATCTATTGTTCCATGTATTTTGGCCTTTTTGACCTTTTCTTTAGGTTGTGTGATCATACATTGTTTTAATTCCATTTTAGAACCCTCTGCAAGTTCCACATTCCAAATTATTTACCTAATTAATTTTATAGCTATTTTTTTACCTTATTCAAAATATTTTATGCCATTCTGGATTCAGTTAAGAATTTCAAAATCACGAAGAATAAAGTATCACAATTTAATGACAATGATACAAAAACAAAAACTAAAATTTCTCTCTAGTTAAACTCAGTACATGTGACTGTGTTCCTTGCGTGGAAAAAGTGGAGTAGTAGTTTCCCATTGCCTTGGGGGGGGGGGGGGTTGATATTTCCAGCCTAGTCATCAGCCTCAGTATTCCTTCATAGTTTTCCATCCAAGTACTAGTCTATCTTGCTTAGCATTTTTAAGATCATCCCCAGTTCATTAAAAATTCCTTTATACCAAAAGTGTCAAACTCGATTTCATTGAAGGCTGAATCAAGGTGTGTTTGACCTCAGGGGGCTGGGTGGGCATGACCAGGATGAGCGTGGCCAGCTTGATGTGTCGGGGTGCCTGTGGTAGCCCGACTGCTCTGCAAGCAAAAACGGGCTTCCGAGCTCCTTTTTTCAGTTGCGATGGCCTCCTGCAACCCTCTGCCAGCAAAAACTCCATTTTCGCTGGCAGGGGCATTGCAGGTTGGTCCTTTGCTGTTTCCAGGGTGGCCCCGCAGGCCAGATCTAAGCAACCCATGGGCCAGATCTGGACCCCAGGCCTTGAGTTTGACACTCCTGCTTTATACTTAAAATACACAAACTTGAGTTATCACATGGACTTTGTCCATAACAACTAGAGATTTAATAGCCATATTGTTTGGACCTTTTACCTGCTTTGAAAAAAACAATAGCCCACTCTGGATTGGTGCCTACTCATATCGAGTGAAGATATCTATTTTTCCCCCAAACCCTTGATGTAAATGGTATGTACATACATGCAACCAAATGTTTTTTTTTTTAAAAATGAGGTTTTTTTTTCAAATAACAAGAATTACATTAAAAAAAATAATTCATTGCATCTGTGTAAATCCTATATAAAATATTAGGCTCCATCTATTATGAGGACAGTGATCCTGATCCAAACTGGCCAATTGCTGTTATTGCAATTAAATAAATAAAATTAAAATGGAAGACAACCAAGTCCTCTCTCTAAATAAATAATATTTGACAGCAGAAAGACTGCAGAGTATCTTCTTAATCATTCCTCATCGAATCCCAACAATTTGTGTTATCACTGCCATGCCATACAGCATAGTATTCTAGTTGTATAAAAAATACAGTGCTAAAGTGCTTCATCCCAAGTTGAAAAATCAGTTTGATTTTTCCCTTCTTTTGCTTCATGATATTATTCTGTTGCATATTTTTACCTCAACTAAGTGGGGCTATTTAAGCCTGATAAATGCCATCCTTCATGGTCATTTCATTTTGTAAATTAGAAAGAGAAAGAAGCTTTGGAAAATGAATGCTGGAAAACCCTTTTTTTCAGATTCTTTGCAAAAACTGGAGAAACGTAAGCACTGACATAGTAACTGAAGTCTGTTTTCGAACCTCATTTATCCAAGATCCAACTGGTCTTTCCTGAATTTATCCCTTACAAGTGTCACTCCAACTCTTTATCTAGCCCTCAGTATGTTTTAGGCTGTTAAGAGATAAGCCCCTTCACCCGTTTAGATAGAGGACCAACCCTCCCCCCAACTATCATTCCTTGTGTAGCTCTCCAACATTATTAGGTTGCTTGTGTTGACAAGAGCAAAGGTTCATGCTGTTAAAATGGAGGCCTGGAATGTTCACAACTTCTCCTGTCAATGAGGATTGTCTTCGCCTGTTCTTGTTTGTCTATCCAGGCCGCACACAGTGAGAGCAATAAACAGCACTGAACCCCCAGTTTGAAGGCTTTGGCTTGAAGGGCAGAGCTAGGGCAGTTGCTCTTGAGGAGGAAGATAAATGCCTTTGACCAGTTTGATAAAATTGCCTGTCCTATACTGCTTCATTAGTTGGCTCAAGCCTGTGGCTAAACAACATGTATCTGTTGAACAATTAGGTTAATCCAGAATAGCTGATACTACAGCAACTGAATGAAGCCCCTTGATTCAGGACAAAGCAGCAATTTATTAATATCATCTGTTTGTTTGAAGAGTGATGCAAAAAACTTGTTCCATCCCAAACATTGGATATTGTACTGTGCTTTTAAACAGCATATCTAAATATTTCCCCTGCCCCATCTAACAAAGGAATATAGCTTTACTTGGTATATTTATTCCAGCTACTGAAATGTCTGAATAGTGAAATGTAAATGTCTGACCCCCTATTCTTTTTTTAAAAGGTGGTATGCAATGCCATGTCTATTTTAGCACTAAGAGAAGAACAGCTATCATAGTGTTAACTACAATTGTGATAAAGGAAATAGTTAACACACCAAAACAAGAAATACATGAGAAGACTTTGAAGAAGAAGTGAGCACATTTGATTCAATATGGATACAACAAATAAACATAACCAGTGATTCAGAGTCTAGATCTTTGGAAATTGAGCTGGGAAGGCAGAACTGAAGGAGCACTTTCTGAAAATCATTACTGAGTAGTGGAAAAGCTACTTAAAGTTTACATCTCCTGCCTCCCAGGAAGAACGTTTTCTATTGGTTTTTCTGTGGTTATAAGCTGCTCTAATCACAAACAATCCAGAGTGCTGTATATCAAACTTCCACAAGTTAAGATAAAAACACACGAATTCAATAAAATCAACATCATTGTGGAAATGTGGAATCTGGTCTGGTCTGGTCTGGTCATCAGTCAAAAGGGAGCAATTCTGCCTCTTCTTGCTCAAAATAAATTGGAGGAGCTGAAAGAAGACCTGCTTTGATTCCTGTCATTGGTTAGTGATATAAGTGCTACTGGACCTTTGTGGCTTTGAGTAGTTTATTTGTATAAATCTTATTACTGGTCATATGGAGCCATGGATAGACAATCTCCTTTGAATGAGAATACATTGATAATTAGGATGTTGGTTGCAATGAAATGCTTGCTTATTTATTTATTTAATATATTAATGTGATTGTCCCTCTACCAAAGGTACTCTAGGTGGTGAATAAAAGGTAAAATAGATAAAAGGAAAATAAAATCACAATCCATAGAATTAAAAAGTAGCAAATTGGGGCCCTAAGAAATCTCATTTGCAGTCACATCAGAGCTTTACTAGAACCCTGGCTCCATTGCCTGGAGCAGTAACCAAGACTTCATGGCCTTCTGGAAAGCTAATAGGGTCAGCTATAGTGTAGGGCAGGGGTGTCCAAACTTGGGAACTTTAAGACTTGTGGACTTCAACTCCCAGAATTCCCATGGCTGGCTGGGGAATTCTGGGAGTTGAAGTCCACAAGTCTTAAAGTTCCCAAGTTTGGACACCCCTGGTGTAGGGGGAGGTTGATCAGCAAGAAAGGTGGGTTGACACAGAAGGCACATACTGACTTTCATGGTGACTATGGCCAATCAAAAAAGTGCTATTTAACAGAGGTCAAACTGGTCCCCAGAATACTCTTTACCTTTGGGACTCACATATGGCTCAGAGCTGCATAGTGCTTTGGTGGTTTGCTGCAAACTTATTTTTCTATGCATTTTTATCATATCGTCATCATTATCATCACCTAAAACAGGAGAAAGGGATATGTTTGCCACCTTCACAGTTATTTGTGAAAATAATAAAGATGGAAAAATGGAGGACTTTCCAACTGAAAGGCAGAATATAATTATTGGGAACAAAGGAATAAGGCTAAATACACCATTAACAGTTCTGAGAGTAATTGCAGACCAGAGAAGATTTAAACAAGAGAAGATTTAAATCATTTCACGGAATGAAATGTTACTGGAATATTGCTTAAACTGTTTCACAACCAATGGGAAGATGTCAGTTTCCAAATTTCACAGAGCTCTAGTGTTTCAGCTGGAAAATGGGACTTCAAAGTTTTGATACTGTAGTTAGGCTGGAAAGAAATCAATTTAGTTGTTGAACAGGGATAATGCTGTTGGATCTGATCCTAAAGTGGTGCAAAGCCATGTGTGGCAGTGCTTGTATTTCATGTTTAAAAGCTAAGACAAGGGTATCTAGTTCGAATTCCACTTTTCTGTTTATTGTACACTTGTTTGGCCTATTGGTTTTTGCCAAGATGAGAACTGACTGACATCTTTGGCAGTTTATAGCCATATCCTCAGCTTCAGATATAAGTCATGAAAATCATATATTTTCTACTGCAACAGTTTATGTAATGCATATTTTCCCCTAATCTTAATTGAAGCACTAATCACATAAGGAGTGACCAGCAAAGCTGTGTCTCTGATGTAAACCCCAGTGTGCATGTGTTAGCATGTGGGTATCTGAAGGGGAGCTACTCAATTACAATATGACTAGAGTCTCATTCATGCTGGGAATTTAGTTGCATGGAAAACTAGATGTGTGCAACTGCTAACATATGAACTTGTTCCATGCATAGATGTTCAGGAGTGCAAGAAATAGGATATACAACCAGCCATGTAGTC
Source organism: Natrix helvetica (assembly GCF_964273705.1). Taxonomy (NCBI): domain Eukaryota; kingdom Metazoa; phylum Chordata; class Lepidosauria; order Squamata; family Natricidae; genus Natrix; species Natrix helvetica. Next base: position 240,994,470 of record NC_138552.1, read on the forward strand.
CAAATGTCCATTTGTTACATGAACATCCTTTTGTGTAAAGTAGGTTCCTAAAAATTAGATTGGAGAACCATCTGGAAAGTTTTCTTTAGAAAACATGAACATTCAAGAAATGTAGATAATGAAATATAGATACTGCTTATTGTAAAAACTTCCTATTTAATATTTATTAAGATAAATTCTTAAAATGGCATGTTAGATAGGGAATTCAGTAAGTAACAAGGGGGATATTCAGTGAGACCCTATTACCTATGAACTTCACACTAGTTATTCATGCTATACAATGGCAAGCCATTTTTGAAAAACCTGCATAATAATGCAGCCAAAATTTTACAAATGGCCAAAGACAAAATGTGTAGTTTATACTTCATGGTAACTTTCCACATGTCAGCATCCTCCAGATGTGTCTGGCATATAATTCAAATGAAAGATGAGGACATAAAGCCATGGTGGTGCAGTGGAATGCAGTACTGTAGGCTACTTCTGCTGAGTGTCAGCTGCTTGCAATTTGGCAGTTCGAATCTCAACAGGCTCAAAGTTGACTCAGCCTTCCGAGGTCAGTAAAATGAGGACCCAGATTATTGGGGGCAATATGCTGATTCTGTAAACTACTTAGAGAGGTCTGAAAAGCACAGTGAAGCGGTATATAAATCTAAGTGCTATTGCTATCAGATGGACAAATCTGATCAACAGTCAGTGGTTCTCTTGCAACTTTGTTGCTTACAAAAAATTAAGGAGGCCATCTTAACCATGAGCTTTACTCAAGTTTTCTGATATTTCCAGAAAAAAGTTCTTGCCATAATCCAAAATCTCTAAGATCTCTGACAAACAATATTTCAGAACACCAACTACTATTGAGTAAATAAATAGACAAAGCAGATACAATATTTTCTTCTTCCTGGTATCAGATCTGTAGACCCATTTATGTTCCGTTTTCTATAATTACAGGATACGTTCATATTCTATATATATATATATATATATGTTTTTGTAGATTTTCACGGGTGTAGGTATGCTGGTTTTGTTGTATTCGGGTCATTTCCCGTGTAAGATTGAGATTGTCAATTTCAATCTTACACGGGAAAAGACCCAAATACAACAAAACCAGCATGTGTGTGTGTGTGTGTGTGTGTGTGTGTGTGTGTGTGTGTATGTATGTATTTGTGTTACAACCTCTGGTATGCCCAAATATGGGAGGAAGCTCACTACTCCCTCTTTCTGTCCTTCGGCTCATCACAGAATACCATCCAGGCAGAAAACCATATTTTTATTTTTAATGTTGCCTTTTTATATTTGTGTTGTATTTGTGCTGATAAATAAAAGGAGGAGAGCCTGTGGCTTAGTAGCTAAGACTCCTGCCTAATATGTAATACAGCCCAGGTTCTAATCCCAGTAAGGGTATGGCTAGCTGATGAGAGCTAAATAGCTTGAAATGGATCTATACTAGTCTCCCTTTATTTATTTATCAGCACAAATACATCACAAATACACACACACACACATACATATATACACATACACCTAATGACTATTAAGTGCATTGCCCACTGCTACACACCCTTTCTGGTCTGCTACTATTTATAATGGAAACCAGATGTTTCTCTCAAGCTAATAATCAATACAGCACTCATGAGTCAAGTAGGGCTAAACATTTGCTTAGAGAAGCCATGTAAAAGTGGTGATAAGCAGAGGCTATTCACAGAGTGTTTTCTGTGATGCTGCTTGGACAAGAGATAAACTGTTCAAATTCCTCAGAGTAAATGAGGAATGCGAGTGGTTGGCAGAGAGAAGAATGAATGTATAAATCTTGGAATGAGTCAGACAACTAAATTAAATGCTCTTCCTGGCCAGCTGGGTGATCTTGGGCCAGTCATTTCTCTCAGCCCTCAGAAGGAGGCAATGGCAAACCACTTTTGAAAAACCTTGTTAAGTAAACTGCGGGGAATTGGACATGATTGAACAAAAGAAGAAAAAATATTTTCAAGTTCTTGAAGGAAGTAATTATGATTCTTTTCTCCTCTCAACAGCATCCTGAGATAGATTAGCCTGCAAGATATTGATTGGTCCCATTTCATGCTTGAGTTAATCTGAATTAATTACCTTTTCCTAATTCATAATATTGCTTCTTCTTTAAGAAGTGGAGATTGTTGCAGCTGTGGGTCTTGTCCTACAATACATGTAGGCAGCTGTTCCATTTTTGCAAATTGTGCTAATAAAAGTATGTAATGGACTAGCATCGATGCTGTTATCTAGTTTGAGTAATGAAACCTGCAAAAAAAAATAATCAAGCTCATAGAGCACCAAGGACCCTTCAAAAGTGTGCAATATTTAAAATTAGCTGGAGAGGATATTACTGAATTCATTACTTATCTTTGCCCAGAAATGTGCACTGTAAGCAAACAACAACAAATTTATGTCTCTGCCTACCCTCTTGTCCTCAGAAGGACTCCGTAAGCAGCTCATCATTTAACATAGTTTACAGTTAAAATAAATAAAGTAAGATTATAACAACAGAACTTAAAGTCCCCAATAGACACCTCTGAGCTTTAAAAGAATTGGCTGTGAGCCTAGCCATTATCCCTGCCAAATTCTCAGACTTCAGCTTTGGAGACCCTCCAAACAGGCCCTTGAGTGAAATACTAAGTACCAAAGAAGATCGTATTCTCATGTTTGATTTCTTCTTTGCAATATATTCCATATTTGCAAAACCCATCTCACTATGAAATTTGGAGATTCCAAATTGTTGGTCTTCAAATAGAGCTGTGAAGATACAGTGATTAAAGAGCTGGATTGGGAACAAAAGAGCCATGAAATTTAATAGCTAATTTTGGGTTAGTCACTGGCTCTCAGCTGAACCCACCTTGCAGGATTGTTGTTGTAGACCTAGCTACCTGCGGGATTGCATCCTGCCCCATACATCCCTATGACCAATCCGCTCGCACAGAGAGGGACTTCTCCGGGTGCCGTCCACTAAACAGTGTCAGAGGGCGACACCCAGGAGTAGGGCCTTCTCTGTGATGGGCCCAGCCCTTTGGAATGACCTCCCCCTCGACATTAGGATTACCTCCGATCTCCGCTCCTTCCGTTCAAAACTCAAGACCCACCTTTTTCAATTATCCGGCCTGGCTCAACCATAGTTCCATCTTATTCCTCCTGACAGTCTTTTTAAATCCGTAATTTTAAACTGGGGTATTTTAATTGCTAATTTTATTATTATTATTTTATGTATTTAATGATTGTTACCTCCTTCGTGTATGTGTATATGTATATATATGTGTGTTTTTTTATTGTACGCCGCCCCGAGTCCCTTGTGGAGAGGGAGCGGCTAACAAATCAAATAAATTAAATTAAATTAAATTAAAGTACAGATGAAGGGTTCCCCATTGAAGCCTTATTGACATTCTTAGTGGAAAGTGTGTGTGTGTGTGTGTGTGTGTGTGTGTGTGTGTGTGTGTGTGTGTGTGTGTGTGTGTGTATCTTGATATAAGTGGACACCCATTATCATTTTGCTCCAGACATGTATAAGGCATGAAAGCCAGCTAGGTAATTGCACCAATCATTCTCTCTGCCCAACCCACTTCACAGGGTTGTTGTGGAGAAAATAGGAGGAGGAGGAAGTATTAGGTGTATGTGTTGCCTTGCATTATTTATAAAGCAATAAAGGCAGGATAAAAATCTAATAAATAAATGTCATAATCCACTGAAAATGCTGGGTCCCATATATCCTTCCCATTTCCCCTGCCTATTAAATGTCATGGGAGATTCCTCTCAATCCTCCTGTCCTTTATGTCTGCTGTAACATTTTAAATTTTGCCTGCAAGGGAGAGAACTATACATAATAATGTGTTTTTTATCAATAAAGGACTGGATAATAGAATTCTCTTTGCCAGAAGACAATATTATATAACACAGAATAACAGAATTGGAAGGGACCTTGGAAGTCTTCTAGTCGAACCACCTGCTTAAGCAGGAGGCCCTGTATCAGAGGTGGGTTTCTACCGGATCACTCCAGATCAGTCGAACCAGTAGTGGTAGCGGCGGGAGGCTCCGCCCACCCACCCAGACGCTTCTGCACATGTGCAGAAGTGTCATGCAAGTGTGCGCGAGTGCACGAGCAAACCGGTAGTAAAATAAATTGAAACCCACCAATGCCCTGTACCATTCCAGACAAATAGACAATACTATTTCACCTTTACTGATACATTCAGTCAACTTTGCCCTGCAGTTTTTTTTTTTATTATTATTGGCAGCTTCCATATTCAAAGAAGGTTAGAAACCAGAATCTATTTCCCTTTTGATACATGTCATTAGACTTTTCACTTGCATTAATGTGCTAAATTACTTTAACAGAAGGAGATTCACAGGTGAAAAGAACTTGGCCAAGGTAGACAATTTTTCTTAAGCTAAAGTTCTTCTACCATTTCTGATCAATGAGAAATCTTTTTGCAGTGGTTCTACAACTTTGGATACAAAATGGGCTCAGACATATTTGCCAAGTGCGAAAGATGGAAGTATTAAAGCAGAAACAGGAAACTTGACCATAAAAAAACATATGCAAAATCCATTTGGGCTTGTTAAATATTAAGCAAAATTAAGGTCAAAAATGTATGCAAACCTTTGAGCTTTTGAGAATTTTTTGTTGTGCATGGTAGTGAACAACAAGCAAAGAAGAAAAGAATGGATAAAACAGGAGCTTGCATTTAAATCTGGTGTAATTAACCCCCAACTGTTAGAATAAAGCAATGAATAATACCTGGCCCCCATTTTTGAAAGTATAAAATCCTACTATTAGTTGAAAACTGTCTCCATCCATTGGCAAAATACCAAAATTCTTAAGTAAATCAGTTGGGTATTCCAAGTTCCTTCAGATGATCTATATTACATCAAGTGCACAGGAAGCAATATAATCCCAGCCTAAGGTAATGATGGTCAGCCATGGCCAATTTGAAAAAAGTTGATTTGACTAGCTAGAATAAATTAATATGCAGTTAACAAACTGCCGAGCTGGCATTTCTGTGATGTTTCACCTATACTCCTCTCATAATATACCAAGACTTGAAGATTATTCTAATAAAGATTGTTTACATCTTCCATTCACTTCTGTGCCTCAAACTAACCTTTATTTGTTTAGCTATCAATTTATATTGTATTTCTTTTTCCCCATTCTCCTAGGAGAATGGAGCCTAAGAATAGCAATATCAAGAATATAAAGGCAGATCATCAAAACAAGAACATTAAACACTAGTTTGAGATGAGTGACTATCCAAATTGAACAAATATATGAATAAAAAAATAAGTAGCATAAATACAACCATCACCAAGCAAAATAATGCGGGGAATTTTAAAGCTGGGGGATGGTGCAGAATGCAAACATTCTATTCACTATTTAAGAAAACACAAACTTAGTTTTGAGAACTATACAAAATCCATGCTCAATAAATCACCATGCAAAATGTTCTAGTCTGGCTGAAGATTTTCATCTTTGGCTCTCTCTCTCTTCAGCAAAGTCTGCCTAACTTTTTTTGTTGATGCTAAATGTTTTTATTTGACTTGAAGTTTAATGTAGCAATAATCAAGTCATTAATTTGCTGTAGGAGTTGAGATTGGCCTCTGGAGCTTCTAAAAAATTCTTATTGGGATTATAGAAAGATTCGGTCTGCACATTTGTTTCAAAGATGATGCAATCAAATTGTTGAGTCTCTCATCAAGTTTCAGAATCAAATCCAACATATGCAAAATCCTTTTTTTAAAAAATTAATAATAATGGGTCATTTTTATAAAATACTCCACCATGCTAGGCCTGCTGGATTTATTTAGAATGTTTCCATTTCAACCAATGTAGCTACATAATAAATGATACTTGTTGAAGCTTATGAGAAGACTTGAGAAGACTTATGGTGATGTTACTTCAGAATAAATATTAGTTGGCATGGTTTCAGATCTACCTTATAGTATTATGGCTTTTAACATCAGAAAACTAATAAGAATACCTTTGGGAGGCACTCTTTGAAACACCTGATAGCATTCTGGAAAGTGAAATGTTGTATTTGGAGATGAGTAGCCTGTCATAAGACAAAATAGAATAGGACACTTAGGAGAGGAATATGAAGAAATGTAAGAGATTGTTGGAGGGGGGTGGGTAAGGAATCCAGCTCCCAATGAATACAACCAGCTGGATGCCTAAAAGCTTCATAAAATTTTATTGTACAATTCACAGATGATGAGTCCATCTGCAAAATATCAGAAGTGTTTATCGTGATCTCCCAGAGAGTTCTGGGTGTGTTTCCCTTTGACACTATTTATACAGCCTTTCCTTAAAGGCCTTTTGTTCAGTGGAGATGCTAAGATTATTTCAAGGAGCTGCGGGTAGATGCTCACAAACATGTGTGTAGTACTTGAGTTTTCATGTTGCCTTAGCCTTGCCTTTAAGTTCCACTCTAATTAATAATTGGTGGCATTTCAAAATATGTATTTAAGGTCCTTTAAAGTCAATAGATAGCATGATCCTAGAGTCGGGAACGACTAGCACCTACCCTATGTGCAAGGGGAACCTATACCTTCACCTTTAAAGTCAATAGATAGCATGAGTTCTTACAGCAATGAATTCAGTCTAGGTAGTTGTATGGAGTACTTCCTTTTATTTTCATGGCATCATTTTATTTTAATGAATAGAGATATAATAAGTTTTTTTAAGTCTTGTATTTAATGAATCAGTGCTAAGGTGTTGGATTAGGACCAGAAAAACACAGGTTCAACTCAGCCAGGATCTATCTCTCTCCCTCTGTGTGTGTGTGTGTGTATGCCTTAACATACCAGAAAGAAGCAGAATCTGTTCTTTAGCATTTTGCTAATGAGCTGCTCCTTGCATATTATTGTTTAGTTTCTCCCAGTGGTGGGATTCAACCAGTGTAACAACCGGTTTGCTGAGCGCACATTTCCCCCACCCATCCCCGGACCGGTCCAAACCTGTAGAATCCCACCCCTGGTTTCTTCTTTATGAAATACCTTACATAATATATAATATATAGAAGTTCTGAGTGTCTAACAATGAGTAGAAACAAGATTAAAAACATTATAACAACACTTTATTTATTTATTTATTTATTTATTTATTTATTTATTTATTTATTTATTTATTTATTTATTTATTTATTCAATCTACACAGCTGCCCATATCAAATTATTTTGGTAAATAAAGTAGATATGCCTGTGAGTTCTTCTCATCCTACGTAGTGTGATCTAATAATAAATATAATTTCTATTTTCTGCCATTAGATAGTACCACTATTCACTTCCTCAGGGAAGGCCTCCCTATACCTTTCAGAACAATGAGCTCAGTTGCTTCTTAAAATAAATAAAAAACCACAATTTTGAGATGTTTACGCTACTACCTAAAGATTTGCAACTGAAGAGGCAAAGGGGACACGTTCAAATGTTTAGTCCTATTTTTATCTATCAATGTTATTTTAAATAAAAAAACTATGAGTAGGTGAATAAGTATACAATGCATTCATTATGTCTGGAAACTTTGCCAGGTTAATTTTGTTTTGTCGTCTTTTAAAATTACCGCTAACATACTGCTCTTTATTTTAAAACACACCACACTGTCCATAGTTTTGGTTAACGCTCTATTTCAATGCATGTTTCTCTTTGTGATTTCAATTCCATCAACTATCCTTAAGGATTTTCTTCCTTAAGCAATTCCATTTTTGATTTGTTGCCCCTTACTATAAACCCAGTTTCAGATTACCTGTATGTGTGAAATATTGGAAGTTGTTTTATGCCAGGCTAGATTACTTTTCCTCCTAATTCAGTCTTTCCAGATTTCCCAACAGATGGCTTCACTATCCTTGCTGTCTTAACCTTGTAATTTGGAGATGTCAAAGCTCAATCTCAGGCCTTTATTAGATAAACTGAGTACTCTTATCAATGAATGTCCTGTGGGGTCACTTTTCTCACTTTCTCCTCCAAATCCACATTTTTCCATGATGTCCTATATTCCTTGAAACTCTTTCTTTATAATAAGGTATAACAAAATCCCATCAAAGTTCATGGAATTAAATTGGAAGCTTCCTAGAATATTTTTAATTAATTTTAGTCTGGCCTTCAAGGCTTTCATAATAAAAGGATAAGTGTGTTTACCTACCTCCAAGGAAGTTCTACATGCTTTCTGAGAGGAAGAGATGGGTGTCTTGTTCAAAAAGGGGACTGCAAATCTTCCTAAGAAGAGGTGTGTGTGAGAGAGAGGGGGGGTGAGGGGGGAGAGAGCCTATGTCCATTATTTATGCCAGTTCTATCATTCAGTAAGATGAAGTTGATTTTTTCCTATCCCACCATCAATTCTTATCCTTTCAAGCCAGCAGGTCAACATCAGAATATTTTTGTTGCTCTGATGCACTGACTTACTTAATCACCATCACGTAATCAAGGTGGTAGTTGTGAGAAGTTGTCTGACTGAACAAAGAGGACTCAAATTTCTATCAGTATGAGAATGTGATTGCTTGTTTCTCGTAGTCGGGTTGCAGTGTTATCACTACACTGCAGTGTTTGCTTGCTGTCCACAGAATGGAATATCTGGAACACCACTTGAATGCCATTGGCATTGAAAAAATCACCACCAATCAATTGCAAAAGGCAGCTTTACTTGGAACAGCTTACATCCTGCAGTTATGCCTTTTTCTTCTTCTTCTTCTTCATTATTATTATTGTTATTGTTATTATTAAACAATATGTTTGCTACCCCAGGTTCCTGGGAATGACTCGATAGACAAAAATGCCAGTCTAGTCTAAATATTTGGCAGACTGTGCCACCAATCACTGTGACAGCTATTATTCTGACAGTATAATATTATTACTATATGAACAACTATTATAGTGTAACTCATTTTATTATATTTTATTTTTCATATAAAATTAAAAGCAAACCTAAGAAAGATTGCATAAAACAATCTTATTTATACAGTGATATTTTTAATGGCTCTAATATAAACAGTTTGTTATAGCTGCTATTACATGTAGGAATCCTTGTTTAAACAATGAATGTCTTACTGTTTAGGACCAAGGAATATATTGAATAAGAAATTATGAAAGTACATATGTTCCTTCTTGGGAATATTTGACCTTTATATTTACAGACTATAAATTTTCAGCTGTCATATATCACCTAGAATGAAGATAAAGCAAAATTGGCAATTACATTAATAAAGTAATGGGGCCCTGATAGACCAACAGCTAACAAGCCAATTAATGTATTGTATCAGCCATAAAGATGACAGTCTGTGAAAACACTTAAGATAATGTTTTTTATTGAAGTGATACATTTGTAAATAAGAATTTCAAATAGCTAAACCTGCTTCACATCAGTTACTCCCCAAAATTAACATAGGGGCCTTCCAAGCTTTAAGAATAAGGTATTTGCAGAAAACCCATAGTAATTCACAATGCTTCTTTTCATTCTGAAGTAATCATGAAATTGTGAAGATGCCTTCATAACATTTACTTTACTAAAATGTACAGGAAAATCTTAAAACATTTAAAGGATCTAAGAAAACAATGTGTCACAGATTACAAACTGTTTTAAAGCAGCTTGTGGATCTCCACACACTTGTTATTCAAACACCCTAATCTAAATAATGAACCCTGAAACTAAGGGAGGGGGTCATTTTAGCCCCAAATATCCCAAAAACCATAGGGGTCTGGATTAATTTCCCAGTCAATTCTTTTTTTTAATAAAGTTTTTTATTTTTCCATTTTCATAACATCCAACCATATGTATACTATTACATAGCCAATCGTATTGTATTATTAAATGTTTACATCAATTCGTCTTGCCATCAACTCCCAAAATCAACTATTGGCTCTTCTGCTCTCTATACACCATATTTGTACCTTATCCCTCACTTTCTTCTCCCTCTCTTCTCCTCCTCCCTGCCTCCTTTCTTCCCTCTGTCGTCATTCTCTTCTCTACTTCCCTTTCCTTTCTCCTTCTCCTCTCTCCTCTTTCCACTCCTTCTTTCTCTCCTCCTCTCCTCCCCCCTGCTCTCTCTCTCCTATCCCTCTCTTCTTCTCTTACCTCTCCCCTCTACTTCACATTCTTCATCTCATTTACTTGGTGTAGTTCAGCTTCTGAGCGAGCTCGATTTTATGTTGATGATATTTATAATTCCTTTTCAATATGTATATTTAATTTTAACATATATCTTCTTCCTTCTTTTTTAAAAAAAGAGAGAAAACAAAGTATACATATATAGTCATTATTCTTTTTTAAAAAAACAAAAACCCAGCCTCATTTTGGCCGAGATATAGACCTGGTTACAATTCCCAGCTATTTTCGTCATTATATTTATATAATTATGCATCCTTACATGCCTTGTGATTCTGTCTTTAAATCTCAGTAGTTTTCCATTGTAAGTATATCTCATGTTCCCTCTCCATTTTTCCATATCTTGGTTTAGGTTATCCTTAATTGTCTATAAATGGCAATCCTTACAGTTCAATGCTCATTACAATTCCCTTAATCTACTATATAGAATAGCAAGCGATACACATCTCACTTTGTTCATCATCTTAGAAATTCTATATATGTCCATGTTTCGTATATTTTGACCCATGCTTAATTGTCCTTCCATTGTCATATTCAATCAATTAGCAACTCAGTTTAATTATCATGTATAAAAGTGAATCACAAACCTCTGCTTTACAATCTTCCCATATCAATTTCATATTTGTCCATATTCCATATATCTTAACCTTTATTTAATTATCTTCCCATTATCATAACCAATCAGTTAGCAACTTATTTTTATTGTCATATTTAGGAATAAACCCCTTATCTCAGCTTTGTATTTTCCCATATAACAATTTCTAGTTGTCTGATCTTTTCCTAGTAAGTCTTTTGTCCCACTTCTCTATTCCTGCCTTCTCCCTTTTCTTTGTTTTGACACATCCACCCTCTTCAATTTTCCCCAAACCACCATCAAATAAATATTTTATATTTCCCTTTGTTGGAGCATAACCTCCTCCTTCAATTTTTCTTATGCCACTGTCAGCCTCCGAAACCTCTTTTATCTGCTTTTTATTTCCTTTTGTTGGGACACAGCCCTCCTTTTCAATGTTCCCTATACTAATTTTCCCTATACCACTGCCAAACCCAATGGAGTTTTTTGTCTATTTCCCAGTCAACTCTGTTGTGCAGATTACTAAACCAAGAATTAAACTGTCCCTTCTGGGACTTGTATGCTTTACAGTAGACCCTTCATTTGGGTGCCCCCTGAGAATTTATTTTATTTATTTATTTATTTATTTGCACTTCTAGACCGCCCCCTCTCCCAAAAGGGACTTGGGGAGGTGTACAGTCCACACAGCAAATACATCATCCACAGAATTAACTAATTGGAAATTCCTTTCCAAATTTCATCCCTTTCCTTCACTTTGGCCAGAGTGATTACTTGATTATCTGTCTGGATCAAGTTTATTACTGCCAATAATTGGTGGATTCCTTGCTTCTTTACCCTTCCTAGATTAGAAAAGGAAGAAGGAAGAAGGAACTTTCATTTTTCCTGTCACTAAGGCTAGAAAGAGGGAGCAGAAAAACTCTTGTCAATTTCATCTAGTCCCCCAAAAAACCCACCAGGTCCATAGTTGCACTGTTACATCACTGAACTTTAAAATAACCCATGGCAATGGAGGGCAGACCAGTGACCAGAAGGGAGGGGGTTTTCCCACTGCAAGCAACAGTAGACATGGAGGAGTCAAAGAACTGAAATGCAGCATGTAAACTATACAATACAACTCAAGCCAGAGCAAGACAGGAAATATTACTTTTGAGAAGAACTCAAAAAATATGGCCAGTGATTGCAATATCTGTTGGGTTGGGGTCAGTTGGGTGACATCATCCATTCATGCTCTCTGAAAATTCCTGCAGAGGTGAACTGGAAATACAGATCTGCCTTGAGATAAAGATGAAGACATAGAGATCTCGTACAAAAATGGGATTTTCTGGGAACTCTTTAGAATGCTTTTCCTGTGGTCATGCAGAGAAGGAAAATCTTCCAGATTTTTTTCTAATGTGGAAGTAACAGTTGCCCTGGGGAAAAATGGGCAAATGGTTATGACTTAACTGAACCATTTATCATAGATCATAGAATGTTAATGCAAAGAGATGATTCCAAAGATCAATAGCAGAAATGACTGGATTAGTTAAATCTATTTCTAATAACAAAGAAAATGTTGGATTTCATTCATAAACTATGAGTAAGATTTGCACTTTTCACAGTTTGGCTGGAACATTTCAGTGAGCCTGCATATTGGATTGTAATGTATCAAAATAGCTTTCTGTACAACCTTTGGGTTTGGGGAAAAGTTTCTAAAGCTATTACTGAAAGATCCACAGTTGTTAAAACATGTTCTAATAGAATTGTCAGTCATGACAATATTTTTGAACCAAATTACTTCCTGAGCTTTAAAATGAATGTTGTTTTTCCCCTTCCCCCTTTCATTCTTCAGTTTGAAAATGAATACAGCAAAACTACATTGTAAAATAGCTCCAGATGGAAATAGGATTGCTCTTGAACTTAATTTGCTCTTAAACCTAATTTGCGAAATAAGTTTCAGAGTAACAAAAGTGATGTTTAGTGCAATTTGCAATATTCATTTAAATGTATTCTTCATAATACTGGTCTCTTGATGTAGACTGGCAAATTTCTAGGAATTATTTCATATGTGAGCATGATTATGTAAACAAAGGGAGGATCCTTAGTCAAACATCTTCATTTGAATTAAAATTGCTTTTTCAGATCAGGGTTCTTCCATAAATATGCAGTTACTTTTTGTTGTTAACATTCCCATTCTTTTTCCATAAAAAAGCATTTCTTCTGCAATGAAATCACATTCCTTATATTTCCAAAATATAAGTTAGGAAAAATGTCATTATTTCCAAACCACAATTTGGAGACTGCTATGCATGGTGTTTGCCTACAAAGGGATGAGACTGAGCAAGTAAGTTGATTTATACCACACCATTACACTCACCTTCTGCCCCATAGGATTCAGGGCCATCAACAACCACGTTTCCCATTTGTTGGTCATGTTAGAGCAAGGGGTGTCGGTACTGAATTAATGCTACAAGTTTTTTTCTTAATGGCTCTTTTGAGTCCCCTCTGATCGGAGTTATCAATTGTAGGCTCAATGTAGTTTTTAAAATAAAAAAACAGAAAAAAGTAGTGAGAGTGATCAGCTATAATGGTTGGAGGGAAGGTCAGCTGAAGCTTCAGAAGAAAATTAAATGACCCAATATTTCTGCATAGGAAACCTCCTTTAAAAAAAACAGGGGGGGGAAACAGAAAATATGGCTGGGGCAAATCTGTAGGAGCTATCCTTTCCCATTTTACATCATAACTTCCCTAAATATGTTTTATATAACTTAAGTACCATAAGATTGCCTTCCCTTATATAATTATGAGTTTAGTGTTGGTAACAGACTTTTTGTGCAGAAACACTGGCACATTTAATTTTCTGCTGAAGCTTCAGGGGAGCTTCCCACCCAGACATTTAAACTCACCAAACCCTTATTGCTCACTGAAAGATTTACCAGGTCCTGCTATTGCATAATGTCCCCACGATAAGGTCTAATCCAGTGTTGTTTGAACTTCTCAGTTACCTGAATTTGCTGAAGAGACCTAACAAGGCAAATGCTCCTGATGCCTTGTTTATGCTGCAGCTTTCACTGGAGCTTATTAAACTAATAGTTACTCCATATAAGCTGTGTTCAGCCTTTTTCCAACAGCCAAGTGTTGACAGTAAGTAACAGACACTTTGCCCCCAAGGTACCATGTTTACACACTGGTGCAAAAGCCTGGTAGATTTGAGCCCTGTAAAACTATCACAGATAACAGGACTGTTATCAGATAAGTGACTATAATAAATGACTACAATTAGGGCTCTGCTGATGAGACTACTTGGTGGTCTTTCCACTCCGTTTTGGACAAATCCCAGGCCTAACAGTAAAAGAAACATGTAACTACCATCACCACCACCCAAAAAGAAAAAAATGGATTGGAAAAGGAGATAAAACAAAGCCCTATGATTTCTTGAAAGGATGTTTTATAGAAAGAAGTGGGACCTGCAAAAGAATTGCAGCATGGTTTGTTGCTAGGTCTGTCAATTACTCCACTCTTTCCTCTACAACTCTATAAAAACATGCACACATTTTTAGTTCTCTTCTTTATGTTTAGACGTTCTGTGGGCCAAAGGCAGGTGGCTTAAGGGATACAAGGAATGTTAGTAAAGCTCTGTTGACTTACTCTGTGTCCACCATTGCTAAGCAGATACAACCAAGAACCTTATAGCTTACACACAAATCTTCTCCATTGCTGCTCTCAAGCAGCTACTAATTATGGTCATTGTGGAGCAATTTTCTTTTTTTAGGATTCTGAAGATTTAATCTTCTATTTTTATAGACCTTGGAGTGATCCCATATTCACTGATGCTTCTCTTCAGTTTGTGGCTCATGTCTGGTGCTATTTTGGCTCTGTGGGCAACAATATTTTTGGTCCAAATGTCAAAAATCAAAGCATTGTATGGGCATCTGTGAACTGCACATACAATTCTAATTCTTCTTCAAAGGCACTAATAATCATCCAATCCATAACAATCTTAGGAGCTATAGCAAATAAAAGGACTAGCCTAAATCTTTCCCACTTATACCAGCCAGATAAATAATATTGAGAAGGGTTATTTGAAGTTCAGAAATCAACACATTTGCTATAGATTTAGGAACACATTTAGGAGCAGATAGGATCAAGCAATGAACTGTGATGCAGATACAGTACAAGGCCAATTTCATGTCACACTTCCAGATCAGTAATTATCCATTATAATCATTGCCAATACATCCAAAGAAGGAATTTTCATTTCTTTTTGCATTATTATTCCTTTGGGTGTTTCTCATTGCATGCTTCAGTTAAAAGTACTCCATCTTTCCATCCATCCATATTTCATCACAATCATGCTGCTTCACAGAGTTTGTTGCCTTTTGGGGTTTTTTTAATTATATTTTAACTTTTTGTCCCCTAAGACAGCTAATAAATTCCAGTAAAAGATTAGATTTAAAGCAGTGTTCTACATGAATCATTCTCACCAATGTGTGTTTTTCTCACAAAAGCAATACAGAGTGTTTGAGCTGATCTAGCCAGATAGTTCTTATATGTTTTTGTCCTTAGCTGGAAAAGAGCTGAATATCTCTTAACATTAGGCCTTCTAGACATGGCCTTAGACAAAGGTCAGCTCTCACTTGGGAAGGCTGAAGAATTCAGATCACTTCCAGCCAAGTATCAGGTCACATGTCTGCTCATCCTAGCTGGAGTTGAACCAAACTGCTCTGGAGAAGTGCCCAGAAGTAAAAATAATTAACCCTGAATTGTCCCATAGGAAGGACTGAAATATATCAGTGAGAAAGGGCACGCCTTAGGATAATGTTGCGCCAGCAAAAATACAGATATCCTTTTGGCATATGAAGACTTTTATTCTGTAAAAATTTAGCAGTGTTTATCTGGAGCACTGCTAAGAGTAGCTGCAATTACCATTGTAAAGGTGTTTCTATTTACACTCTATAGAGTCATTATGTCATAGACAGGAGAATAATAGCCTATAATTTAAGCCCTTTAGTGACAACTCTTTAAAGGACATTCAGATATCTACACAGTTTAGTCATTTATAAGAATACACTATTTAAGACAGGACTAAGTGGGTTCTTCAGATGCCTGTAAGCATCTGCCAAAGCTCTAACATACCAAACTTAAAACTAACTGTGGATAACATATGTAGGTTTTAACTTTAAGGAATTAGTTGTTCACACACACTGCTATAAATTTGGTTTATGGTTATCAAGCAAGCACTATAGTTTTGCACATCCCTCCCTCCCAATAAACATGGGTTTGTTCTTTTTAGAAGAAATCTCATATAAGTTTGATTTAATTTAATATTTCTTATAATATTTCTAGGGGAATTGCCCTGAATGGGAGTACTATTCCCAAAGGAGCTTGATATCGTGTGTGAAAGTAGAATTTATGGGTGTCTTTGTAGCAGCAGAGCCTCTCATAAACTCCCCAAACTTACACATCGGAATCAGCTTGTTTAACTTAATCATGAGCTTAGAGGTGATCCAGTTGACCTTTGTAAAATATGATAAGGCCTCTTGCTGAAATTACTGTAGTCTTCAGATTAATGGAAGACTGTCAAACAATGTAATCTTAACAATTTGAACTGTTTTAAGAACTGCATGTTGAACTTTTTATTACTGGCTTGAGTGGAAAACAATTTCCAGATTATCTTTTATTTGGGGAAGGGAAGGGACAAGCTAATTCCAAATACTTCTTTTTATTTAAAAAGTTTATTCATATAATCTTTCACCAGTGTGTTTAGATGGTGAATAGCTTTTAAAAGTGGGTGAGACTAATTTTATCTTTGAAACAGTCACAGGATTTGATATTTCTCATTCTATGCAGAAAAAAATACTTAAAATATAATGGCAGGAGTTACTTTAATATTTCTTTTTCCTCCTACATTTCCAATTACTGAAACACTGACTTAGGTTGACAAAATAACAGTGGAGTAAAACATTACACTGGTTTAGGAAACAGTGAAAAAATGGGATTTAAAAACTCCAATGAAAGAGAAACCTACCTTTTCTAGGACAAACTGCTCCAGTATGAAATGTGTCTTTTCATTAGAAACATTCTCTTTATAATTAAATTAAATTCTGGATACTGAATGTTGAATCCTTCTGGAACAAGTATCTTCCATCTTCTTCATGCTAGCACCCCCTTCAAAGCATTCAAAGTTAGCTATCATGCTTTCCCTTAATTTTCTCTTCCCAAATAGAGTCACTTGATGATGAAAAAGTTGACATATAAATTAAATAAATAAATAGAATTGTGAAATCATTTACAGGTAGTCCTCAATTACAACTGAGCCCAAAATTTCTGTTGCTAAGTGAAACATTTGTTAAGTGAATTTTGCCCCTTTTACAATCTTTCATGCCACAGTTGTTAAGTGAATCACTGCAGTTGTTAAGTTAGCAACATGATTGTTAAGTGAATCTGGCTTCCCCACTGACATTGCTTGTCAGATGGTCGCAAAAGGAGATCACATGACACTGCAACCATCATAAATATGAGTCAGTTGCCGACCATCTAAATTTTATACACGTGACCGTGGGAATGCTGTAAAAGTCATAGGTGTGAAAAATGGCCATTAGTCATTGTTGTAACTTTGAACGGTCACTAAAAGAATGGTTGCAATTTGAGCACTACCTGTACTTTGTCAGCAAGTCTCCAACATAGCCAAGTAGCAAAGCTTTTTGAGAAATCACAGTTCTCTATTTGCAAGTTTTCTAGTCTTCAAGAATCAAGAGAAAATGGACAATCAGGAGAAAATAAACATGAATAAGGATCACACAACAAAATAACTTCATTTATTTGAGTTCATCTTTGTAAAACAAGGTCCTATTTTCTTCCCATCAGCTTCCATGAGCAGATAGGAGAATGTAGCTGGTCACATCAGGCAAAGGTAAACATTAGCCTCCATTAAACAAAAGAGATGTTCCATTTGCTGCTTTGGGTTGTATCACAAAGTTATGTCATAGTTGTATAACATCAGATTTTCCCAATCTTTATCCCTGGACTACAAACTGTCTCATTCCCAACAAGATTGATCATTATATGAGTAGGAATATTTCAACAGATCCTCAGAATACTACCATGAATGTTTGCTTATAGTACAGTACTGAGAACAAATCAGTGGACAATGAGTCTTTCATTAGATCAAGACAAGGTTTTTTTTAAAGTTTTGAATTTTCATTTTTGGTGTTATATAGCCTTCCATCTCTTTCTTTATTCTCCACTGAGGAGAAAAAAGAGAATACTGTCATATTCAGAGTCTTCTTACATTCTTACATTCTTAGCTGATAATCCTATATCCAATTATCTCAGAGCTAGCCTCATTGAAGTCATGTACTTTACTTCTACATAACAATACAGAAATTGACAGAAATGGAGAATAAAAAAGTTAACCCCAGATTAGTTTACTTGTTTAAAAAAGGAGTAGAATTCTATGCCCAAAACACAACTCTCCAGTCTTCATTTCAGTGGGCCTTTTTGTGACGTACCTGTCTCACTGCTACGTTTCATTGGCCCTGCCGGAGCTGCTGAATGTATTAGCTGGATTGGCGGTTGATTTCCCCAGGCTCATGGTCCTGGGGGATTTCAATCTGCCTTCCATTGGCGAGACATCCGAGTCAGCTCGGGAGTTCATGGCTTCCATGACAGCTATGGACTTAACTCAGTTAATTCAAGACCCCACCCATAATGGGGGACACACGCTCCACCTGATTTTTGTCTCCGGGCAGTGGATGAATGATCTAGATTTAGGGGATATTTCTATTCAACCCTTGTCATGGTCTGATCATTTCCTCATCAGGCTTGACTTCCATACCACTACCCCTCGCCGCAGGGAGGCGGAACCGACTAGATGGTTCCGCCCCAGGCACCTGATGGACCCCGAAAGGTTCCTGATGGAGCTTGGGACTTTTCCTGAATCCCTTGCTCACAACTTGACCGAGGCCCTAGTGGAAGCCTGGGATAGGGCTGCCGCTGGGGCCTTGGATCGCGTTGTGCCTTTGCGGCCTCTGACCTGGTGTCGATCCCGGATGGCTCCCTGGTTTACCGAGGAGCTCCGGGAGATGAAACGCCAGAAAAGACGCCTAGAGAGTGGCTGGAGAGCCAGCCGGTCCGAATCTGATCGAACACTAGTAAGAATTCATATTAAATCCTACTTAGTGGCGATAGAAGCGGCAAAACGGCAATATTTTTCCGCTCTTATCGCGTCCGCAGCTAACCGCCCAGCCGCCCTGTTTAGGGTGACCCGCTCCTTACTTAACCAAGGAACTGGGGAAGACCCCTTGCAGGGTAGGGCTGAAGAATTTGTTCAGTATCTGCAGGATAAAATCGCTCAGATCCGGACAGGCTTGGACTCTGACTGGGTAGATTCGGGCGAGCCAACAGGGATGAATCTTGAGGAGACAATCTGGGATGGGTTTGACCCTGTGACCCCCGAAGGCATGGACAGGATTATGGGGAGACTCAGTGCTGCCACTTGTGTGCTGGACCCGTGTCCCTCTTGGTTAGTTTCGGCTTCCCGGGAGGTGACACGAGGCTGGCTCCAGGCGATTACCAACGCTTCATTGAGAGAGGGGTTCTTTCCCACAGCCTTGAAGGAGGCGGTGGTGAGGCCCCTCCTTAAGAAGTCTTCCCTGGACCCAGCTTCTTTAGCCAACTATCGTTCGGTCTCCAACCTTCGCTTTGTAGCAAAGGTTGTCGAGAGTGTGGTAGCACGTCAGCTTCCCCAGTACCTGGATGAAGCTGTCTACCTGGATCCGTTCCAGTCGGGTTTCAGGCCCAGGTACAGCATGGAGACGGCATTGGTCACGTTGGTCAATGATCTCTGGCGGGCCCGGGACAGGGGCTGCTCCTCTGTCCTGGTCCTATTAGACCTCTCGGCAGCTTTCGATACCATCGACCATGGTATCCTACTGCGACGACTCAGGGGGTTGGGAGTGGGGGGTACCATTTTACGGTGGTTCTCTTCCTACCTGTCGTATCGGTCAGAGTTTGTGTTGACTGGAGGGCAGAGATCGACCCCCAGGCGCATCACTTGTGGGGTGCCCCAGGGGTCGGTTCCCTCACCCCTCCTGTTCAACATATACATGAAACCGCTGGGCAAGATCTTCCGTGGTTTTGGGGTACGGTATCATCAATATGCTGATGATACCCAACTTTTCATCTCTACCCCAAACCACCCAAACGATGCCCTCGACGTGATGTCCCAATATCTGGAGGCTGTGCGGATCTGGATGGGGAGGAACAGGTTCAAGCTCAATCCCTCCAAGACTGAGTGGCTATGGTTTCTGTCATCCCGATTTGTACATCTTGTCCCATCTTTGACGATAGGGGGAGAAATTTTAGCCCCCTCAGAGAAGGCTCGCAATCTGGGAGTCCTCCTGGATACGCGGCTTAGTTTAGAAGAACACCTGACGGCCGTGACCAGGGGGGCCTTTTACCAGGTTTGCCTGGTACGTCAGTTGCGCCCCTTCCTGGATCGGGATGCTCTGTGCACAGTCACTCATGCCCTCGTCCTTTCTCGCCTGGACTACTGCAATGCTGTCTACATGGGGCTGCCCTTGAAGAGCACCCAGAGGCTTCAGCTGGTCCAGAATGCAGCCGCGCGGGTTGTCATGGGGGTACCTAGGTGCTCCCATGTTGCACCCCTTTTAGGCGGCCTGCACTGGTTGCCAGTTGTTTTCCGGGTGCGATTCAAGGTATTAATTATGACCTTTAAAGCGCTCCATGGGTTAGGCCCAGGATACCTGCGAGACCACCTACTGCCACCAGTAGTCTCCCACCGTCCAGTACGATCCCACAGAGTTGGCCTCCTCAGGGTTCCGTCGGCCAGACAGTGTCAGCTGGTGACCCCCACGGGGAGAGCCTTCTCTGTGGGAGCGCCTTCCCTCTGGAATGAGCTGCCCCCGGAGCTTCGCATAATCCCTGACCTCCGGTCCTTCCGACACACCCTAAAAAGTTGGCTTTTCCAGCAAGCTGGCCTGGCCTGTTAATTTTAACTTATTTTAAATTTATTGTCTTTTAAATTCGGTTTGTTTTTTGGATATGTATTTAATTTTTTTTAACTTTTGGGATGTGTGTTTTTTTAATGTTGTACGCCGCCCTGAGTCTTTTTGGAGAAGGGCAGCATATAAATCCAAATAAACAAACAAACAAACAAACAGTGATTTTTTTCTTTCAAATAATTAGGTTATCTTTCACTTTCAACAGACTTTTTAACTTTTTTACTGACTTAATTTCACCTCCCAGGACGCACAATGAGGAATATTAAACATGCATACAATGGGCAGAGATGCTTGTCCCTAACATCTGGTACATCCATTGAATACAAACACCAATATTTGTAATCCAACACTAAAATTAGATGCAGAAAAGGGTTAAAATAATGCAGTTCAAAAAGATCTACATCCTTAACCTGAGTGGTTCCACATATGGTAAATTTCCTTTGATGTAAGCAAATGTAAAATAACTTGTCTGGTACAAAATTGACCTAATTATAATGTGTTAAATAGAACAGCCAGTAAGCATGCTGATCAGGAAAAGCATTTGGGAGTCGTTGTGGAAAAAAATGTGGAAACCATCAATCCAGAGTGCAACAATAGTGTAAGCAAAGAAAAATCAAGCAGGGTAAAAGGAAGAGGAGGAGGACTTTTGAATAGGCGAACTCTGAAATAAGCAGAAATATTTTCCTTTTATGAAGTAATTCCTTTGTCCTAAGATGGATCTATTATTGCAAAAAGTAATGGTCAATAAGAAATCAGAGAATATATCTTTATGCATGTTCCTAGTAATAAGAAAATCTTTTCTAAAACTTCCAGAATCAGAACCAGGAAAGGTAATAAAATTCAAGTCCCGTCAACTTTTCCCCAGACTTAAAACTTAACATACACTTAAAGAACAAACAGGGAAAGCAGAATCCAAGGCTGGAGTCTCCACATGTTAATTGGCTGACTTAATGGGCTCATCATCATTCTCTTGAGAATTATCACAGGAGCAGAGGAGGCTGAGAGCCAGACAGAAACATAGGTTCACACACAAAATGCTTAAGTTACACATAAGAGAAAATTCCCATATATGGATCAAGATTTGGCTGAGAACCACAAATATGTAGAAACTTCCAGGTCCATACACACTTCCAAAAAGAAAGGTCCTGTTATTCAAATATCTGTGCCCTGTAAAGTCCTTCATTGGAAAACGGATGCAAGTGCCATGTGGTTCTCTGTATGTGTTTTACTGTGTAGGAAAACTGGCTGGATGTATTAAACTTTCCTCTTAAAATAAGCATGCCCTAAATTTCAGTGCACTTCCATAAAGTCTACCCACAACTATATCCCATTATATTTCTTGGTGATTATGTCTAAATAATGGAAGAAGGATTATAACTTTAACATACATTTTTTATTTTAAAAATATCCAAATGAGAGAGACTTGAAAGCCTAGAATCATGTTTCTCCATCTTTTTAAGATGCCAACAAAAAGCCCAGTTCCTGAAGCTCTCTGCTTACATAGAGAAAGAATTTGTCAATGCTGTTTACTGATAGCATTAACCATTCATTTATTTTGACTCAGTCCATCATCCCCATTTCCAATTTGCTATAAGTAATTAATTGTTAGTTCTCTCGATATGCTGGATTAGTGGTAGCAAAATACTGTTTTACTTATTCTTGAGATCTGCATTTCCCAATTACTGAAGCCATAAGCATTAGATTTGTATTTAATAAATGCTTCATATTTTTCCCAAATATTCTTCATGGGTTCTTTACATCAAATTTGAATAGCTTGTGATTCATCAAGTCAACACAATACACTATATCTGTATCCATCAGGATTAAATAAAATACCTGTGTTCTGGTTCTAAAAACAGATATTATGAAGCCTCAAGAATGTTTAGATAATTACGTCCATCTAGGCCAGTGTTTCTCAAACTTGGCGACTTTAAGTCCTGTGGACTTCAACTCCCAGAATCCCCCAGCCAGCATAGCTGGCTGGGGAATTCTGGGAGTTGAAGTCCACAGGACTTAAAGTCGCCAAGTTTGAGAAACACTGATCTAGGCTAACTTCAAGATTATAAACTTGTTTGGAACATTAAGGAATATCCTGAATAAAATCTTATGAAATGGGTTGAAACAAATGGTTTTATTAATATGGTTACATTCTATGCAGTTTACAGAGAATTCAGCCCAAAACTAAATCATAGAGACTCACAGATTGTATTCCGCTTTTCAGGGCACTCAAAGGGATGCTGAATATCCAGTAAACATTGTTCTAGCCACTTTTGAGAATACACTGGAGCCTCAGGTGTGAACATAAAGGGAGAATGCTACAAACCAGTACAGATGGGTTGATTTAAAATAAATTAACAAGGAAATAAACACATGGAACAGTATTAAAACTGCAGCTAAATATTTCAGGAAAAGTTTCTAACAAAGAAGCAGTTAGTGAACACTTTTTTCCTACATTATGAGACTTAGCTCTGTAGACTGATTTCTTCTGGTGACTATACCATACTAACTAGGTTAAAGAAATGAATTAGTGAAAGAATCTTTCCCTGCTGTGCTCTGTTAAATTACCTTATACATAATTCAACACTCTGATATGGATGCAGGTTTTTATTAACTATCTATTACATAGTCAGTTTAATAAGTGAAAATTCATTCTCCAGGACTACATTCTCTATCCCTTTACATTCTCCTTCTATTCTGAATTAATATCCATTGTGCACAGACTGCCATGAGGCCATTACTGAAAACTATCAAATGAGCATTGTTTTAAAAGATCAGGAGGTTGTTGGGTGGGGAGGGTGTTGCAGGCAGAATACAGAATGCCTTGTCCACAGGCAAGCATCTTCGCAAACATTAGACAGATAAATCTTTTGAGTACTTCCTTCTAAAATCATCACATTGACTAAAATGAGATTTAAATATTTTTATGACTTCTGTCCCCACCTTAAAAACGGCTAGTATCTATTTTCATTTTGTTTTTGTAGTCAGGATAATCCAACTCAGTTTCCCCCAGCATTCTGTCTTCTAGATATACCCAGACTAAAATGGGTAAAGATTTTAAATCAACCTTAAATTCTGGTGACTGCGTAAGACACCAGCTGCTGTTTTGTTGCCAAGAATATGGAACATTGCTTTTTCCCTCAATACTATCTTTTTATTTTCCAATATTATCTATAATCCTGGAGCATCCTGGTGGTCTCCCATTCAAGTACTAACCAAGTCTGGCTAGCCTTTTCAATGTCAGCTAAGTGCTGCCATCTGCTGTGTTTAGATTATGCACTGTAGTACATCTTCCAGATCTCCCAGAGTGGGAAAATTGAATGAATCTGGTGCTGTTTATATAAAAGGAAGAATACATCAGATCCATAAATGATACAAGGTGCAAATGAAATAAACTTCTCCATTCTTGCCTCAACAATACCCCAAGGAAGTGCAACTGTGAACCTTAGAAGCAGAACTCAAAATGTGTTTTCTGAGCAAATTTCTGAGATTGTTGCCATTCCATTAGAAAAATAATAATTTCAATCCTGGGAAGGGCGATTGAAGAGTTATTCCTCCCTTGGAGATATGTGATGAAGTAGTGTTCCTCTGCCAGATAATTTCTTTGCCCACAAATGTGAGACCATGGGATTTCAAAAGGTCTTTTGCACATAGCACTAAATGATGTAAAGTGGAAGTTGAAGCATGCTCAGTATCCAAACCAGTTTCCAGGATTCCTTAGAAGAGTTTTTATAGTGCTATAAACAACTGCTAATAAAACTTGTTTTCCTTACTAAACCAGTGCAATATAATAATTAGAGTCCTAGACTAGAACAAGAGACATCCGGGTTCAAACTATGGGGGAAAAATGGATTTCTTTTAAATATTTGTCATCATCCAACAAACTTCAAAGTTGTTATTATTATAAAGATAAAATTGGAAGAAAGGAAGATGACGTATGCTAACTTGAACTCAGGAGGAAAGGCAGGCTATTAAATAAAATATTAACCAATTCATGAATATTCAGAAGTTGGAGGACATTCAGGAATATGGATGTAATCATATGGCCCATTGGAAATAGGGACATCATGATGCTGTGTTTATAACCTGCTATTGACCTATCAAAATATATGCAGTAAAAGCCATCAGTTTTTTAGTTAATCATTCTTTACATTCAATTAATTTCCATACCATATAAAGTTTTCTTCTCAACTTCTTTTTAAAATATAATATTGTAGACACAGAAGTAGTTCCATCATTCTTAAATTTGCTTTTCTTGAAGGATTTTTCAAGGATTAGTAAAGAAATGCTGCAAAGTGAGATTCAAGATGGAAAATATATTTCTCGAGAGATCTTCCTCTTCCCGTCCCCTCCCCCAAATCCGGAAGACAGGAAAGATCAGACTATTCATAACAGAGGAGAGAGACCTCCCCGAGTCTTTAGGGGAAAATCAGTCAAAGAAATTATTTTTCCCACAGACCAGGGCATAACAAACTTTAATAACCATGGGATTTTTTTTTCCTGATTGAGGCATAAATCTCCGATTAATTTATAGCCTGGAGTGACTATATAATAGTCCCTAATGTGTTTTCTGAATAGGAATTGAGTACTAGTAAGAAACATTTTTTTAAAAAAGCTGGCTCTCTTCAAATTAATGAGAGAAGTAGCTGTTGCAGCCCTTCTAATATTGGAGTCTAAAATAATATAGAAGGCTGCAAATCTTGTTTAGGTCCCACTGAACTTAATGGGATTTAAGTAAATTGCCCCTGACATATCCCAATAGATGTTAACAAGTGCTGTTGCAACTTTATTTTTATTTATTAGAGACCAAATCTATCTGAATCTGTTGGGTCACTTTTGAATAAACTTGCTTAGGATTTTTATATCCATAGAACTGAATAGCAGTGTGGTACCACATTGTATCTATAGAATCAAGCATCCTTTCCCCAAATATGGTACCTTCAATACACAAATGATTTCAACTACTATTTAAATCAGGATGATTACCTCATGAAGACTCATCTTAAGAGTGACATGTGTAGCATATAAATTTAAGAAAGAAAGAAAGAAAGAAAGAAAGAAAGAAAGAAAGAAAGAAAGAAAGAAAGAAAGAAAGAAAGAAAGAAAGAACGAACTAACTTATAAGAGCAATATGGGTAAATATTAGCCTAAAGCAGTGATGGCTAACCTTTTTGTCGTCACATGTCAAAAGCACACTTACACACGCGTGCACACTCATATTGCAATGTGCCTGTGACCCCCCCCATGCAACTTGCCCCACGTATGTGCATGCAACCCACCCATCCCCTGCACCCCCACCCCCCTGCATACCCCTGCAATCCCCCACATTCCCGTACACATGCGGGCACGACCCCCACATGCACCGTCCCCCCCATGCATGTACACACAACCCTGTGCATGTGCGCAACCCCCGCCCCACACATGTACTTGAGTCTCCCACATGCGACCCACCCCCGCATATACACAGCAGAGACCCGAAAACCAGTTGGCTGGTCGAGGCACACGCGCATGTCTGGAGGAGCTGAGCAGGAGGCAATGGTTTGCGTGCCTGCAGAGAGGGCTCTGCATGCCACAGGTTCGCCATCATGGACCTAAAGCATATCAGGCCAATGCTGGAGAACCTATGGACTTCCTATTACTATACCTGTGAATTCCAACTCTTAGTAGCCTTAGTCAGTATGACTTATTAATGAAGAATACTGGGAGTGGCAATCCAGGAATATCTGCAAAATCCTCATCCCTATGCCGGCAATTCTCAGATTAGAATGGCAATTGCAACCACAATTTTGTTACTACACTGTTACTACACAGTCATTGTTCCGTAGGGAGAACAAGGCAGGCAGGAACTGAGGCAAGGCAGGTTGAAGCTAACACAACCTTTATTAACAGTTTAACATGACAAAATGTAAGGCAAACCTTGAACCGGCAAACAGCAACATTTGACAGCTGACAGCCCTTTTATACTAGAGCTGTCAGACGCTGAACCAATAGAATGGCTGCAGTCTCCCGCTACCTGGCTGCTCGCATCTCAACCAATCAGTGGCCAGCAATGATAGTCAATGGCGTCGTAGCCTCGAGGACCTAACACCCCTCTCCTCCCAGTTAGCACATGCATAGTCAGCCAAGTACGCCGGCCGACGTCGGCTCCGCCCTGATCGTCTTAGTTCAGGGGGGGTGACCAAAGGAGGAGAAGCTGGTGGAGAATTCTGTGGAACATCAGAAGACTGCTCAGCTGAGTCGGCGGGAAATCTGTGCTAGGTAAGCCTGGCGAAAAGAACGCATCAGTGGGGGGTGTTGCGTGTGGCTCTGCTTTCGCCGGAGCAGCCTCTGTCGATATTAGTTCCCCGGGGCAGGATTGGGCCTGCACCGGGTGCTGGTCTGCTGCACTGGTGGCTCGCCCTCTGGGCTGGTTGATGTGTCGGCACCACATTCGCCCGTCACTGAGTTGGACCCTATAAGAGTAGGGTCCAGTTAGTTGCCTGATTTGTCCAGGAAGCCACCTTGGTTTGTCCCCATAGTTTTGGCCGTAGACTGGGTCCCCCACATTAAAGGCCCATGTGGAATCGCCTGCAAGGGGGCTTTTCTCTGCTGCATAACCAGGGCGTAGTCGGTCCAGGGTTGTCCAGAGCCGACGACCCATAAGCCGTTCTGCGGGACTTTACTTGGTGATTGGGCACGAGGTT